>NW_026294540.1:15761099-16361099 GCF_007827085.1 Peromyscus californicus insignis | reverse complement strand
AACATCTGAGATTCCGTTTTGTCCCAGGACACAAGGGACACTGAGGAAGACATCATCCTTGATTCCATAGAGACCCTTAATCATGGTAGAAATGGGATGCACCCGCCTAAGATTCTTCATCATGCTCTCAGCCAGGTCCGCCACGGAGAGACCAATGGCCCAGGATGTATATCCTTTGAGTTTAATCACCTCATAGGCACTGTCAACCACCTGTTTGTGAACCTCCTTCCACTGCTCCTTGTCTGCATCGCTGCCCAGTTCTGGGTTCAGATTCTTCAGCGAAGGCTCCACCTTCTAAAAGTTTCCTAACCTCACAAACAGCGCCACCAACTGGGGATCACATGTTCACACATCTGAGCCTATGGGGGACATTTCCTCCACTATATACTTTATATTGTTCTATTTCTTTTCTGAAATGTCTAACTTGTCAGCTTGCTCCTGATTGTTCTTCGAAGCATTTTAAGATCTATGTCTGCTCATTCTAACATTGCACACTGTTGTTATTGACATGTAGATGAATTACTAAACAGCCTTATTTAAAAAAAAAAAAAAACAGAGCCAGATATCAGGGTTAAAGCCTGAGAGATCAGAGGATGGGAAAAGCAACAAGCCAACTTCACCTTACTAACCCTCGCTTCCAAAAGAAACCTACTTCCTGTATACCCATGCCTGTATGCCTTTCTGTTCTGCTATCTCATTTGCTCTCTCTGTCCAGCTACATCACTTCCTCTTTCTGCCCAGCTCTGTCACTTCCTATCTGTCTGTACAGACCTCCAAACCTATATGGCTAACTAGTGTTGGAATTTAAAGTGTGTGCCACCACACCTGGCTCTGTTCCCAGTGTGGCCTTGAACTCACAAGAGATCCAGACATATCCCTGCCTCCTGAATGATAGGATTAAAGGCATGTGCTATCATTGCCTGACTTCTATGTTTAATATAGTGGCTAGCTTTTTCCTCTGATCCTCAGATAAACTTTATTGGGTTGCACAAATAAAATATCACCACATTGACATGTGGTTATCATCTTTTCTCACTCCAGTTGAGTTATTCCTGATCCTGGTATGAGAAATGATGGCCAACTGAAAACTAGGCATTTCAATTATTGTGTGAATTATCTCCCTTAATTCTTCTGTTTTGTCTGGTCTCATCTGTCACCCCTCCTATGAGAGTTCGCAGTGGTGCATCATAGCTAACAGATGGAGAAGGAAACCCAGTCTTCTCACAGTCTTGTTAATGTTGGACTAGGACAGGTATTCACACTCCCCACTTAAGCTTCTATTGATAATACCCTTCATTGGAAAGGAAAGGCAATTGTCCACAGTGGTGCTGTGGTGGGTAAGAAAGTCCATACTCCTGGCTGGGGTAGAAACTTAGCCTCCTCAATGGCCTGCATTGACACCATGAGAGTGGAAAAAGACTTACTATTACTGAAAAGATTATAGCTCTTAGCTGCTGCTCAGTCTTCTCTGTTGGAACCATAACAAAGAGTGTTGGGTCACTGTTTAACCATCTAGTGAGCCACAAGTCCAGGCACCATACACACTCTTTGCTGGCAGGGTCACAATGCTCAGCACGGTGGCTTTCCTCTCTAACTCACTCCACCTGAATAGCATCAAGAGTCAGTATGTGTGCTGGACAGATCTAACAAGGCTGCTTGAGAGAAACACGATGACTGAGGGCCCCCACTCTCTGAGACTTCTTCTAGAGCTTCTTGCTCTTCCCAGCCACACCAGTGGGGTGCCTTGTTCCCATTTTCAAGCTCCCTCAGCCAGCTATCAGGTACAGCATTATGAAGTAGAACAGAGCTCACGTCTTCTCTGCCTATTTGTTAGGTCCATGCTCAGAGACTGCCTGATTAATGGGGGTGCAGATGGCACAGAATTAGGGCTATCTCAGGATGGACCACTCACCAGCTGACATGTTTAAAAAACATAGGGATTCTCAGACCCCAAATGACATTTTGTGTTGTTTATCAATTCAGCCCAACAAGCAAAACTCATATAGTTAAGATTACTGCAATATCTGGTGACAGAATCTGCATGCCTCCCTGTCCTTTACATCTTTTTTGTTTGTTTGTTTGTTTGTTTTGTTTTGTTTTGTTTTTCGAGACAGGGTTTCTCTGTGTAGCTTTGCGCCTTTCCTGGATCTTGCGCTGTAGACCAGGCTGGCCTCGAACTCACAAAGATCCACCTGCCTCTGCCTCCCGAGTGCTGGGATTAAAGGCGTGCGCCACCACCGCCCGGCCCTTTACATCTTTAAAGATGAGGCGTCTATGACTTTCTAGGTTCTGCAGATTTTCCAAGATGGGTACAGTCAGCATCGGGAAAGGCCCAGACATCTGTTTGATGATGACTTTAATAGGCCTGTTTTCAGAATTGACTAGGAAATCCAGAGAAAGGAAACATCCCTTTTCTGTATGTTCATTATCTTGACTCTTCCAGGAAATGGGTTTTCACCCCCACCATGCTCATATTGTTTCTGTGCTAGCCCCACAAAAGTAAAACATTCACCAAGGCAAGTGACCATAGATACTCAGAAACCTACCAAACAAATATCAGGAGCCTGCTTCAGAGGGAGGATAAGTTAATCAGCTCAAAATTCTATAACCAGCCATGTGTCCCCAACCACATTCTTCATAGTCTATCTATAACAGGGGCAGATTATTGTATATAATCTAGGAAGAGAGAGAAAGAAAGAAAGCTGAGAAATAGGGTGGTGGAGAGACCTGGAATTCTATAGATCACTGAAACATTCTATGCGACTTTTTGTTACTGGTAAAAAGAATAGTTAAGCTACACAATCCCTGCAGCTCTATCGTCATAATTGAATTGTCTTCTCATTTGGCACGTGTCCATCAGGGTGGAAAGTCACTCTCCACTGTTAGCTCTTGGTAAATGCACTGGTGCCATAAATGAATCTGGGTCTTGACTTTCTCAGTCCATGAAGAACAAGATATAAATTGTCTTCAGTAGAATCAGCAGCAGCTATTTTCTTTGGCTGGTGGATGTCATTGCCTTCAGGATCTGATTGAAGAAATAAATGTCCTTCAGACTGTCTGAGAACAGTGTGCCTCCATCCAGCTCTCTGGAGGGTGGTCCCCAGGTTCTACTCTGTGAAGAGGAGATAACATTTGTGAGCTGCCTGCTCTGTGCTGGGGACTGAATCTAATTGCCATGTCTTAGTGATGCTAACGAAGAGCTGGTACAATGGGCATTGCAGTCTCTGATTAATGATTCATGAACTCTGGAGCTCAGCAAAGAGAAGTGTACTATCCAGGGACACTCAGAAGTGACAGCAAGGTTTACATTTAAGGCTTAGGGACTCTGAAATTCACATGCCTTTCTCTCTGTGAGAAATTACTTACTCCTGAGCACTAAAGACATTCTTTCTCTGGCGTTACATCATTCAGGATGTAATTTAAGAAAAACAACCAAATTAAGTCACACACACACACACACACACACACACACACACACACTTCTGTGTTTTCATCTGGTCTGACTGTCTAAACTCTTGATTCACATCATGTTTAGAGCAGGATCAGGATCCTGGATTAGTCAATCTGGAAAGACCTCCCAGTTTCCATTGCTGGACTTATTTGGTGCCCATCCTGTTCCAGGCATTGAACTTGCACCTGGGGTCTTAGAATTAAATCAGACAGCATTAGTTTCAACGTTTTGTTGTTGTTTTTTAGGAGGTCAGGGGGTGTTTCTGCAATGCAATCTATAAGCAAATTATTCAAATAAATAGTACTGGACTTTAATAAAAGAAATGTACACAGGGTTGAACAAGGCCTGTAAGTGGTGTGTATCTTATGAAGAAGAAAAAAGATGTGTGTGTAACCAAAAGATTCGGGCTGATAGAAATGGGAAGCCATGTAACCATCTGTAGGGTAAAAAGTCTGAGCTCACTTCCCAGTTTCAAAAACCCACCAATCCCTAAGCTTGAAATCCCACCAATCTCTGAGCTCACCCCAAGCTCAGGATTTGAAATCCCACCAATCTCTGCCCTGGGAAAACTCTGCCCCCAAGAAACCCTATATGTCTGCTTCCCACTCAGTTCTCTGCTGCTTCTCGGAGCAGAGGCAACCACCTACTCATGTCTTTCCCAATAAATGTCTTGTGTGAGGTTTGTTGTGTGGTGTGACTTTGTGGTATTCCTTGGTTCTCAACTGCCAGAATACTCTTCCCCTCAGAGCTGCAATACTTGTATTGAGGAAACCATTCTCTTCAAGAGTTACAATGCTTGTATTGGGGAAACCTTTCTTTGGGTCTCCAGCTCACAAAAAAATGACACAGACGTATTAAATATGGAAGATCAGCCTATAGCTTAAGCTTGTCCCACTAGCTCTTATAACTTAAATTAACCCATTTATATTCATCTACATTGTTGCCACATGACTCATGGCTTTGACCTCTCCTCCTGCATGTCTGTTCCCTCTGTATCCAGCTGATAACTCCTCCTTTCCTCTTCCCAGGGCTCTCTGTCCCAGAAGTCCCACCTGTACCTCCTGCCTAGCTATTGGCCATTCAGCTCTTGGTTAAACCAATCACAGTGGCACATCTTCACACAGTGCAAAGGAATATTCCACATTTCCCCATGAGAACTGTAACACTTGCACCATCCTAGCAAGAGGAAAGACATCCCAAAGAGAGAGACAGTGATACCACTGACGACCAGAAGCAACCACCCCAAAAGAACCGAAATTCCCCCTGGAATCTGATGTGGGTGGGGGAGAGAAGCTGAAGCCTAGTGCCAACCAGGGGAAGAACTTGTCTCCTAGGAGGTGGTGTCACACTGTTCTAACAACTGTCAGCCCACCTTGTAAGAGAGACCAGAACCTAGGAATATATCGATGACAGGAGGGACCACGCCTTGACCAGGGCAGTTGAATGACGTATATGGCTGTTTAAATCTAAACCATTGGTCAGAACCCCAAAGATGGACTAAAGGGGGTGTCTGGATCTTTTATTTACTCTTCTTCCCAAGTTTGCTGGCCGCGGTAAACAAACCTTTTTTTCTCTGTTTTTCACTACCAGTGTCTGTTTAATTGGTATATTGGGAATGGGCAGCTGAGCCCGGTTTGTTAGGACTTCCAGAGGCTAAACGTCTTAGTTAGGATTTCTGTTGCTCTGATGAAACACCACGGCCAAAAGCAACTTAGAGAGGATGGGATTCATTTAGTTTTTATTTCTTTTTTTTTCTGGTTTTTCAAGACAGGGTTTTGCTGTGTAGTTTTGGTGCCTGTCCTGGATCTCGCTCTGTAGACCAGGCTGGCCTCAAGCTCAGAGATCAGCCCGGCTCTGCCTCCTGAGTTCTGGGATCAAAGGCGTGCGTCACCACCCCCCCCCCCAGCTTAGTTTTCATTCCTAAGAAACACTCCATCATCAAGAGAAGTCAAGGCAAGACCTCAAAGCAGGAACCTGGAGACAGGAACTGATGCAGAGGCCATGGAGAAACACTGCTGATTGGCTTGCTCCCCTTAGCTTGCTCAGCCTGTTTTTCTATACCACCTAGGACCACATTCCTGGGGGGCAGCACCACCCATAATGGGCTGCACCCTCCCACATCCATCATCCATCAAGATAATGCTCCCACAGACTTGCCTACAGTCCAAGTCCATGGAGGCATTTCCTTGATTTAATATTCCTTCTTCCCAGATGACCTTATCTTGCTTCAAGTTGACATAAAAATTGCCAGCTCATTGTGGAAAGGTTTCATCAACCTTATCTTGAGTCAATACTTATGAGTGTTCCACAGGGGGCACAATGGGATGTGACAAACAGAAGGAAGAAGGGCAGAGCTATATGCCATGTGTTCATCCATCCCCTAACTCACAGACCCACTGGGCACTCAGAACCTCCACATTACTATCAATTGGGGTATTTCCCCATAACCTGAACTTCACCCCAAGAGTCACCCCAAGGAGTCTGTGCACCAACTCAGACATAAAATTAGAATCGAATTAAAAAAAAAAAAAACCTTGCCTTGTAAACAAATAGCTTTTCATTTTTTATCTTTAAAGTAGGCTCAAACAGTGCCCAGGGTTAAAAACTGCTATTGTTCTTGAATAGAGAGGGAATTAAAATTCACTGAACACAAACATGAGCATGATTAATACTAGACTCCTGTACCCAGAACCGGTCACTTCCCACTCACACCTGTGCCCCATATTTGTGTTTGAGAGAGTCCTTCTCACCACCAGACCCCCATCCTAGCTTAATTTTGAGAAGGTGTGCATGCAGTCTCAGCTCCCGTGAGGATGTTTTTTTAACCAAATGAACACAAGCAGAAAATAAACCGATGATTCTTACTACTCATGTGCAGTGGTGGTCAAGTTCACCAGAGAGTAAGCGTGACTAGAATGTAAAGAGACCAAAGTGACCACAAAGGCATAGCTCACATCCAGCTCTGGCTATCTGGAGTTGATGGCACAGAGAAGGTGTACAACCATCCATACTGAGCCATTATTCAGTCCGTGTCACTAGTCACATTCTTTTGAAGTTCCTACAACAGTTACCCCAGCAGTGTGTTGACGACCATCAATATTTCTTAGTAAATTTGGATTGAGTTCAACTCTCTGTACCTTCCATTTATTCATTTTGTACACTTTTTTGAATGGGTGCCATCTAAATAGGCTCTTTTCTAAATACTGAAAATGTCTTGGTAAATGCAATGAACAAAAATCTTTCCCCATTGTGAATCTTAAACTCTAGAGAGAGCCAATGGTTTTTGTTTGTGTGTGTTTCTTTATTGTCAAATTAGTTTTAATTTTGAAGATTCTTTTTTAAAAGACTTATTATTAGTATTTTAATGTGTGTGTGTGTCTGTGTGTATGCACATTTGAGTGTAAATACCAGAAGAGGACATCAGACACCCTGGAGCTGGAATTACAGGCAGTTATGAACTGCTAGACTTGGATGCTAGGAACCAAACCCATGGTCTCTACAAGAGCACCAAGAGCTCTTAACTGCTGAGCCATCTCTCCAGCGCCTCAAAGATTCTTTTTGTCTCTTTCTGCTGCCAGAGGTGAGGAGGTTTTGAGACAGAATTTTACTGAGCATCCTCAACTTGCCTCAAACTCTTTAAAAATATTTTTTTATTAATTCTTTGGGTATTGCTTTAGGAAGAGTTAATGGTAAGAGGGTGAGACTAATATGATCAAAAATACACTGTGTGCATGCATAAAATTACCAAAGAATTAATGGAAACAATGACTTTTTAAAACTGTAAGTGATGGACTTATTTGAATTTGATTCAAGGTGTAGTAGCAGTTGGTTTGAGGTACTTAGATTATCTCATGCAATCACTACTCAGCCACTGGGTACCTAAAACCTACATGATAAGCATCTCTCCAGGTTGTTTTTGAGGCCAGATATAGAGTAACCCAAAACCAGCCTCAACCTCTCTAGGTAGCCACATTAGTAACTTGGCGCTTGCTATGATAAAACACCATGACCAAGGCAACTTCTAGAAAAAAAAAAGGCTTTACTTGGGCTTATGGTTCCAGAGGGATAAGAGTCTACAATGGCAGATCAGAGGCATGAAGGCAGGTGGCTGGAGCAGCAGCTGAGAATTCACAACTTGTACTTCAAGTACAAAACAGAGAAATCTCTAGGCCCACCCCCAATGACAAGCTTCCTCCATCAAAGTCACACCTTCTAAACCTATTCAAACAGTGCCACCATCTGGGGACCATGTATTCAAACATCTGAGCCAATGAGGAACATTCTCATTTAAACCCCCACTGTAGCTGATTTTAAACTGGTCCTTCTTGTAGGGAAAAGGGGCTGACTAAAGAAACCCATCTTGACCCTGGAGTCCAGAACTAGGGAAAGATGGCTCAGATAAGGCTAGTGAAAGACATACAGTTTGGTTCAAATCAGAGCCATCTCTGTCCCTGGCCAACTGACTTATGAAACCAACCAATCACAGAGCAGGACAGTAGAATCCTGGCCCTGGGGCCCAGGACCAGGGAAAGAAACACAGAGTGGGTTTGGGACCTGAGCCAGAGAAATGAACCAAGGAAACATGCCCTGACTCTGAAACCGGTACCAAAGAAACACTTTCGGCTCCTAAATTCAGAGTCAGTGAACGAAATGTGCCCGGGCCTTAGAATAAGTATCAAAAAGCTAAGTAAGGCCAGTGAAAGAAACACAGTTTGGCTCAAATCAGAGCCATCTCTGTCCCTGGCCAACTGATTTGTGAAACCAACCAATCACAGAGTAGCACCCCGGCCCTGGGCTCAGTGAGATCAGAGCCATCTCTGCCCCTGGCCAACTGACTTATGAAACCAACCAATCACAGAGCAGGACAGTAGAATCCTGGCCCTGGGGCCCAGGACCAAGGAAAGAAACATAGCCTGGGTTTGGGACCTGAGCCAGAGAAATGAATACTTTATCCCCAAACTCAGAACCCAGGAAACATGCCCTGACTCTGAAACTAGTGCCAAAGTAACACTCTTGGCCCCTAGAATCAGAGTCAGTGGAAGAAATGTGCCCTGGCCTTAGAGGTAGTGTCAAAAGCCAAGAGAGGCCAGTAAAAGAAACACATTTGGCCCTGGAATCAGGTCCACCTCTGTCCCTAGCCCACAAAACTGGCCAATCTCTGGGCAGAAATAAAACTAACCAATCACTGGTTGACTCTGCCCCCAAGACATCCTATGTAAACCACCCTGCCTGGTCAGTTGTGAGCTGTTCTCTCCACCCTGTTAGAGGCAGCTACTCTCCTGGACTCCTCCTTCCCAAATAAATCTCTTTCTCAGAAGAGTTTTGGGTGTGAAGATCTTCATTCAGTGGCATAGAGAAGACCCTTGCCGAGACCTCCCTCAGTGGACAGAGCAAGGAGGAGCTGAACAGAAGACCCTTGCTGAGACATCCCTCAGTGAACAGAGTAAGAAAGAGCTGAAAGAGCTGAAAAAATAACACTTTTCTCCTGAGCCAGAGGAGATTGCCACATTTTTGCAACTTCTTAGACCAGAGAAGCAGAGCTCTGCTAGGAAGCCCCCTTAAGTGGGGGCTGAGCAAAGCTCTGCTGTAGTGGCTCTCCAGGAGAGGAACAGGATTACTATATCCTGTGGGGAGACTATCCCCCATCACAGCAGGTATAGCCTGACTTTCCCAAACAGTCAGGATACCCTTTCCTGCTGAAGCAGTTCCAGGCATGACTCACCTGAGCAGTCAGAAAAATTTCTCTTCCAGGGTTGGGTTGCTTCTTTGTAGCTCCAGTTGTCAGAGCTGTGCTAAACAGCTCCAGATAACCCAGACACCTCCAGGGCAGAGCTGTCCTGAGCAGCTCAAGGTGTCCAGGATACCTCACCCTCTAGGTTTGGGCTGCCTCTTTGCATCTCCAGCCACCAGAGCTGTCCTAAGCAGCTCAAGGTGTTGCCTGTCACCGAGGTAGTCAGGACACCTCTCCACAGAATTGCAAAACTCATAATTTGTTGCCGAAATCTGGGACCAAACCCACAGAGTTGCAACAAATTTATTTACATTGTTGGTACTGAAACCGGGGGTAGACTCACTTGGTGCCTGTGCTCTCCCCTTGTTGTCTGAGACATACTAGGACTCTATCCCTTATCTCCAGTCCATCTGCAACAGACCAAACTTCCGGCTCACTGATCACTCAACATTCCAGCCAACAGTGGCAATTAGGTGAGTTCCCCTTTTTGGTTGGTAAACATTTCCATGGGTCTGAGGAAGTGACCGTTGAGTGTCCAGCGCCCCTCTAGTACTCTTGGAAGTGGAGGTACCCCCAGCCACAGTCTTTAAGGCTACGGCTGGCCCTCTTCACCTGACTACACCCCCCATCCTCAGAGCTGCAATCAGGCAGTTATAAGCATCCCTTCCTGTACTCTCCCATCTTCCCACAAAAGGAGCCATGAAAGTCTCCCTTTTTCAGCCCTTTCCTCTGGATGAGTCCTTCTCCCTAGAGCTTGGTTTTCTCTCACCCTCTCACTTCTACAGAAGCCTTAGTACCAGGCACCCGAGTCTCTCGTTGGCTTAGTCAAGCTAAGGTGGACGCCCATTGAGTTGGATGATGACCCCTAAATGGTTTGGTCCCTGTTCGGTCCTCCCTGAGTCCAGGGGACACCCACGACTACAGGCTGCAGTGACTATTTCCCTCACCTCTCATCCATGGGAACCCTGCACTCCATACCCTCCCATACCCCCTTGGAATGCCTCCTAGAAAATCTCCAAGCCTTTACACCTGGCACCTGATTTGAAAGGCTAAACTTGTTTGCCTGTGCAATAAAGTTTGGCCTCATTATCCTTTCGATAATCAACCTGAATGGCTGCATAATGGCCCACTAGATCCTAATATTATATGGGACCTTTACAACTATTGTGAGCAACCGGGGAAATGGAGAGAGACCTTATATGTAAAAGCCTTCTCTTACCTTCGCTCCAGTCGGAACAGGATGAAACAATTTATTTTGAGCCAACTAATGAGCCTCCTCCTTACAAACCAAAGTCAAAGCCCACAGCTTCCTCTCTCCCAGTCCCTTCAGTTTCCCTTTCTCCCTCCTCAGAAACAGGTCGTCCCCCAGGCAGCCCAGAGGTCTCGAATTCCTGACCCACCCAGGACAAGGGAGAGAGCACTGAACTTTGGGTAACGGTTGTCAAAATGAGAAACAAATTTCGGAAGTGGGATGCGACCGTCACGAAAAACCTAGAGTGTGCACTCCAGTGCGGACCTTAAGCGTCTCCCTGTGCTGAGGGCTTGGTCACCAATGTCTTGCTCTTCGGCCTCCACCATCGGAGTGCTGGGATTGCAAGAATACACCCCTATGTCATTTTGGCGTAGTGCTGGGAATTGAACCCAGAGCCTCCTGCATGCTAGGTGAGTACTCTACCAATTGAGCCACTTCCCTAGCCACAAGATTCTCTTGTGTTAACACGCGATCCATGCCATTTACAGTAAGACACCCAGACCTGGGTGTTTGAGAACACCGCCCAGTGGTCTCCCATCTCTGCCTAGAGACTGCGTAGCTCTCTGTGGATGACTGACGGGAGCTTGAGTAAGTTAACGCTTGCTTTCTTCACCTGCTTTACTGTCTCTCTGAAGCAGCCGTCTGTTTTCATTTCTGAACCGTCTCTCCCCAGCTGGCAACGATGGCCAACACTCTTCCTTCCTGTACATCTTCTCAAACATTTCTTACCTGATGACCCTCCCAATTCTGTGTAGTAAGAACACCATTGTACATTGCACCAAGAGCCCACTCATTCACACACACACACACACACACACACACACACACACACACACATCATATTTACCATGTTCCAGACATATGATAAAGTATTTCACACCTATTGTTTTATCTAATTTTCTTGTCAATCTCACAAAGTGCGTCTGTGGTTATTTTCATTGGACAGACAAATAAACAAGGCTGGAGAGCTGTATAAACTTCCAGTGGTCACAAAACCAGCAAAAGGCAGTTAATACTTGGCCATGAGCCATTCAACTTCAGAGAGAACACTTTTTACTCCACCTAATGTTCTTTCAATATAGGCTTTGTGTAAACGTTCTTTTCTTTTCAGTTTTTACAAAAGCCCACACTGTAAAGTGCATTTCAATGCTAGATATATTTAAAATAAAGCAGATGACCTATGATTTTTTCAACATGGTAGTAGCACACGCAGCAACTTAAATGCTAAGAAAATGGAGTTTTCACAAAACGTGAAAGTGAGCACTAAGGTAAGGGAACCAGTTAAAGAAATGATCGAGACCTCTGGCCTGCAATGAGATGATCTGGGCTTGAATCCAAGCTCTACAGCTCACTGATTGTGACTCATGGCTGGCTGTTCAACATATTTGAGCCTCGGTTTCCTTGTGTGTAAAAATACCTGAAATGGTTGTTAGAGAACTTAGCTGGTATTCTAGTTTGATTTCCATTGCTGTGATAAAGACTGCGAACAAAAGCAACTTGAAGAAGAAAGAAATCACTTGACTTACACTACTTTCAAGTCACAGTCTGTCACTGAGGGAAGTCAGGCAGGAACTCAAGCAGGAGCAGAGGCCAAAGCCATGGAGGCGTACTGCTTACTGGCTTGCTTTCTCTGGCATGCTCAGGTACCTTTCATATACAGCTCAGGCCCATCTGTATAGGGATGGTAACACCCAGGGTGGGCTGGGCACTCCTCCGTCAATTAGCAACAAAGAAAATGGCTCACAGATGTGGCCATGGACTAAACTGATCTGACAGTTCTGCAGCTGAGGTTTTCTCTTCCCAAGTGACTCTAGGTTAGTGTCAAGTTGACTGCTGAAGCCAACGACGACAGCTGGTATTCTGAATGTGAGATGCTTAGCCAGCATGCAGCATGTGGCAAAAGATGGGTAAGCTCTGTGTAAAAGTTCTGGGGGGGTTGAAACACCAACACTAAAAATCAAGCTTGCCTCAATCAAGTCTGGGAAGCCACAGGGCCTGAAAAGGGCAGGGTATCAACCACAGAAATCAGTGCCAATGAAGAAAAGAAGATGCATGGGAAAACTCAAGAAAGAAGCAAAGCAGAATGTGCTAGTTGCTGCCTTGTTGCTATGACAATGCACCTAATAAAAGCAACTTAAGGAAGAAAGGATCTATCTTGGCTCACAGTGTGAGGGCACAGTCCATCATGGCGGGGAAAGCATGATGGCAGGAGTGCACGATGACTGCTGGTTGTATTGCATCCACAGTGAGGAAGCAGAGAAACAGGTGCTAGGGTTCATCTGCACAGAAAGCAGGATGGCACAGAAGAGGGAACAGGAAGTAAAGAGATGATGCTCTTGACGAAGGAGAAATAAAATCCAACACGTTATAGTTTCTCTC
Organism: Peromyscus californicus insignis; assembly: GCF_007827085.1. Lineage (NCBI taxonomy): Eukaryota > Metazoa > Chordata > Mammalia > Rodentia > Cricetidae > Peromyscus > Peromyscus californicus. The sequence goes on along the minus strand of NW_026294540.1, from coordinate 16,348,286 downwards.
TCACTGGTTCTGTTTTGTTGCATGTATTTTTTTTTTTGTGTGTGTGTGTGTGTGTGTATGTGTGTGTGTTTTACAGAGACCTTGGGAGGCTAGAGGACATTTAGAAATAGTTGGTCTTCTCCCCCCACTATATGCATCAAGATGGAACCCAGATCATGAGGATGGGCAGCAAGTGCCTTCACCCACTGAGCCAGCTTGCCATCCCCTCATTGGCTCTCATTTTAACCATTGTCTCTCAGGGTGTCTAACTGGAGTCCAGCACAGACAATGAGCAGGTAATGTGTCTCAGGGTGACCAGCCACACCACTGTGATTGGAGGAAAAGGACAGGCCTGGCAGCAGGCAGGTGTGGACTGTCACACAGTTCATCAGAGGAAGAAGGGAAATGATGGATTTGAAGCTTAGCTTCAGTGGAGGGTCACTTTGCTCATAGCTGCTAGCCTTGGGAGCTTAGAGATTCCCTTTTCCTAGCATAACGCTGCTGACCACTATTCTGTTCCCACAGAGGAAGGTGTAGTTGACAGGTGGAGTCATGTACTTAGCTCTCTTACAAACATTTCTGAATCGCTCTCCCTGCCAGGCACCGCGCCCAGCACTTAGCATGCAGGTTGACCATTCATTTAATTCTCCCTGTGAAACCACGGCACAGGGACTATGATTATGGAAGGTGTATTAGCATCCCGCGGTTTATATTGGATGTTAAGAATTCTCTGCCATCCAGACAAAATGGATGTGCTCAAATAAAAAAAAAATATAGGCGTCCCATAATTCACACCTGCTTCTCTTTTGCTGATGGATAAGCATCCTGAGAATACCACTTGGCCACTTACTGCTCTGTCACCAAGAGTGCTTCTGCACTCTCTCAGGCATCACTATGGGCAGAGAGCCACACCTCACACAAAAGGGGCCTCACTCAGAGAAGCAGATGAGCTTGTTGATGAAGGGGATGGAAATTGAAGCCTTAATGAGCTACTGTATCATAAATGAGTGCAAATTACATTGTCAGTCTATTTACAATTTCACATGGCATGAAGCCTTGTAATTATGTCTATTCAATTATTGCATTCAGAGGGCCTTTCAGTATGAGCCTCTCACTATGGCCAAAACCCACTGGGAAACCTCTGTGTGCATGAATGTTAAAACCAGCTCTTCTAGGACCTGACATCTAATATTTAGAAGTGAAAATGTGGGCAAGGGGCTGAGGGAGGGTTTATGTCAGAAAACATAAGTTTGGACCCAGTGAGATTGCTCAGTGGGTAGAGGTGCTTGCTGCCAAGCCTGGCAGTGTGAGTTCAATCCCCAGAACCCACACAGTGGAAGGAGAGAGCCAACTCCTTCAAGTTGTCTTCTGACCTCCACACAGACACCATAGCACACATGCATGCATCCCTCACAGATTGACAGATCAGATAGATAGATAGATAGATAGATAGATAGATAGATAGATAGATAGATAGATATGATAGATGGATAGATAGATAGATAGATAGATAGATAGATAGATAGATAGATAGATAGATAGATAGATAGATAGATAGATTAGATAGATAGATAGATAGATAGATAGATAGATAGATAGATAGATAGATAGATAGATAGATAGATAGATAGATGACAGATAAATGGATGACATAAATGGATGACAGAAAGAAAGAGGGAGAGGAAGGGAGGAAGGAAGGAAGGAAGGAAGAGCCTTAGCAAGAATCACATTCTCAGATGGGCAAGGTCATGTGTGCCTGGTTGTGTTTAACACCTACAGACTTTGCCAGTCCCTTCATTCCAGTCTGCTTCCTTTCAGCTGAGCACATCTCCATAATAAAGTTTCCCCTTCCAAACTATGGGTATCCTTCCATTTGAACTCAGTTTCCTACAAGATTTAAGCCAAGGGTTCCGACAGACAAAACAAGGCTTTGTTAGTTCTAGGAACCGGATTCTGTCATCAGAGAGCAAGGGCTGAAAGATGGAAGGTGGGCATTTGTTATAAGTGAGCATGAAGCTTTAGCTCCTTGGATGTGGTGACCAACTTTGGATGCAGGGGGATCTCATCCATGGGGCTGTCTGGGCCTCTGAAATCTTTCATAACTCAGTTATTCACACAACACTTCTGGAGTGAGACCCTTAAGAGCACATGCACACACCCTGGTCCCTGAACAGTCATCTGGGTTTTGCTCTGTAGTCTCCTAGGTTCTCAAGTTCTTGTGACCTCTGTTGAATGGATTCACAGCACAAAGAGTTGTGCAGAACACAGGCAGAATTCATTGAGCGTGAAGGGGCACACACTCAAGGGGTAAGAGTAGACAGTGGCTAAAGGAACCATCATCCTGACTGATGGTCCATGTGGCTCAACACCCTATCCTAAAGTCTATAGACAAGCTGGCTTTTCCTGAGGGGTGCTTTCCTCTCTAGGTGATGATTGACAGGTCCATTTAGATTTCTCTTCATTTTTTAAAATGTATTATTATTATTGTGCATATGTGATGGGGGTCATGCTGCACAGCATACACATGGAGGTCAGAGGTCAACTTCCTAGCGTCACTTCTGTCCTTCCCCTTCATGTGGGTTCCAGGGATCAAGTTCAAGCTGTCACCAGGCTTGGGCTAGGGTTAAGAACATGTGTCACCACGAGCAGTTTTTTAAGTGGATTCTGGGGCTTAAACTCAGGTCCTCAAGCTTGTAAGGCAGGCAGAGTGTCACCAAGCCACCTCATCAGACTGCTTCTTAAGCAGATGAGAGGTTTTCATTATTAAGAAGTTCTGAGTGTGCTTTGCTCACTGACTCAGATGTTCTGTCCCACTGGGCTTGAGAGTTAGGTTTCCCCTTCCAGAGGAGGAAACTGAGGCACAGAATCCTTCTGGGATCTCCCACTATTGAGAGGCAGAGACGGGGTTCAGACCTGGTGCCCGTTTCTAGAGTCTGAGCTCTTATCCTCTGGATGCCCTGGTCACGTGACCGGGTTAAGCCACCATCCCTTTGAACCTCATGTTGGCCCAGTGAGCATCAAGGAGATGGGAAATAGTAGGGCGCTGGCATATGCTGTAGCCATGCCAGAAGGTACAAGTTAGTCAGCCATTTATGTCAGGCTCAGGGGCACGCCTGTCCATTCCTGACCACTCCTGGTAACTTCTGAGCTCCATGTCTTTCACCTGTTCTGTATTCGCCTCAATTTGCCCACTTGACAGGCTTAGCATCCTTGCCCTCCCCACCTCACCATATGCTGACCAACCAGCACAGCCTAGGAATCCACCTATCTTGACTCTTTGTTTTTTCCTATTGCTATGGCTATAGGTACATGCAGCCCTGTGGGACCCTAAGCTCACGTCTTCATGTTTTGTAGCAAGCCCTTTACCCACTGAGCCATCTCCCAGCCCCAGCAATTCTTCCGATTTGCCACTGAGGCTGGTCGGGGACATCTCCTCTCTACGCAGCAAGTTGAGAGTTTCCCCACAGAGTGCCGCCCACTCGCATGGGATCCTTAAATCAGGCTAACCGGTGACAGACTGCCATGAAAGCTATCCACTATCATGCATTCATTACAGACTTCATCTTCAGGGTGCTGGAATTCTGACTGGGGAGGTTCACAGGAAAGGAAAGCACTCTAGTTGAGTTTTTATGACAATGAGGATAGTTGAAGGAAATACAAATGACAGAGAAAGAGCAATGTGGCATTCAGCCTCAACAGTGCCCCTCCCCGCCTCCCCGTCTCCTAAAGCTGTGGCTTATGTGCTTGTATTTCCTCAGCAAAGCCATCCATCCTTGGAGGTAGAAGTGTATTTTACCATCAAAAATCTCTTTCTGCTTTCCCAACACTTATAATCCAATTTCCACCAAAGGTGGAAATAGTGTTCCCACCAGCCCTGTCGCAGCTGATGAAGGATGGCGGTCTCTAGTATCGATTTCCCCCTTCTGCCTCACTTCTTCAGTTCCCAGAAGCTGTGTGAGAAACAGGGCTCACGTTCCCCTCTGACAGTTCTGTGCCCGTGATGGAGTCAACAGTAAACAGTCCTGTGGAGAAGAATGGAAGTAGCTTTTAAAGCCAAGACTGCGAAAGACCCCAATGACTTAATATATCTGAGGAACAGCAGGAATCCGGCGGGTTCAGAGGAGATGTAGGACTTCTTAACTAACAGTCAGGCTCATTGCAAAATTCTTTATTTCTTGAAAATAGAGTAGAGAATCACCCATTATAGAAAAAGAGTTCTGTCCAACTTGGAAGGTCTTTTTTTTTTTTTTTTATGACCAGGAAAAAACTCATCAATCAGAATGTCCTGTTCACAGCGACTCTAATTGTCATAACTCAGGTGGGAACCAGTCCAGATGTTTTCTACAGTGACTGGTTAAAGACACAGTGATGCAGGAGCTGGGGAGCTGGCTTAGTCAGTATCTGCCACACAAACAGGAGGACCTGAGATCAAATTGCCAGCATCTACGTAGAAAAGACAGGCATGACCATGACGGTGTGGGTTGGTAGTGCATTGGGTTGCAGAACAGGGACAGGCAGATCTCTGGAGCTCACTGGAAACCAGCCTAGGCAACTGGTGATCTCTAGGTTCCATGAGAGAATAAGGTCTCAAAACATATAAGGTGAAGGAAGGGCCAGTGAGATGGCTCTGTCTGATTATTTGAGTTTTGTCCCAGGAGCACACATGGTAGAGACAACTGAAGTTTGAAAGTTGCCCTCTGACCTCCACACGTGGAATGTAGCCCACACCTTCCCCCACATATGCATAGGCATGTGCACAAGCATGCATACATACACACATTTTTAAAAAATACTTGTAAAATATAAGGTGGGCGGCAATGAGGGAAAAAAGACACTGGACGCTGACCTCTGGCTTCCACACGCATTTGCACACATACAGTGTTAACGGAACTCTGAACTACCAGGGCGACTCCTCCATGAATTCAAAATAAATACTTAAAAAATAAATTCATCAAATAAATACTTTTATTTTTAAAGGTAATGTATCCAGTAGTCCAGAATTAAATAGGAGATCAGTGCCCATTCAGAGATGAACCGCAAAGGGCAAGCAAGGGCTCGCTTGGTCCTGGTGTAACTGGGATTCTGTTCCAGTCTCCTGTGAGACCCATCAGCAGGTTGTGATGTCTCTTCTCTGGAAGATTGTTTTCTTGGTCAAAGAGCGGCATGTAGGGAGACACTCGGCAAAGCTGGCAGGTAGCTTTGTGAATTAGGAGCTTGGACCAGCAGGGGAACACTTTTAAGATAGATTGCTTGATGGGTTCCTATGTGAACAATGAGAAATTATAAGCTGACATGTTTACTCGGAGCATGAAGGCCACACTGAGTGTTTAGCCAGCAATGTTCTCAGTGTACTGCCCTCTGGCACCACCGTAATGGTTTATGAGGGAAGGAAGTTACATCTTCCTGTCACACATAGATGGTTCAGAACCTGAGAAGTGGAGGTGGGGGAGAGAAACAATAATAAGGAAATATGAATGTGCTTACTGCCTGCTGGTTTCATTAAAAACTGAGAAGGACATGAAAGTTGTAGGGCATGATTTCAAATTACCTCAAGAACAAATCCCAAACATTTCTGGCCTACAATAAATGTACATCCTTGGAGGATCTAGGTCTACATTTAGACAGAATGAAGAAGCCTTTTAAAGTTTGCTGGGAAAAACAGACTGAGACAAAATCATTCCCCCAGGTTCTACTTGCTTGCTTTTTATTTGTTTTTCTAAGATTTCCTTTATTTTTATTTGTAGGTATGTGTACGGGAGTGCAGACGCACAGAGAAACCAGAAGAGGACATTGAATACTCTGGAGCTGGAGTGACAGGTGGTTGTGGGCTGCATGATGTGGATGCTGGGACCCGAGCTTAGTCCCTCTGTAAAAGCAGCAAGGACTTTTAACAACTGAGTTGTCTCTCCAGCCCCAGGTAGGGGACTCTTAATGAAGCGTTATCTAGATCGGGTTGCCCCTGTGGGTATGTCTGTGGGGGGAGGGGTTGTCTAAATGATGTAGGAAGGCCTGCCCCATTATGGGCGACAACATCCCCTAGGCAGTGAATGGTGAGAGCAACAATAAATAATGTTTTCATTTTTTTTTAAGAAAATGTAAAGCCTCTGACTCTTAATAGTCCTCAGAACTCTCTGAAAAGCCCCTCCCCTGCCCCCACCCTCCCTGTGTGGTCTCATACAGCCCAGGCTGGCTTTGAATGGACTCACTATGTAAAAGACAACGACCTTGAACTCTGGATCCTCCTAGCCTCTCCCCGCCAGAGTTCTGGGATTACAGCTATGTGTCACCGCATCCAGTCTAGGGGAATGAACCCAGGGCCCCATGAATGGTGAGCAAGCATTCTGTCTGACGAGCAACATTCCCAGTCCAGGATAAAAAGCGTCTTTGCTGATATGCTGTAACCCTAACGTTTGTTTTTGGGTTTTTTTTTGTTTTGTTTATTTGTTTGTTTATTTGTTTTCAGCTTTCCACGGTGCCTCACAGCCTGAAGAGATTGTTTCTTCCAGTGTGACTTTCAGTGACACGTAATTCATCTGGAACAGAATGCTGAATTTAAAGTCAGCAGGAAGACCATTAAGAGAGCTTCCATTTCAGAAACACCACAATACCCAAGAGGGGGACAAAAAGACCCTCCTTGGGGAAGACCTTACAGTGTGCACCCCAAAGCCAAGGTTGACTAGCTGGCGCCTTGATAGAGCTTTGATCCAGATAGGGTCCTACCCAGATAAACACACTTCCCAGAGTTTCTGAAACATGCTGCTTCAAAATAAATGCTCTTTCCTCCATGCTCATTAACTGTATTTTCAGAAATAGAGGAAATTGGAGGTGGAGAGTTGGCTCAGCAATAAGAGTACTTGCTGCTCTTACAGAGGACCAGAGTCCAGTTCACAGCACCTACATGGAAACTCATCACTGCCTGTAACTCCAACTATAGGGGATCCAGTGCCCTTTTCTGGCTTCTGTGTGTATTACACTCAACATGTGCACATTCCCACACAGACACACATACATAAGCGTAAATAAAAATAATAAACCTTTTTGCTTAAAAAATAAAACAGCATAATTTTTTGAACATAGAAAATATATTCTGTTACGAATTACAATATCTCTAATTATTTAGTGGCAGCTATAACCAAGTCTCACTTGGTTTAAATGACTGACAGAGTGATTGTTTGATTGACTGGAAGCCTCAATACTTCTCTTGTTGACCTGATTCTTTTTCTGCATCTAACATTTTTTTGATTGAATATTAGACAACGTGAATTTTTACTGTGTCAGCTGCTAGATATTGGTACACTCTCAGAAATACACATTTGTTCTAACATTCAACTCTTATTTAAAATTATTTTTGATTTATTTAGGTCCTGATTTTAAGATTGATTTAGCCGGACAGGAGAAGTACTCACGCCAGAGTTAGGGGTTCCCAACCAACAAGGGTTCTGTGGACACTACCAATACTGACAGCAAGATGAGTTTTGCTGATGGAGGCCAGCACCATTCCCAGCAGCCTTTGCATCAGGCCCTGGTAGAGTTCATTCTCCATTGAAGTTCTTTTCTGGATTTCAGGGGTAATTCTCTCACATGTATACATTAACAGGTACTTACTTCCTGGTTTCCTCAGAGCTGGTCTCTGTCCAGCTTTCTCCCGTCTGGTCCTTTGTTCCCCAAACTGTAGCTTCCGCACTCTTGCTGAAGTTTGTGGCTCCCTCTTTTGGACGGGTTGCATCTCTGGGGGGCACACCTGGGTTTACACCCTGTGCCTGCAAACTCCAGACAATAAGCTACAAGGAGCTATGTGCTTCTGCTCATCTGACCCTTTTCTTTCCGTCTTTTGTTGATCTATTTTTGGTTTATTACCAATGATCTTCCATACATTTTATCTATTTTTGCTGTTGTTTCAAGCATGTGGCTAAAATTTGTATCTTATAACTTCGTTTTTTGTTAGACATAACATTTGCTATGGATTTTTTTTTTCAACTCGAGAATTCCTTCATGCACTTTTGAAAATGCTTTGATACCGTAAATGAAACACTCCCACTGAGGCCCAAATTAAAAGGCGCTCTGTCACTAAATCACATCAGAGATGCAACAAAAAGATTGAAAAACTCATTTTAAACTCATTACAGACTTCCCCAAACCGGCAGGGATTGCTAACAAGTAGCAGCCTGTAGCAGCCTGTGTTCTTGATCAAAGCTGCCATGAACTGTTAGCAAAGCTGGCTATTTTGATGGCAGTGGCTCCATATGCACTTGAGGTTGGCTCCAAATACAAGCAAATACAATATATATGGCATACACGCAGAGAGACAGGCACACATACACATAAATAAAAAGTAAATCTTTTAAAAAAAGTAGGATGGGATAAAGAAGAAAGTGTCGGCAGGAGTTCAAGAAGAATAAAAGAGGATAATGGGGGCAAGCATTAACTGCCCTCATTATATTTACAATTAGTAGCAACATTGTGTATGAAATTATCAGAAGTAAAAAACTGGTAACAGTGGCTGACTGTGTCATCCTCAAATATCAAGTAATTGATATGAGAATCAAAGAAATTCTGGCTGCAAATTGCATATGAACAACCTCTCCCCACTATACTCAAGCCAATCACAGGAGAGACTGTAAGAACTGGCACCATCAAGGCTGGAGAGGTGACTCAGGGCTTAAGAGCATGGGCTGCTCATACAGAATTCAGTTACCAGCACTCAAGAGGCAGCTCATACCCATGTTTAACTTCAGCTCTGGGGGATTTGTCGCCCTCTTCTGGCCTCTCTGAGCACCTGCACTCACAATGCATACACTTAATAATTTAATTGCCAGTGCTGGGTGGGAGCTTTGAAAGTCTTGCACTGCCTAACTTAATAAAGGCAGTCACTTTTAGAAAGGTATTCTTTCATTTTTTTCTGCTTCCAGAGGGAGAAGTTGGGGAACTAAAGAAAGTATCTATATACCCTGCCCCCAAACCCAGAGAATGTAACAGCAGAATCAGGAAAATTTTAAGACTCTGAGGGTGGGAGGAAGTTGTGAAAAGCTGTCTTCTGAACTTGACAGGACAATTGTATTTATGAACAGGTAGCAGGTGAGGTTACCTACATAAAACCTGTGTGCACGCATGCACACACACATTATACAAGTAAGAAGGAGGGTGCTGAAGAGATGGCTCAGAGGTTAAGAGCACTTCCTGCTTGTGTGTTCCCAGTACCCCCATCATACAGTTCACAACTTCCTGTAACTCCAGCTCCAGAGGATCTGGCACCCTCTTCTTGCCTCCACAGGTACCAGCATATATATGGCATACACGCAGAGAGACAGGCACACATACACATAAATAAAAAGTAAATCTTTTAAAAAAAAGTAGGATGGGGTAAAGAAGAAAGTGTCAGCAGGAATTCAAGAAGAATAAAAGAGGATAATGGGGGTAAGCATTAACTGCCCTCATTATATTTACGATTAGTAGCCACATTGCATATGAAATTATCAGAAGTAACAAACTGATAACAGTGGCTGACTGTGTCATCCTCAAATATCAAGTAATTGATGTGAGAATCAAAGAAATTCTGGCTGCAAATTGCATATGAGCAACCTCTCCTCTGCTCTGCCTACCTGGGTAAAGAGAGATCCAGGGTGTGTAAAAAAGATTTCTACACACCATCTTCCCCACATGTGTGCTGCTGCTCTTTGCAAAAGAACGAAACCACTTTCCTACCCACCTCTTAGCCACCCTTTAAGTCGCCAGTGGAAATCATGCTAAAGAGGCACAAATGAACAATAGCGGTGCTGGCAAAAATCAATATTTACTATAGATCACGCGGCATAAACACTGTGTAGCATATTAGGATGAAATGTGAGCTGCCATAATCTGCACACTATGGGGAAATTATCGAGGCAAAATAGACTCCGTAAATATTTACTAGGATCATGTACCTGGAGCCGTGTCCAATATCCTATCTCAACTCGTGTATTAGTCAGGGTTCTCCAGGGAAAGAGACCCAGTAGGGTTTATATAAGTCTATAAAGGGAGATTTATTGTGGGAATTGGTTCACGCCATTACAGAGGCGGAGAAACCCCACAGTATGTCATACTTAAGCCAGAGAGCCAGAAAAACCACAAGGTGTAATTCAGTCTCAGGCTGCAATGCTGTGTGCATAAGGTAAGCGATGAGAATTGGGAGGTAATGGTGGGGACAGTCGTGTAAGTCCAGAGCGAGAACTGAGGGTGAAATGGAGAGATCTCGTCTCCTCCTACATTTTTTTTCTCTCCATTAGTAAATCAAAAAGGATTTTACTCTGTACCAAAATGAGAGCTAATCTCTTCCAGAAGCACAGCTGAGCATCCTAAACCAAAGCAAAACTGAGCAAAGTTAAACAGCCACAACTTGGCATGAAATTAACCAACTATAAGTTGACACAAAAATAACTAATCCCAAATTGATACATGTGCTAGGTAGATTTTTTTTTTGCTGTAGTTAATTTGGCATGAGCTAGAATTATCTGAGAAGAGGGAACTTGCAACTGAGAAAATGCCTCCATCAAATTGGCTTGCAAGCAAGTCTTTGGGGATATTGCCCTGATTAATGATTGATGTTGGAGGACCCAGTGCCCAGCGCAGTGTGAGTGGTGCTAGCCTGGGCAGGTGGTCCTTGATGCTATAAGAAAGTGGGCTGAGCAAGCCATGATGAGCAAGCCAGTAACTAGCATTCCTCCATGGCCTCTGCATCAGCTCCTGCCCCTGGGTTTCTGCCCTGACTTCCCTTCATGATGGAAGTGATGGGGACATGGAATCCAAATAAACCATTTCCTCCCCAGGTTACTTTTGATCATGGTGTTCATCACAGCCATAGACATCTAACTAGGACAACACATAAAATTAAACAGCCACAAGTTCACATACACACACACACAAAAAAAAAATCTCAATTGACATATAAAATTCACCAACCACAAATTGACATATAAAACTCATAAAACCAATGGTTATAACTATGAACTCTAAAACTCTTTTTTCTTAATTGTTGTTTTACGTGTGTGTGTGTGTGTGTGTGTGTGTGTGTGTGTGTGTGTGTGTGTGTATCACTCCTAAATATATAATTATGACCTGCTCAGTCTGTATAATGTTACTTCAATGTGTGAGTTCAGGGCTGACCATTTGGTATTGAACCAATTACCATGCTCCTCTCTAGGGAAGACTTCTTCTCCCACTCTCAGCATCCTTTACTGCCCACAGTTCCTGTCACGGATAGAGAGGCCAACCTGTCTTCCCTGGCACTGACCCACACTGACCCACATGCTGAGACTTGCAGCCTACCTTTCTATACCAATGCACCTGACTTCAAGTGGGATACTCCATGACACACTGGGTTGTGCCCCTAAGAACATGTCTTTGAAAGGCACGGACAATGTGTGTGGAGTGGCTGGGAAAGCTGCTGAGAAAAATGAGTCTCTCCCTTCCATCAATCAGCCACTACAAAGCCCACTGATGTTTACTACACCCATTCCCTGTAACACGTTTTTAAGTTGGACTTTCCATCTATATCATACATGAACCTTTTGTCAGCACAACTGCGGTGTGCTTACTTTTAGAGAGCACGATGGCTTGCTTTCCTACTTACTCTGTGGGATAATTTCCTTGGAGTAGAATGTCTAGCTGGAGGGGCTCAACTACACAATGCTCAACAAGGGTACACAGCATCTTCCATTTCAGGAGCTGGATATCTTCCCTCACCTCATGAATTATGGGTGCTTACTAGAGTGAACTCCCCTTCTCCCATAGAAAACAAAACAAAAACCAAAGCAATGAACTAGACAAACATTGCCTTCTCTAGTTAAAGACAAGCCTCAGTTGTTGGATACCTCAAACCCAACAGGGAAGGGCTAGGTCCCCAAGGAAACAGAGGAATCAACACGTTGTAATAGGAGATGAGAGCGGAGGTTTGAACTATAAAGAAAGTAACTTAAAGGCTTCTTCTTCTGGGGTATAACACAGTGGAAGAGCACTAGCTGAGCATGCATAGTGTCCTGGCTTCAATCCCCAGAACATACACAAAAAGGAGTTTGATATTCCTGATCAGAGGAGAGCAGATGGGTGTGGAGGTACATAGGCCACGTTCTGTCATCGTGGTTGAAGCAGGCACAGGACCGCAGGTGACGTGCACTGTCCCTCTTCTTCTCTTTGCTGAGCACAAATGCCACTTATCCTAGATTGGACCAGACTTCTGCTGTCTACCTCCAGTTCTAAGAATAAAATTAAGATGTCAGCTAAGAGATGTATTCCCAACAGAATGTGTGCCTGACAAGCCTTTTCTTCACGGGTGAATTAGAAAGATGTGTTGCTCAAAAGATGACTGCCAAATCCTCCCAGACAGAGTGGGTCCATCTTACCTGCAGGAACACTGCCTGCTTCAAAGATACACTTGTGATCCCAGTACTGGGGAGCTGGAGACAGGCATATCCCTGTGGCTCACTGGCCACCTACCCTAACTGATCGGTGAGCCCCAGACCTGTGAGAAATCCTGTCTGTAAAACCAAGGTCCTGAAGAATGTCACCAAGGGTGGTCTCTGGCCTCCATGCATGCACCATGAGTGCACACACACACACACACACACACACACACACACACACACACACACACTGGCACATACAGGAGCATGCAAACACAAAAATGAAATCATAAGTAAATAAAAATAAACGTGGAAAATGTGCTTTGTTGGTTGTCTGGCTCCCATGATAGTGTGCACTTGCAGACAATGCCTAGGTCTGAGATAACATCAGAGGGATAAGCCCAGGCAGGGGCTGTGGTGAGAAGCCAATGTGTCAGTCACAATTTTATCTTCCTACCTCTTTGCTATTTCCTAAGCTCTTTATAGAGAAAGGCATAGTATGTAGACAGAATATAAGACACAGTAGACTTTGGGTAAGTAAATAATGAGTGAAGACTGCCAACCCAGTGCTGTTTTTTTTTTAAGTAAGTACAAACAGAATAGTAGGTTTATAAAGAAAAAGATGCTGGGCAGGAGAATGGGCTATGTGAGCCCAAGAACACTGGGCAGCCCGTAAGAGGGACTCGGGAAGGAAGGCACTCCATGGCTTCCCAACAAAAAGACTTGTAAAGGTTTTACTCTGGCTTGCCAATCACCCTGATATGTTACATATAGCTTTTTCTGCATCCAATTATCCAATTATACCCCATCTATACACGTGATGGTTATTTGTCAATTTAAATTAAAAAGGAAACGTTGTAATCAAAATTCTCTCTCACCGGAATGAATCTTTTCACCCTGAAACAGACATGCACTGATGGATACAACAGAATTTATTATGTAAGAAAAGAAAAGAAGGAAAGAAAGGCACACCGTTGTCTGTAAGAATTTGGATGAATTCAGAGGACACAATGCTAAGTGAAATAAGCCAATCTCTGGAGGACATGTCAAGTACATTCATAGAAAGGGAAGAGAATTGTGCTTTCCAGGGGCTGGAGGTAGACAGGAAGTCACTGTTCAACAAGTATAGTTTCCTTTGTACAAGATTAACTTCTACAGCTCTGCTCCATGACTGGGGTTAGTTCACTTGATGGAGGGCTAGCCTAGTATGCAGAGACCCTGGGTTCTGTCCCCCAACCCCACACAAATCATGCTTGTAACCTTAGCACTGGGAAGCAGGAGAACAAGGGATGAAAGGACATCCTTAGCCTCCTAGCCAGCCTGGGTTTCATAAAACCACATCTCATGAAGGAGCGAGAAGGAGAGTCCTTCTCTGTAACATGGTGAATGCTCTTGAGTAAGTGTGGTGTGCTTAAAATATCAGAGTACACATCCACTGTTAAATGTTCATACTGCACTAAAAGTTTAAGTAGCTAAACACACACACACACACACACACACACACACACACACACACACACACACACACACACACACAAATCAAATAGCTAAAAATAAAAATAATTTCTTGACAATAATCTCGCTTTTCCCCCAGGGAATTCTAGTCATTTTGACCTGTGATGGGATTGGTTACTGAGTTACTGAGGGTTACTGGTTGCTGAGGGCTGTACTCTCACCCTTTACCCTGAAGTCTACTCTAAACCTCTTCTAGTCAAAATGGCCAGACACCCAGCAATCTCCCACAGCCACCACAGCAGGCTCAAGCCGACAAGTGTTGTCACAGATCTGATATGCTTGTGGTAGACACCTGTCATGGTTAATATTGACTGCCAACTAGAAGAGCTCTAGAGTCACCAAGGAGACAAAGTTCTGGTGTGTATCTGAAGGAGTGGCCATGTTTACTTCTCTGTTGCTGAGGTAAGTACCCTGACTAAAAGCAGTCTTGGGGAGGAAAGTGGTTATTTGGCTTACACACCCCAATCGCAATCCATTATGGAAAGACGTCAGGCCAGGAACTCAAGGCAGGAGCTGAGGCAGAGACCACAGAGGGGTGCTGCTTACCTGCTTGCTCTCCATGGCTTGCTCTGCCCACTTTCTTATAGCGCCCAGGACCACCTGCACAGGGGTGGCACCACCCACAATGGACTGGGTCCTCTCACATCAATCATTAATCAAGACAGTGACCCCACAGACTTGTTCATAGGTCAACGTGATGGAGGTGATACTTCAGTTGAGATCCCCTTTTCCCATGGGTCTCTAGGATTACATCAAGTTGATAAAAACCATGACAGGGAATTTCTAAATTAGGTTAATTAAGGAGAATGCATGCTAACTGTGGGTAGCACCATATCAAAAGTCCTGGTCTGAATTAAAAGGAGAGAATGAGCTGAGCACCAGCATTCATACCTACCTCTCTCTCTCTCTCTCTCTCTCTCTCTCTCTCTCTCTCTCTCTCTCTCCTTCCTAACTTAGGGTGCAATGTGAGCATCTGCTCCCCACACCCTTGCTACCAAGCCCTCCCCACAAAGATGAACTGTGCCTTTGGATTATAATACAAAATAAACCCTTTCTCCCTCAGTTTACGTCTTGTCAGATATTTGGCCCCAGGCACAGGAAACAAAACTCACACAACCCACTGCAGTTCAGCCCCAAATACTGAGGTCATCAGACACCCTACTGCTACCATGATTTTTTTTTCTTCCTGCCTTCTGAGTCCCTAGAACACACTCCTTACCCATCACTTCTTCTCTGCCGTTACCAAGAAGCATCTGATGCCCCCCAAGGGATATTTCCATGAGGCAAATTTAGAAGACTGCTATTAGCTATTAGGCACTTCTGTTTGGCTCTAAGTAACTGCTCAGAAGTGCCAATTTGCCAGCGAGCCATGGAATCTAGCCCGAGCGAGTGGTAAAGTCCCAAGGCTCTGAGTCGCTAACACAGCTAGCCGCAGGGCTCGACTCGCGGCATCTGTCAAGATCGTGCATTTTCTGCTGGCGCCATCTGAGCTATTTAAGTGGGTGACAGCCTGTGCCTAGAACAGCATCTATAGTGAGTTAACATCAGAAGGGCTGCATGTAAAATGTCAGGACAGCTTAGCTACAGCATGGGGGAGGCTTGGAGTTAGCACTTGCTCTCCCTACCCACATTTTTTAAAGATAGGGATATGTCGTCTCCGTTTTCCCACACTGGCCACAGACTCTCTGTAAAGACAAAGATGACCTTGGGGTTCTGCTCCTCCAAGTGACAGGCTTGTGTCACCATCCCTGGATTATCCCTGCACTGGGAATTGAACCCAGGGCTATATGCATGCTAGACAAGCATTCACTGAGTGACATCACTGTGTTTTAAAAGTGATGTCTTCTTAAAGATTTGTTTTATTTTTATGCGTATGTGTGCGAACACATCTTTCATTTCGCTCTGCATACACACACAACTGTAAGTGTATAGCAATGTTACTTATACTTTCTTAAACACATATGCCCAGACGCTTGTTTACTTAAGTCTGTCTGTAAACACGTTGCCTTCGTGTGGACTTTGTTCCTCCTCAACATTCAGACGATCGTACACCAAGAGCTATGCTATCATATTGACGGACAGGTGTCCCGGGGCATGGGTGGCAGGGAAGAACAATACAAATAGAGAATGCACATGTGGCTGGCGCTTGCTCATGTGGAAGCCCCCGCCCTTCTCCTCACTGTCTGCAGAGGGTTGCTTTTAGACTCTTGGTGCCGCAGGAGTCATTTGAAGCTAAGACAAAACCGAACATCAACTCTGTCGAGCGAGGTTGTAATGCTAAGGATAGAGAATGATGGCAGACAGGCTACGAATTACCATGGCCCTCTGCATTGGTGTCTGGAGAGAGCAGACGTGGAAGACAGATGTAATAAAATGGGTGAGAGCACATCAGAAGGACAGGGAAATGCCAGGGTGTCAGACACCAGCCCTGGGAAGTATTACAATCTGCCCTCTGTTCTGGATTGTACATACCATACGTATGCATGTGTTACATGCGTTATAGTATCATGTGAAATAAATGGAAATATAAAGAACATATAGAAAATAATACAGCCTATAGAATATAATATAGTATAAAATAATTATAAAATAATATATTGTTATTTTTGCACTTTGGGGGAAATAACACAGAGTGAGTGCCCATAATATTTCATATACATTTAATTTAGGTTGCATATTTTTATATACTTCATATATGCCCTCATGGAACAGCTTATTTTAATTTGTCACCATGGCAACAAAAATAATTATCTCACTAGAAAAACTTGAGGAGTGAAGTTTGCAGACACCCAGCTCCGTTACCAGGCTTACCTTAAAGGCTTGCTTTGACATTCTAAATATGTATGGAGTCATTTAATAAATCATTAATAAATGAGTTTGTCTCCACTACCAACAAGACAAGGCAAGGAAAGATGCTGTCCACCTTAGGGTGTGTGTGTGTGTGTGTGTGTCAAATTAAACTAAATTTGGCCTGAAGATACCTCCATAGTCCTTATATAGGACTCAGTCACAGGTAGTTCACTGATGGAACTATAGCTGACCACCAAACTATAACCAGCTAAACTATCCACCACCATCATCACCACCACCACCACCACCACCACCACCACCACCACCACCACCATCACCACCACCACCACCACCACCACCACCACCACCACTACCCTGCTGCTGTTTTTAGTTTTCTTTTTAAATTTTTTTAATATTTATTTATTTATTATGTAATGTATGTATGTATGTATGTGTGTATGTATGTATGTATGTGTTCTGCCTGCATGCCAGAAGAAGGCACCAGGTCTCATTACAGATGGTTGTGAGCTGCCATGTGGGTGCTGGGAATTGAACTCAGGACCTCTGGAAGAGCAGTCTGTGCTCTTAACCTCTGAACCATCTCACCAGCCCCCTGTTTTCAGTTTTCTGTTGTCTGGCCCTATTGCCAAACAGAGTCCTTGGAACCTGCTCTGGCTTTGAGAGGGGCTCATTTTCCTAACCCTTTCTCTGTTGAAATAGACTACCAACTCTGCTGATACATCAGAAGGTTTTGTTTTTCACTGCTGTTTCCCCTCTAGAGTGAGAGATAAATGAAGGTCTGACTTCAGATCTATTCTCAGTGTGTGTGTGTGTGTGTGTGTGTGTGTGTGTGTGTGTGTGTGTGTGTGTTCCAAGATTACTTCACTGAGGCAATGCTGGTCCTGTCCTGATTCTCATTTCTTCCTGAATGTTGGCCTCAGCTATGTTCACCCATGTGGCAGTGGGCTGTGTGCCAGGGCTCAGTCCCTTGCTCCAATACATGACATGCTCAGCCTTATCTTTGGAAAATCAGCTATGGAGAGCATGTCTGGACTCCCCCTAAGGTAGCCTGGATACTGATGAAGGGGGACACAGTCAATCCATGAAGGGGAGGCTTGCAGACACACCTTGGAGGGCCAATCAGATCCATCTTCCCTTCTGTTTTATTAAAGCCTGTGGGGTCGCAGACAGGAGGATGGGTGCCAAGTCCACTGTGCCTGCCTTTCTCACTCTCTGTTGGTTTCTGGACTTAGTTCCTTTCGTTTCTCAAGATAGATGACAACCAAAGGCAATATTTATACCCAATCTGGGTAGCTGCGGCACTGAAGGGAATCATCTCTCTCTCTCTCTCTCTCTCTCTCTCTCTCTCTCTCTCTCTCTCTCTCTCTCTCTCTCTGTCACACACACACACACACACACACACACACACACACACACACTTCTGCCCACCAGGACCAGCCTCATTGTAGACCTCAAGCAGGTCCTGTCTGTAGTTTATATGTTTCTTTCAGTGAATTTTTGTTTATCAAAAGATCCTTCCCTTGGTGTTACAAAGCTGTTTTCTTCACATTTATTCAGGGAGTTTTCAATCTACATGTTGTATATGCTCATGTGTTTTGCTGACCCACCCTTGAAAAAGTAAACAGGACTAACATTTTGTCTCTCTGTGTGCACATGTGCATGAACCTTCAGAGACCTGAAGAGGACATTAGATCATCTGGAGCAGGAGTTACAGACAGCGTGAGCCACCTGATGTGGGTGCTGGAAACCCAAACTCCTGTCCTCTGCAAGGGTAGCAAGTACCCTTAACTACTCCATCCCCCTCTGCTAATGTTGATATAAGTGTGTATCCAAAATCTCATAGCTCTTCTTATTGCGTTATTAAATTTATCTAGAGACACAGAACCAATAAATAGAGTGTGGGAGGAGTGGATGTGGGTGGAGAGGTGGGGGGGTGATCTCAACCATTTATTGATTATTTCTTTATAATTATCTCTGGCCATCTTAAACACAGAAGGCTGGAAGAACTTCCCTATCCCATCAACTTTCCCATCTCCTGGTCGTTACTAGCTGCCAGGTGCTGGCTGGGCACAAAGCAGAACCTTGGTTCTATCACAAAAGGATCTGTGTGACCTGTGGAAGCCCCAGCAGGGAGGTAGCAACCAGAAGCTTAATCTGTAGGGTTATAACTAAGCGCATCTCATCCTGTAAGAGCCAAGCATGTGGGATTGGCTGAGGGTAAGAGCCAACAACATGGCATTCTGGTTCTCCTCAGATATGGAGTGATTACTCCCACAGCACATGGCTGACTGAGATGTGACAAGAGCTGGCCAAAGGGTTTCTGCTTGAGTAACAGAATAAGCCTCCAACAAACTCAACCTGTTCCCACAGCACAGGCAGCCTGAGCCACCAGCCATGGAGACCAGCAGTTTCATAGTGGCATAAACTTTTAAAATACATGTTTATTTATCCTTTGAGAATTTTCACACATGGAGACAATGAATCTTGATCATAGTCATCCTGCTCCCCGACATCCCCTCATAGACGCCCCTCACATCCTCCTCACACTTTCATGCCTTTAATTGTTACATTTTAATTTCATTTTAATTCCTTTAACTGGTTCCAATTCGTGCTTCACCATCTGTACACGAGTGTGGTGCCATCCACTGGAACATGGTCGACTTACAAGGGGCCACATCCCTGTGGAAAACTGCCTCCCTCCACAAGTGGTCTTCAAGTTCTAGTAACTTCTCAGCTAGGGCTGGGACCTTGTAAACCCTTCCCCCACGTTCTGTGCTGGAATGTTGACTGGCTTGATCATGTTCAGGTCATGTGCAGGCAACCATGGCTGCTGTGACTTTGTGAATGCTGTGGTCCTGTTATGTCCAGACTGTTTGGCCCCTGCCCTCCCTGACTTCCAGCTCTTACTACCTAACATTAACCTTAGCAGCAAGAATTACAAGTCTGACCAGGTCCCCCTCTTCTGCTGAGGATAAAACAAACCATCTCAAGCTAACTAGAAAGAGCAGCCCTTGGAGTTTGCTTACATGTTTTCAGCTGATATTTAAGGGCGATTATCATCACCAGACAGCCAAGTAAACACTCCAAATACTGAATGCTTGAGCCAAACAATAATAAGTGCTCTCAAGAACCGAGAGCCGGGCGTAGTGGCATACGCCTTTAATCCCAGCACTCGGGAGGCAGAGGCAGGGGGATCTCTGTGAGTTCCAGGCCAGCCTGGTCTACAAGGCGAATTCCAGGATAGCCAGGACTGTTACATAGAGAAACTCTGTCTCAAAAAACAAACAACAACAACAAAAATAAACAGAGAGCCGCTTAATTAATTAATTAATCAATCAGATAATTAATCTAATGTGTAGTGTGCATGAAAAAGCTCAAGAAAGGGTTGGAGACATAAGAGCACGGGCTGCTCTTCCAGCAGATCCAGGTTTGACCCCCAGCACTCACATGACTGTTCCCAAAGGCTTGTAGCCCCAGTTCTAGGGGAACTTACACCCTCTGTAGGCCTCTGAGGGCACCCAGCAACATTCAGGTGGTGCACAGTCATTCATGCAGACAAAACGCACGTACACATAAAATAACAATAACATAAAAATCATTTTAAAAGCTCAGGGAAAGTCTAAAAATAAAGTTTACTAAGATTGAAAATTGAAGGAAAAGTGTGAAGGATTGGAACCAACAGGAAAAAATATTTTTGTTGTCACTTACAAAACATGGACTGGACTCTGAATGAGAAGGGATTCAGTGAATTCCACAGAGGGGGAGGCACGTTTGTGGGGTCTTTCCAGATGGAACTGTGGGTGGCCACAACAGGGAGTGGATTGCAGAGGGGCAACCCCCTGAATAAGATCACAAGGTGTTTTTTTTCCAGCTACTGGATGCTGCTGCTAAATTCCCTGCCTCCTTAAATACCCGAGAAGAAAAAAGGCAGGAGATGTACAAGACAGACAAGACAGCTGAAGAAAGGCAAATAATTGAGGCAATGTGAGTTCAAATTAACAATTTCCAAACCAGGCAAAAGTATCATCCTTGTCAGAAACTGCAC
Source organism: Peromyscus californicus insignis (assembly GCF_007827085.1). Taxonomy (NCBI): domain Eukaryota; kingdom Metazoa; phylum Chordata; class Mammalia; order Rodentia; family Cricetidae; genus Peromyscus; species Peromyscus californicus. The sequence continues at coordinate 16,327,562 of NW_026294540.1, read as the reverse complement.
AATCAAAAAAAAAAAAAAAAAAAAAAAAAAAAAAAAAAAAAAAAAAAAAAAAGGCAAACCAGGAATCTTCAGCAGAAATCGAAAGACTGTCTGAAATACACCAGGAAACACATAGGAAAACTCCCAAGAAAGTTACCAAAGGATGACTTTGCTCCCAAAGGAGAAGATAATCTCTAAGAACATTTGAGCATCAACCGGGGTGAGGAGGGGGTGCTGGAGAGATGGCTCAAGAGCTAAGAAAAAGCATTTGCTGCTCTTCCAAAGGACCAGAGTTCAGCTCCCAGCATCCACTTCGGATGGACCACATAGATGAGGGGATGGATGTAAAGTGTAAGATGAGATACTCCTTCCTTCCTTCCTCAGGTTGCTCGGGTCTGAGTCTTTTATCACAGCATCAGAGAAGGAAGCTAGAAGAGTGTTGTTATTCCCGATGCAGAATCTGTAGGGTGGTGGCCAAAGCCAGCAGCTCCCACAGGCATCTCGGATGGAGTCCTGCCCACATTCCTGTCTAACTTCCCCCACTTTCTATGGCTTGCTAAACTTCTGCGACAAATCTGCCCTCCCTGTTAAAATGTCTTCTCCTCCTCTGCCTTAGGTCTCTGCAGGAATCTGTACTCCTTGAATTTGCACAGCCAATACCTCCCTGCCTTTCAGATTTCTGACCCACACGCTTTTTCAGAGAGAATCTTGCCCACCACTCAGCTAAAGAAACACCCAAGTCCTGGTTCACAAAACTGATTTTGTTTTATCTTTTATCGCTCATAGAACCAACCATTTCCCTGCTATATACGGATTTGATGTCTTTGTCTTATCTCCACATTTATGCTCCAATATGAGCAGGGTCTCAGCAACATTCACTGCTCTTCCCTGAAACCAAGTGCACTGTGGAAGGAGGAATCTGGTCATGCCAACACCGTGCACTAGGTGGACCCCCAGTGTGCAACCATGGAAACAGAGGCAGAACACTGAAGGGATGTCACACGTGGAGAAAGTGACAGAGTTGGGGTCTGAACCAAGGACGATTTCACACATCAACAGAACCATCTGCCTGCTCCTCGAATCCTGCATCCTGTCCAGTTTCAAAAGAGGCATCTACCAGGGCAAGCCAGCCTGAGTCTTAGCAATTCAGTAGAAAATACCTACAAAACCAGAAAACACACATCTATTCAAGGAACAAAATCCTATCACATCCTTTAGCACATACATATTTTTGAAATGATATTTGTATTTATTCTTTGAAATCTTTATCCATGTACAAACACAATTTGATAATATCCACCCTCCACTACCTCTCTTCAACTACTCCAGTGACTCCCCAACCCATCTCCTTCCCAATTTCATGTCTTCTCTTTAAAAATATTATTATTAATAACTTCCTGAACATAATTAGTGATGAACATAGGTACAAGGGTATAGGGTATTATATTTGATATATTGCGTGTGTCAGAAAGCCACCACAACTAAGATACAAAGCATTTTCATTGTTCCCAAAAGATGCCTAGTGTCCCTGGATAGTCTATTCTCACAGCTGCTCCTGGTCCTAGGTTAATTCTGATATTCTCTTTGACACAGTAAATTAGCTTTTCATCTCAAGGAAATAAAAAGAAATGGACTCAGAGAATAAGGACTATTTTGCTCCTGGCTTCCTTTAATTAATATAATGATGCAGAGATTCCTGAATGTTGACACAATTATAAATGATTTCTTGCTGTAGTGAGTAATATTTTGTTATATATTTATGTAACCATTTTAAAGATTCATTTTTTATGTGTATTACATGTGTATGTGTACTATGTGTGTGCAGTGCCCACAGTGGCCAGAAGAGGGTGCTGTATCCCCTGGAACTGGAGTTACAGATATTTGTGAGCCACCATTTGGGTGCTGGGAATCGAACCCCGGGTCCTCTGAAAGAGACTCAACCTCTGCTAGTGCTCTTAACCACTGAGCTGTCTCTCCAGTCCCTATATAACATTTTTAGTGTCTTCACTTAAGCCATCACCCTACCCCTGGCTCATTGGAGAGATGGGATGTTTCTCTATTGTTTGATTCTCAATCAGTCCGAGGGAGAGTCTGTACCCTCAGGATCTTGGTGTTGGGTTGCATGGGTCCTTCCTCCTGTAATGATAGTCAGACTCTGCCTTTTGTAACTGGAATCTTGCCAACAGGCCTTGTCGCTGTCCCTCCTGGAAAAAAGTTCTACCTCTCTTTGCCATCAGCAGTGGGTCTTACTCCATGTCCTGGGAATGGAAGTGTTGGCGGGAGGGGGCATGGGTAGGGGTTGGAGAAAGGAAAGGGATGTAATTATATTTTAATTAAAATAAATTAATCAGTTAAAATAAATCTGTTTTTCATCAACAGATGGATGGATAAAGAAAAAATATATATCATATATAACTATATATATATATATACATGTATAATTCAGCTCTAAATAAATTACAAAATTTTTGGAAAATGGGTGGACTTAGAATAAATAGATAAATAAATAAATAAATAAATAAATAAATAAATAAATAAATAAATAAATAAATAAATAAAACTGCCTTGCAGAATCTAGCCAATAATTTATGCACATATGTAACCAAACATATGGGTACAGTACGACATGTAGAGAACAAAAAAAGCCTAAGTTACACCGCAGTGTGAGGAAGAACCAAATTTTGGCAATAGACATGAGTTACGGAAGAGTATATAAAGCTGACTGTTCTTCTAGTTCTAATTCTACCAGGGATGTTTTGGTTTTAGTGATGGATAAAAACGTATTCTACGGTGCAAGTGAAGCCCCCGCAGCTTCAAAATGGCTCTTCTGAAGTTCACCTACAACAAATAACTTTCAACTTGGTGTCACCCCCGCAGCACCCACAGGAGGCTGGTTCCAGGATGTTCTATGGACAACAAACCCTGAGGGTGCTCCAGTTCCTTATGGGAAGTGGCACAATAATAGCGTGTAACCTGTGACTTTTCTGCCGGATGGTTAAACCGCTGCTAGATCCCTTAAAATTGAGATATATCAACTGTGGGTTTGGTTCGTTGAGATGCATAGACTGTGGATGTGTGATGTTTAGTTAGTTAGTTAGTTAGTTAGTTAGTTAGTTAGTTAGTTAGTTAGGTTTTTTCAAGACAGTTTCTTTGTGTAGTTTTGATGCCTGTCCTGGATCTCACTCTGTAGACCAGGCTGGCCTCGAACTCACAGAGATCCGTCTGCCTCTGCCTCCTGAGTGCTGGGATTAAAGGTGCGTGCCACCACTGTCTGGCCTCTATGTCTACCCTAGTGGCTGGCTCTGTCCTCTGATCCCCAGATAAGTTTATTAAGGTACACAATATATTGGGGTACACAATATATCACCACAGGTTCTACCTCCAAAAAGAGTTGATCCAATTCTCATACAGATGCTAGAGTCTAAGAATTTCAAGTTTCAAATCTTGGACTATAACAATGAGAATACTGTTTTACAACATGTAGCATCCATGCAATTCAATATTAATCTGTGCCAAAAACTAATTTTTCACGTGTTCACTGTAGATTTATAAAATTCAAACCCCACATTTTATAAAGTATAATGAACACCAAATAATCAAAATTAAAAGAGCAAAGGGCACAAAAAAGTCGATGCATCAAGAAATAAAATACACCGGGCGGTGGTGGCACACGCCTTTAATCCCAGCACTCGGGAGGCAAAGCCAGGCGGATCTCTGTGAGTTCGAGGTCAGCCTGGGCTACCAAGTGAGTTCCAGGAGAGGCGCAAAGATACACAGAGAAACCCTGTCTCAAAAAACCAAAAAAAAAAAAAAAGAAAAGAAAGAAATAAAATACAAATGAAGGGGCACTGGCTACTCTTATAAATGGCCCATGTTCAGTTCCCAGCATCTACATCATTAGGTTCACAGCCTGCTACCACTTTTATGAAAATCCTGTGTTCAGAGCCCTGTGGATACAGAGGATGGCTACCCATACATAACAAAATACTAACTACGCCGGTGAGATTTTAAATATCTATATCAAAAAGGATATCTTAACCTGAGATAGTTAGAAAGAGACAGAAAATCACATTTGCTGCTGGGAATTTTACAGTCTCTGAGAGCTCACCTAGCAACACGCATCAGGAACTCAGAAAATATACACACAGGGTTGAGGCTGGGGCTCAGCTGGTCCAGTGCTGTCCAGCATGCACAAAGCCTTGGGTTCCTTTCCCAGCACTGCCTAAGCCAGGTGTGGTCACACACGCTGTGGTCCCAACACTCAAGAGGTGGATACAGAGGGTGTAAAGCTCAAAGCTATCTTTGACTATATAGCAAGTTCAAGGCCAGTTTGGGCTGCCAGAGACCCTGTCACAAAAAGGGGGGCAGGAAATATATATAACACAGTCTTTGATACAATTGCTTCATGGGTTGATGCTCATTCTGTAGGGTTCATCACAGATGGTAAGTAGTGCTATACCTCAAATGTGTTCACTCACACACATTGAGTAGTCTATGCTGACCAAACAGGACCCGTTCTAACACACAAATGAGAAACCTCTGGGGGAAATTTCAGAAGCTTTGGATTTTAATTTGGACTACTCAGAGAGGTAAGTAAGATCTGAATTAGCAGTCAATAACAAAACGGGTTTTCCAGAATGCTGTCTCCCCTTTGGAGAGCCGAGGAGACTCCAAACAGCATGATGGTGTGAAGCCATGATAATCAATTTAAAACACACAGAGAGGGTGCTGGGGAGACGGCTGAGCTGCTCAAGAGCAACTGCTCTTCTTGCAGAGGACCCACCCAAGTTCATTTCTCAGCACCAAGGTCAGGTGGCTGAGAACTGCCTGTAACTCGAGCTCCAGGGGATCAGACGCCCTCTTCTGGCCTCCAAAGTCACCTGCACTCACATGCACATACCCACACACAGACACACAGAAATCTTTAAAGCTACAAAGAGAAGTTTTATTGTAACTATGTAGTAATTTCCCGTTCAGCGGTCCCCACCCACTACTTAATCCACCTCAGGCTTTCTGTATTCTTTCCACCCGTTGGAGTCCTGTGAGCATCAAGATTTATGACAGTGGAGCTAAATAGCCAATAATGAGGGTGTAAAATGGAACGATGAGCGTCCACCAAACCATGTAACAAGAACATCTCCGTCACAGTGTGCAGTCCTTCTATTTGATGTTCCTGTGTTATTTTTTATGTTGCATGAAATTATCACAAAATCAGTGATTTGAAATATGTGAGGAGTATTGTTAGTCCCTCTGCTTAGGTCTCAGGATGTCCAGGCTGGATCTCATTTGAGACTGTATCTTCTAGGGGTTTTCTGTCGATGTGAGATTAAAGCCAGGGTCCTGGCAGCCCTGATGAATCCGGTTCACTCACCAACCCTGAATACACTAATTCAAGAGGCAGCAACAGTGAAAACCGGGAAAAGACTTACTCAATGTGATGACATGGGGAAGAGGAACTGAATAAAGAGGTCCAGTGAACCCCAAATCTAGCCTCAAAGTCATAACATGAGCTTTTAGTTCAAAAGAAGGCAAGAGGTACACATCACCAAGCAGACCTGGTCCAAGCAGAAACGGCCCATCACTGACCCCTCACTGTCCAGGTTTCAGTCTGTGCTGCAGGCTGGACTGACAAGTCAGAACTGTGTGACGCCTCTTCCTGGGAGACAAGGTTTCCCTCTGGATGACCCTAGATTCGACATTATCCTTCTCCCAGAACAGGCTCCTGGGAAAATTTTAATTCTCTGGGGCTCAGGGTTTCAATAGTTTGGTAGCCAAAGGAAGGGGCACAGAGAATTCTCCTTCTAATGTCTTCACTCCTGAGGGATGATTACTTCCGGGCTTGTGACTAGACTTGTGATAGAATTCCTTCTTTGGGATCTTGTGTCTCCAAACCCAAGAATTTTCTTTGGTGATCTTGTAAAAGGCTCAGCTTATCAGAACCAGTGCACAGTGGGAATTTCATCTTTGGATTAAAGCAGGCAGCTGTCCTGCACCTCAGCTGCAAAACCCCTTTGCCTTAACTCTGTACGATCTATGCACAGATCCTCCTCATAAAGAAGAGTGCACCTACCAAGGGATCAAGGAGGTTGACAGCATTTGGGCCACCAAGATGTTGTATGCATTTTTGCAAAGAGCAAACACTTGAAAAGCCATGCACTGAAATTGTCACCCTGGTCTCTGCATACTGAGATGACACATCTATTTCCTCTTTGAAGCTGCCTCCGTTTTTCAAATCTTCCATGGGAAGACAGACTTCTGCAGTAAGAAAAATCAAAGAGATTGTGAAGTGATAGGGCCTTGTGGATCTGAATAAGCTCCAAGGACTCATCAAGGCTGAAGCTCTCGACTTGATCACGGGCCCCTAATTTGCCCTTGAATATTAACCATTTGGAGGACTAGGGAGTGACCTGAGTTGGTAAAGTGCTGGACCTGAGTTTAATCCCCACACTCACATTTTCAAAAAGCCAGGCTTCATGGAGGCCACTGGGGAGGCAGAGACAGTATGATCCCTGGGACTTAACAGCCACTGTAGTCCCTAATCATATAGACAGATCCCAGGACAGTGTGAAACCGGAGAACAATGAAGTAGATGGCACCTGAGGAAGGACAGTTAATGCTGTCCTCTGCCCTATACATGCATATGCATACATGTGTCCATTGTGCGCAGGCGCGGGCGCGCGCGCGCGCGCGCGCACACACACACACACACACATAAACATATGCAAATATACATAGACACATATAAACATACATACACATAAATATGCACATGAACACATGCATACATCACACACACCTATGTATAAGCTATGCCATTTACTCCCTTTCTCAGTCACAGCCTGTGCATTCCACCCAGCATTTCCGACATCGTATTTGTTTTAAAATTTGACCTATTTACCCATTTCTAAAGTGGTCAGGAGTTCTCACAGAGGTGGGTCACCGCGGCACGTATCAGGGAGGAAATGGCAGAGCAGACAGCTAACGGGGCCCAGGAAAAGGGTTGCTTCTCGGAGACTGTTATCCTGGACCTCTCCATGCTCTGTGGCACTGACCAAGATGACTTTCAATAAGGGGTGGTCGGCAAACAGGGCCAGGGGCGGTGACTTAGGGTTATTACTGCTGTGATGAAACACCGTGATCAAAAGCAACTTGGGGAGGAAAGAGTTTATTTCACTCATACTTCCATCTTCCAGTTCATCACTGAAAGCAGTTAGGGCAGGAACCCAGGACAAGAACCCAGGCGGAAGTGCTGCTTGCTTTCCATGGCTTGCTCAGCCTGCTTTCTTATAGAATCCCGGACTACCAGTTCAGGGGTGGCCCCGCCCACAATGGGCTGGGCCCCGCCCCCATGAATCATTAATTAAGAAAGCGTACTGCAGGTTGCCTGCAACCTGATCGTATGGAGGTATTTTCTCAATTGCGGTTCCCTCATCTCAGATGACTCTAGTTTGTGTAAAGCTGACATAAAACTAGCCAGTTCGGGCAGGGTCACAGCATCACTGTAAAAGAAAGGAGTTGAGCGAGAGCAAGGCAGACTTTTAAGCAAAGTTCTGTATTTCAGACAAATCTGTTGGGATAAGAGTGGGTTTCACCGAGGTTGGTGATAATAAACTGACCTCCCAAAACCTTTCAAAACTCAGACACCGGCAGCGCGAAGGTATTCAGTAGCTTGCACGTTCAGGATGGGTGTTTTAAAAAAAAAAAGGGTGGTAAGGGGCCCAGTGACTTCTGCTATCGCAGACTTCCGATCGATGGAGAAGAAAGCTATTTCCTAAGGATTGCTCCCTTCTCCGCTAAGAGAAGAGCACGTACTTGTCTTGCATGTGCAAATAATTTCATTTTCAATCACTGGAGTGCCACAAAGAAAGAGCTAGAGCTTTGCAGAGAAGCCTGGGGGTCGAACAGCGTCACGTCCCACCTCTAATTATCGGCACCATAATGGACTTTGCTCCGGTCTGAAAAACCTGGTGTCCAGGGGCATCGGCTGGCATTCACCCAGAGCAAACCACAAAGCCGTTGCTTCTCAGATTCCTTCTCCTTTGACCAACCTTCAAATGACAGAATAGAAGAGATTCTTAGCCAACTCCCCTTCGTGGGCGACTGAAAATTACCCGTCCTACAGTTTGGACAATAGATATTAATAAACGCAGTATTATTTTTCAAACTTTATTATCCACAAGAGAAATGTCCTTTTAATCACCGCGGTGTTGAATTGCAGCCGATGGATTCATTTCTATTTTAATTAGAAAACTCTAGAGAGTTCCCGTGCCAGCAACACAGGGCTGTTGCTTGCTAGACTTTGCCGGCCACTGGCAGGTGGCGAGAGCCTCATTATTCTGCGCAGGTCCTTTCCCTGACTGTTTTAGAAGGAACCACTAGGTTCTTTATCCTGCTTGTCAGTGGGTTATGCCGCAGCTGCGGATTATGCTAATTCTTGCTTACTTGCAAATAGGCCTGTGTTTATTTTGTGCCTCACCAGCTGTCAACAAAGACATTTTGGAAATAATTCCCATATTTAAAGGCAGACTTTGTTCAAGGGGTCCTGCTGCGAGTGTTCCCAGTATCTGGCCCACAGGACGGATTATTGGACTACCTCTGAAGTGGGAAAGCTGGGTGGGTGTGGCCCCAACCCACCGAAGTCCTGTTTAGTTTCCTTTCCTCATATCTCTGTCTCCTTAGCCTGTAAGTTTTGCTGGAGCCGAAACCGGGCCTGGTTTTTCTGCAAGAAACCTAAAATGTCGCTCTAACCGGTTCTTCACAGATTGGGAGGGAAAATCTCATTTTATGGTGGTTAGGGCGGCTGAAGATTTCATTGCTTTCAAATCAGCATTCGAGCAAACATCCTCTCAAATAGGAAACCTAACACTTCAGAGAGCCTGCCTCACTGTCCCTGAGGCTTTGAAAGCGTTCCTACTTAACAATCGCAGTGGAAAGCAGGTGACAGTCTATAAGCAAATAATTGCGTACCTGATCTTACTTCGGGGTTATATCCTATTTACGGGTCCTTTTCCAGATTTTATTTGATTTGATTTCATGGAAGAAGTAGAAGAATGTTTAATTACTTTTTTCAACAAGTATTGCTTTTCAAACCAAGTTGGGAAAAGTCAGCAAATCAAAGAGCATTTAATTTCCACCAGGTGTTTTTCTTAGAACCGTTTTTCCACCCAGCCATCTTTTCAGTTAATAGGTGAATTCAGATGAAACAATCCGTGTGTAAGAAACACTCCCACCCACACCGCTGAGAACACACTTTCATTCGTGGTTTCCCAGAAGGTTTAGCTCATTGTTTAAATTTCTCTCAAGTTACATTCACAGGCACCATCTCTGTCCCGTCCCCATCTGTGTCCCCCCCCCATGCAAAACACAATGTGAACAAAGGAAAAATTCAGCACACTTAAGATTCTCCTGGTGGGGGGTGGGGAGAGCACTGGACAAACTCCCTCGTGTCCAACAAACATGCAGACCTGATGAGCTACTGAAAGGTGGGAACTTAATACTGAACCCCACTTATCCCCAAGCTGCCTCAAATGGTCCAGATGCCAGCATGTAGTCATTGTTTACCCATCAAGCTTTGTACAAAACTTGAGTGTTGAAGGAGCAAATTAGCAGGATCTGTTCCTGAAAGGTTTAATTGAGGATATGCAAATTAATGCTAGTCGGCCCTTGACCTTTTGGGGGTGTGGTAATGAGAACACCCTTCCAAGTAAGTGAGGGCAGAGAGAGATGAGGCATCACACTGCACAGAGTGTTATGTGGGAGTCACAAATGGAGAGACACCAGTGAGGGACATTTCAAAGACAGCTTGAAAACTGTTTAGAGAACCTAGATCTACGACTGCCATTGGTTCAAATCCCACCACTGCCGCTCATCAGCTGTGTGTGTGTCAGTATGTGAGTGGATACATGGTGAAATATCCAGACCGTGGAGTATTATGCAGTGCTGCAAAGGGATGAGCTAACAAGTCATGAAAAGAAAAGTGGTGATGGGGATAATGGTGATGGTGATAAAAAAAAAAACGGTGATGATAGATGATAATGTTGATAATAATAGTGATTACGGTGATGGTGATATGATTATGGTGATGGCAATAATGATGGTAATGACGGTGATGGTGATAACGATGGTAATAAATAGTGATGATGGGATGATGATGGTGTGTGGTGGTGATAATGATGGTGACGTGGTAATCATGGTGGTTATGACAACAGTGAAAATATTTACAAGAAGTGTGCCTGAAATAAATCACCTTGTCATCCATTCTCAAAGTTCAGTCATGAGGCAGCTGCTGCTTTGGCTTCTCAAGATCTCTCAGAATGCTGAGAATCAACACTTCTTGGGGGAATGTGGCACCCTCTTGTCCTGAGCTGCTGGAATTGCATTTGGGGGACCAGTAAAGTTTCATGGCATGGGCATTATCATCTACAGACAGAAATGGTCCTATGGAGAAAACATCACTCAATAGTGAGAGGAAACACAACACTTTCTCTCTTTGCCAGGGCAAGGTGGTGCTGCATTGTTAAAGAATGCAGGCGAGTATGTCCATATATGAACTTAAGTGTTCATTTTTTTAATTCTTTGCAGGGTGTTTTTTGCTTTTTTGTTTTGAGGTAGGGTTTCTCTATGCAGCCCTGGCTTTCCTGGAACTAGCTCTGTAGACCAGGCTGACCTCGAACTCAGAGAAAGATCTGCCTACCTCTGCCTCCTGAGTGCTGTGATCAAAGGTGTGCATCACCATTAAATGTTCAACATTATTTCTCATGATGATGGCAGAGTTAGAATAAGTGGTACTCACTTTTTCCATGTGGGTTTACTCTTCCAGGTATAGACTCAGAGAACCAACCAAGTCTTCCTGCAGACCGAGGCTCAACCATGTTCAACACAAAACTTCAAGTTTCCTGTGCTCAGCTGAGACAAACAGCTTGAAGGGTATGAATATACCAGATGGCAAGCCGCAAATTTCTAAGGGTCACAGCTGGATAAGGCTCCCATGGATTCTGTTCTCATTTAGTTTCCTAATATTCAGATACATGGCCACACTGAATAATGTCACCCAGGGATGTTCAGAATGAATATGTTTAAAAAATACTCACCCAATAGTTCCTGCTACAGATGAATGGCAAGGGACAGCCTCTAGTCCCCACAGGCCATATCTGATCTACTCAGGGTGTGTCTGCTCCTCTCCACATCCTTCTTAGGAGCCCAGTGTCTTCATTCACTTACTACTGCTGTGATTACCACTATGACCAGAAGCAACTTGGGAAGGAAAGAATTTATTTCAGCTTACAGGCAACAGTCCACCAGGGAGGAAGGCAGGGATTATGGTAGTTTGAATGTTAATTGGCCCTCATAAGCTCATAGGGTGTGGCCCTTTTTGGAGGTGTGGCTTTTTTGGAGTGGGTGTGGACTTGTTGGAGGAAGTATGTCACTGTGGGGATGGGCTTCTCTTAGTATGGCACTCAGATCATTTCCTGTTGCCTGCAGGTCAAGATGTAGGACTCTCAGCTCCTTCTCCAGCACCATGTCTGCTTGCACACCACCATGTCACACCATGATGATAATGGACTAAACCTCTGAAAATGCAAGCCACCCCAATTAAATGTTTTTCCTTTATAAGAGTTGCCGTGGTCATGGTGTCTCTTCACAACAATAGAAAACCTAACTAAGACATGGATGTGGAGGCAGGGACGGGCAGAAGCCATGGAGGAATGCTGATGATGGGCTTGCTCTCTATGACTTCCTTAGCCTGCTTCCTTATACCATCCAAGACTACCTATCCAGGGGTAGCACTGCCCACAGTGGGCTAAGTCCCCAGCATATCAATCTAGAAAATGTACCACAGGCCCATCTAATGGAGGCAATCTCTCAGTTGAAATGCCCTCTTCCTGTGTAACCATAGCCTGAGTCAGGCTGGCAAAAGACTAACCAATACACCCAGAGAGGATGCTCAATTTAGAAATATTAAACCGAACTTAGAAACACTAAGAATATTCCTCGGTCCCCAAGACAGAAAGTGTTAAAAAAAAAAATTAAACTCTTATCATAATCACTAGACAGCATTTTGGCATGGTTATATGGCACAACTCAGTAAGGTCTATTTTCTCTTTCAGCTCAAGAGTGTATGAACAAACTCCATGTCACCCTAAACTAGGGGGAGCTTGTTATTCACTGTGCTGGCTAGTTTTTTGTCAACTTGACACAAGCTGAAGTCATTGGAGAAGAAGGAGCCTCCACTGAGAAAACGCCTCCATAAGATCAGGCTATAAGCAGGCCTGTAGAAATATAGAGCGTTTTCTTAATTAGTGATCAATGTGGGAAGGCCCAGTCCACTGTGGGTGGTGCCAACCCTGGTAGTCCTAAGTTCTATAAGGAAGCAGGCTAAGCAAGCCATGGGGAGCAAGCCAGTAAGCAACACCCATCCATGTCCTCTGCATCAGCTCCTGCCTCCAGGTTCCTGCCATGTTTTGAGTCCCCCATCCTGACTTCCTTCTGTGATGACCAGCGTTGTGGAAGTATAAGGCAAATAAACCCTTTCCTCCCGAACTTGCTTTTGGCCATGGTGTTTCATCACAGCAGTAGTAACCCTAAGACGTTGTATTTAATTTGTGCTGTGCCTTCATAAGCCCCAATTTAGAATTAGACAGAGCACATTGTGGTCTCCTTTGTAACCTTTTAATTATTTACAAAAGATTGGCAGTTGTCAGCATTCCATGGCCATTCTCGGTTAAAGGCTTAGCCTGAATGAATTCTGAAATATAAATTTAGAAAGCCGAGTCTAATCTGAACTGAATTTATGAGGTTCACAATCTTTATTTTCAAAATTCACTCAACACCCCCATCCCCTGAAGTCTACCTCCTGGAAAGACATATGTGAGCCGTTCACAGACCACCTTGTCTTCTATGTTCAAAGAACTCTTTCACAGTCAACCTGTTTCTCATGCCCTTCTTAACGCCGAAACTTTTTCTGGTTTAAATGGATGGGAAGCAGCGCATAAATTTCACTCAGAAGAGACCTGTAAATGAATAGAAGAGTAAAAGAAAAGAAAAGATCCTCACAGCCTGGAAGCGAGGAAATTATAAGAGAAAATATCAAAAAGGAATTGTCGTGAACTGGGAGAGCAGAGGATATTTCTAACCTTGATCCAGACACATCTGAGGGTGTGAGTGAAGAAGGGTATATCCCTAAGACTTCTTCCCAATTGCACCTGAGTAAATTCCACGTTCCTCAACGGTAGGTCCACAGCTGTGCCATCATGGATCACCCGCTTAAACCCGTGACTGACCTTTTCCTGTTCGCCGGCATCCTTCTCTCACACAGAATTGTTCCCAGGCAGTTGTTAGGACCAAGCAGAGCAATAGAGGTAGTTGTTGCTATGGTTTCCAGAACAGACTCATGCAAGCCATGAGGAGAATCAGCTTCTCCACTGATGCCCACTCTGAGGCTTGCTAAAATTTTTGTTTTCCAGTACCCCTGGTTCCCCAGTGAGCTGTTGAACTCCAGGATCCTAGCCGCCCGCAGCACGTGAACTACATTGAAAGACTTGAATAGAATCTTTTTTTTTACTATTTTTTCTAGTTAGCATACAAAGAAATAGGTCTCACTATGGCATTTCCATACACTGTCACAGCGTATACTGTCAGGGGCATGTGGCTTCAAGGATCATAAAAAGAGAATTGGGGACAGAAAGAGGAGGCACACTGAGTTCTCACAACCCCAGTTCAAAGTGACAGGAACCATTCACATTTATAAGTCATTGGCCAAAAATAGCCACATGACCTCAGGGAATTGTGCAAAACTTAGGGGTGTACATAAGATATTTGAGGAGTACAACTAGCCTCTGCCACACTCAGACATCCGAAGTCTTATCAAAACACCTTCTGAGAGCTCTACTGGAGCAATGGTAAGATCTGATTAACATTTATTCATTATTAGCAGAGTATTTTACACCTCAGCTGCCTCCACATTTGTTCTGTCAACTTGACTGAGTAGAAGAAAGCAAACACATGCAGGAGAATAGGATCAGAGGACATGGGGGGTCAACGTTATTAAGCTGTATTAAGCACTGTTTTATATGCCTCTTCCCTGGAGTTTTCCTTCTTCCTCTTCCTTTCCTCCTCCTCCTCCCCCTTCTTCTCCTCCTCCTCCCCCTCCTCCTCCCCCTCCTCCTCCTTCTCCTCCTCCTTCTCCTCCAAGACAGGGTTTCTCTGCGTAGCCCTCACTGTTCCTGGAAGTCACTCTTTAGACCAGGCTGGCCTTGAACTCACATAGATCCACCTGCCTCGGCCTCCCACATACTGGGATTAAAGGCCTGTGCACCACCACCACCCAGCAAGTTTTACTTCTAATAGGCCTTGATCCACAGTTCTTAGTGAAGAGCTGAGCTCTGGAGCCTTGGCCACTTTGTGAGCTTTAAGAGGAAAGTCATTTGAGCAACAGGCTTCCCTGACCTCCACGATTGAGTAGCTCATCTGTGTACTTGACTTTCTTTCACTTCCCCAGTGACTCTTCCACTAGCCCGTGTCAGATGGTGGCTGAATTCTGCTTCAGAGAGTTTAAGGGTTAGTCCAGGTGGGGAAGCCTTGATCAGATCTTAATCCCCACCCCCCCACACACCCCTTGCCAAAGAGCCAGGTGCTGAGTCAAAAGTCTCATTTTTCCCCAGATCCTCATGTGGCAAAGTGAGGTTTGCATCCTGGGGTGATATGCACAAAACAAGAGGGGTTTTATCACTTCCCACACTCACCACAAGCCCATACACACCAGTCCCCGCTGTTGCCGCTAAGTTCTGAACCCATCTCTCACTGGTCCTTTGCTGTGGCTATGCTGAGCAGAGACCACCCCTAGGGGTCCTAAAGATCCATGGAATTGTATTTCTAACCTTAAGAGGACACTTGGGGAAGAGCAAAATATGGTCCAGACAGCAGTCCTTATAACAGTGCAAAAAGAAGGCTACCAAGCTTCATTTCAATGCTATTAAGATGGTTTTAAAGCCTCGTGTTTTCTAAATATATTTAACAGCATGGAGAGATGCTTCTAGCGTATTGGTTTTTAATAGATGAATGAGTCCAATTTTCCAAAAACAGTGAAATAAAATATGTTTCTGAAAGTTTCCACCCGTTACTTATGAATACATTTCTTTGTTTTATGCCCAATACAAACAAGAGAAGGAAATAAATCAATATATTAACATGGTTATTTCTACTAGAAACATAAGTGGTTTTTCTTCTTTTTATGCTTCTTAAGTTTCGTCTTTCTGTAATAAGCATATATAACTTCATCGCTATGATGCCTCCATTAGTATACTCGATCGGTTAGTTTTTGTCAACTTGATACAAACTGGAGTCCCCTGGGAACAGAGTCCTCCGCTGAGGAATTACCCACATTAGGTTGACCTGTAAGCAAGTCTATGGGCCATTTTCTTGACTGATGTTGGATGTGGGAGGTCCCAGCCCACTGTGAGCAATGGACAGGCTGGGCAGGTTGTAGGAAGTAAGCCAGTAATCAGCATCCCTCCACGGCCTCTGCTTCCATTCCTGCCTCCAGGTTCCTGCTCTGAGTTCCTTCCCTGACTTTTATCCACTGATGGACAACTGCAAGCCGAAGTAAACCCTTTCATCCTGAAGCTGTTTTTTTTTTTTTTTTTTTTTTTTTTTGGTCAGTGTTTTATCATTGCAACAGAAAGGCGAAGATATAGATACAAGTTGATGATAGTTGACAGCGAAAAAAATTGCACCCGACAGTTTATGTCAACCATCCACACTTCAGCCACAACCTGGACCTGTCTAGAAACAGCGTCCATGCAACAACCTCAAGGCAGGGTAGAAAGCAAATCTTGGTGCAGGACAATGTACTGTGTGGTCTCTAAGGTGCCGACAGGCAAATTTATCACACTCTTCGTTTCTTTTTTTTTTTTTTTTTCATTGCCTTTAATTTTGGAGCAGAAAATCAGGCCCGATTTATCAGGCTCTTTTTATTACTGATTAGCGAGGCATCCAGCGACAGAGAGGCAAACATCGAATGTGTGCTTGCTTCCCAAGCAGCGGCTCCATCTTGCTGACGGCAGCGCGTTTCCTCTCTGTCCTCATCAGATGCAGCTCCAAGGTTCGGCTCTGTCACACGCACAGATGCCAGATGCTCTTCCTGATTTGAATTTCAAGCTCCATGGCAACAGTCACCCAACTGTGCCCATCCCTCTCCAACGGGAAGGTCTAGACCCTAACTCCATCTTAAGCTCCCTGGTGGCCTTCGAGTCTGACCTCCACAGCTGCTAGCCTGGCCAACCACCACTTGGGGGGGTTATTTTGAGTGTCTTCCATTGCGTGTGATGGTGATGTGATTACATATGCGAATTGCCAACTCTGTGGGGATGGGATCCAGAGACTCTGAGGACAAGCCCTGGTCATGCCTCTCTGTACCAGGCTTTCTTTTTTGGGCCACCAAGCAGCTCCCAAATCATGACATGGAGACTTATTATTAGTTTTGAGTGCTTGGCCTAGTTTAGGCTCATTTTTGGCTAGCTCTTTTAATTTAAATTAACCTGTTTTTATTTATCTACCTTTTGCCTCGGGGCTTTTTACCTTTCTTTCTGTATGTCCTACTCTGTGTCTGCTGTCCAGCAGCTGCCTGGCTGGCCCTAGGTGTCTCCCTCTCTTTCTCCCTTATTCTCTCCTCTCTTCTTCTTCTTCTTCCTTGAATCCTTTCTTTTGAGCCTAGATTTCCCTCCTATTTATTCTCTCTCCCTGTCAGCCCCACATATCCCTCTCCTACCTAGCTATTGGCCGTTCAGCTCTTTATTAGACTAATCAGGTTTCTTAGGCAGGCGAGGTGAAACAAATGCAATACATAATTAAACAAATAAAGCATAAATAAACATAACACAACTTACATCATTAACAAAGGCAGCAGAAACAAATGTAACACACCTTTACACAGTTAAAGTAATAGTCCACAGCATAAGCAAAGGTAACACATCTTTGCCTAATTAAAATAATATTCCACAACACCTGCATTGCTTCTTTTGCCTGTCATTGTGGTTCCTCCGTCACACATCACTAGCAAGCTCACCTCCTGAGATGGGAGTCAGACATGGAGAGGGAGGGTGTTCTCTAAGGAGTTGTTGTATACAAGTGTCTTAGCCATCAAGACTTTTCACCTGTTGACTCTCCTTCTAGGAATAATTCATTGTTTGGATTGAATGCTCATGTTCATCCTTCCTTCAAATTCCCACATTGAACTCTGACTCCAGAATAGCAGCATTTGGAGATGAGACCCATATGGAAATAGCTGAATTGAGATGTCATCCTGAAGGGGAAGCCCAGTACCCAGCCATGTGCCCAGTGATGTTCCATATTCAGCCTGAGACTCAAGAATGAAGGCAAGTCAGAGGAAAGTCCCAACCATTTTTTTTAATTCATAAAGTGTTTATCTATACTATATTTTGTGTTTATCCAATTGTCCTAGTTGGTCTTAATTGTCAGCTGGACACAGCCTAGAATCACGTGAGAGGAGAGACCTCCATTGAGGAATTGCCTAGATCAGGTTTGTCTGGAGGAGGGTTTGTCTTGATTGTTATTGATAGATGAGGGCCCAGCCCACTGTACATGGTGTCATTTCTCAAGCATGAGGTCCTGAGCTATGTAAGAAAGCCAGCTAAGCATGAGCTTGAGTGAGCCAGCTAGCAGTGTTCTTCCATGGTTTCTATGTGGAGTTCCTGCCCAATTATGACCAGTAATGGGCACAACGCAGTGAGGAGTTGCGGGCTCTAGAACGCATCTATCCATCTGCTCATTTACTTGGTTTTTTTTTATAACAGTATTATATGGTGAGAATGTTCATTAAGCTTATTGTTCAGAATACCCCCAAAAAGTAGAACATGGAAATTAAGTCATTCCAATGTCACAAAGCTGTTGTGGGGCAGAGCCTGACATCTCACCGGGTTCTTGCCACTGCAGAAGTCACTGACCTAATTTCCATGCCTTTCCCATGACCCATCAGTGAGCCAAGGTCACTCAAGGACCTTCCTGCCCATTCAGACCAATGGCCATCATTCTTAACAACCCAGTCTCCTGGTTCACAGCATATTCTTGTTGTATCCTCATGTATTGGAAGGGGTAAGGCATCTCTAGGTTCCCTCCTACTCTCATTCTGACCCCTAGAGGCTCATGGCCTACACATCCCTGAAGGACACTTCCTAATAGCACCGTGTTGGGGTCAGCAGTTAAACATATGAATTTGGAGGCTTCTGAACACCCAGTCCCACTGGTACCTCAGTACCGACTAGGGCTCAAATTTATCATCCACAGAAAACTCAAGGACGCATCGCACTAAGGCTGAATCACCAGGATGATTAGGGGTCCTGGCATCATCATGATGACGCTTTCCTTCTTCCCAGGCTGTAGCCACAGGATTCCATTAGGGAACGTGATGTTGTAGACAGAAGGGCTGAGAGACAGTGCCCAAGGGGATGAAGAAGGCACTGCCAATTCTCCACCTTGCACAGACCCAAATAGTCTTCCCATCTGTGAGGTACAGCCTCCTCCAAGCAAGGAAGCGAGTATAGACTCTCCTGAGTCCCATGGAGAAGCAGAAAGGATGAGAATCAAACCTGAGCTGAGCCCTGGTTCCCCTCCCTGCCACTGTGACGCTCAGGTCATTTAACTTCCCAGGTCCACATATGTAGAGCATAAACAACCATGCTTCTTAAGAACAGGAACTGAGCCCTAGCATCAGCACACATAGCACATGGTGGGAGGGTGTCAGTATTTGACTTTGTCAAGTATCTGTGGGTCCATCCTGTTCCCAGTGCTTCCTCTGGGAAAATGACCAAGTCCCTTGTCTTTCTGGTTATAGAACAACATGAGGCAGCCACCGCCATGTGCAAAAGGACACCAGTCCACTCAGTAAAGCCTTAGAAAAAGCTATGTGTATGTGAATATCTGTGTGTGTATGCGCGCATGTGTGTGTATGTGTGCCTATGTGAAAGGGTATGTATGTGCATGTGTACAAGTCTGCACATATGTGTATGAATGTGTGTGCATGTATGTGTGCATTTGCATGTATATCTTTGCGCATCTGTGTATGCATGGCCGTGCACATAGATGTGTGCACATATGCATGTACATTGGCATGTGTGGCACCTGAAAGCATCTGAAATTGAACCAACATTCTTTGCTTTCAAGTTTGTTGAGGTCTCATCTCTTACAGTAGCTCCAATGTGGTTCCTGGAAGTATTGTGGTTATTGAACGTTCAAAATGGGTCTGACCCACATTGAGGCTCTGTATGTATTATTGCACATAGCCACTGTGTTACCAAGATCTAAAATTTAAAAAAAAGGAAATGTTATATTTATATGATCATATGCTAAAATGAAAACATTTAGCTGTAGGCTTAAATTGTATATAGCAATGAAAATAATTTCACCTGTTTCTGTTTATATTTTTCTACTTATATATGTGACTCACATTGGACAACACTGTCCCAAGAATATGTTATTTGTGAAACAGAAATTGCATAGACAACCCTTGTATCTCACGTTTAAATTTCCAAGAAGGCAATTCTGATTGGCTCAGCTTTGGCCTAAGTATCTGTTTTGATTGGACCATCTTAACTGCAGGCCTAATGACCTGAGTTCTATCCACAGGACCCACATGGTGGAAGGAGAGAACAAAGTCCTGCAAGTTATCCTCTAACTTACAAACACACACACACACACACACACACACACACACACACACACACACACACACACTACAATAAAAAATACTTTAAAAAATAAAATTCAATTCACAGGGCCTTGGTTTCTTGAAGAACCAACCAGACACATGTGCATATGTTCAATGAACAAGTGGCAGTGACATGCTTGTGTTAATTCGTAGGCCATTTTTTTTATGAAGAAATTTCAAACTTTTAATGTATGTGGATGTACCCACTTTTTAATGGACATGGATATAGGCACTTGTTTAATGTCAGGACAGAATGCCAAGTGCACACTGTCCTATCACAACCACTTGAGAGGTCTGAAGAAAATGTGCTGCATCCACACCTCAGACATGTGAGGACTGGGGTTAGAGCTGAAAGAAAGAGATTATCACCCAGTGTTTGCAAGGCCCTGGGCGTGACACCCAGTATAGCAACAAAAATATTCATCAAAATTTAAGAGATTTTTGTGCTCATCCGATTGCTCTTTGAGACCCCAAGAGGCTTAGAACCCCAATATGTAAGTTCCAAAACACTTAACCAAAATGCACAGTGTACAAAGAGAATCGAAGTGGGCTCCAGTAATTTAGTAAATACTGAAGAAAATCTGTTTTCCCAGGTAGCCAGCAGTTAAGAGCACTTGCTTCTCTTACAGAGGACCCAAGTTCAGTTTGCAGGAACCACCTAAGGAGGCTCACCACTGCCTGTAACTCTGGTTCAAGGAAATCTGTCACCCTCTTCTGGCCTCTAAAGGAATCTGCAAACACATACACGCACGCGCGCGCACGCGCGCGCACACACACACACAATTAAAAGTAAAAAATAGAGCTTAAAAAGAAATACATCCTTAGATCCACAATAAAAAACTACCACTCCACAGTGTAGTGGTCATTAATTTGAATACATCATTGAAGGTGGCCAGAAAAGACTCTGTTGCCTTATGCCCAGTAAGGAGCAAGCATGTTTCCCTGTGTGCACTGAGGCAGAATCTGGACCATATGCAGAGATTATTTCCATTGCAATCAATACACGTTGGCATAAAAGCCCTTTTACCCTCTTGATGCAAACACTCTGATCTCTCTGCTATGAAGTCACTCATTTCTGTTCATTCTAATTCTATTTTTTTTTCTGGAGTGTTTCTCCTCTATTGTTAGATGTGAGCTTCACTGTTGCAGAGTGCCCGAGTTTGAGGCGGTTATTAAAATGGTGCCGATATAAATTACCATAGCGACAAACACAAACTCATAGCCCAATTTATCCTGTGGGGGCTGAACTCCGCTACAGCTCTTGACAGTGCAAAGCACGGAGCCAATCAAACAGCTGCAGAGAGACTCAAATATCCATCCCCGTGGACGGACATTAAGTCCTCAGCAGCGGTCAGCAGTGGACCACACAGGCCACTTCTTTAAATGGACCCTCATCTTCAAAGAGTTGAGTGTGAGCGCAGTGTCTTCACTTGAATGACGCAAGTCTTTGTCTCTCTCTCAGAAGCAGGTTGCATCCTGATGACTGTCGGAGAAAGAAGAGTCCCCACCACAGCAAAGGATGCTCTCTTTTATTTATAATTACATTATGCATGACTCACAGTCATGGGCTCTGTCCCCTAGTAATGGACTTGAATGTAAATAGTGTAAAGGATAGACACCAAAAGAAAGGCATGTCACTTGCACCAGACAGCAAATATATAAACATAGACGAGGGAAATATAAGGGTATGGGGGGTAGGGGGGGCGGTATTCTCCATCTCATCCTTGTTTGACAGGCACATGGATTTCTTGTTGCTCCCTCATCCAAATGCAAGAGTTAAAAATAAGAGTTAACACCTGTGTTCTTCGGCAGACTTCTTTGGTGGCAACGGCTTTCAAGGGAAGCGTGTATTTTTGGTTAGGCACACAGAGACATCCCTTCAGGAAAAAAAAAATACTTAGGAGGATTTAGATTTGATTCCACTGGAGAGCATTCGAAAGTTTCTCCTCCTTTGTATGTGACTGTGGACAAAGTTATAAGGTAGATTCATTCTCTGGATGTCCTTCTCCCAAGACTTCATTCCCCATCTAAGGACCATAGGCTCATAATATCAAGTGCTCATGGGTCTCAAAGCATGAAAAAAATCCCACTGATTTTCTAGGTATGAATTTAAAAGGAAAAGTTCATCCTGTTCCTATCAGTGTTTGGAAGAAAACACTCTGTGTGTGTGTGTGTGTGTGTGTGTGTGTGTGTGTGTGTGTGTGTGTGTGTGTGTGTGTGTGTGTGTACGGGTGCACATGTACATGTGTATACATGTGTGTGGAGTCCCTAGGTTTGCATCGGATGTCTTCCTTGATCACTCCCCATCTTATATATTGAGGCATGGTCTCTCCCTAAACCTGGAGCACACCATTTCGCTCCTCTGGCAGCCAGCCTGCTCTGGAGACCCTCTGTCTCCATTTCCATTGCACCAGGATTGCAGGTGGACCACAACACCCACGTGACTTTTACGTGGATTCTAGGGACCCAGTCTCCTGTCCTCATACATACACACTAAGTGCTTATCCACGGAGCCATCTTCCCAGCCCTGGAAGAAAAAAAAATTAAGTGAAGTGTTACCTGAAGGAGGCATTCCTGCATTGACTCCAAATAACTTTTGGTTCCTCATACGTGGTGGCACACTTTCAAACACTAGAGATTCAGAATATAAACAAACAAACAAACAAATAAATAAATAAAAATAAACATTCTTGGATGTTAGAGAGAAAGATAACTCAGCAGTTAAGAGCACTGACTGCTCTTTTGGAGGACCCACCACATAGAGCAGTGGGGGGAGGGAAGAAAGGGGGGGGGAAACAAAACTGAAAAAAAATATATATATAGGATCCAAGCTGGAGGGAGAAGGGAATGGACCCCGGCAGATGTCATGCAGAAAGCTGTTCAGATGCCAACCCCAAATGTAGTCAGAAATTAGAGAAATGACAATATCCAAAAGGACACATAAAAATCATTTGTTTCTATACATTAAATCGATCTATTGCAAAAAGAAATTAAAGGAAGCAATCCCATTTTATCCCAAAGAGGGATAAATTTAACCAGGCAGGGAGGAAACCAACACACCAAAAAGCTAAAACACGAATGCATTCAAAGATCTTTTTTCCCCCCCATTGGAAAAATAGGGGGAAATGTTTCATTCGTTTGGAGGGCTCCGATAAAGATTTTATCAAGCGCGCACACACATGGTGACTTCAAAAGGCTGTTGAAAGATATTGAATGACTAGTTAGAAGGTAGGCAGCTTTTTTCAAACCAGGTCTTTCCACCCCGCCCCTTCATTCTTGCTCTGAAAGGTGAGGAGGGAGATCTGGAATTAGAGCAAAGATAAATCAGGTGCCTCAGGGAAGCAGCCCTGAAATAAGAGAGTCAGAGAGATAGGAGAGGGTCTTCATTCTGCATCTTCTGAGATCGGTGAGCTCCCATCCCTCACCAGGCATCTTGTAGGTTTTACATAAACCACAAACACCCTCCTGCCGAGTGATACTTTGGGGTGCATCCCTGGTCCAGGTAAGAAAAACAAGGCTTCAGTATCCCTCCGTTAGAGCTCAACTCGACGTGAAACACCTCAATAAGCAGAGACAACATCAGCCAGGGCATAATTCTCTTTCCTGTGTAGAAGTGCCAGCAGCCACACTCCTCAAGCACACATGGAAAAGCAGATGAAGAAAAAGAAAGTTGGAGAATCTCATGCAGGAGAATGCTGCTTTTGGGGGAGCATTTATTTGCCTGCAGCTTGGAGGCAGGTGGAAATGTAAGTCTTCCTGGGAAAGAAAAATCAGTATTCTTGATGGAAAGATCCATGACTATAGGGGCTGGGGATGTATCTCTAGATAGAATTTTTGCCTAGCATTGAGGAAGCCCTGGGTTTGATCCCCAGTACCAACCATACACTTCAGGCACAGTGATATAATCCCAGTACTAGAGAGTGGATGCAAGAGAATCAGGCTGAGTATGGTGGTGCATGCCTTTAATCTTAGCAAAGGCAGGCAGATCTCTAGGAATCTGAGGCCAGCTTGGTCTGCATAGTGAGTTCCAGGACAGCCAGGGCTATGTAGAGAGACCCTGTATTAAAACAATAACAAAGAGAATCAGGATTTTAAGGTTGTCCTCAGCCCTACATTAAGTTTGAGGGCAGCCTGGGCTATATAGATGTCTGTCTCAAAGAAGGAGAAGGAGGGAGAGGAAAAGGAAGAGGAGGAGGAAGCCTTGGGACTTCTGAGATAGTAATAGGCTTTCATTAGATAGGGAAATATGGGAAATAAGCTTGAGGGTTCAAGGACTGTGGGCTGGAGGATTTTAGCACACATTCTTCCCTTTCATTGTGGCATGAGGCAGGATTTCTCTCCTTGCTCTCATTCAGGGCCAATCTGTCACCTGAGGTCTTATGTCATAATCCAATGGGGTGGCTCACCTTGATTTCATCTTGAAAAAAAAATGGCCTTTTCCATGCTGCCTCCCTAGAGGGGGAAATGGGTTTGAACTTGTGACATGCAACAGAGTAGTCATCTTGCTGAGTGATGGAAGGTGGCAAAGGTTAGCACGGGCAGTCGGAGCCCGTGCTTGCATTGACTCTGCAGGGATTTTATGGTTCCGTTCCAAACCTAGAGCATGGATATCCCCACCGGGTAAGAATCAATATTGTATTTAAATAGCAGCAGCTGTTTGGGAGTGAATGTAAGGAGACTGTACATGCAGAAAGAGGGGCCCCTGCCTGGAAAAACATTATCCACCTCTTTCCCTGTTGGAGGGAGGAAAGCATATCTCCAGTCTAGCAAGAGTTTGCAACTCTACATTGGAACTGTAAACAGGTCCCAGTTCATTAAGGCTGATGCACAACAGTCACAATTGATTAACTAAGGGCAGACGTTTACAGCAGTGTGGTCAATGCAAGAAACAGGGAAAATTCTGAGCTTCCTCTGGGCGACATTTAGGAAGGTTGATTGTACCAGGGTGCTTGGAGGTTCCTCCTCAGAGGCCCATTCTCCAGTTTTCCTGTCGAACTTTGGAGCCAGCCTCTTGACATTCTTCCCATCACCTTTCTTATTGCTTAAGAGAGCCATGCATGCTTTCTCTAGCTTGGGCCAAAGAAGCTTAATTCGGACAGTGCGTACATCCATCATCTGGTCAAAGGAAATAGATGCCCTGTTCTCAAAGCTCATTAGATGTTTCAAGGTCCAAAGGAAAAAAAATCAGGAAAATGCATCATCAACCTGCTGTAAAACTGGCTCTAAACCTTTGAAGAGCAAATATGAACCAAGCAAAGAGGCCATTTTACGTCTGATATGATTGGTTTTTTTCTGCCTCGTTCTTTCCTTTTCTAATAAGAAGTGCTGGGGCTTTTTGTTTGTTTGTTTGTTTGTTTTTGTTTTGCAATTTTATGGGAGCCCACTTCAGATTTTTAAAGAGATGCTCAACTTTCAAAGTGTTAGATTCTTCAAAGACTATCGAACTTTTAAGCGGGACAGTATTTTATATCAGAATGAGACTCTGCAGAACAAAGAAGGACATGTTTTGATTTAACAGTGAATGCATTAGGCTGGAGGGATGGCTCAGTGGTTAAGAACATGTGTTACTCTTGAAGAGGACCCATGGATGGTTAAGAACATTCCCAACACCCACATTGGCTCACAACCTCCTGTAACCCCAACTCCAGGAGGATCTAACCCCTTACTTCCATGGGCAACAGCTGGGGGAGTGGGAAGTTGGGGCATTTGCAGAAGGTCTCCAATAGAGTTCTCACAAGAGCATACCTGTGGATAATTCTTGAGGGCAGAGGAAAGGGGCCATCTGGAATGATTAGTGTAGCAACCGCCTCCTGCTTATAGGCATCTGGGAATGGAATCCTTTGAGACTTTGGAGTGGAAGTCACTGTGGGAAGTTGCCATTCACCCCGGTGGCATTATTTAAATGAATGTGGTCCCCCTGTGTGTGAGTGGTGTACCCAACCTGGATGAAGCAAAGCCACACAAAGAGCTTGACCCATAATGGATGCCCTGATCCAACACAGACCAAAGGCTGAAGGTCGAGCAGTAACTGCCTATGTGCTTCTAATATCCAGTCAATGCGCAGACCCTCCACTTCTGGAACTCATTTCTTGGACAGCTGATGTCTAAGCAGGTGAGGACACCCTAGGTCCAAACATTTTGCTTTTTGTTAATTGCTGAGCCCCAAATCCTCTGGATGGATAGGAGATCTGTGGCTTCTCCAAGTCTCGCATTTTACCTGCGTTCATTCTTTGGATAAACAGCTGTACGAATTTTTTATATTTTATTTTAATTTCCAGTGTGTGTGTGTGTGTGTGTGTGTGTGTGTGTGTGTGTGAGAGAGAGAGAGAGAGAGAGAGAGAGAGAGAGAGAGAGAGAGAGAGAGAACACTCACAGACATCACACTCACTCCTCCTGGTGTCAACCTCAGAGCACACTCACAGACATCACACTCACTCCTCCTGGTGTCAACCTCAGAGCACACTCATGTACATCACACTGACTTCTCCTGGGTGTCAACCTCAAAGCACACTCATGGACATCACACTCACTCCTCCTGGGTGTCAACCTCAGAGCACACTCATGGACATCACCCTCACTCCTCCTGGGTGTCAACCTCAGCACACTCACTGACATCACACTCACTCCTCCTGGTCAACCTCAGAGCACACTCACAGACATCACACTCACTCCTCCTGGGTGTCAACCTCGGCACACTCACTGAGTTCTAACAGAAGGGTTGGTGTCTGTAGGTGCTGTTCAAAGCATCCTCTACTTCCAAAGTGGTTCCGTCCCACACACGGTTGACTTTAGCGCAGCAAGCGTGTTTATTAGTTCCTCTGCCCTGATGTTAAGCTGCTGCGGTCATTGTTCTTAGTGAAATACTGTACATTGCAGCTATTATTCTTTGCTGACCACGGAGGAACGGGGGTGCCATCCATCCTGTGAGCGTCGGGAGGGAACCCTGCCCATCCATCCTTCATCACTTCCCCTCACTGGAGGCCCCGGTCGCCCTGCCGGAGCGATCGATCCTTTCCTCCTCACTTCCTTGTGGGCTCCTCACCCGTGTCTGCACCTCTCAGACATCTATTCTCACAGTCTCTGGTGGGCTCCCGAGAATGAAACACCTTGAAGAAAACAAAACACAAAGAATAAGAAAAATCTATGCTGGGCTTTCCGTCTCCACAATTCCCACGCTTCGCAGAAAATAAAATTATATGTATCACAACTCTAGTAGTCCCCCAAAGGGCCCAAGGTGGTGTATCCGCCTTGTATTTCTGTGTGTGTGTGTGTGTGTGTGTGTGTGTGTGTGTGTGTGTGTGTGTATGTGAATAGTGTCTGTGTCTGTCTTCATGTGTGTTTGTGTACACATTTGTGGGTATGTTTGTGTGTCTACATGTGTGCATGTATATGTATATATATGTGTGCATGTTGAGTTTGTGTGTATGTGGAATATGTGTGTATATGTGGGTATGCATTTGTGCATGTATGTCTGCATGTGTTTGTGCATGTGTGTGTGTTTGTGTGTGGGAGGTGTATATGTTTGTGTGTATGCGTGTGTGTATGTGTATATGCATGTATGTGTATGTGTGTGCATGTATGTGTGTTTGTGCATGTGTGTGTGTTTGTGTGGGTGGTGTGTATGTGTACATGTGTATGCGTGTGTGTGTGTGTGTGTGTGTGTGTGTGTGTGTGTGTGTGTGTACGCTTGTATAGATGTGTTACCACTCTGAGGATTTGTACTCTCAGGAGATTGCTCTCTGCATCACTGCAGGGGTGCATCCTGGGTAATGAGGCTCTCACCACTGCACTGTTGGCTGAAAACATGGAACCTACTGAGTCTAAAGCACCCCAATCAAAGCCCTGCTGGGCCTTTCATCTCCACCATCAATCCATACAGGTTGACAGAAGTGTGGGCTTTTCCTGGGGTGTTCACAGAAAGCCCACATGCCTTCCCAGGAGCACAAGCTCGTGTTTACTCAAGACTCCAAGGAGAAAACAGACACTGACTTTACAGAGAGTAAAAGATTGTCGATGTTTTGAGCTTAACAGAAAGAACACTGCGGCGTGCCTGTCTGACCACACGGCCTCAGCAGAGCCGGGCTGGCTGTGGGGTTGACCCTGCTGAATTTAGTGCACAAGAAGAATGTCTCTAACAGCAGGGAGGCTGGGATGAATCTGTAGACCAAGGTTAACCCCACTTCTGAAAAACAGAAATCACACACAGGACCCCTGACTCCAAAACTGTGGACTAGTCTCTCTGCTAGTCACCTGCCTCCTACAGGCCCCTCCTAAGGTGTCAAAATGGTGGTTAAATAGAAATTCATTCATTATAATTTCCCTCTTTCCCTCTTCTCTGTTACTCTCTCTCTCTCTCTCTCTCTCTCTCTCTCTCTCTCTCTCTCTCTCCTGTCTCTACCCTTCTGTATCTCTCTTTCTCTGACATTCCTCTTCTTCTGTCTCTCCTCTCTCTCTCTCTCTCTCTCTCTCTCTCTCTCTCTCTCTCTCTCTCTCTCTCACTGACTCTCACTTTTCTCTCTTCTCTCTCCTCCCTGCCTCCTTATTTCTGCCAATCAAAATAGACAATAAGCCGTGAGAAGATACGGAAATGCCACAGAGTGTGCGCTGGATGGCGCTGAACATCACATGTGCAGGTGGGACCCTGTTGGCTGCGTACACTGCAGAGACATTGGGGAGGAAATGGAGAGGCCGATCTGATTGGACTAGAAGACTTTTCTGTGGGTGGCATGTTCCTGTCTTCCTTGTTCCCCTGACAGATACCCTTAGTGACCCTCATGAGGATGCTGCAGGCTGATGGATGAGGCATGGACATCATGAGCTGCCAGCAAGAGAAGTAGAGGGATTCTCTGAGGTCAGCACAGACTCTCGGCTGTCCACGCGGAGCATGGTGCTTTGGGATGAAGGATTTTCCAAGGAGAGACCGATGGATAGAAATTAATATGGCTGCTGCAAGGTCAGCCTCTCAGGAGGGCATCCTTTCTTGGCTGGGTGAGTATTCCTGCTTCCCCTTAGAACATCAGCCTCACTGTTGTTGCGGGTGGCTTCCATCACATCAGGGATGAGGACGTTGTTAGCTCATCAGCCAGCATTTCTCTGCATCCACTGGGGACGGTGTGTGTGTGTGTGTGTGTGTGTGTGTGTGTGTGTGTGTGTGTGAGTGTGAATACACTAGGAAAGGCAGAGGATGACTGGCTGTCATGTCTTGAGTCATCATCCACTTTGCTTTTAAAGACAGACTCCTCCCTCATTGTCCTGGTGCTCACGGAGTAGGCTAAGCTGGCCCCTGTGAGCCCCAGGGATACACCTGTCTCCACCATGCCAGTGTTGGGACTACAAGTGGGCACCACCATACCCCGCTTTTTTACACATGTTCTTAGGGCTAAACTGACCTTGTACTTGCGAGCAGTTTACCCACCACCCATCTCTCCAGCCATCACTGGAGTCTCGATGGAGGTGGGAACCAAGGATACAAGGATACCACAGAGCTGTCAGGTAGATTCCAGAAGAGGAGCAGGCTCAGCTTTGATTCTGAGATTAGGGGGTACCCATGAACACTTCATGCTCCACAAGGGGCGTGTGTGTGTGTGTGTGTGTGTGTGTGTGTGTGTGTGTGTGTGTGTGTACATGTAGCAGCTAGAAGAGGGTGTTGGTTCTTTTATAGGTCACTGGGTTATTCCTTTAAGGCAGGGTCTCTCCCAGAACAGAAGCACTTGCTGCTCTTGTAGAGGACCCAAGTTTGACACCCAGCCCTCATGTTGGGCAGCTCACCACCACCAGTACCTCTGGTTCTAGAGGGATGTGATGTCCTCTTCTGGCCTCCTCAGGTACTGCACTCATGTGGCACAAACATGGAGACACACATACACATAAAGCTAAAAAATTTTAAATCAAAATATTTTTAAAGAAGGGGGCATTTTTCCCTCTCTATTTTCTTTGTAAGCTGTAGGTTCAGGACCCCACCCCTCACCCATTCACTCACCTAAAATTTTCTTCTATCTATAAACTATTTGGGACAAAGATGTTTCTCTCTCTCTCTCTCTCTCTCTCTCTCTCTCTCTCTCTCTCTCATTTTAATAACACTGCAGAGAGTTCTTGTTCTTGCAGCATAGCACACTGTGAGCAGACAACAAAATCAATATCTATATTCCAAAATGAAGAAATTGTTTATTGAACTGCTCCAACGCTCTATTTTTGTAATAGAACAAAATAGAACCAAGCCAACTATTTATCTGCCTATTTATGTGGATCCTGTGTCTTCCCTCCAGGACTCAAGCTTCTACAGCTTTCAGCCTGAGTCACAATGTGACCCCAAATTACCTCCCAATCTTATCTTCTATCCTCCATGTCCAATGTACACTTGACTCTTCCTCCTGATTCAATTGCTTCTTAAAGTCCCACTGCACAATAATAGTCCCTTTCTTTCTCTCCAGATTCCTTTGACTCCCTTGCAGCCCCATTTCTAGACCTGACCCATCAAGGTGCCAATACTGCTCATCATAATCACACCATGAGGACTAGAGACCAGCCTGGGTTGTGGACAGTCGTCCTTCAGGCCTAACATGGCCATCACAAGATTGGGCCCATTAACATTCACCTATGGAATGGAAGAGGGCCCACCAGTAGATCATACGGCCTTTCCCCCATTCTCCCAGATAACAGTTACTGGAGGGGCAGAATCTTTTCTGTTAGAGGCTTAACTGTGATATGT
Organism: Peromyscus californicus insignis; assembly: GCF_007827085.1. Lineage (NCBI taxonomy): Eukaryota > Metazoa > Chordata > Mammalia > Rodentia > Cricetidae > Peromyscus > Peromyscus californicus. Next base: position 16,297,155 of record NW_026294540.1, on the reverse strand, counting down.
CCCCCACAGGCTCAGGTGTTTTAACACCTGGTTCCCAGCAGGTGGCGCTGTTTTGGGAGGTTGTGAAACCTTAAAGAAGTGGAGCCTCAGAGGAGTGGGATATGTCTTTAGTCCTGAAGATCTGGCAGCTCTCCTGGAACTCTTCTTCCAACCACAGTTTTCAGGCTCTCCCCTGTTGCTCCTCATGAACTTCCATCAGTTCCCTGGTCTCTCTTTGTCTCTATTTCAACCTCCTTTCTTCTTTTTACCTTTGCTGCCCTCAACCTCACCAGCTGCTTCCTCATTTCTCTGACCCTTTCCATAGCTCCTTGGCTGCTGCCAAGACAACTTGGGGTACCCAACTCAGAGGCTGGGATTGCTCAGGAGCTGGAGTGTGAGCTGAGGCAGCCAGGAGCCAGCTCATGGTGCTGTGTTTTATCCCAGCAACAGAAAAACAATCAATACAGCAGTCAACCACTGCCAGCTCTTCATCTGTCAAATGGTGGGTACCAACAAGTGAACTTGAATGAGGGAATCCAGTGCTTGGAGATCAGAAGTCAGGAAGCCCAGGGTCCATGCTACATCAAGCCAGATCATTGGTTTAGCACACAGAACCTGTACTGGCTGATTTTATGTCAACTTGACACAAGCTAGAATAAACAGAGAGGAAGGAGCCTCCGTTGAGAAAGTGCCCCCATAAGATCCAACTGTAAGGCATTTTCTTAATTACTGGTCAATAGGGGAGGGCCCAGTCCATTGTAGGTGGCACCATCCCTGGGTTGGTGGTCCTGGTTCTATAAGAAAGCAGGCTGAGCAAGACATAAGGAGCAAGCCAGTAAGCAGCACCCCTCCATGGCCTCTGCACCTTGCTGGAGTTTCTGTCCTGACTTCCTTTGGTGATGAACAGCAATGTGGAAGTGTAAGCCGAATAAACCCTTTCCTCCCCAATTTGATTTTTGGTCATGGTGTTTTGTTGCAGAAATAGAACCCCTAAGACAAGTTGGTGGCAGGAGTAGGGAATTGCCATGACAGACTTGACCATGTTTGGGGGAGGATTGTGGAAGAACTTTGGAAATTTGGGCTCGAAAAGCCACTGAGAACCGAGAGCTCAGTGGGGATGTTCTTGAGGAACTTGAAAGAGAAGACTGTGGAGAGCAGTGCAGAAGATGGAGGCCTGGGTGGTGAAGTTTCAGAGGGAAATTTTTAAGACTCTATCAGGGCTGCTTGCTATTTTGAATTAAGATTCTGTAATTCTTGTCATCTGGGGCTGTAGAGTCAGCCACGATTAACAAGAGACCAGAACCATTGAAGTGAAACCTTTGCATTATTGGGACAATTGATGCTGACCAACTGAAACTTAGAAATTAACAGTGATTTAAGAAAAGACCAACATCACTGAGGAGAAATCTTCTGGGTAGTGTTTCCCAACAGGACAAAGAAGCTGTGTTCTGGGAGCAGCCAAGGTTGTACCTTGTGCTGGCAGTGGACTTGGTGATGTGTAAGAATCAACCAGGTGATACTGGTTTTGAATGCATGAAGGGGTCATGGAGAGCAGCTGACGCCTGGCACTATGAGAGGTCAGGAGAGGCCATTGGTGAAGGTGTAGCTTCAGTGTGGTTGAAGACCCAGGATTGAAGGGGTCATGCAGAGAAGTTGAGGCTTGGCACCATGAAGAGAGCCTATGAGAGGCTATCCTTTCAGATAACTCTAGCTTGTGTCAAGTTGATGTAAAACTAGCCAGCACACAGAGAGAAGGCAGAAGAGGCTATCACAACCCATAGAGCTGGAGTGACAGGCAGCTGTGAACCATCCGCCATGAGTGTGTGCTCTCAACCAATGAGACATTTCTCTAGACCACCATTGTTCACTTTGAACCAATCACAGGCACTTATTCTCACCACTCACAGCCCTGCCCCTTAGAACCAGCTGCCACGGTAGTCCCTCCAACTAGGGGAAGTTCGCCCCCTACTGTCCAAAGTGGAAATGACTCACATGGGTTTGTGATCCAAAACAAGTCTAGTTGAGTTTCAGACAGTCTTAGCTGAGGCTGTAGCCCCAACAGCCAGCCCGTGTCTTTGCACAGTTGTTGGGGCATCTGTGGTGTGTTCTGCTGCTGGTATAGAGTTAGTCCCTCTGGCTGGTAGACTGCTAATCCTTTTGTCTCAAGGCAGGCCAGAGAGCAACCACTGCCAATTAGAGTCAAACTGCCCCATCCTCCATGTCCTTGCTTATTTACAGGAAAACAAACATTAGAAGAAACGTTTGAAAGTTTTTTTAAGCCTTGTAGTTAACGCTAACAACAATTCAACAGATTTCGACAACATCTTCACCATTCTTGACACCTGCCCAATGCCCTGGAGATGTGGGGTCCCCTCATCTGTCTGCGGGTGACAATGAGGCCAACAGTGAAGCCAGAGGTTTTCTTTTCATACATTCAGGACTTGGGGCCTAGTCACCTGCAACTAGAGGAGTCCTGATGGGTACCATCTTCTCTCACGCTACTTCTATCCTCATGAACATCCCATTTTCTTCCTGTTCACACTCTCTCCTGGATCTGCCTCTTTTTGAGTGCACCATGCCTGTCAAAGAAAGGCAAATCTTCATCCATTCTTCGGGCCAACTGTTTGCTTTGTCACAGGTCCCCATGGAGAGGCCAGCGGATCCCACTCCTGGGATTCTGAGTCCTGGACAGACACTAATGGATCATTTAAGGGATGGGAGTTGTCATTCATGACTGCAGACCCCACAACCTCAGACAACACAGATTTGCTATATTGTACAGCTGCCATGTAACTTTCTCTAGGGACTTGGTTTCTTCCCAGACCTTAAAATGTCTGTAAAACACACTCTGCATCCCACCCCACCTCTGCTCCTTGCTTTTTCCTTTGCGACTCTGAATTATGAATTTATCAAGGGGTGGGCAGAGCTCCCCTGTCTGCTGCCAGACATGTGGGAAGATGAGCGGCAGAATCTTCAGTGCCTTGGCAGGGAGAGCCAGAGAGAAAGCCATGCCAAAGTCCCATCTGCTCTGACTTTACCACACTGAAAATTTAAGAGCCTTGATGTGACCTTCCCAGGTCTTAGAGGGCAGCCATAGATGAGGGGAAATTGGGGGACACTCATGGGCTTGAAAACTCTTCCCATCACTGCTAGCCTGGAAGTACTGCGTCTTTGCATATATCGTTACTATCTAAGCAAGCTACTAGAAAGAGAAAGAGAAGGAGGTCCGGACACTTGCTGCCTGTTATTCACAGGAATCTGCTGATATGGTCCCCAGTGAAGTCACTTGGGTCAGACTGGCGGGAAGAAAGGATCTAAACATGGCTGCCAATGGACCCTTAGATGATGGTGCTAAATTGTCTCTTGTGTGGGAGAAATAAAGGAGCCTACATGCTAGGTATCCTAGGAAAAATCCTGGAATAGAAAGAGAAAATTAGACAAAAAAAACCAAAGGAACAGGAGCTGGAGAGATGCCTCAGAGGTGAAGAACACTGACTGCTCTTGAACCTGGGTTCAAGTCCCAGTACCCACATGGCATCTCACAACCATCTACAATTCCAATTTCGGGGCATTCAATGACTTCCATGAGCACCAGGCATGCTCATGGTAAAAAAATGGAATGTGGCCACAGCAGTGTATCAATACTGGTTCATACTGACATACAATAATAATGCAGTAATCCCCCTTCTCAGTAAAGGACATCCTCCAATAACCCCAGTGGGTGCCTGGAACCACAGAGTGTATTGAACCTACAAGCACCATGTCTTTCCTTGAGTACATGCACCTCTGAGCAAGTTTAACTTATAAATCCCCACAGTATAAGATTAAGAATAGCAACCAGTGCTCACAATACAAAACCCGTTTTCCCCCTGACTGAGCTGATAATTTTTTTTCCTTTTATATTTTCACTTAAAGGAAGCACACTACACAGATGGCATGTGTGAGTCACTTTTGGATTTGGGGGATTCTTGTTAAGCAACATGAGTTGCTTTAGACCAGCCATAGGATCAACAAAATCACATTAATCTGATCCCCAAAATAGCTGCCAGATGATTAATGGGAAGGTAACATATACAGCCTGGTCACAGTGAACCTGGCCAAGTTCTGATTGGGATGAAGGAGCACGAGGTGGAATTCCATCACACAACCAAGATGGTGCACTATTTAAAACTTACAAAGTTTTTTTTTTTCTGGAATGTTCTATTTAATACTTTCAGACTCTAGATAAGTGTACGAAAAACTGAGGAAAAGCCATGTGGATTGTATTATATAGGAACTTGCTGTATGACAGGGAATTAAAAGACACCTTGTCCCAGGGATTATGAGTTTCCCAAGCGACCTTAGGTAAGTTCCAGCTCCTCCCTATCCCTGGGTCTGCGACATGAGTGGGTCAACTTTGATCACCTTACGGTAATAGGATGTTCATCAAAGTGTTCTTGGATGGTTTCTGCTGAGCTATTATCCCCTGACCCAGAGAAAGCTGGCAACGTTTTCTTTCTGAAAATGACCATTAGATTAGGTTGGTTGGTTGGTTTTCTTGGTGCTGTAACAAAATATTTGATAAGAAACAAATTAAGGAAGCAAGGATTCGTATTGGCTTATAAGCCAAGGGTGTGGTCCATCACGGTGAGGGGCATGGCAGCAGGAGAGGGAGGCCGTTGGTCAAGTGGCATCCACAGTCAGGAAGCAGAGAGAGATGAATGCTGGTGCTCAGCTCCCTTTCTCCTTTTAATTCAGTCCAGGATCCCAGCCTAGGGAATGGCGTTGCCCACATTCAAGGAGGGTCTTCCCTTCTAAACTGATCTAATCTAGAAAACTCCTCACAGAGACACACAGGAGTATGTATCCTGGATGATTCGGTGTCTCCTAAAACTGACAAAGAAGACGAACCATTGTAACCATACAGCAAGTATTGTCATTTTTAAAAACAATATGCCTGTCATCCATGCCCAACTCTGCCCTTGTACTGTGGAAGCATCCGTTAAGGTTATGTGGCTGGGTCCCACTTCAGTTTTATTTACAAACCAACAGGTGATCCCGTATTTCATCTGCAGGTCATAATTTTCTGATCCTCTACTCCAGACTCCTGGTTTACAGTACCAGCTTTTAAAAACTGGTCATTTGGGGGCTGGAAAGATGGCTCAATAGTTAAGAGTACTGGCTGCTCTTGCAGAGGACCTGGGTTCAGTCCCCAGGACCCACATTTCACACCCTCTCTGGCCTTCTTTTGAGCACATATAGTGCATAGACAAAAATGCAGGCAGAAACACCCATTCACATAATATAAAAACAAACATCTCTTAATGTTGTCAATATTCTCTCTAAATATGATTTAATTTCTCTGGAGAGTATCCTGAACATCCAATTTCTAAAATTCTCCAACAGAAGTCTAGTGTATGTACAATCATAGCTGAGCATGTCCATTAGAAAGGGTTCAAAAGGATTTTTTTTTAGGTGTGGCATAAGAAAAGTAACTGAAGGTTAGATGAGGAGATTTTTCCTGTGGGTGAAATGGAAATAGAATTGGGATGCTGAGCATTCTAAAAATAGAATTCTGTCTCTTCACATGTCCTCCCTCTGTTACTCAAGGCAAAAAAACAGCCAGATCTAAAGACTCTATTCTAGGATCAGTTGCACACGTCCCCAAGGGGACAAAAACCTGTAGTGTATGTCACTGCCTTTGAATGTGAATTGAAATCTTCACAGGTATTATGATATGAACATCTGTAGATGACCGTATCCACTGCACTTACTAAGCTACACCTTTTTTTTTTGCAATGTTCCTGTCAGGTGCTTTTAGTGTCCTTCCCATGTTTAATGTCCTTTTGTTAATAATTTTATGTTTATTTTAGGTTTTTAAGGTCCTGTGTATCAGGCCCTCTGCAGCTAATAATCTCTATACCACAGGCCTCTTTTAAAAAATATTTGTATTTTATATGTATGAGCATTTGCCTGCACGTATGTATGTGCACCACATGCATGCAGTATCCATGGAAGCCAGAAGAGGGTGTCTGATCCCCAGAAACTAGAGTTGCAGTAGTTGTGAGCTACTATGTGGGTACTAAGAATAAAACTTGGGTCCTCTAGAAGAGTAGCCAGTCCTCTTAACTGCTGGAGCTTCCATTGCATGGGCCGAGGTCTTGGGTTTTGTGAAAGGGGGAAATGGAGCTGAGAACCAGCTGCCTGAAGGCCCCTGCCACCAGGGTTTCCACACCATGATGGTCTGAACACTCTGGGAGTCCAAGACCAACCCTTTCTCCTCGAAGTTGTTTTTGTCATGATGTTTTATCACAGGGACAGGAGAGTAAAGGACGAGATGCCCTCACAACCTGACTGCCGTTCTGTTCAGTAAGTGGGGGGGCACGGTAACAGCTAGGTGTCAAGACTCTTGACCGCCTTTATCATGAACAAAAGGAAGCTTTTTTCTGGAAAGTTCTGACAAAATCATTACAGGGAGATAGGGCATCATGATAGCTACTATGGTTTATCATGATGTAGTAGAAATTTATTATAATGGCAGTTATGATTTAACATGGTGAAATCACAATGTATTAGGATGTAATGTGATGCATCATGACACACGAGAAATTTGTTACGGTACAATGGCTACTTAGAATGTACTAGAAACTTATTGTCATGCAGAGGTCATGATAGACAATATGATGTAATCCTACACTACAACAGAATTTCTCTGTCATATAATAGGTCATAACAGATCTGATGGTTTTTCACGACGAAATGGAAATGCATGATAATGTAACACTTCACAGCGGGTGCCATGGTTTATTGTGATGCCATGGCTCCGTCCTTATCACATAAAAGGGAGGCGACTTCATCCTTATGCAACAAACTATTTTCTCCCCGTTCTAGAGAGGTAATTTGGTGAAGCGTCCTTGACCTGCAGAGCTCAGGCTTCCTGTCGCTTTCAGTCAGACGTGAGGTCGTCACACACACTCCGAGGCTGGTGGCTTCTTCTAGCTCAGACACTGAACCCATAGGACATTTCAAACCTACCACTATCTCCATGCTGGAGAATGTCAGGCAGGAGATTACTTTGTGGAATTTTTGTAACAGAGAATGCTGCCTGAGGGGGGCGATCACACAGTGATGTCACCAAAATCCTCCTTGTGACGAAAGTGAAAAGTTTGTGTGCCTCGTGAGAAATATTTAGTGTCTGGCTTTGGTTCCAATCTGGGGGCAGAACAAAGAAAGCTACATAAGATTTTCCTGAGGCATTCATCAGGAGCACTAGATGTCTGTCTATCTATTGGCCCAGCTTCCTACTGCATTCCCAGACAGGCAACCCTTCTGAGATCACACAGCAGAATTAACCCCACTTCCAGATAACATTTAATCCAGACCAAAGCCTTAACGATTTTAACACTCCCCCCCAATACTAAACACAACCCCAAATCCCATAATTTGCCTTTGCTAACACTTTCATGTTGAGAAAACTTCACAAAGCCCCATGGCCTATGTTTTCTCCAGTTGCTGCAAGTCGATAAACTCCAATCTGTTCAATAACAAGATCAAAGACCGGCCGCGCTCTCCTGATCTCCAGGCTTTGTTCCTGGTGCTTAAATAAATCGGAAGCTCATTACCGGTTTTTATTTAGTTAGCCAGGCTGCAAATATTAAGTCATGTACATCTTTTCATTGTTTAACTGGACTCCAAGGAATCCTGGGGAAAGACCTTAGAGAGCCTAGAAAGCCAGGCCACTCATTATTAGCACTCATTATTGTCACAACCACTCACAGAACAAAAGCAGAAAGTACTCACAACAACTGCATCCCACCACAGAATAATAGAAACAGAGAGGAGGTCCAGAGATTGGTGTCTGAAGCTTTTCAATACCAAGAAATATAGGGACATATGAAGAGTGCTTGCTGCTCTTACGGAGGACCAGAGTTCCCAGCACCCACCTCAGACGGGACCCAACCACCTGTAACTCCAGCTCCAGGGAATCTGGCACCCTCTCGTGGTTTCTGCAGGTACGCACACTCACATGCACTTACACTCATGCATATAAGTGAAAAACAAAAATAAAATAAATACAGTAAGTGAGTGATAGGAGATGAATGAAGAGTTGATAAGTTAGGATGGGAATCAAAAATGATTGATGTCACAGTGAAGATTTTAAAAATAAACAGTGAGCACCCTGCCCCAATTTTTTCTCAGTGATCAAACGATAGGAATCATTGAGCCACACTGCCCTGTAGTCACCCACAAAGGACCACTGTGCCCAGTCTTGCTAAAGAAATGGGCTCCTCAGAAAATAAATACCAGAATGGGGAAAAAGCTCACCTTGATCTCCATCAACAAGTCCAGACACCACTACGCAGCCAGCCTCCTGGGATCTTCCCACAGAGAACACTCCAGGTGGCCTAACAGTCATGTCATTTCTTTCCATTGAGATGGAAGTCTGTCCTTCAAAAGAAGAAATGAGAATACACCCTGAAACTGAATTGGAAATTTTAAGGCCAACTGAGGAAATCCTACATCCAGTCTTGGTCCAGCTCACAGTCCCTGGCTGAGCCATTCCATTCTGGTCCCATGGTCTCCAGGTTCAAGGTACCAGGGGTTCATTAGAGTGAAGGAGTGGACTACATAGCTTATTCCTAATAAAATGAAAAATGCTGAGCCCCACACCTAGTCTCTGGGCATCAATTTCTATTCAGAATTTAGCCCTAGGCTCAGAAGCTCTTATTTGTGAGCAAAACTGAGACCAAGTAGATTTCATAATAATTATAATTTTTTGAAATAACTTATATCTCCAGGGATGTCACATGATCAGCAGCCGCATGGCAGGAAGTTCCAGGCTGGAGGGTTTTGCATGGAAAGTCTTTCTTCATGGGAGAGTTCAGAGATCATTCCTCCAGTGGAAGCTGAACCTCTCCGACAAGTGAATAAGGAATAGAGTTGACCACCATGAGCAAGCGCCTGAGCAAACACATGCACACACAGGGACACATGTGTACACCTACACACACACATATTGTCCATCTTGGCATGCACACACAGGGACATATGTGTACACATACACACGTATCATGCATTTTGGACTTCGATGAAGAAAAGTCTTCATGATGACATGACTTTCTTTTGGGAGTGGGGGGTGACAGGAGGCAGGTAGTCACACGTAGAGTTCATGTTTAATGTGAACCATTAAGAACCAGCCAAGCCACTTCCCTCAGTGAGTCCCAGAAGCCGCACCCCACAGTCCACGTGTCATGCTCTCTGTGGTAACCCTTGCTGCTGTCAGGTGCATCTTCTTCTTTTTGGAAAACAGGCTCTCCCTTGTAACCTAAGTTGATTTGAAACTAACGATTCTTCTGCCTCAGCCTCCTCAGTGCTGGGGTGACAGGGGTGCACCATCATGACTGACCTTCAGTGCCATCAGTTTGTCGTCGTCTGGGGCATCTATGTGTGTTGTATGCAGGCTCGTGTGTGCGCACCTTTGCATAGATGTGGGTACACACGGGCAGCGGTTTTGCAGTGTCTGTGCTGGTAGAGGCCAAGGCTGCTGGGCCTCCCCTACCACTCTCCACCCTTCTTCAGTAAAGCAAGGTCTCTCGGCTGACTCCAGAGCTCATCGGTCCAACAAGTCTAGGCAGACAGTCTCCTCTGTAGATTCCCTGGCTCTCCTCTTAAGGGTGGGGAAGAGCCACCGTAAATGTGGTCAACACCGTCCCACGGGCTGCAGTCCGAGACTGAGCAAAAAGAAGAAAGTAAGCTAAGCACCAGCCTTTCTCTCTCTCTCTCTCTCTCTCTCTCTCTCTCTCTCTCTCTCTCTCTCTCTCTCTCTGCTTCCTGACCGAGGATGCAATGCTCATCTTTTTTCGGTGAAGAATTTACTCAAATATCTTTCCCATTTAAAAATATTGCATTGCTTCTTTTGGGAATTTTGTACAATGTATTCTTGTCATAATCACTCCTCAATTCTCCCTCCAACTCCTCCCGGATCCATCTGCACCTCCCACCCCAACAACATGCACTGAATTTGTGTCCTCATTTTTCATATTTATAAATGCTGCCTGTACACTGCCGGGTGGGGAGCGGTCCTCCAGAACGTGATAGGTCTACCAGAGCCACACCCTTAAAGAAAGCTAACTCCTTCGCCCAGAAGCCATCAACTGTCCACAGCTCCTTGGGGAGTGGTGGGGACTCATGGACTCCTTTCCTACTCCGTGCTGGAATGTTGGACTGGCTTGATTGTGCTCAGGCAGATGCTGTGTGTTCATGAGTACAGATGTCCCATCACATCCAGAAGACTCAGATCCCTTCTGGGCATCCCTGAGGACCTCTGGCTCTTACAGTCTTTCCACCCTGGCTTCCAAGATGGTCCCTGAACCTTGAGGGTGTGTAGTGGGTAGCTGTTCTGTCTATGACCTTGAAGCACCTAAAGATGCAGCAGTTAACTGCTCCACCTGACTATGACCTTGAAGTACATTCCCCCGGGGCACGGCCTCTCTGACCCTTACGACCTGGGATGCACGTAAGTATCGCTTTCTTTACTCCATCGTGGGACTTGGATGCGGGACTGATCCAGGTGGCCGGAACAGCATTCCAGAACCTGTATCAATTCTGTTCTGTACAGTGAGTTTTTCCCCTTAATAAATCCTTTGCCCTTTAAACAGACTCCATGGATTTCTGGTGACAAGGGTGTGGCATAAATGGCCTATTTAGGCTTCCATCTGGAAGGTCAGAGCGTGAGACAATCTAGTCTGGCCTAGAGCCTGGGAATGTCCATCTCACATCCTTCTGCTGAAGCTGCAAATGGGCTAGAGGTTTTGAAGCCGTTTTGAAGATAGCCGTAGAAAGTCTAAAGTGTAGGTCACCAACTCTCATCCAATTGACGTGTTTCACAAACAACCAGACCTCTTCACACCAGGGGACTTAGTGCTGAGATATTTGGAGGTGATACACTGGAACCCCTGCTCATGTACAGCAGTGTTAGCTATGCAGCAGCAAGGGTGAGTGGGTGCCCACCGGTGTCCTGACCGCACACAGTCCCATTCACCCACCTAGCTGACTCCGTCTGAGGATGCAGGAGAACTCCCATCACCTGAGTGGCTTCAAGACCTACAAGCTTCATCCTCCCTTGCAGCTGATCTCATGCTGGGAGGGAGAGACAATAAGCCAACATCAAAGGAGCACATGGGAGGTCTTCAGATAGGTGTGCATGTTATGGAAGGAGTCAAAAAGTGACAGGAAGCGCACCCTGGTGGTGTAGGTCTACTTGTTATGCCAACATGGGAGGTTGAGGCAGGAGGATTGCATGTGTTAGGCCTAAATGAGCTACAGAGAAAATTCAAATCCAGCTGGGGCAACTCAGTAAGACTCTGCCTCAAATAAAAATGTAAGCAGAGGGGCTGGAGAGATGGCTCAATGGTTAAGAACACTGGCTGTTCTTCCAGAGGTCCTGAGTTCAATTCCCAGCAACCACATGATGGTTTACAACCATCCGTAATGAGATCTGGCGCCCTCTTCCGGCCTGCAGGCATACATGCAGGCAGAACACTGTATACATAATAAATAAATAAATCTTTTAAAAAATGTAAGCAGAGGGCTGGGGATAGCCCAGTGGTAGACTGCTCAACTAGTATGGACAAGGCTTGGGTTCAATCAACTCCCACAATCATGAGGCAAACAAAACAAAACAAAACAAAAAAAAAAAAAAACACTCTGGCCACTCTAGAATGGAAGGCTGTGTAGAGGGTGTCAGCCTGATTGATGCCAAGACAAAGCCACCAGGCAGATATCTGAGGAAAGAGGGGGCCCAGATCCAAGAAATAACAGCAGGTGCAAAGGTCCTGTGGTAGGAGAGACAGAAAGGGGCCAGAGTGGCAGACTAAGTCCTGAGGAAAGCTAGGTGGCTGAGCACTGGAGAGCCTGCTTGAGGCAAGAGTGATTCAGCAGAGAAAAGTACAACCAGTGTCAAAGCCAAAACAGCATTTCTTCACAGAGGCTGTTGGATGGGAATAAAGCTGTCTCGTTTCTAGGAAACACCAGACCACCATCCACAAGGACACAGAAGGCCCGTGCACGGAGCCACCTCAACATCCGTGACTGGCTGTGGCACTATTAACACTGTGATAGACACAGAGTGGGCGAGGACCAAACTGCTCATCTCCATGCCATTAGACAACAAAGAGGAGGGTGCCCGACCCCTTAGCCTTTTCCAACCTTTACCGCATCACTCGGATGTGATTTTTCTAAATGTCACCAGTGTCCCCAGAAGCCTCCCAGAGCTCGGACAGACCCTCCCTCATTTGTTTATTGCCCTTTCGGTTAAAATCCTTGGGGCCTAAGGAAAACATAATAATGATGGTTTATGGGTGACCTTTTAGCTGGCGCTGTGCTTTTTCTCCTTTTGAGATGTTCTGGTCCTGGTGGAGAGCTGTTTTCCTGCCCCTAATCTGAAGAAAGATAAGAGAAAGAAGGTGGTGTTGGAAGAACCTGAAGGACCCGGTCTTAAGTTTTCACCCACAAATGCCTTTGTCTCCCTGAGCCCTGAGTTCTTCCTATCCCTCCTGGGAATAAAATGATGTCCACAGGAAAGGGAGGTCCAAACAACATCACAGGCGTGATTGTGTGGGACCGGCTCCACACATGGTCTTCCCAGTGTAGACACTACAGGGAGGGTGTCCCTGTGCAAGTCAGAAAACCACGATGCTCTACTCCGAACCTGCCAGGGTCTCTCATTCTACTCAGAGCGAAAGCAGCCACACTCCTTCCAAAAGCTCCTCAAGGCTCAGATCTTTCGTCCCTTCCCCAGCCTGACTTCTCTGGCTTCTCTCCTCCTCCTGCTGCCCCAGGAAGAGCCTGAAACATCTCCAGCAAGAACCAACTATCACATTTGCCCTTGCTGTGTGTGAGACCCTTCCTGGTGAGCCAGGACACAACACGCCTATCACATAAGCTAGGGAACCAGCCCACAACAGACCAAAGCATTGATTCTACCAAAGTCCAACTTGTGTGTGCGTGTGTGTGTGTGTGTGTGTGTGTGTGTGTGTGTGTGTGTGTGTGAATGCAGTACCTGCGGAGGCCAAAAGAGGGCAGCAGATTCCCCTGGAGCTGGAGTTAGAAGCAATTAGGAGGCACCATGTGGGTGCTGGGAACCGAACCCAAGTCCTCTGCATGATTAGTAAACACTCTTAACTACTGAGCCATCTCTCCAGCCCCTCAGTGAGTTTTACGTACTTAGATGATATCATGGGTAAGTGGTTACTTATAGGAGCAGAGATGGTTCAAAGACAGATGCATTATCCAAACTCCAACATGGGTGATGGCTCATAAAAGCTTCACCCCCTGAGTTCCCCACTGGACTTGCAGGCAGATGCACAAGTCAGAGTCTCCCCTTAGCACCTCAGCAGAAAGAGCAGGCATTGGTTGATTCTACAACCTTGGAGAGGAACCCTAGTGAATCCGGCATGTTTTTGAAGTTTGTATACCTCCCCCACCCTGAGTATCTTGAGTGCTGCCCCCACCTTGTTCCTAGAGGGGGTGCTTCTAACGAGAGGAAACTGCTGGATACTGCTCTTGGTATCTCCTGTGAGGGCTACCAGCTCCATCTCTTAGTACTGTCCTGTCTCTAAACAGAATGTCAAGCACAGCCTGGGTTTTTCTACATACACCCCACCCCCCACAAATTGCTCTTCTCCTCCATTTTATAAATTACCAGCGACTGAGTCATACTTAATCCCTGTATCTATTTCCTGTCCCCTCCAGAATGGAATCTTTCTGGGGGACAAGGACGTCTAATGTTCTCTAGGAACTAGGCCAGCTTCTGTCACTTGGGAAAGATCTGCTGACGGTTGGGGGACAGTTTGAATGGAATGGATGACGTGCGCAGTGGTGTGAACGGAGAGGAGCAAAGCCACTTCAAGGCACCCCCCCCAAGGGCGTGTGATGTGAGGGCAGCCCAAGGGCAGCCACTTTGTGATGGTTACATTATCTTTTTAATGAGATAATTAATTAATTCATCAGTGCTCATTAACCTCGGTGCCCAGCCCTGGCTTGAGCAACGCTTGTGTGGAAGAAGAGGGCAGGAACAAAAAATGCATAAAGCCAATTGAAGCCAAGGTCAGTGTCGGAAGAGCTCTCACCCTGCTTACACACTTACACACACCCATGAGGAAAGAGAACAAATTAAGACGGTCAATGAGAGGTGGTGACAGGGACAGTTCTATAGACCTCACATAGCATCTGTGTGTGCCGGTGCACATACACATATGCGTGGCGGCCAGTGGACGTCCTTAGGTGTTGTTCCTTGGTTTGTTGTATTTTGTTTTTATTTTTGAGACAAGGTCTTTCCTTGGCCTGAAATCTGCCTACTAGGGTAGACCAGCTAGCCAGTGAGCCACAAGGATCCCCATGTCTCTACCTCCTTACCACTGGGATTAAAAGATCCAGTGTGGTGGTGCACGCCTTTACTTCCAGCACTCAGGAGGCAGAAGCAGTCAAATCTCTGAGTTTGAGGCCAGACTGATCTACAGAGCAAGCTCTAGGACAGCCAGGGCTACACAGAGAAATCCTGTCTCAAAAAGAAAAAAACACTGCCTCACAACCAGTTTTTTCCCCCATACTTCAGGGAGTGGGAAATCAGAGTTGGGTCCTTGCACTTACAAGACAAGCCCTTCATCGGCTGAGCTATCCCCTCAGCCCTCAGAGAATTGTTTTTAATTGGCATTAGACATCATCAGGGACACCTTCAAGCACTAAGATTTGTTGCACAGAACTAAAAAAAAAATCAGAACCAGAAAATAATACTGATCAAAAGTAACAAAAGTAAAAGACTTCTAGGACAAAGCCAGAGGACACCACACACCAGCGCCCACTTCTCTTTACAAAGCTGCACAGATGGGGCCTGGTTCTTCCAACAGTGCCAATGACCACACATGGGGCGGATGCCCAGCAAGGAGGCTCACCCGACCCATGGTGATGGGAGTTCTTAGTAGGGTCAGCCACATCCGCACATACACCGTTGAGTCTCCCCAGCTCTTCCGAATACCCGACTGATGCCCCGAGACACTGACCATCTCATATGATTCAAGGCTGACTGAAGACTGAGCCTCACTTTGAAATATGTGGCATTTGGACAGCTCACACTTGCTGAGGTAATCCTTCACGGTACAAAAATACATGGTCATGATTTAAATTTAAAAAAAGAAACTGAGACAGTTTGCATAAAGGCAAGCACATTTTAGAACCGGGGAGATGGCTTGGTCAGGAAGGGGATTGCTACACAAGCATCTGGGTTCAGAGTCCCAGAAGCCACATGAAAAGTAAGGCACACCTGTGTGCACCCCATAACCCCGGCACTGAGACAGGAGGGTCCCTGGTGCTCACTGGCCAGCCAGGCTCCCTGCATCACCTCAGAAAAACGAGGTAAACAATGACTGAGGAAGACACTCAGCCCGAACATCTGGCCTATACACATACATGTGCATGGGCACACATCCGCAAACACCGACGCACACACACAGTTAAAGACAATGAATTAAAACTCAAAGACTTCCCACTGAGTCGTCTATCAAAGGAACTGGGACAAGAGAAGGATAGCATGTGGATGGCAGACAGGGGGGCTTCCTGCGTGAGGTAGAAGATGAGGGAGCACGGCTCTGTCTAGAGAGATGGAGAGGACCCAAATTCCAGACATCCTTTAGGTACGGGCACATTTGACATTGCCAGTTACAAAGCTAGCTTGCAACTCAGATACCTTCACAAAAGACTGGGAATTTTATTGTTCAAATACCTCATTTCTAAGTTGCCTGCTGTCCGTGAATGAGAATTTCAAATCGGCTTAACAGCACGCTATACATGTTCATTGATTCCAGGGCCATATTGAGCCAAATTCCCTACTTAATTGGGCTCTAATATTATGAATCCACTTTTAAAGATTACTGAGTTGGCCTTGGGTCACATAAGAAGATTACAGAGACGACACTCTGAGTAATGTTGCAACCCAAGGGCCAGGATGGGTATTACACAGTTGTCACCTATATGAGAATCTGCTCCATCCCTCAGCAGCTCAGTTTTAGGATCAAGTCAGCCAAGGCTGCTGGGTCTAATGAGAAGGAGAGAATGTGTGAGAGTCTGGAGGAGGTAATGGACTAGAGGGCTGAGTCTCAGGACTCATAGACTGACAAATACCCAGCTCGGGATGTGGACGTGTCTGCCATGCTTTGGATCTGGAGTGTCTCTGTTGTGAAACATGGTCCTCTTCATTGGGTCTGCAGTGTCTGCTTGCAAGTGGCCACCATATTAGGGATTGTTGGTTATTGATGTCACTCTAGCAGAAGGAGGTGATGGGGAGGCTTACTAGACCCTCGCCCAAGATTCCAGCTGTGCCTCTCAGCCATCCGTGTGCAGTTCTGCCCTGGCTGCAGGTGCTCTGGGGCCTTAGGGCTGTGCTCAGGGCTGGGGACAGGAGATTGAGCGGACTCTGTCTGTATTGCTACCACACTGTGTGCAGATCTCCTAGTGTAGACATGTTGGGATCCCTGTCCTCATACTCTGCAAACAAGCCCCATAAACTCACTGGTTCCCCAGGGTGAATTTTGATAGAGGCATATTTATGTTTGCCCATGAGACATAAGGAAGAGTGCATGGTATTGTTCAAGCCTCCCCAGGGAAGGAATTCTTACTGCAGTCCCCCAAAAGCATGTGTGTTAAAGGGGTGGTCCTCAGCTTGGCATCGTAGGAAACTGTGGCCTAGAGGGAGGTGTCAGGCCATCATGAGTGTGTCTCTTAAGAACAGTGGGTCTCAACCTTCCTAACGCTGTGACCCTTTTATACAGTTCCTCATGTTGTGGTGACCACCCCCCCAATTATAAAATTATTTTTGTTGCTATGTCATGACTGTAATTTTGCTACTGTTATTAATTGTAATGTAAATTTTTTTTTAGTTAGAGGTTTGCCAAAGGGGTTGTGACCCACAGGTTGAGAACCACTGTTTAAGAGGGTCACGGGCAATTTCTTCCCCTTTTATCTTTTCTTTCTTGCTACTGTGAGGTGAGCAGCCCCTTCCACTATAGACTCCTGTCACAGTGGGCCTCACTACAAGCCTGAAAGCAACGAGGCTAAAACCCGTGGGACACAAATCAAAAACAAACCTTTCCTGTGTTAAGTAGACTCTCTCCGGCATTTTGTGATAGTAACAGAAAGCTAGCACATTAAGTGTCCTTACCTATTAAAATCTGAGAAAGTCAGAGAGATGGGTCAGTACTTAAGAATACTGGGGCTGGAGAGATGGCTCAGAGGTTAAGAGCACTGGCTATTCTTCCAAAGGTCCTGAGTTCAATTCCCAGCAACCACATGATGGTTTATAACCATCTGTAATCTGGTGCCCTCTTCTGGCCTGCAGGGATGCAGGCAGAACACTGTATGCATAATAAATAAATAAATAAATATTTAAAAAAATACTGACTGCTCTTGCAGAGGACACAGGATCCATTCCCAGAACTCACATGATGCCTCACAATGGTTTGTAATTTCAATCCCAGAGGATTTGGCACCCTCTTCTGGCCTCCACAGGCACTGAACACACATGATACACAGACACACATGCAGACAAAACACCCATACACATAAAAGGAAAACCAGCAAATCTTTTTCAAACATCTAAGAAGGCTAACAAAACACACAGTGTTTTACATTCTGATATTTAACAAATGAATATTTTTAAATATACACTCCCAAATGTGTCAATAGTGTTCTGAGACTGACAACAACCCTGAGTTCTTACATGTTCCATTGTAAAATGTCACCTCTCCCATCTTCCTCCCCACTTCCCACTCTGGACACTTAAGTTACACATCCAAGAAGACATGTGTTACTTCCAACAAATACATTTCATTTAAAAATTGATCACTGGCAAAGCCAGGCATGATGGTACACACCTTTCATCCCAGCAGCATTCTAGAGGCAGAAGTCGGTGGATCACTGTGAGTTGGAGGCCTAGCCTGGTCTGCAGAACAAGTTCCAGGCCAGCCAGGACTACATAGTGAAACCCTGTCTCAAAACTAACAATATAAGTACTGGATAAAGAAATAAGTTGAAAATGCTTATTGAATCCCTAACCTGAATAAAATGAATCATCATTAAATTAAAACCACAGCGTCTGTACCTAGAGGGTGGAAGCTGAGGACGCCACAGAGCAGAGCATGTTGTTTGTCTCATTAAACACCTGCCCATGACTGATTCAGGAGTAACGGCAAACACAGTTTGGTCCCACTCTTCGTGATAACCCGCTGGGCAGGATGGTAATAAACTGTCACGTTATCTCTCTTTCCCTTAAGCCATTGTCTTGGTGGGAGGGGGCACCCCACACCAATAAACAACGAACTGCTAATACTAACAGCTGATGTGGGGTGCGTGGCTGCTTCAGAGCAATATAAAGTACTTTTCAGATTTTGCCCAAGGCCTGTGGAAAGGACCAAACTCAGTGGTGATGGGGAGGGAATTATCCTTTCCATTTCCAAATGCAAAGCTATAGTTCCACAGGGTTCTTCTGAATGGCAGCTGAAATGTTGATCGTTGCTGTTCTCTTGACTGTGAGGTGACCAGGCAGGAAATCCACTGTCACGTTCCTGTGCAACGCACAAATGCAAGAGAGGGTCTCCCACCTCCAGATGCAGAGCTCTGGGAATCAGTTCCTGGGTGGAGCCACCATATGACACCTGAGAAGCTTCCCATGATGCCCCTTGGGTGCCAGACTGCTTTACTTCCTCTCTGAAGAGCTTCTTGGGGCTGTGAACTGGGTTACCTAGGAAGGTGAAGTAGCATCCCTTTCCAAAGAAGAGAGTGGACATCATGTGGACCTTTGAAATGATTCCCCCACATGTTAAAGAGCATCCACTCGGGGATGGAAAGGTGACTTGGCTGATGAAGTGCTTGCTTTGACAACATGAATATTCAAGTTCAATCCACATCATGCACATACACTCAGCCAAGGTGTGCAGATGCATGACTGGGCTGGGGAGTGGAGACAGGTATGATACCTGGGGTTCCTGGACAGCCTCACCTAGCTGATGATTCCAAGCCAGTGAGAGATCTGGTCTCAAAAGAAACAAAATGGTAGATAACACCTGAGGCTGTCCTCAAGTCTCCATATTCATGCGCGTGCACGCACATGTACACACACACACACACACACACACACACACACACACACACACACACACACACAGAGTATCCATTCATAGTTTCTTTACATTTTTGTTTTTGTTTTTTTGAGACAGGGTTTCTCTGTGTCGTTTTGGTGCCTTTCCTGGGTCTCACTCTGTAGACCAGGCTGGCCTTGAACTCACAGAGATCCACCTGGCTCTGCCTCCCAAGTGCTGGGATTAAAGGCATGCGCCACCACCTCCTGGCTCTTTGAATTACATTTTAAAATATTTATTTGTGCCAGGTGGTGGTTGCACACACATACCATAGTGGTCATGTGGAAATTATAGGTCATCTACAAAAGTCAGTTCCCCCCTCACCATGTGAGTCCTGAGGCTCAAACTTAGGCCATCGGTCTTAGCAGCAAGGGCCTTTACACCCCGAGCCATCTCATCTGAGCCTATTCAGCACATCTTAACCCCAAGTTCCCTCTTCTGGTTCCAAGATGACACCACAGAACAGACACTGTTCTTTGGATACAATGCTCAGTCATTTAGCAGCTTGGCAGAGCATGGCCAGACTCACCCCTCACACGGGTGAGCATCCTCTGGGATCCTTGAAAAGGAATTCCAAAGGACAGCCTTAGCGCCTGTCCCCAAAGTATCCTTCTATTGCCTGAAAGCTGCAGGCAAGTAACAGCTGGTCCCCCTGGGTTCTTTGTTGGTGGTATCAAAGGCATCTCTGTTCAAATGTCATCGATTATTCTACCTACCTCCTCTGCCAGATGAATTGGAGAGAAAGGCAACAACTCCTGATGCTTCTCCAAATTCCCTGGAGGTTTGAGACTGACGGGTGCTCATGTGCCTTTCCCAGGAAGGTTCAAACCCATGCTCACACCCGGGAACGCTCTGTGGCCCTGACTCCTGACCCTCCACCTGCTGATCTCCATACACTCTCTACTACCGATGCACAGAGTTGGGAAGCCAGCTCTCTCCTCCATCATCGGTGTGGACACAGAATGCTGTCAGCCAGTTGATGCTGCTCAAGTCCTGGTGCTTCCTGTACCCTCTGTCTGAGACATGCATCCACCCAGCATCTGGATGGTTTGTCCGTCCCCTCTTCACGTCTCTGTTCTCGCACCTCTGTTTATTTTCCTCCTCCAGACTCAGTCACCTGACCCACCTCAAAGTACTTAAGCTTTTGCTTATTCTCAACCCTCTCTTTGCAACCTAAGTCCAAAGATAAAGGGAATTTTTAACACTGCTGTGGCCCTGAGTCATATCACGCTCACAGACTTTGAACTTTGGGCAGGTCTCAAAAGCCCTCAGAAGCACTGATAAGACAGATATTACTGGAAGGTTGTTCTAGAAGGTCTGGGTGGTACCCAGGAGTTACACTTGTAGTCAGTATTCAGGGATGCTGATGCTGTCGTCATAGGAACCACATCAAGCGCCACCACCTGGCACACAGGGTGTGTTCAGAAAATAATCGCAAAGTGAAAGGATGGATGGAGGGATCGTGGTATCTCCTGCTTACTGATGGATGTTCTTGCCCCTGACAAGTTCTCACCGTGATCGTCTCTTGTGGCCTGGAGTGCCATAAGCATTTCTCCCTCAAATTCAGTACCATGAGCATCTCTACAGACTTGGTATCAGGAGTGTCTCCACATAGACTTCAGCACAGTTCACACCCAACTTCAGGAATTTGGGTTTGCATTCCTAGTAATATCCAACCCTCCCCCACCCAACAAAGCCCATGTCACCGCAGAGACCGTACCGCAGATGGCACGGCTGTGCTTCATCTTTTAACACCATCATCCCGGTTCCCCTC
Organism: Peromyscus californicus insignis; assembly: GCF_007827085.1. Lineage (NCBI taxonomy): Eukaryota > Metazoa > Chordata > Mammalia > Rodentia > Cricetidae > Peromyscus > Peromyscus californicus. The sequence goes on along the minus strand of NW_026294540.1, from coordinate 16,276,236 downwards.
CAGCAGGACTTTCCCATTCATATTTGGGGAGGAACATCACCACCCCATTCATAACAACAAACACACACACACACACACACACACACACACACACACACACACACACACAAAAGAAACATCCTAAGCACCCAATACCCAATGACGGGGGAACAGTCAAGTCAATGACAGTATAGCTGTATCCTGGAATATCTTTCTGCCATAAAAAAAAAATCATGTTTACACAGATTGTTTTAATGGCATCAATAAAATGGCTTTTATATAATCCTATAAAGAATAATGCCAGAGTAACATTCTCTTTGGAACTTGCTCCAGCTGCTGGGGTACTCAGAGGAGACCTCGCCCTATAGACTCACACATGGCAGCTGGTGGGAATGGCAGCCCTGTGCTGGTTAATAGGCATGCCTCGTGAGTTTGTTTTAATGGGGGGGGGGGGGGGGAAGGGCGATGTTTGGTTGGATGCAGGAGGATGGGAAGATGCGATGGAAATAGCCTGGCAAGTGCTTCCTGCCAGGCCCCCAGACTGGATTTAGCTTCTCTATTTAGAGAAGACAGCAACAACTTTATAACAGAGGGATGACGGTTAGCACTCTGGAGCAGGAACTATGCCCAAGGCACGTATTCTAAGCTATATGCGCATATCAGGCATATCAGTTGCATTTCATTTATTCAGGAATCCAATTACGCCCCCCCCCAAAAAAAATGAAACAATTTTCATGACTCACTGTGTGCAGCCCCAGGAGAAATCAGGACTGCTTGTCCCTAAGGTAGCCTTTATAGAAACATGCTGGCTAAACACCAAATCCCTCCCTTATGATATTAATATTCATTTTCATTTTGTGTTTAATTGTGGGCTTTCTGTTACGTATGTTTATGCATGTGAGTGCTGGTGTCTAAAGAGGTCAGAAGTGGTTGCTGGATCCCCTGGAGTTATAGGAAGTTGTGAGCCTCCTCATGTGGGTGCTGGGAACCGAACCTGGGTCCTCTATAAGAGAAGCAAGTGTTTTCAAGACTATGGCCCACAGAATCAACTCAGAAGGACTCTTGTAGGGGGGTCATAGAGACTGAAGCAACAATCAGGGGGCCTGCATGGGTCTGAGTTGGTCCTCTGCACATACTTTCTGGTTGTGTGGCTCGGTGCTCTTGTGGAACTCCTAACAGTGGGGGTGGGGGTGTCTCTGACTCTTTTGCCTGTTCTTGGGACCTTTTTCCTCCTACTGGGCTGCCTCATCCAGCCTTGACATGAGGGTTTGTGCCTCGTCTTATTGTAACTTGTTATGCCATGTTCCATTGACATCCCTGGGAGGCCTGCTCCTTTCTGAAGGGAAATGGAGGAGGGGTGGATCTGGGGGAGGGGGGGAGAAGGGAGGGATTGGAAGGAGAGGGGGTGGGGTGGGGTGGCGGGGAAACTGCTGTCAGGGTGTAATATATGAGAAACAAACAAACCAATAAATTTTTGAAAAAAGAGTGGCAAGTGTTTTAAACCCCAGAACCACCCCTCTAGCCCCTGAAGAAAAGGTTCTGATTTGGGGTCAATGAGCGAGCAAATGAGAAGAGCGGTTGTGAACTGCCGAGCGCTACAAACAGAGGAAGCAAGGTACAAGAACAGTGTGACAACCGTCAGGGAGCTTTCAGTGGCACATGGCAAGACCCCTAACTGAACGGGGGACACGGGAGACCAAGTTCACGCTGGGGTGGCCCTGGAACACAGAGTGGGGTTACCCCAAATTCCGTGTCCTAATATGGCAACAGTTTCATAAAGCTCTGGGACAACAAAACAAGACAATCATAAATCCAAATTGATTGTATGGGCCTTAGTAGAGAAAAAAAAAAAGCCCAACTCTGGTAGAACTACTATGGGTGGGCAATCTCTACAATCTCCCCTGTTTTTATTAGGACACAATCCCCTTCTCCCAATAGTCTACACAAGGGGGTTTTTCGCTTTTACGGAATAGGCCTGTAAGGATTTGAGCCGCCATTGTTAGTCTTCCTGACGGAGAGGCTATTACCTTTATTACTTGATCTCACTTCTTTCTTAACTTGTTAGCTATAATTCTAAGGTTCTTATCCTATGGTTGAATGAGGGTTTACCATGCCACTGAAGTCCTGGGGGAATCCGACGCCCTCTTCTGGCCTCTGTGGGCACTGCGTACATGTGGTACACAGCCGTGCAGGGAGGCAAAACACTCACGCACACTAACTAAACATAAATAAATATTTAAAAAATAAGATGAATGATTGAGGAAGACATATACTGTCAGCACCTGGCCTCCACATATGCACACACATACACTGTTCATGTGGATCTGCATATATACACACAAGTACACACACCCATATATATATATAGAGAGAGAGAGAGAGATATAGATATATATATATACATATATAGATAGATAGACAGATAGATAGATAGATAGATAGATATGTTGCACAATACTCACATGACACTAGAGAGACAAAAACATCAATAGAAAGTTCTTCACACCTATAGACGCAAATGTGTGTGCCCATAGTGCGTCATTCCTTCCCTTCTGTTTCTCTATATGCTGTATATACAAGTATGTGTGTGTACTAGACAACTTGTATAGAATGAGTGGCTTTGGAGCTCTCAGTCCTAAATGGGTTGTCTTCATCAAATCCTCCCCTCAGGGCTCAGGGGTCAATGTGGAAGAGGAAGTGGAAAGACTACAAGAGGCAGAAGTAATGAATGACTCCAAGGAAACAGTGTCTTCTGGACACAATGGGACTGAAGCAGATATGAACTCACAGAGACTGTGGCAGCATGCACAGGCCTGCACAGGTTCAAATCAGGCAGGGCCCCAGGGTTGAGAAAGGAAAGTGGACATGGGCTCCCACCCTTAACCAAGAAGCTAGCTGCAATTAATACCTGCTTGCAAAGGAAAAATTAGTCTCCCCTAATGGAGTCTTACTAGGTATATTAACCACACTTCATGGTAGGTCCCTGACCAACACAAAAGAAACTCAGTGATATTGTTGCAGATTTTTATCTCACATAGCTTTCTTTGGCCATTTACTTGCTGGACTTTTGCTTGTATATTTTGGGTTTCAATTTTGTGTTTTTGTAGGGTTGTGAGTTTCTTGTTTTGTTCATTTGGTTTTTTAAAGAGAGAAAGAAGGACGTAGCATGAATTGTTAGAAGGTCTTATTAATTAAAACAAATCCGAAGTCAGGTATTGGGGTGAATGCTGAACAATCAGAGAAGCAGAACAAGCCACAGCTACCTCACCTCACCAGTTCCTCAGCTGGTCTTGTTTCCTCAGACTGGAGGCCTCTGAGTCCTCATTCGAATGAGTCTCAGCTGAACTGTGCTGCTCAAAGCCTAAAAGCTTAACCAGCCAAATGCTTCTAGTTTCTGGTCCTCACACCTTATATATCTTTCTGCCTTCTACCATCACTCCCTGGGATTAAAGGCTCACTACCTGGGATTAAAGGTGTGTGTCACCATGACTGGCTGTTTCCAATGTGGCCTTGAACTCACAGAGATCCCAGATGGATTTCTGCCTCTGGAATGCTAGGATTAAAGGCATGAGTGCCAACATTTTCTAGCCTAAGTATCTAGTGGCTTTTCTGTTCTCTGACCCCAGATAAGTTTATTAGGATACACAATATTTTGGGGAACACAATACCACCACAGAAGGACATAGAATTGGGTGGGTAGAGAGGGAGATAGAGAGGATCTGGGAGGAGTTTGGGGAAAAAATCATGATTTTTTTCAATTTTTCAATTTTTTTCAATAAAAAACAAGTATGTGTTGTGTGTGTGTGTGTGTGTGTGTACAATATACAACAAAACACAATGTTCAGCTTTCTACAACTGATTTCATCTGGATGACAAGGCGGTAAACACTTGAAACTTAAATCTCAGCCGTGGTGACAATCAATTCAACCTGCCAGTTTCTACTTAAGCTTGTGATGAAGAGAAATTTATAGCCAATCAATAGTAATGGCAAAGCTGCTTCTGAGCTTTGCACCGAAATTGAGAAGTGATCACACAACCTCCCATGTTGAAGACAACGAGAAGGAAGAGAGGTCAAGACTCCTCCGACTCCCTCTAAACCCAGGAGTGATTGAAGTTCCATTATGCAAATAGCACCCATCTCTCAGAGACTTCTGTGCTCTGACTTGAAAGTAAAGATAAAAGAATAGGACCACACAGTTTGGGCTTTCTTGGGAGTTTATTTCTCCTTGTGGGTTCCTAACAACCTGTCCATTCTTTCCAGGTTTTTTTTTTCCCCAAATGTCCAATTTCTTCCCTGAAAAGATGAAACCACACCATGACCCACTGAAACGCCTACTCTTCAAACTGCCTGACATTTGGTAGTTTACACCAGTTCTATTGTGCACATTTACCCCTCGCTGTGTAACTGATTCAAAGACAGGCACCATGGTGCTTACAGAAGTACGTGCCGTGGCCTGTATTGAAAGAATGCATAAGCACACTAGAGAAAGTGGGAAGTTACACAAGACGGAAGTGAGCCAGAGTGTTTCGTGATTATTTTAGATTTATTTTTACTTATGTGTGTATGTGTGTGTGTGTCTGTATGTGTGTATGTACACCCATGCGCAGTTGCCCCTGGAGGCCGAAGAGGGCATCGGATCTGGAGTTATGGGTAGCTGGGAACCACCTGAGGTAGGTGCTGGGAACTGAACCCAGGTCTTCTGCAAGGACAGCAGACACTCTCAACTGTTGGGCCATCTCTCCAGTCCAACAATTCTTAAATGGCATTATTTCAGTTTCCTATCATTTCAGTTATGAACCATCTTACCGTCCACTGTGCGCTACAATATGTGGTGTTTGTTGCTTAGTGCTGTGTAAAACAACATTGTCTTTTGCCTCTTGCTGGTTTGTGCTGGTTTGTCTGAGGAATGTATAAGTAGGCAATTAAGCTGCTCGGTGCAGACTGGATGCTGAGTGAACAGAAGGACAGAGCATGGGGTGGGGTGGTTGGATGCAGAGAAGCGGAGCGTTGCCCTAAGTGCCTCCGGTCACTGTCTCTGCTGTCTCCACTCTGCGCCATGTGCTTTCTGGGAAGCCTTAGCTGACAGACCCTTCAGCCTCCTCCAAGTCCACCTCTCTGCAGCCCCAGGAGATCATCCTGAATGAACCCCAGTCCCTGATGAGAATTCTCCAGTGCTCATTAGAACCTGAGGAAGCCCCAAATTCTGGATGAGAAACAAAACCAGCCCTCAGTCAACCACTGCCTGATGTCAGGTCCCCTCCATTCTGCCTCCTGTTCAGCACTTTTATTCTGAAATGGTCAATGATCATATTGGATTAGGGGCCCAGCACACTCCAGTGTGACCTCATCTTAACTAGTTATATCTGCCATGACTCTACTTCCAATAGATATCATATCCTGAGCAGCCGGGCATTAGGACCTTGGGGATGAGAGAGGCTGACACATAAGCCAGACACTCGCCCTGTCTGGGATATTGACTTACTTTATTTGATTTATGATAAAAAAAAGAAATAGAAAATTAGAGAAGATTGCCCTAAGGATATATTAGCACTTTCATATCTATAATTCCCTCACATGCCTGTCTCTACATGAGCACCTACTACCTCCAGGGACTCAGATAAGCAAGAATTGATTCCCCATTTCCACACTAGATAAAGCACAGATAATCCCTGTTGAAAACTGTTGAGGTGAGATGTTAGGAAGCCTGTTGGAGACATCAGCTCTGGAAGTCAGAATCCCCAGCCGAGACCTTCAATACAGAGCCTCACAGAGATGGCAGATTTGGAAAGAAGACGAGGTTGAAGGCATAATGCCAGTCTTGCTAATAGAAGAACTGAATATCTGCGCTTCAGAGAGAAGAGGGTCTTCAAGCATCTCTCCCTGGTAGTGCTCCTGAAGGGTTTAGGGGGGAGAGGAGCAGCTGCATCTCAGCCTTGGGGACTGGAGATGCTGAGGGTCCAGGACTTCACAAGCCTGCCCCAGTATGCAATAACTTAGGTAAGCCTGGAGAGTCACCTGCTTCCTCACTTTCAATTAGTCCAAGGAAGGATGCTTCGCTCTGTCTCCCCGCCTTGGTAAAAACACCTCCATTCACGTCATTGATGCACAAGGCCTCCTACGGTCCTCATGGGTTTGGTCCTGATTTAGCTGAGGTGTGCAATATACCTCATTTTGTGAGAGAGAAAACTTGGAAGTTCATTTCTTTAAGTAAAAGCTTTAAACACACACCCCACTTTGTGTACCCATCTCTATTGTGCTAATGGTTAGATTTTTTTTTTCCCTTCCTGGGAATTTAGCTTGGGTTTTTTGTTTGTTTGTTTGTTAGGTTGGTTGGTTGGTTGGTTGGTTGGTTGGGGGTTTTGTTGTTGTTGTTGTTGTTCTTTAACAAAATATGATCAGGAAGTAGATTTCTCAAATAACTAAGGTTTGCAGTCCTCTGAGGTCTAAGCCCAGATAAATGAGATGAATAACGAGCAATATCTCACATACATAGATCTCAATGCCTATTTTCTTGGCTTTGGATGACGCTTAAATTTTGGAGTTTGGGGGAAGGAAAAAACAAAATAGTAGCAATAGTGGCCCATCATGTAGCCTTGTTAAGGTTTGTTTTATTCCCAGTGACAAACGCTCCTCCCACAACTCCATATTTAAGGAGATAAAGAGGTGAAGGAGGTCCATAAAATGGTGCCCTTGGAACCTGAGAGTGACCCTAGTGGCTGTCTTCTCCAGTTTGTACTTCAAATATACCTTGCAACAGCTTATAGCAGTGGTTTTCAACCTGTGGGTCGCAACCCCTTTGGCAACTCTCTATCTCCAAAATATCTACATCAAAATTCATAACAGTAGCAAAATTACAGCTAAGAGGTAGCAATGGGAATAATTTTATGGTTGGGGTCACCACAACGTGAGAAACTATGTTAAAGAGTCAAAGTATTAGGAAGATTGAGAACCAATGAGTCCAAGAATGAGTGTCTAGTTACAGGCCAAGCAAATATCTGAAACAATAAACAGAATATCCTGAACGCCACTAAATATGGGGTGAGATGCAAGCTGGGGAGATGGCTCGGTGAGTAAGAGTGCCTGCTGTGAAATTCGCAGCACCCACATAAGAAGCTGGACACATCTGCACATGCCTGTAACCCACCATTGAGAGGTGATGACAGGTGGATCCTAGAGCTTGTTGGGTGTCCAGGACAAGGAGAACAGTGAGCTTCAGACTCAGTGAGAAGCTTTGCCTCAAAAACTAAGGAAGAAGAGGTTAAAGGAAGACACTTGGGGTCTCCCTCTGTCCTCATGCACACACAGGAATACAGAGAGAGAGAGAGAGAGAGAGAGAGAGAGAGAGAGAGAGAGAGAGAGAGAGAGAGAGAGAGACGCATTAAGACAAATAGCCAAAGAGTTTGGATTTTGAATTTGGGTTTCCTTTGGGCATCTTATCTCCCCTTTTTTCTTCCATAATTTTAGACATCAGACCCTACTCTCTCCATTTTGTTCAATGCAGTGGAGTCTCTAACCAATACAATGGAATCCCAGATGCAGAGTGAAGAAGTTTTGCTTTGCTTTGTTTTGCTTTTCTTTTCTTTTTTTTTTTTTTAATGTCAAATGCCATTTATTGAAGGAGGGAGGAGGTCTTAAATACAGGCTTACAGCACAATGGGAGAACCCCGGAGGGCAGAAGTTCACTACCGATATTTTACAATCTTTCATCTAAGCTGTTAATGCCCATTATGCAGGATACACAGACAGGGAACTTCCCTTAAGCATTCAGGAGGGTGAAACTCAGGAGGGAGTTAGCATAGGGAGGATATCAAGGTCAAGGTCATCAAGCAAGGCAACAGTTACCCAAAACGGGGGCTAGGGCCCTACAGGTCCCCCTTTTACTAATAAATGAGCTTCTGACTTAGGTTGTGTGGGACATCAACAGGTCACCTTACCCATCATGGAGACACTGCAGATAAGCACTGGAGGGCTCCTGTTGCAAATCGCCCTCTGGAGCGATGGAAGGATTCTTCTACTGGCACTTGGAGGAGACCCTATCTGGTATTGGTGGGGGCCCGGGGTTCTGTTTATGTCTTTCCTCAGGACAATGAGATTCCTCTTTGGATTCCTGAGTGCTGAGTGAGCTCTGTGGCTGCTGCTGAAGCCCAACATGGCAGACACCTATTGGGCCTTCATGAAAAACTCTCCCCTTCTGATGCCAATGGGGATTGAGACCCCAATATGGCCAGCTTTGGCAAGCATTAACGTAAGCCTAGGAACTGTAGCCATGTGGTTGGATTCTTCAGAAGGTAATGTATGTTTTGCTTTTCAAGAATCTGCCTCTCCTTGTTTTTGTAGGGTGTTTTTCCCCCCACTTACGGTTTGAACTAGTCTGAGAATCGGCGGTAGATGCTTAATTCAGACAGAGTTTATAGAAGGGATGTGAGTAGAGTGAGGTAAAGGGGACATTTCTGGAGAGAAGTTACCAGGATTTTGCTGCTAAATACAAGTTATTTGTTGACTTGATTTTCAGTCACACCCTGAACCACACTGAATCAAGCTAAAACTCTACATCCAACAGTTTGCTGAGAGGAAAAGAAAACTTAAAAACAAAATAGATCCAAAAAATGAAACCCTAAGGTGTAACGATTGATGGTCTAGAAAGACAGCCACTAGTTAAGCTTTAAAAAAAAAACTCTTATTTGGATATTTTTGTTATTATTTGACAGTTTCATATATTTGTATGAGTTTAGTCACAACCACTCCCTCTCCCCCTCCCTCATCCCCCATCTCCTCTTTCAATTCCCCCTTCCCCCCTCCCTCAGCCCCCTCTCCCATTGGCACCTTATTCTCAATGAGTCCCCCCTCATACTTCATGTCTCCATTTTGTGTGTGACCCCTGAGTTTAATTAATTACATGAGTACAAGAACATTCAATGGAGCGAGGGCAAATTATCTGTGGCTACATCAGTAAAGAGGACAGAACCCCTCCTCCAATAAACGCTGATTGACAAATCATTCCTATGGGAGAGGAGGGGCTTCATGGTCCCTCTCCCATCCATGATGAAATGTTGAGGGGCCCAATCTTGTGCACATGACCAATAGACACCATGAGTTCATGAGTACAATGACTCGATCACATCCAGAAAACATCTGTTTGCTGTCCACCTCCCCATCTTCTGGCTCTTACATTCTTTCTGGCCCCTCTTCCACAGTGATCTCTGAGCCTTGGTGGAGGTGACCTAGCTGCCCTGTTTAGGTCTGAGCACGCCACCATCACTGATCCCTGGCACTCTGTCCAGTTGTGCATCTCTACCCATGGCAGTCAGCAACTTCTCTGATGAAAGCTGAGTGCAGCACCAATCTATCGATATACACATGAATATTTGGAAGGCAGTTTGCCCACATAACTATTTAGTATTGGGTTATTTCGTAGAGTCTACACCTCCCCAACCACAGGTTCTTGACCAGGTTTATAGAACCAGATGTGAAATAGGCCTGGGATCCATTGGTTACCCCATGACAGTCATCCACTATTGTACTAGAAGGCACATCTGGCCTGATATTGTAGCTTGAATGGTTCACAGATGAGTGAGCTCACAGCTGATTTTCTCCCCAGGCAGCCTAGGTAGCACCTTCTTGGAACATGAAGGTTAGCCACATGAAGATGTTTCCATTTCAGTTTCAGATGGATCCTTCTATGACCAGTGACTAAAGTATTGAGTGTCTTCAGCAATATGGTCTTACCACCAAGTTCTGGTGGGCAACCAAGAGCAATAGTATTAGCCTGTATGGTTGTTGTTGTTGTGGTTGTTGTTGTTTTGGGGGGGGGTGTTTTTGGAACCTTCCTGGTCACGGACTTGTAGGAAGACAACCCATATCTGGCATTGAGAGCTTTGTTGAATAACTCTTCCAGTTTGCTTTTCTGTTGCTCTGATAACAAGCACTCACCAAAATCAACTTGAGAAGGAAAAGATTTATTGCATCTTACAGTCCATCATCAAGGGAAGCCAAATCAGGAGATTGAAGCAGAAACCACAGAGAAATGCCACTTGCTAGCTTGTTTCTACACTCACATCCAGGGACCTTTATACAGTCCAGGCCCACCTGCAGAGGGGTGGTGCTGCCCACAGTGGGCTGGACTCCCCTACATCAGTTAATAGTCAAGACACAGCCAAGGCAGATCTGGTGGAGTTAGCTCCTAAACTGAGGTTCTTTCTCCCAAGGTGTGTCAAGTTGACAACCAAGATTAGCCATCACAAACAACCAATGGCTTCCGGGAGGAGCATGACTCATTCATTGAGGGCACCTCCGTTTGAACTCAATGATTAATCTTATTATATATTCTGCGGCACATCATCTTATAACCCCTCTCACCAAACCCATCCTAACCTCATCATCTAAGAGGGAGATGCATTGGAAAGTAAATAAAAGAGAACTGGAGCAGAAAGAAATACTTATCAGAAATAAAAACAAGTGGGAGGCATTACCGCATCCTACGTGCTCTCCTCACATTGTCTGTGCAATGATAATAAAACCATTATGTTCCAGGTACAATAATTTTCAGTGTTACCAATGATATAAATAATACTGCTTATCATTCATAAACCACATTTGTGCTAATCATTTTGATGTGCTTTCCTAGCTCGCTCCTAATGGAGAACTGATGAATTGGAATTGTTCGTTTGCTCATTTACACACGAGGGAAGTGAGGTTTGGATGTTGAGCCAATTTCCCAATACTCTAAGCTAATAAATGGCAGAGAAAGAAAGCCGCCCTTCTGCCTGACTCTGTGGCATGGGCTCATGAGAAATGGAATGCAGAGTTCTTCGCAGATTCCAATGCTCCGTCTATGGCCATTGAACATGGTCTTGGATCCAAGGATTGGGAATAAGGCTCAATTCAGCTGAGCCCCAGCTCAAGATTCCTGCAACAGAACAGCAGAGGATGATAGAGAGAGGGGAGACTAAGCTAAGCATATGTGCATCCTCAACAGATCGTAGAGGTTGATGGGACAAATCCAGGGCAGAGGATCTGTGTGTTGGTTTGTGTGTGGGTGGACAGAAACCCTTGTTGAATTGCCTGCCTCACACTATATGCAACTATAATGAAGGCAGGGCCTGGAGGTCTCTTTGAAGTCCAAGGTTTTTGTTTTGTTCCATTTTTTCTTGTGTGTGTTGTGGGGGGGTATATGTGGGGGGGTGCACATCAGGTGTGCATATTTACATGCATGAGCACGTATGTGGGTGCTTGTGTACCTGTGTGTAGGCATGTTTGTGTGAGTCTGTACATGCACGAGTACAGATGTATAATGTAGGGACTCCTCCGTTTACTCTTCCACTTTATTCATTGAAGCAGTCCCCAGCCAAACCCAGAGTTCACCAGTATGACTAGTCAAACCCAGAGTTCACCAGAATGACTAGTCATGCTGGCCAACTTGCTCTAGGGAACCCCTGTCTCTACCTCCCAGGACTGGAATTATATGTAGGCCACAAAGCCTACTCATGATTTACTTGGGGATCCAAATTCAGGTGCTCACACTAACATGGCAAGTCAGCCATCTCCTCAACCCATCTAGATGGTTCCAAGTTCAAGTCTTGATGTTGGACCCATCTAGTTTTTATTTCATTTCTTTCTTTTTTTGTCATAATATCAGAATTAGGTTAAGATACTGTCAGCTCAGCTTTTTGGAGCCCATTCCCTGTGGTGGGACACCTTGCACAGTCTTCATGCAGGACCTGCCTCAACTGAATGTGCCAGGCTTTGTGACTCCCCATGCAAGGCCTTACCTTTTTGAAGGAGGGGATGGGTGGGTTGGGAGGGAAGGCTGGGGCGAGGGGAGCGGGAGGATGGGTGAGAAGGGGATCTGTGGTTGGTATATAAAATAAATCAACGAATTTCTTAATAAAACAATATATATGGTCAGCTCAAATCACTCCCACTTGTGGAGTCTAAGGGGAAGAGGAACTACTGAATCTTTGTCCTGTAAGGTAACTACCTTGACAGACGAGCTGAAGGATGCCATGTTCCACCTCAATGTGCTGCTGCTGCTGTTGATGATGAGCGAGTCTGGCCAATAAGGGGCTGCTGCTGAGTTGCTTATAATGACAGATAAAAAGCTGAGCGTGGTGGCACACATCTACAATCTCAGTACTCAGGAAGCAAAGGCAGGGAGATCACAAATCCAAAGCCAGCCTGGACAACTAGCAAAATGTCACCAGACAACCACAGCTTTTCTCTTCCTTTCTGATTTCTGTTTCTCCTCTTTCTTCTAAATCGACGCTGTCATTCTGGTTTGGGATGGCTGACTGGACTTTCACTGTGTCTGGAGGTCCAGGATCTCCAAAGCACCTTGGCAAGCCCAACCGAGCGGCAGGCAGTTCTGTTTTGGTTTTTGAAGAAAATTACAACACAGCTATGATGCTGTCTGAAGAGATGGTTCTAAGACAGGATGATGCCGAGAAAACAGAAAAGGCGTGGATCTCGTGGGCCACCCAAGCTAGTTTCCTTACGATGAAAACAATGATTTTTTTTTCATCCAGGGTCTGTGTTGAAAATACAATGCTTTGTTTCCATTTCAACATTGCATAATTTCCATATGGCATGGCTGGGAATCTTTTCTGATATTAAACAGATTATAGCAGTGACAAGTTGAGTAAACACTGGCATTAAAAAGGGTTTTAATGATGAATAATTTAAAAAAAATTTTTTTGTCTGTGGTGCTAAGTTCAGTGTTCTTCACAAACTCTAAAACATAGTCATTTCTTTTTTAAATCATCAAACAGAATGGACCTCATCTTTTCTCAATCTTGGTCTAACCAAAGCCACAAAATACCATTCTTAGTTAAAAAAAAAAAAAAAAAAAAAAAAACCTGCTTGTGTTTCATTGACTTTTTTTCCAATTAGTTTCTTATCTTTAATGTTATTGAGTTGGGGCTCGTTCTTAAGATGACTGTCTCTCATTGAATTAATTCTTTTCTCATTTTCTAGTGTAGATAAGAACTTGGGTTGCTGGCCTGCGACCACTGTTTGCTTCTAATATAAGAATTAGTGTTGGAAATAAAAATTCCCTCTTAGAACCTTTACAACTACACCCCACAAGTTTGGATGTTATGTTTCCCCTTCATTTTCAACACTGCCTATTTTATTTATTTCCTTCTTGACATATGTATTGTTTATGGATGTGGGAAATTCCCTATTGCCTTTTATTAATGACTTCTGCTTTGATTTTTGTTGTGTTAGTAGAACACATCCTGAGAGGCTGGAGATGGAGATCAGTGGACAGAGCGCTCACCTAGTACTCACAAAGCCCTGGGTTCTATTCCCAGCACCACATAAGGCAGGTGTGGTGGGTATACACCTGCGATCCCCGCACCAAGAGGTAAGAAGCAGGAGGATCAGGAGTTCAAGACCATCCTTGGCTACATAGTGAGTTTAAGGCCAGCCTGGGCTACGTGAAACCTGTGTAAACAGATCAACAAACATATTCTACAAGACATCCTTTCTTCGATGTTTACCACATTTTGTGCTGTGATCCCTGAGAGTCTGCCCATCTTATTGGGTGGTCCATGGGTACTCCAAGAAAAAGAGACCATCCTGATGCTATTGGGAAGTGTCAGTCAAAGACACTGGCTGGTGGAGCCCTTCACATCCCAGCTGGCTTTCTGCCTACTTCTGTTGTTGATGAGCTGACCCATATCCCCAACTTTAATTGTAGATCCCCTGTTTTTCTTTTCAGCTCTATCCATTCTTGCTTTGTGCAGAGGCTGTGATGGGTAGTGTTATGAAGCATTGGGGTCTCCTCCTAGTCCACTGAACCTCTCAGCTCAGTATGATATTTCTCTGTAGAAATATTTACTCTGATGTCTACTTTATCAGAAATAAATATGGTGCTCTTTCTCTTTTCATTTTGTTTCGACACAGGGTTTTACTGTGTAGCTGTGGCTATCCAGGAACTTGCTATATAAACCAGGCAGGCATTGAATTCACAGAGATAAACCTGCATCTGAATGCTGGGATTAAAGGAGTGATCACCATGCCTGATGACTTATTTTTTATTTTTTAAAGATTTAAAATTTTTTTTCTGTGTGTGCGTGTGCATACACATGCACTCAAGTGCACCATGTGTGAGTATGGTGCCCAAAGGGGCCATCAGATCCATTGGTGCTGGGAACTGAACCCCAGTCCTCTGCAAGACCAGACAGTGTTCTTAACCACTGAGCCATCTCTCCAGCCCCTTCTGCCCTCTCTCCCATCTCTACTTCACTGTTGAACTTGCCTGGGCACTTTTCTTGAATTCCCACTTACTGTCTGTTTTGATCAGTAATTCCCATTTGGTTTTTTCTTGTTTCTCCTATTTCACTGACGTTGAGTATTTTCTTCTGTTTGGGGAGTTTCTCACAAATGCTTGAACCCTGGCTTTAGGACAGATGTTTAAAATCCTTGAATCATCTTGGTGTCACCATCAAGGAGTTGGTTTTCCTCATCTGCTTTTGATTTGGGGAACGGTCATGGCATGGCAACGATTTCCATTTTAACCTTTATGATTTGTCAAAAAGGTCGGCAGCCCTGGTCTTTTCCACATTGTTTTTTTCTTTCAGCAGGCAGGTACCCTGCTAGGATTTAGCACGTCTTGGCTGTGGGTCCAAGGCTGTTTAACTTTCATAACTTTATGTTGTCATTTTGATTTTTCTGGATTTGTCTAATTGAGTAAAGGGGATTATTCCTCCAAGCCATGGTAGACACACTTCTGAAGGGTCTGGACATATGGAGATGCCCTTACCAATGTAGACGGGTAGTCCAGGGTTTCTGGTCAGAAGAGTCTCCAGCCCTTAAAGGCCAAGGGTCTTCCTAGATCAGGCTTCTTCCTGGGCCCCTCACCTGTGTCTGCACCTTTACGCCATGTCAACTGACTGCCACTGCTGTGTCAAATGGCCACAGACCCTAGACTAGAGCAATACAGTTTTCTTTTACACCCTTCAAAGTGAAGACTCTGAAAAGGGTTCCACTACCTAAAGGCAATGCCTGGAGCTCTTAGATCGGTGGTTTTATTGCCTTTCCCTTTACCTACTGGCCCCTTCCATCTCCAAGGCCAACAGTGAATGGATGGGATGAGTCCCTCCCAGGCTGCACCTCTCTGACCGACACTCTTCCTCTCTCCCACTTAGCGCCCATGTGATCACACTTAGCTCATCTCATCTCCAGTCAGCAATAACAACCTGATTCATTCTGCCAGCCTTGCTTTCCCTGCCCTATGATCTGCTTGCTCACTATTCAGAGGCATTCTCATCCATGTTGTCTTGATAAAACAGAATAACACCGATTGGGTAGGTCTATAATGAAGCGGATCTTACATGACTCCTGGTTCAAGATCTCGGGCAAGGGACCATCAACAGAGGAAGACATTCTTGTTGGATGTTGTCATCTCAGAAGGCATCCAGTGGGCTAAGGAGACAAGAAAGGGAGCCAAGCTCCTTTTCATAATCCAACTTTTCCCATGATAGCAGCATTAATTGGTGTTTGAGGTCAAAGCCTTCTTGACCTGATCACTTCCTCCCAAATACGGTTCCACTGGGGATTAATCTTCAGAAAATTGCTTTTGGGGGGAAAACACACCCAGACCACAGCTAAGGGTGAAGATTTGGACAGCTGTAGCAGTAGGAACCTTAGTCTGCCTACCTCGTGTACCCTTAAGATCTCTAGCCACTTCCTCCTCCATGGTAACCCAGCAGCTCACTGAGTGATGCGAGTTCTAGATGGTTACCGAGATGTACAGAGACTGGACCACTTGGCCACGTCCTGTCACCCATGCCAAGCCATCTGTGGGAATAAGAATACAAATAAAATTCAGAGTGTCTCTAAACTATAAATCCCCAATTTAATCAAAACATTGTTTAGAGTCTATTCCTTGATATTGATGTACCTTAAATGCAGAAATGAATGGCCTTTGTTGTGACATTTTTGCCCATGTTTATACCGCGCTTTGACTATCTCCATTCTCCCTGTTACCCTCTTTGTCCACCCGAACACCCACCCCACTGGTCCCCTTTCTCTTCCTAAAGACCCCCCTTTTATTCAATGTCCTTTACTAGCTCTAAATTCACAAATGTCATTTTGAATTTGGCTTGTTTTATTTCACATAGTGTACTTTCCTGTTCCATCTGTTTTCTGAGAACAACACCCTTCACGCTTATCCGTAGATGAAAAAATACGCGATTGTGTATACACCACATTTTCTTTAGCCATTCCTGCAGTGATTGGCAGCGACGGTTACCACGTGGCTTGTCTATTGTGGGTAGTGTCTAGTGTGACCACCAACACGGTTGTGCGGAGATCCTAGTTAGTTGGTAGTGTCGACATGACACAACCTAGAGACATCTGGGGAGAAGGAACATCAAATGAAGAATTGCCTCCATCACATTGGCTTTTGCCACATCTGTGAGGAATTATCTATTTTTTTGATGGTAGCTATGGGAGAGTCTAGCCCACTATAGATAGGGTCACCCCCCCTAGGCAGGTGGCCCTGGGTTGTAGGAAAAGGAAAGAAAGCTGAGTGAGCCATGGGTTGCAAGCCAGTAAGCAGCATTCCTGATGCTTCCCACTTCAATTCCTGCCTTGAGTTTCTCTCAGTAACAGATTAGTACCTGGAAAGTGTAAAGTGAGACGAATTCTTTCCTCTCCAAGTTGGTGGCTACGATGAGCATATTTTTCTTGTATTTATTGGCTATTGGTACTTCATCTTTTGAAAATTCTCTCGTTTGTTTATGGTTCTTAGAAAATATTAAATGTTTTCTCTCATGGTGTGTGGGGGGGGGGGGTTGGGGGGGGTGGGGGGGTGTTCTCTCCAGGACAATTTTATTAGTCTTTAAAAAATCCCAGGGCTATAAATCTCAGCAGGTGCCTGGAGGAGGAAGATGAAGGGGAGAACAAGGGGGAAATGTCATTTAAGTTAAAACCACATTGAGGTCAGCCCTATGGTGGCCACATAAAGGGGAGGACACACTTAAAACAGAGAAAGAAGAAAAGTGAAGTTACATTCAGGAAAGTGGCCAGACTTGCAAAAGTACCGTAAGTCAGTAAGCTCTGAATATATATATAAATTTAAAAATTTAAGACATTAAAGTAGAAGAGAATTATGTGGGAAGAGGAAGAGGAGGATGGACAGGGCATAGTGGGGACAGGGGAGGATGCTGGGAAGGATCCTTTTGGAGTTCTGAAGAACTTTGTGGCATGAACAATTAAAGTGCCCTCTATAATTTGCAAGCAAATTTCATATTTACCTATATCCAGTATTCTGTCTGCCCATATTTCAAAAATGAAATTACCTCATCTATTTCATCCTGTTTTACTGCATTTGAGCTAATAAATTCCTTGTAACCAGAAGTGCTGGTGAATTTTAAAGGCATTTAAAATATGACTGGTCGATATCGGGTTTGTCATGAGTTTACCCCGACTTTGGAAGCAGGCCCAGGACCTAATTTTTCCTCGCTCTTTGCAAAGGATCCATAATTCATGATTGCCATTGACTTTAATACAAGGTATTTAATCCTGTCAAATTCCAGCTTTGTTTGAATAAAAATGGCCATCCTCTAATTACGGGTTTTGATTAAGATAATTTTGGTGTGTTATCCAGTGGGCTGCCTCAACGAGGCTGGCAACATTTCTGATACGAAGAATGGCTTAAAGATAAGCAAGGGATAGATGAGAGCTAGGAAAATAACCATCAAGTGCGTTGGTGACTCAGAAACCGGAGACTTTATTTGGGGTCTCCAAGCGGCTGTATGAGAAGCGTTTTTAGATCCGGGGTGCCAGACTTTTCTGTAACTAGGGAAGAAACCAGCCGGTGAGGGGGTTCTATGACGTAAGCAGACTCGATGATGTCACAGAGCAGTGGGCGGAGTTTGCGCATCTGCTTCACTAGGGCCGTTAGACCCTTGAAGGTGGGTTCACTATCTTCCCGGTGGTGCGAGGAAGCCAGTTCAGCTGCTTGAACCCCACAGTTCAAGAGGCTTTTGGCGCCTGAACGTTTTCAGAAGACAGAATCTGGACAACTAGGACATTTTCTCTGGGTAAATATGTTTATGAAGTAACTGGGACCTCTGTAGTCCCAAAAAGTTAAGAGTTTTCCTTGAAAACGCTTGTCCTTGTATGTGGTTACTGCCGCCCATGTTTGGTAGCTGCGGGAATGATTGAGGCCGGTCCTTCTTCCAAGTTTATTATCCTTGCTAACAATACCAAACTCATCATTCCGCTAAAATACCAAAGCTTCCCTTTGTCCGGATGTGTTTTAGAACATACAAATTGTTTCTAAATGGCTGCTGTTGCCTAGACCAATGAGTCTTCCTTTGAATTGGGGCTTGTGGCCCTGACTCTTAAAATGGGAGACTCTGAACAGCTTTTATGTAACAAACCTGGGGCTGGATCAGGAGACACAACACAGAGGACCAGTGGACAGGAGTGCCATGTCGCTGGGCAGGAATTTGTGGGTGCAGCCACCTAGCTCGTGGCTTGAGGGTGAAGGAGAGGTGTGGCTATCCTTCTGGCTCCTTTGCTATTCTGCCTTCCTTCTGCTTGCTCAGTTCGGGGACAGGTATACCACCCCACCACCCCACCACCCCACCACCCCACCCCACCACCACCACCCGCCATTATCCTAGCCAGTCAGGGAAGAGGTTCCTCAGCAGAGGCAAACTGCCTGCAGGCAGAAGAAACATATCTCCGAGATTGTTATTCTAAGCTGTAGAGAATCATGTGTCGATTTTCCTATTCATTTCTTCAAACAAAATTACATTTAGATATCCAAACCTGTTTAGCGCTGCCTTCTTCACCTGCCCCAAAGTTCTCCTGGACAAGAGCCTTGGCCCAGCATCCTCCCCTTCTTATTCTTACAGGCACTCGTATGGCAGAGGCGACAGCGTTGTGTCTGGTTTAAGCAGGCGAGTTCTTCAAAGCCAGACGGTGGGCAAGTATGAAGCCCAGGCGTAGAAAGATAGCCACAAGGCAATGGACCAAGAGTGCTGTGGCCCACCGCACTAGGTCTACAGCCATAAGGAAGATGACTCCGAAAAAGAGGGGCAGGCCACCTCTCCAGAATCAGAAGAGAGACAAGCCTTCCCAGGCCCTGGAGAACATTGTCGGCTGCAGAATTTCTCATGGATGGAAAGAAGGTAATGAGCCAGTCACCCACTGGAAGGCCATTGTTCTAGATCAACTGCCAACAAACCCCTCTCTCTATTTGGTGAAGTACGATGGAATTGATTGTGTCTACGGACTGGAGCTTCACAGCGACCAAAGGATTTTACAGCTTAAGATCCTGCCTCAGAAAGTGTCATTCCCTCAAGTGAGAGGCATCCACCTCGCAAGCACCATAGTTGGCAGAGCAGTGGAGCATGAATTTGAGGGCAAAAATGGCTCTCAGGATGAGTGGAGGGGGGTGGTCCTAGCTCAGGTGCCCATCACCAAGGCCTGGTTTTACATTACCTATGAGAGAGATCCGGTCCTATACATGTACCCACTCCTGGATGATTACATTGACGGTAACCTCCACATCATACCCGAGTGTCCACAGGCAGAGGTGATGTCAGAAGCAGACAGCAATGTCTTGATAGGTCAATATGTGCGGTACTCCAAAGGTGATGGAACCAAAAAGATTGGCAGGATCATTCACCAAGTTCTAGCCGAACCTCCCACGCATTTCATCAAGTTCGATGATGACACCCATATCTACGTCTATGATTTGGGGGAAAAAAGATCCTTTAAAGTGAAATTCACAAAGTGTGGGGAGGAAGACATATGACTTACAGAATTGAAGAGAAAAAAATGTTTGTTGTTGTGTTTGCTTCTTTACTTGTTTGTTTTTCAGTGTGTTAGATACCTCAGGGTCTCTGATGACCCCAGTATCTTTCCCAATGGCATTTGTTTTGCTCTAAGCATAAAAATTTGTGAACATGATATGTAGTGTGTAAACACTTTGTTGGGTGGAAGAGATGTGGTATGTCTGGTGGATGGGACATCAAAGGAAGAAGTATGTGTCAACTCAGGCTGTGAACAGTACCTCTAAGTGTCATAGTATGCTAAAAATGGAACAGGACTTAGCTGGTCTGGTCTGCTGGGAGAGGAACTGGAGATGGGGCGTAGGAGGGGGAGAGGACAAGATGGCTGTTTAGGAAGTAGTAGAAAGGGGCCAGAAAGGTAGACTCTCGGGGGAAGGGGGAAGGTTGAGGGAGAAACATACAATTGGGAAAGAGGTGACAGATAACAGAGCGAGGTCTTGGTACTTAAGGGGAAACAGAATAAACTGATCAGAGAGGGACACAAACATAGACTCAAAATCAGAGAAAATTAGGTTTCATTTGACTACTGATTATAGAGTAAGTCATCTTCTCTTAAGATTTATTTTATTGTTTTTAATTATGCAGCTGGGGGGGGGGGGCAGGGTATGGGTACGTGAGTACAGATGACCACAAAGGCAAGAGGAGTCAGGTCCTTCAGAGCTGGAATTATAGGTGGTTGTGAGCACTTAGACGTGGATGCAGGGAAACAAGCTCAGGTCCTCTTCGAGAGCAGGAAGTGCTTTTAACCACTGAGGCATCTCTTCAGCCCCCTAAAGTCATCTTTTAAATAAATCCAACGTTCACACGCAGAGACGAGACCAGGATGAAGGTAAGAAAGGTTGAATCAACGGTGATCTGGGGAGAGCCAAAGGACTCATAAAGACGGGACTAGAGGACACTGAGGACAAATGAATTCCAAGAAGAAATGACTGAGGGATTTCTCAGAGTGTGTGTGTGTGTGTGTGTGTGTGTGTGTGTGTGTGTGTGTGTGTGTGGTGTGTGTAAAATGGGGCGGGGCATGAAACAGGGGACCCAGGAAGAACAGAAAGGTTCTGGAAAGAGTTGAACTTGGGCCATATCCATGTTGACTCTTTAACACAGAACCTGTCCATCACTACAGAGTGTGGGTGTGGGGTAGGGGCTTCCCACAAGGACATTTTGACCAGAATAACTCAGACTAGCGAATCCAAAGCTAAGTTTATATCTACAAGACTCCTGAAAACATCGTAAAAAAAATTAAAAAAAAACTTTTGTAGGATTACTGAAAAATAATTTAAAAGAGAAAGTGAGTGCCTTATGAACTACTATCAGATGGTAAGTGGATCTGGCGTAGCTTCTCGAAGCACCGTTTGCCTCTGTTCCAGCCTGTGATCTTCCCGAGGTCTCTGATGGATGCCTTAGTTTACTACCAAGCAGCTTCCATGCCAGCCGGTTCAGCCTCACTCTCCCCCATCTCTGTGACTTCCCACGCATCTAGCTTAGGAAAGAGCACATCTGCATCAGAGGCACCTTCCCGTGTTTGCCAGTCTTCACGACTTTCAAATGCTTTGAGGTCCCCAACATGTAGCTATCTCCTTCTGAGAAGCCCTGTGCCCCATGGGGTCTTCCTGGGTCAGTGTAGTAAAAGGGAACTTCATGGAGCTGGATAGGGGTTTGGTCCATCACCATCATGGCGGCAGGGAGCACAGTAACACTCATGGCACTGGAGCAGCAGCTGAGAACTACATCCTGCTCATAGGACTCTGGTGCGGCATGAGCACAGCCCTCAGTTATCCCAATAAACATTGAGAAGCACACACTCTCTCCATCTTTGTCCTCAGCCAATTGTCCAACTGCCAATCAACTCAGCCATGACCAGCAAACCCTCATCAAGAAATCCAATACATTTGACTTGATTTTTAGGGAACGGTGTGTCCTTCCTTCATAGCTACATTGGAGTCTGACTCATCTGCAATAAAACCCACTACTGTTAAGAGCAAAATTACAAGAGCTATGACAAATACCAAGTCACAAGACAACCATCACAGTTGGCCAAGCCTTTTCAGCAGCTTTATTGAAGCATAATTTACATACTAAAAAATCCATTTATTTTAAGTATGTGATTTAATGATTTTTAAGGCAAATTTACAGCTTCCTTCCTTTTTATACTCATTTGCCACTGATTCATATGATATTCAGGTCTATTAAAATGCAGAAGTGAAGTCAAGGGACAGATCAGATTGGGAAGCAATAAGGTTCTTGTTGTCTCTCAGACAACAAACAGATTGGCAGACTCTTTCTGATGTAACCACTTGAGAACATTGGGTCTGCTCTTTGCTCACAGCTTTCGGACAAAAAGCTTAAAAGACTGAACCATGGTTCCTCCTACATCCAGTCTAGATGTGACCAGGTTTGGTCAGTATCACTAATGGCCAGGTTTATGTCGGTCACCCTTTTATCACTGTAACAAAAGATCTGGCAACTTTAAAAGGAAAATGAACTTACTTTGGTTCACCATTTCAGAGATTTTGGTCCATGGTCACATAGACCATGGAAAGGGGCATGATGGAGCACAGCTGCTCACTTCATTAGCAGCCAGGAAACATAAACACAAGGAAGGAACCAAGGACAAGAAATACCCTCCAAAGCCACATCCCAAGTGACCAACTCCCTCAACAAGCCCCTATCTCCCATTTTGCCCCAAACCTCCAAACATCATCAAGTCATGAATTCATCAATAGATTAACTCATTGATTAGAGCCCTCACAGTTCAATTATTTCTCAAAGCCCCACCTTTGAACATTGCACTGGAGACCAAACCTTCAACACATAAGCCTTTGGGGGACATTTCAAACCCAAATCACAACAGTGTCTGTCATATGAAACCCAGAGATGGGATCCCTCTGATCTCTGCAAAGGTGTCTCTGTCCATCAGTTCTTAAAGGGCAGTCTCCAGGGCAATGGCATCAGAATCACCCAGGAGCTTATAGAGATACAAGTTCAGGGTCTTGACCCCCATCCATGTATCAGAAACCTGTAGGGTGGGCCAGCAGATTGGCTTAGAGGTCTAAACTTTGCCTCCCACTAGAAGCAGCTGGGAAGATTTCCAACGATCTCCTGTTTCTAGTGCTGAGTCACACCGTGTCTGCATTACAGCCTACTGTGTGGGGTGAGACCCTGTCAGCAGTCAATCGTAAAGACCCACTATGTGTTGGTTTGAATGTGAAACAGAACATCTATCACATGCACACACAACACACACGAAGAGGCAGGAAGGGGAGGGGTCAGTCTCAAGAACCATCAAGGAATAGGGGGTAGAAAGACTGTAAGACCCAGAGATCAGTGAAAACTGGTGATGAGCAGTGTCTTCTGGACACGACAGGACCATTGCACTCGTCAATTCATGGCGGCTGTGTCAAGCCAGTCAACATTCCATCAT
Organism: Peromyscus californicus insignis; assembly: GCF_007827085.1. Classification (NCBI taxonomy): domain Eukaryota; kingdom Metazoa; phylum Chordata; class Mammalia; order Rodentia; family Cricetidae; genus Peromyscus; species Peromyscus californicus. Next base: position 16,253,027 of record NW_026294540.1, on the reverse strand, counting down.
GGAATGGGGAGGGTCTCACCATTCCTCACCTTTAGCTGAGGAGCTATGGACAGTTGATAGCAGAGGGGGATTTCTCCAAAGGTGTGGCTGATGCGAAGTTGACCATGCTCCAATGGATGGCCCGATGCCCATGAGTTTTTGAGCAACACAAATTACTCAGTGGGTTATTATGGAGGAGAGAAAAGGAGACATGGAGTTGGGAGGGGTGGGTAGGTGGAGATGGATCTGGGAGGAGTTAGGAAGAGAAGTGAGGAGTGCATGCAATCCAAATATATTGTATGAAGCCCTCAAGGAATTAATAAAAGCAGTTTTTAAATACCGCATCTGTACTGAACATATACAGACCATGTTTCTTGTCATTTCCTAAATAACAGCTCCTTGAATGGTAAGTGCGTTGTATTAAACACAAAAGCAATCCAGCAATTATTTAAAATATAGGATGAACAGGGGGGGAGGACTCGGGAGTAAAGTGTTGGCTGCACACACATGAGGACCTGAGTTAAAATCCCTATCACCCCCCATGAAACAGCCAGGTGTGTAGTCACACGTGCACCTATAACTCCAGTGCTAAGGGAGGCAGAGACAGGAGGATCACGGGGGCCTGTTGGTCGCCAGTCTAGCTCCAAGTTCAGCAAGAGACCCTGTCACTGGGGAATACAGTGGAGAGTGGAGGAATAGGACACGTTATGTTATGTTCTCCTCTGGCCTCTGCACTTACATGTACAAGTCTTTACACTTGCATGCACACACATAAATAAGTATAACAAAGTATACAAGAGGACTGCATAGGTCATATGCAAATACAATGTCATTTTAGCCAAGGGACCCGAAGACTTCGATCACTGGGGGTCCTGGAAGCCAACACTCCAGAGAGACACCAGAGGCAGGTGTTATCTTCTTCCTGCACAAACGAAACCTTGGTTGGGCATGTGTCTGGTGGCTCCACGACAGTTCTCTCCTCCTCTAAGCTCTTGTTCACCAAGACAGCGCTCTGGAAATGCTGAAAGAATTAAAAACTAAAGGCTGCATCAGGGTTTCTAGGCTTGTATTAAAATCATATTTATCGCGTTTTATTAAATGGAAAGGAAATCTCCAGCCTCCAGCAACAATTGACTCAATCATGTTGGCTTCTGTTTCATCCCGCCATGAATAGCAATTAATTGCACATCAATAGTTTCCATGCTCTGAACTAAATCGGGATGAAGGGATATGTTTCCGTGCCTACAAGTAATGCCAATGTGGATAATCAAGTAGAAAATGGAGGCGGGGGGGTGTTAGGATTCCTTTGGCTTAAGCAAGAGTGATGGCTGATTGGAAACTTATTATGCAAATAATCCCAACCCCTGAGAGATGAAGTGTAACAATAAAAATGTACTACCAAATGGGATGGACAGTCATTACTTGATTTCTTTTTTACATAGCGTGGTGGTTTAAATAGGTGTGGCCCTGATAGGCTCTTATATTTGGATATGTTTTGGTTTCCAGTTAGTGGACTATTTAGGAAGGATTAGGAGGTGTGGTCTTGTTGAAGGAGGTGTGTCATTGGGGGTGGGTCTTGAGGTTTCAAAAGCCCACACCAGCCCCACCTCTCCCTATCCCTCGCCCTCTTCCCCCTTTCTCTCCCTGCTGTCTGCAGATCAGGATGGGAGCTCTCAGATACTGCTCCAGTACCATGTCCGCCTGCTTGCTGCCGTGCTATCTACCATGATGGTCATGGTCATGGACTCCACTCTGAAACTGTGAGCAAGCCCCTCAATAAAATGCTTCTTTTTTTTTAAGTTGCTTTGGTCATGGTGTCTCTTCACAGCAATAGAATAGAAACTAAGACATACACCTTCCTGCACTTTTCTAATAACTCTCCATTTATTTCACTAAAGTTACCTTTTGTTCATGGAACAGTTTTGGGAACAAGTTCAAATGTGTTGGAGAGATGGCTCAGAGAATAAGAGAGCTTGCTGCTCTTACAATGGACCAGAGTTCAGCTCCCAGCTGTACCTCTAGCTCCAGGAGTCTGACATCCTTTTCTAACCTCTGCAGGTACCTGAACTCACACACGTGCATACAAACACACACACACACACACACACACACACACACACACACACACACACACAAGTAAATCCTTATTTATGAGGATGAGGATTTTAGATTTCGCCAGGGATCCTGCAATTTCATTTGGTCTGCCTGATACCTATGCTCCCAGCACATGCCTCCTCCTGCTTCTTGCTCTAGAGAGGCTGTGTACAGCATCTTCAGGCTCCCTGCACTTCACTTCATCCTCTTCTTCATCTTCAGACATCTCAGTTGGCAGAGAGGGAGACACAAGGAACTTGTTTTAAATAATTCCTTTTGTATGTGGGTCACTTGCACCTCAAATCACAAATGAAAAAAAAAACACAACAAATAAATGCATGTCCACACGCCAATACCACACTCATATCCACTTCCCTTAATAAATGCTGGCTTTGGAAATTAGAATCCAGGAGGAGATGAGACTTTTGAAGAATTCTTATTCTCAGGCAGGATATGGTATATCTAGTGTCCTGCAAAGGAACACCGATAGAAAAAGACAGAAGGTAGATTGCTTTTGTCCACAGGTCGAATCAGAAGCATTTGATAATGACGGACATAGGGGGTTCACCCCACGTCTACAAAAGAACAGAGAAATGTGGGGGGTAAGGAGGCATCCCGTGAACAGTCGGTCCCTTATTAGTATTAAAAAATTCCTGAAGTCAGGAAATGACATTCAACAAAAGAAATATTACATTTTCATTAGACAGAACTGTTTTTAAAATAGCCTTCCTTTTAGCCATGGAATGAAGGGATTCAGACCAGCGGGGTCAGTTTGCGGATGACTGAAGTCATTCCCGTCAACATTTTAAGAATAATGTTGACTTTTTAAAAATGGACTTGAATAAAATTAGAAATTTTACCTATTGAGGGGGGAAAGTGGTGCCCCAGAAAGAGACAAAGGAGTGTCAGAACTCCAGGCTTGATTCTTTCAATAAATACCATACTGGCAACTCATGTGTACGTTGGTATCAGGAGAAAAAACCCAAGTTGGATTTCTTGATTTGGAGAGATTTTTAACGCGTGTGAATAGCTGCCCGTGAAAAGAATGGTCCTCAGATTCTCAAAAGGCATGAAAAAGCCACCGTGGAGTTATTGCATTTTGCTTCAAAAAGCCTTGGTTCCCTGTCTGCAGGAACACAGAGAGAGCCTCAAGGGAAAGGCCGGAGACCTCCCAGAGATAACCTCCAATAACTTCTGAAACCATGCCCACAGGAGGAAGAGGCTTTTCTGGGAAGATGGAGCAAGGAGAGTGCGAAGTGAGGGCCATGTATTGATCAACAGCTGTAACAGAACAAGGGCAGCTGGTTCGCAGAGCGAGGCAGCCATCAGTGAGGCAGCCAAGAGCTAAGAGGGTTTGAAAAGATAATAACAACACAGACCTCACAGAAGCCGATATAGACTTGTGGGACCTGAGAAATTAATCTCATGCACTTTGGGCAGGAAAAAAAAAAAATCAAACCCGGGGACCCCTCTGCCCAGCCCAATCGAACTCTGAGCCATGCTGCAGATGGCCCATGTCAAGACTCAATGTAGATGATGGAAGCCTGTGAGAAACCGGAACTAGATCCCGTCAGCGCTGTGAGCAGAACAGCATGGCACCAGAAATGGCTCAAGTCTGCGCCATCGTTGGGAAAAAGAAAATCACCCAGCACCGGAAGTAATCCTTGTCAGGACCTGTGTGAGACTGGAAGTGGATGGTGCCGTGGCCAACCAATAATCACTACCTATGGGTATCTGCTGGGCGCACGGGATGTGGCTGACACAAATGAGGAAATGATTTTTAAATATAAAACACATTTCTATTTAAATTAATGGTTTCAAGTGTCTGATGGCTAGCACAGACTTCCAGATTATGTGGTTTCTCAGACAGAAAAACAGCCCCCAGGAAGTGTGTTTGAAACCTCGAGAGTCCCTAACACATGAGAGCAAGCTAAGAAAAGAAAGGCTTCCAGCAGTGGGGAGGCAGAGGCAGGCAGATCTCTGAGTTTGGGGCCAGCCTGGTCTACAGGCTACACAGAGAAACCCTTTCTCAAAAAATCAAAACCAACGAAAAAGATATGAAAGGCATGAAGGTGGAGTAGGGTAAAATGAACAAGAGGAAATCTGTAAAACAGAGAAAGGCGAATTCAAAAGACTTGTCCATAAAAGGCCAGCAATGTAGGGAAATGGCTCTGGAAATCATCCTTGTTTGCAGGGTTCCTCACAGCAAAATCACTAGTGGCCAGTAGTAGTCTCTGTGGGACAATCTCTGGCAGCTCGCTCTCTCTCTCTCTCTCTCTCTCTCTCTCTCTCTCTCTCTCTCTCTCTCTCTCTCTCTCTCTCTCTCACACACACACACACACACACACACACACACACACACACACACACCCCACAGCCTAATTAAGGAGGATTTACAGAAAGGTGCCCATTAAATGACCTGAAGATTTGGTGCTAAATTATAACATGAGCTTTGTGCAAGAATGAGCTCCAACCAAATTTCGCAGGTTCTACAACCATATGTGTGCTTCTTCTTCCCCTTAGCTGTGGGGGTATCACATAGATGGCTGTCACTTCTGCCTTGGTTTTATTTTTACTGTGAATCTCCCTTCTCCCCCGTTCAATGTGGCCAAGGTTTCCATGTGGAAGGGCTTTGCAGAGCATTTGTATCTAGTGAGGCAGGAGAAAAAAATTAAAAAGAGGCTCAATACTATCTAAAACATCAAAAACAAAGTAGACTTAACCTCCACAGGCGGGGCTCAAAGAATACAGGGGATCCCCTGGCAGGCGCACAGACGCAAGCTTACAAAATGGCTCACAGCCATCAGTGAGAACCAACTAACATTCTTAGCATCCCATCATGCTACTGGGGTCATTCTCACCTCTTGAGACCAAAGGAAGATGCATTTGGAAGATCCTCTCCCTAAAAGTGAAGATTGTACCAAAACTCTAATGAAACTTCAGAACAATTTTAAATATGAACACACACACACACACACACACACACACACACACACACACACACGGGGGGGGGGGGGACAGGGGAGCTAAAGGGTTAAAGGATACATTTCCAGAAGCAGATATCTGATGGGAAGAGGTCAATGTTCTGCTAGCAAACCACAGCCAATGACCCCATCCGGAAGCTCAAGACACTGGTTTATTTCTGAGAACAAAACATTAACTACCTCATGAAACCATTACGGGAAACAAAACTAGCCTAGAATGAGTTAAATGAAAACCCTTTAAAGTCTAGTGAAGAGTTTTGGAACCAAACTCCATAGACAGTTGCGGTGTAGAATGTGACCCAAGACTGCAGTTTGCATAATAGCATTCAACTTTCTGCAACATGTTTTACCCTCCTAAAAATCATGAAAGTGAGAAGGAACAAAGGCTGCCAGGGGAACATACTTCAATTTCCACACGAAAAGTTCACTTTTCAGCCAAACACCCACATGGCTGGCCTGCAGCTCACCAACCATGGTCATGAGGGCATTGACAAAAATGTAGACATCCCACATGGAAGAGCCACTGTTCCTGACCTAATGGAGGCTCCAGGGTCATCTAACCCTTAACCTGTCACCGTCATGTTGACAACTGTCTTGTCCTTTAGTCGTTTGGATCCTTCTTCTTCTTCTTCTTCTTCTTCTTCTTCTTCTTCTTCTTCTTCTTCTTCTTCTTCCTCCTCCTCCTCCTCCTCCTCCTCCTCCTCCTCCTTCTCCTCCTCCTCCTCCTTCTCCTCCTCCTCCTCCTCCTTCTCCTCCTCTCCCTCCTCCTCCTCCTCCATGTGTGTCTGTTGATAAACATTCTAAAAGTGAGAAAAAGTTTCTGGTTCTAGCAAAATCTAAAATAAAGTTACTCAAGAGAGAAATTTAGTGGCGGGGCTGATAAAGATAGGCCCCCATTTAGGGCTGAGTACTCAGTCTCTTTTGATGACTGAGGCTCAGGAAACATCTTGGAAGAAGGAGTGGAAAGAGCCAGAGGATGGGGAGGGGAGCTGTGAAATGCTCTTCTAGACATGATGTGGATGTTGGACTCATGCACTCACAGCAGCCGTGGTTACCTGCATATGGCCTACACAGGATCACCTGTCAAGGTTGAGGAGCTTTAGGCAGGTGGTAGCTGCTGGGGTGAGAGAATCAACTTTCTTTGGGGGTATGGCCAATGGTAGAATTCCCATGCTCCTGTAGATGGCCCCCTCCCTATACATACCTACACACACAACGCTAACTGCACTTAGTGATTATTGGTAAGGGAAGAGGATATGGATTTTGGAAGGGGGGCTTCTTGGAGGTGGATTTGGGGAGAGTGGGAGGGTGAAGTGCAAGTAGTTATGATCCTGTTTCATTGTATACATGTATGAAATAAATGCTCAAGGGTGAGGACAATTTACTATTTTTTAAAAAGAAAATTTAGACTATTAACTTTAGGTGTGTAATGAAATGCTGTATGACTTTAAGAAATTTAAATACAGAATGTAAAATTAAACCCCATGACTGCCCTATGATTCAAGGGGTAAATTATACACACTTAATGACTCTCTCCCTCTTTCTGTCTGTCTGTCTATTTCTGTGTCTATGTCTGTCTCTCTGTGTCTGTCTCCCCACCACCACACCCCCACACACAGTCACAAATGCATGCTTAGATTACTTTTATGCCCAAGGGTCAAAACTCCTGACACAATTGGTGTAAAGGAATAGAAGCTTGTTCTAGGGCACAGAGTCACTGAGAACAGGTCATCGTGTCAGGGACAGCATGCTGGCAGAGTATGTCGATCTATGGCACTGAGAGCCTACATGGGGTGTGTTCACATTTGGGTAGATCAGAGGGCTAAGAGGTAGGTCAGAACCATCAGCCTCCACCCCCAGTGACCTACTTCTATTAGGGCACAGTCCTAAAGGTTCCAGAACCTTCCTAGACAGTGCCACCAGTTGGGACAAAGTGTTAACACAACTGAGCCTGTGGGGAAATTTTACATTCAAACCTTCACGATACTGAACCAGGCAAGTGAGAAATACTTTTTGAACATAGTTTACTTTCAATTTTGTAAGCAGAACAGAGCTAAACCCTTCAGGGTGGATTGATTTAGTCTTTGGCTTGCAAAGTGTACCCTAAATGCTACATGGGGTAGAAAACACATAGTTTTCTATGTAGTGAGTGAGGCTGAAAGCAATCATTCCTGTAATGAAGATAAAATGCAAAAAAAACTCAGATATACATAATAATTCCAATTGTCAGTATGAAAGGCTCTTTTATTTATATATGAGAGCTGCTATTATTATTTCCCTACTGGGTTGATTTTATAAGAAAAAAAAAGTTGCAAGCTCTGCCTATCCTATCGACCATGGTGCCGTTCATCATGGTGTTATGGGGCTGCAATGTAGGGATTAATCATCGGGGTTTGACACCAAATCCATCGGCTCAATACACAAGACTGTAGCAGGAAAAGTGAAGTTACAAACACATCGTGATGCCCTATGGCATCTTCTCTCTGAGTCTGTTGTGTGGGTGCCTTGTTGTGACGGTTGTTGTTGCTGCTGCTGCTGCTGCTGTTGTTAAATTGCAATATTAAATGCAAAAGCAAGTGGTGAGGGCTAATAGGTCTTTTCCATTCTCACTTTCTCCTTCCCATCTTTTCTCTAACTCTCCCAATCCTCGGCTTTCATTCAACTATACTGAAACATGAAATAAAGTGAAAGCAAGACATGTTCATCATCTCTGAACACCTGCTTGTTTGTTTGCTGACTGTAATTGCCCAGTTGGCATCAAACACCAGATGATGGGACCACTGGGCAAGAGTGCTTGCCACATCAGCATGCAGACCTGAGTTCAGATCCCAGCAGCCAGGAAGCAATCGGGGTGAGCCTGTAATCCCAGTGACAAAGAAAGGGGATCAGGATTGCCAAAGCTTACTGGCTGCCAGCCCTGGATGAAAAATGTGGGTTCATGGTCAGGCAAAGACTCCACCTCAAAGAAACATGAGAGTCAAAGAAAGATACTGTATGATTGCCTTCCTCTAGCTGCAAGGTACTGCCTACCTGCACACACATATATGACTTTATGTGTGCGCGCGTGCGCGCGCGTGAGCACACACACACACACACACACACACACACATTTATTTTTTTGTTTTAAAGTTTTTGTTTAAGAATTTCAAACATTCACATAATGTGTTTTGATCAAATCCAATCCCGCTCCCTACCCTCAAATCCCTCCCTTTTCTCCCACAGTACTTTCTCTTCCTAATTCTGTGTGCCTTTTTTTTTTTTAAACCCCACCTCGTCTACTTAGTGCTGACTGTATGTGTGTGGTTAGGGGCAAACATCCATGGAGCATAGGCATCTTCTCAGGGGCCAAATCCTTGAAGAAAACTGACCCTCTACCCCAGCAGCTGTCAGCTGCAATAGCTTCTCAGCGAGGGGCGGGACTTCCTGAGTCCCTCCCCCATGCATTCTGGGATTTGTTTGTGTAGATCTTGTGGATGGGGTCCTAGACACTGTGAGTTTTACACACACACACACACACACACACACACACACACACACACACACACACATACACACACACAATTTAAAACCAAAGAATGGTTTTAAATTGAATTCATTGGTGTTTTGAATTTTGTACCAGATTATAATCCTATCCATCTAAAATTAAATTATTCGAATGAATATTTAAAAATTCAGTGAATCTTTATCTGTTGAATATCACAGATTGAACAAAATCAGTTAGTGCCAACCTTTCCTAAGGCCACACCAGAAGAAGTATAAGTGGGTATTCAAAGGCATGAACCCATAGGACAAGGGGCTCTTCAGAGACCGAGGGTATACAGGACAGGGTTTAGAAGCCCACTAGACCAAGAAAGGCGGATCACTAGCAAAGAGCCCAGAAAATCAGGCAGCAGTCGTTCATACCTTAAAAACTTCAAAGACCAGGGAAAGCTTAGGGCTAGTTACTACCAAAAGTGGGAGTAGAAAAACTGTAAATTAATACAGGACACTCAACTACTAAATACAGTGTGGGTTGGACTCTCAAGTGTGAAAAAGTGTAATAGTGGCTATATCCATTTTTCTCCTTGCTGTGACAAAACTGTCATTTAGGGGCCGGAGAGATGGCTCAGCTTATCAAGACCCTCAGCATCCTTGTCCTCTGGCTCTAGGAGATCTAACTCCCTCTTCTGGCTTTTACAGGTACTGCACCCATGTGGCATACACAAAAAGACACATGAACAAAAATTAAAATTTTAAATGTGTCATTTAGTTGATATTAATGCACCAAGGTTAATTTCTTCTGATTATTGTCATTCGATTATGTAAGATGCTAATATATGGAAATCATGTGTAGGATGTATAGAAAATTTAAACTATTCTAGAAAGCTCTAAAATAAATGTTTTTTTAATGCAAAGTCAGTGATGGTATTTTTTTCCATTTCCATTTTTCCAGTTTCTGTACATTCTAAAATATACATGTTTATTATATCCACAGTAGAAAATGTCCTTGTGATGTAATGAAACATTTAGGCAGCCTCACTAAACCACTTTCTGGAAGCCAGTGACGCCCTGGCTATTGAGTGCTATGATTTAAAGGTGGGTCCCAAAGTGTTCACAGAATCACAACCCATCCACCGTCAACATTTCAAGGTCTTCAAAGAACATTTGTTAACATTTATTTTTCTTTTATTTATTCTTTGAAATTTCCACATTGAAGCAATGTATCTGAATCCTACCCATTCCTCACTCCTCCCTCTAATTACTTCCCCTGCAAGACTCCTCATCACGTCACCCTCCAAACTTTGCATTCTTCTTTACAATAGTTTTTAAACACCCTGAATCCAATTATTGCATGCATGGGCATGAGGTCATCCACTGGGGCATGTGGCCACATTTGCCCCCAAAGTGACCACACACACACACACACACACACACACACACACACACACACACACACACACACCAGCAGCAGCAACAGTAGCAGCAGCAGCAACCACCATCAATTACCAATGGCACCTCAGCTGCGGCTTCAGCAGCCCCTCCCCACTTTACGCTAAAATTTTTAACCAGCTTGATCTTGTGCAGATATTATGCCAGTAACCACGGCTGATGTGAGCTCATGTGTCCCACCGCCATGTCATGTCCAGAAAAAACGATATCTTTCTTCCCGGTCCTCAGCTCTGACAGCCTTTCTGTTCCCTCTCCCTCCGTGTTCTGAGCCTTGCTGGAGAAATGTATATAAATGACATTTCAACATTTCTGAAAACGGAATGAACCATCTCATGGTGATTCAGAAGCACGTGGTATCATCCATTCTTTCACAGTGTACTTTCACAGAGCACTGGGATGACACTGACCATTGAGAGTTTTAGTGTCCTTGAAAATGCTGATAAAAGGTTGAATTGTTTAATCCCATTCCCAAGACCCAGGGTAAGGTGTGGCATGGAGAGAGGAAAGATCTTGAGGAGGTGGGACTGGGTTTATGTCTCTTTACCCTTTGGCATTCAAAGACAGACACACTCCTAACTCTCCCTCTAGTCCACCTCTTCCTCCACAGTGAGCTCCCACACAACATTTTATTTCTGATTTTATCCATCCTGTCTGGGCTTCCCTCTTCTCTCTCTCTCTCTCTTTCTTTCTCTCTCTCTCTCTCTCTCTCTCTCTCTCTCTCTCTCTCTCTCTCTCTGGTGTGGGTGTGGGTATGGGTGTGTGGGTGTGGGTGTGTGTGGGTGTGTGTGTGTGTATGAGAGAGAGAGGTGCATGAATGCTTTTCCTCTACATGTACATGTACACTCCTGTGGAGGCCTCGGGTTGATGTCAAGAAGCATCCTTGATCTCTCATCCAATCTTGTTGTCTTGTTCATTGAGGTGGAGTCTCTCAATCAGAGACAAGGCTCCCCACTACAGATAGTCTTTCTAGACAGCTTGCTCTGGGCATCCTGTCTCTACTTTTTGAGGTGGAGTTACAGGGTGATCTCCACACTCACCTGGCAATTATATAAGTTTGTGGGGAGCAAGTGCTTAACTGCTAGGCTCTCTCCTTAGCCCTTTCTTCCAGAACTTTCTATCCCAACTATTCTTCACCTTGGAACCCTAATGGCAAAGCATTTCTTTCTGAGATTTATTGAGGGCGATTGACAAATGGAAGCTGTATACATTTGAGTTGTGTGGTGTAGTGTTCTGGTCAAATTATACATTGTGGAGTCATTTCTAAAACCAAGCCATCACCTCATCTTCATATTCTCTCTCTCTCTCTCTCTCTCTCTCTCTCTCTCTCTCTCTCTCTCTCTCTCTCACACACACACACACACACACACACACACACACACACACACAGAGTGAGATTCACTCCCTTAGCATATTCCACATATACAAAACCCCAACAACAATCACAGTCAGTTGTCTGCTGTTCCCCAGGCTCTGGTATGTGTATCTGTTGTAGCAGAATGATTCTTATACATTCTGGCCAATCTATTTCTCAAATAGAAAACTGAGGACATCAGTCCCAGGTTAAAACCTTCCTATGGATCCTTATCATCCTTATTGTCCTAGGGTAAATTGAAAAGTCCCTCTGCTGAGAGACAGATGCATTCTAGGAAGACCAAAACTTGTGGCAGAAAATGGGTTTTACCAGACAATAAAAATGTAAAAATTTTTGTGTTGCTAGAGGACTCAGGGTCATGTAGGTTATAGATGTTGAACTTGGGATGTCACTGGGGTGTGGCTGGGGGGGAGTCACGTGTGGGTATGGATGGGGCGTTCATGAGTGGAAGGGCATATATATGCCCATATGTGCAGAGACAAGATCAGGATGTCCAGTGTCTTCCCCATCATTCTCCATCTCTCGCTGAACCAGAGTCTACCATTTTGGTAAGTCTGGCTGGCCAGTGTGCTCTTGGAAACCACCCCCCTCCCCACCCCCACTCCCCACCCCCCCCGTCTTCACCCTTCAATGTTGTAGATATGAGCAGCCATGTCTGGCTTTTTACAAAGGTGTAGAGGATTTGAACTCATCATGTTTACAGAGCAAAGACTCCTACCCATTGAGCCATCTCCCCAGCCCCCAACCCCCACCCAGAATATGGTTTACTGTAACCTTCCCGACCTGCTTTCTGCTGTGTGTGTGTGTGTCTCACTGTCAGATGGGCTATGCTCTCAGGGATGCAGCTCCAGCCCCACATGCCTCTTGTTTACCCCCAGAACAGGGTGGATCTTTCATCAGGAGAGCCTATTCAGAGGTGGACATGTTCTGGCTGCAGCCTCTCAGGTAAAGAAGAACCTGGCTGCACCCATCAAGACTCAGGCTATCTTACTTAGGCTTTGAACTGGGAGCTAGTATTCCTTCCTAGAGGAAGGGAGAGAGGGAGAGGGGGATTGGGAGGGAAGAGAGGGAGGCAGGGAGGGAGAAGGAGTGGGAAGTCACATTAAAAGTTTCAAGTGCATAGAACCTGAGGTAGAAATTCACACACACACACACACACACACACACACACACACACACACACACACACACACACACACACACGCTCATACACACTGTCTGCTGTGCCCCAGGTGGCATTACCCATGAAATAAAATGGTCTATTAGGCTTATCTGTCCCTCTCATGAGTAGCCTGTAATTAAATAACCGCCTTTTAAAATCTTGCTATTTTGAAAGAAAGCCATTTGAGCATTTTTTCCTTAGCTGATGAATTACACGGACCAGTGGTCCTTGGTAAACAGGCCTGTTCTAAGCCAACACATGAGGAAAAACCACTTCTGAAACAATTGATGTGGGATTAGATTCCATGTCTCAGGCCTCACTCGGTGACCAAGAAGGAGGGTGAGCCTTACCCCACAACACACAGGATTCTGTTCTCCACAGGAAGCAGAGCCCTGACAACTAGGACCAGCCAGAGCCTGGCTGTAAGACTGGACTTTCAGGGGGTATAAGATCCAGTAGGGGGCACTTCCGGGAATATGTTAGACATGGCTTTTCCCAGGAAATGCACTGTTGCTGCATGTGCTGAGACACATAAGCCAAAAGAGTGAAGACAAAACAGCTCTCTGTGGTGACCACATCTCCTAAGCTCCCGTCAGGACCAGAGGTTTTCCCTTCTGCTTCTGAGCCCAATCATGCAATGGTCCCGATGCTGACTTGCCTAATAAACTTCTTTCTAAAGGGTAGGTAATTCATCTCCACTTCCTTCCCACGGAACCCGCCACATCATTTATATAACAGATGTCGATGTATTTTTTTAAGAGAACACAATTCAATCCAAGTCTACCCTCTAGCACCAAAAAAAAAAACAAAAAAAAAAAACCATGCTTGTCGTTTCCACAGCCAAATACTTCAGAATGTTGACTCACTCCCGCATCAAAAACCTCATCTAAATCAGTTCCTGGTGAGACGTGGGTACGGTTCACCATGGGGCAAATCTCTTCTCCATTTAGGAGTCTACAGAATTAAGAAAGCAAGATACACACTGTGGTTAGCATTAACTATAACCTTTGAATAACTCAGCATCACCTGAAAAGAGAAAGAGAGGAGAGAGAGACAGAGACACAGACACAGAGACAGAGACACACAGAGAGAGACAGAGACAGATAGAGAGGCACAGAGAGATACAGACAGAGAGAGAGGAGTCTCAGTTAGCCATTGTCTCATTGTGATGGTCTATGGACATGTCTATGAGGAACTGCCTTGACTGTTCACTGACACAGGAGGGCCAAGCCCACTGTGGGCATCACCATTCCCTGCACTGTATAAGAAAGCTAGCTGACCTGGAGCAAGCCAGCAAGCAGAGGCCCTCCATGGTTTCAGCTTCAAGACCTCACTTGAGTTCCTGCCCTGACTTCCCTCGATGACCTGAAAGTTGAAGTCAAACAAAACCCTTATCCCCGCTACAAACACTTTTCATCGGAGTGTTTTATCACAGCAACAGGAAAGAAACCAGTTCAGACCCCATGAGTCAGTGAGAGGACTCAGGCTTCACCAGCTCGACAGTGCCTGAGCGCACACCTTCTGGCCCTGCCATCCTCTTAAGTGACAGTGACCTAGGCGGGCCCAAGAGAAGCAACGTGGACAGTCTGCATTATCTGGAAAGCGGCACGCGGCACTTCTGCCTGTATTCCATGTACAAGAAATAGTGCTAAAGACACAGTGGGTTATAAAGGAGTTCAGCAGTGGGAACAGAAAAAAAAAAGAGGAAGGACTTAATACTGATGAAAATCAGTGGCTTCTCACAGGATCAAGAGGATGATCAGAAGGCAAGAGGTATGGACTCTGCAGCCCATGTCCTGTGCAAGCTCCCTTCCCCCACCTAGCAACCAAACAGAAGGTTCTAAGTCAAGAAGAAAGAACAGAGAGAGCTACAGGATGAAATAAACCCAAACACCTCGGTAATGCCCCTGCCTCAGCTGCTCCACACCAGACAAAGATCCCTGATGAGTACAGGTACTGTCTGGTAGACCTTAAAATTGGGGAGTTGTCTGCTGCTCACGGGGTGACTGTTTAACTGACAGGGGTCGGGGGAGGGGCCGGCAATAACACCCCTTAGGAAACATCGAGCCTGCTATACAAAATTCAACTTCTTATTATAAAAGCACAAAACTCGAGGAAAACTCCAGGCTTCATTAAAAGGATCGTGGCTGTGCCTCGACTCATCTCTCCAACTTCTGGTCACTAAGGGAGTTGACTGTTTCTGGTGTCCCACCTGAATTCCAAGGCTCTCTGATATTTATAAGACTGTCGGCACTCAAGCAGCCAGAATCACCAGACGAACCGGGGACAGAGGTAACCAAACAAAATATCAAACTCAGACACCAACCTAAATTCTTGCAGAAGCCTCGCAAACCTTCAGTCAAAATAAGACATCAAGTTTGTTTTGTTACCACCACTGTTCATTGTCGAAACATTTGCATATTTAAACCCTTTCTTATTAAAGAGGGGAAATCCTTTTTCTTTCTTCTCTATGGGCCATTTGCTTTAGTGTTGTCAAGCCAATAAGAGGAAAACTCCACTGACACTTATTCTAATATGTGACTTAACACACATACGCACGAGGTCATACATTAATGCCGAACTATTTCTCCTTATAACTGTAAGCCTAGGTGTCCCTCTCTGGTAGGCTGTAGGAAAGGTTGTTAATGAAAGATATCTAATCCACCCTTCTTCTCTAGTTCTGCTGTCCTCATGATCATCCAGGCATCCACATCCTACCATATTCAGTAATCAAAAGAAATGTATGGAAAGATCAGAAAGATTGGCCATAATCACTTCTGCAGTTAATAACTAGACCCTATGGGGGCTGGAGAGATGACTCAGGAGTTAAAATCACTTGTTAGTCTTGCAGAGGACTTGAGTTCGATTCCCAGCACCCACATGATGGCTCAGAAACATTTGTAACTCCAGTTCCAAGGGATCAGACACCCTCTTATGGCTTCCTTGAATACCAAGCACACACATGGTACACATATATGCATGCAAGTAAAACACCCCCACACATAAAATAAAATAAGTAAATCATAGGAGAGGATGAGGAGAAGGATGAGGAGGAAGAGGAAGAAGGGAGAGGAAGAGGAGAAGGAGGAGGAGGAAAAAGAAGGAGGAAGAAGAGGAAAAAGAAGAAGAGGAGGAGGAAGAAGAAGGAGGAGAAGAATAAGGAAGAAGAAGAAGAAAAAGAAGAAGAGGAAGAGGAAGGAGAAGAAGAAGAGGAGGAGGAAGAAGAGGAAAAAGAAGAAAGAGAAGACAGCTATGATGATGACCCTATGGAAGCCAGAGAAATAGTGCATTTGGTCTTTCTGGACTTTCTACTCCGTTTGCTTTGAAGGAGATGGTAGGTCAAGTGTGTGTCTGTGTGTGTGTGCACACTCACTGTGTATTATTAATCCCATGATGAGTAGGCAGAGACAGGTGGATCCTGATGCTTGTGGCCAGCCTATCTAGCCTAGTTTGTCAGCTTCAGGCCAGTGGGAGACCCTGTTTCAGATGAAGTGGATGGCACTTCTGAGAATGATACCAGTCCTTCAACCTCCACTTATATGTGTGCACAACTGCGCATACATGCAGGCAGGCATTAAAAAGTAAAATTTGGAAATGCAATAAAGAAAACTCCCTTCCAGCCGGGGGTGAGGAGGTGTTGCTTCTCCAGAGAATAGCTCCCTCTGAAGAGAAAGGCCGACAAAAGGCTTAGACAAGAGCCTTTGAAATACAAACTGCCAACCCAGGGCCAGACCTCCTCTCTGGTCACAATTATCTTCTTAACATGGCTCCACATTATCCCTTGGGACCTGAGTTACCCCTTCCTCATAGCCCCGCCATCCTCTGGGCCTAAGAACCGAAACATCTAGCCAAGAGATGAGGGGAGAAAGTACATGGAGGGCAGGCCAGGAGGCTGCCAGCAAGCTAGCCATATACACAGACCATTCCATTGACCAGGACTCAGTCCGTGGATGCCAGACAATATCACTGTGCTAGATGTCCAGGAGACAAAGGCAGTGTTCGATAACCAAGTAGGCAGTCTTTACAGAAATTTAAGCCATTGGTGAGCACTGTCGGCACATGGAAGAAGATGGCACATGTATATTAACTATGCATGCCTGAGTATGTGTGTACACTTGTATAGAAGGGTGTGTGCAGAGGGGATTTTGTGTGTGTGTGTGTGTGTGTGTGTGTGTGTTGGTACTAGTGACCCCTTTTTAAACTGGGTTTCTTCATTTTATCTTCATGTACTATGCCACTTGTCTTAGTTCTGGATCTGGTTTATGATTTAATACACATTATCCACATCCCATCCAATGTGCAAGTTAACTCTGGAAACACCCGTTGGACACCCAATGATGTGCTCTTTCTGCCGTTATTCCAGAGAACTTAAGGGTGAACCCCTTTCTGTGAAGCTTGGGAGACAAAAGAAGAATGAAAGAAATCAAGTACAACATTGTCTCAAGTGATTTGGGATGTGGGGAGCATGGAGATCAGAAAATGTGATGTGAACACTGAGCCCAGACTGAACACACAATGGGGGCATTCACCTTCCTAGAAACCCCCAAAAACATACCTGCAGCTTTAGGCTTAGAAGTACCCTTACATAGAGAGGTCAAAAAAATCAATTCAGAGTCTGTTGAGACATTGAAAAGAAAGCCTTTGCCTCAGCTCTCAGTAGAAGAGACGGCAGTAAAATGGGTTATGGATGTGTACGACTATTGGTAGAAACAGATTTAAAGAAAAAAGAACTTGATTCATCGGCTTTGATCTGAAATCTTTATTATGGCAAATGGTGGTTATTAGATAAAGATGCTGTGCACATCCTCTGTTCAGTCACAATGGCACTTTCAACCCATTTCAGCTGGTTACACGTTCATGGATTAAAAGCCTTTTAATAATATCTACTACAAAAAAATTTGTTCTCTCCCAGGGCAAGGTGGTAGCAAAACTCGCTGTATGGCCATTATCGGAAGCCTGGGCCAGAAAGTTAATGGTCCCAGCTTTATAAGGCAGGTGGGAGTGATCAATTATGTCCCCAACAACTGACAGCTCTATCCCATGATCAGCAGGAGTGCTGGTGTTAGCCTGGATTTCAGGGAGAGCAGACACACACTTTGCCCTCTGGCCTGTCCAGGAGCGGTTTTGTCTCTTGTGACGACGGGCATGGTCTCCTAGGAGCTCTGTGAGGCGACTTCATGGAAACCAGGGAGTGAGAGAAGAGAGGCAGGGTGGTCTTCTCTGGCTCACAGGCAGGAGGTCAGAGACCAGAGCACCTGCCTCTGGATGAGTCAAGAGCCACTACTCCCACCATGTGTGTATGAACATTGCTGGGGTCTCTAGTCTATGGTCATATTCTCTTTCTGTCCATCATTTCCTACCAGAATCAGAAGATACTATCTAGAGTAGCACATGAGAAGCAGGCCAGGCATGGAGTGAAGGATAAGACTCAGTAGCATCACACACTCATGCATACACACACACACACACACACACACACACACACACACATGAATTCGTATATATATACATACATGCATGACACATACATTCACATGCATACACAGTGCACACAGTAACACACAAATGCATTCTCATACACATGAACATGCACACATATGTGTGTATACACATGAACACACTCACAATTTTATAAAAACACATACACATGCAGACATGCATACACATATACATGTGTGCATTTAGTTATGCACTTGTGAAGTATTTGTGTGTGTATATACACATACATATATACATATACATATATAAATATATAAATCCTAGCTTGTGTGGCAGTGTTTTTCATTCCAACATCTGATTTCTTTCAGTACTCACCCTAGAAAGAGGGGGCCCTCTGGTGCCCGCCCCCAAAGCTTTTCATTTAAAACATGTGGTTGGAGGCAGGGAGGTAGCTAAGTCAACAAAGTGTCTGCCTCACTTACTAGTTTACTTCTCTGTTGCTGTGATGAAAACACTCTAGTTGAAAACAACTTGGGGAAGAAAGTGTTTATTTGGGTTACACTCCCGGGTCACAGTCGAGCTTTGAAGAAGGCTACTCACTGTTTCTCACTGGTCCATGCTTAGTTGTCTTGCTCATAAAGCTCAGACCCACTGGCCTAGGAATGGTGACACCCATGGTGGGCTAGGTCTCATCAATCATCAATCAAGACAGTCTCTCACAGACTTGGCCACAAGCCAATCAGATGGAGGCAATTCTTCAGTTGAGGTTCCCTCCGCCCAGGTGACTCTGGGTTGTGTCAAGTTGTCAATCAAAACTAACCAGGACACCTCATAAGCATGAAGACCTGGGTTTGATCCCCAGAACCCACTCAAAACATGAGTGGTGCAGGCTTCTAATAGCAGTTAGGGAAACAGAGACAGGATCCCCGGGACTTGCAGCCACCCCGTCGGGCCTAATTGGTTATCTCCAGGCCAATGAGAGACTCTATCTCAAAAACACAGGGTAGATTGTGTCTGAGGATGACACCTGAAATTGTTCTCTGGCTCTCCCCACATGTGGACACACATACACCCACCTGCACATACATACACATCTATACACACACACACACACACACACACACACACACACACACACACACACACACACAAACAAGCAAACATGCACACATATTAGATAAATAGATGATACTAGATAGATAGATTAGATAGACAGACAGGCAGACAGATGGTACACAGAGCATTGTAATTGAATGCATGTACTACAGAACCACCTGGAGGTCTCCCTCCCCTATCAGAACATAACCTGTGTTATAAGGCGACTCATACCTTCCCCACAGGAAACATGCATCAAATTCCAGCAGAGGGCTGGAAACAGATGTTTACATTTTCCGTGTGCCTTCACGGGTCAGAACTGCACATCACAAGATGAAAAATGTGCCACCCTAATGAAGTGTTAATTTCGTTGTAGTGGAAATTAAAAGAGCGTCACTTTAGTTAGCACAGAGGGAGCTGTAACCGGTGACTACATTTGACCCAAACTTCACTGAGCGCCAAAGCAGGAACTGTAGGTCCCAGGAGCCCTGAGCTCAGCTCGGGGATCCAGGAGAGTGGAAAGCTCCTCTCCCCACACTACTGACATTTTTCTTTTAACTTTAAGCAATGCTCTGTGCTCCCTATGGTCTCCCTGCAACCAGTGAGGTCATTATATTAGTGTGGATTCCTGGAGCATTGATCTGGCCAAAGCTAATCAGGGTTGATGTGGATTCTAGGATGGCCTGCTGAGGTACAGACCAGCACACAGGTGCAGGGATGAGGGACAAGAGGAAGGAGCACCCTTCCTTCCCAGGATCCTCCAGACCCTAGGTCCAACATCCAACATCAGCTTCGCTCTGTTCGCACGGGAGCCAACATCCCTTCTTTCAGTAGCTACCCAGTTCCAGCTATGTTAACATAAGGCAACTTCTGTTACCTTTTAACCTACATACACGTCTAGCAGCTAGTGCTACATGACTTCTCCTGGGTAGACCTGAACAATGTGCATTCACCCAAAGATGCTACGGACAACCAACAATTCCAGCCAAGTCCAGTTTATCATGGCTGCTCATGTGAGTATGAGTGGTTCAGACAACCACATCAGGGGAAAGCCCACCCTAGCATGGGTGACGCTCAAGAACGCTACATCCTTGAAGCTCTCAGCCCAACTTGATGGCAGCTCCACCCAAGAACCCCCTTTCATCACGGCTGCTCCTCACCCTACCAGGGCAATTGTTCTCTGCTTATAGCTTTGGAGAGGGGCCCCGTGAGTGTGACCCCTTCCGAGCTTCCTTCCTCCCTCCAGCAGCGAATGCTTCAATTCAGATGGAATCCTAACACGACCCACGAATAAACAAATGTCCAGAGGTCCTAAAGCAACATTCACTCAGTCAATGAAACTAAAGCCAGAGCCAAAACGGTTCTTGCTGAGCGCTCTTACTTTGGAGAGTGAATGTCCCCAAAGGCCCCTGTGCTAAGGGAGAGGGTGTTGTTGGGAATGGTCTTTGTTACCCCAGCAACACTTCCTAAAGCCTAAGGCAGGATCTCTCTCAAATCCCCCACCTTGAAGGAGGAGATGTAAGAAGCCCAGAGAGGAGAAGGGCTAAGCTTGCACACGGGAGCAGGGGAGCCACGCCTTATGTTATGGCTGCCAGCTTGGTGTTCCTGTGAAACTCCTAACAGTGGGAGCAAGTGTTTCACGGTCTCTTTTGCCTGCACTTAAGACTCTTTTCCTCCTATTGGGTTGTTCTTATCCAGCCTCGATGGGAGGGCTTTGGGCCTTGTCTTTTTTTTTTTTTGGTTTTTCGAGACAGGGTTTCTCTGTGTAGCTTTGCGCCTCTCCTGGAACTCACTTGGTAGCCCAGGCTGGCCTCGAACTCACAGAGATCCGCCTGGCTCTGCCTCCCGAGTGCTGGGATTAAAGGCGTGCGCCACCACCGCCCGGCTCGGCCTTGTCTTATAGTATCTTGTTTTGTCTTTTTTTTTTTTCTGTCATCTCTTGGGAGGCCTACTCCCAAGAGATGGAGGGGGAGTGGATCTGGGGGGAGGGGAGGTGGGAGAGGGAGCTGGGAAGAGTGGAGGAAGGGGAAACTGTGGTCTGGGATACATTGTATGAGAGAAGAATCTACTTTCAATCAAAAAAAAATTTAAAGAAAGAAGGAAGGAAGGAGGGGAGGAGGGAGGGAGGGAATGGAGGGAGGGGATGGAGGTGGGGGGAAGGGAAGGAGGGAGAGAAAGCTGCAGTTTATTTGAGCACAAGAAACTACATCTCCCAGATCTACCCCTGCCCCTGGGTTACTTCATCATTTGCTCGAAATCGCAAACCATGAGCAAAAGGGGGTCCAGAGTGCTGCTAACCAAAACGGAGCAAGCAACAGAGTAAAGA
The DNA here is from genome assembly GCF_007827085.1 of Peromyscus californicus insignis. Lineage (NCBI taxonomy): Eukaryota > Metazoa > Chordata > Mammalia > Rodentia > Cricetidae > Peromyscus > Peromyscus californicus. The sequence continues at coordinate 16,231,647 of NW_026294540.1, read as the reverse complement.
AGATGCCCCAACGGGAAAGGCAGTCCAGAGTGGGCTGGGCTCAGCTCCAAGCCTCCGGGGCCACTGCCTCCTCCCATCTCCACAGAGTGGACTCACCTTCACCTGCAGAAGTCCACCCGTTCTGCCCCTTTAAGCAGCTCTGACAAGCACCCAAGAGGCAGGCCGTTGATGGGCTGCCCACACCCACAGCCATCTATCCTCTCTGCTGAACTAAACAAGACGTGAAGCTCTGGATAAGGGAAGAGAGAGAGGGCTCGCCCAGCCGGGAATGGTCATCAGAGCTCTGCACACAGAGACCCACACCGAATTCTCGGACGGTGACGATCGGCGAGAAGGGATGGAAGGAGGGCCTCGGTGAGCAGGGCTGTGGCTCAGCAGATCTACCTTTTGTCTAGCATGACAACAGAGGGATGGATAGTCATGGATGATCAGTGCCACTGTCCCAGAAGAAGCTGCAGCAGCGGTCACGCTACTAAGAGTTGGCAGCTGCTCATCACATCAAGATCAACACCTACGTGAGAACAGGGACTTGCCTACATATGGCCCTGGGAAATAGAACCCAGAAAGCAGAAAGTTGTGACAAGCCCTACATGGGGCACCTCAGGACTGGTATCTCCCCTTTTCGATGGCCATTTCACCCCCACCCCCACCCCCACCCCTTGGTCAAGTTGAGAGTATCAAATGATCCAGTGTGAGTATACTAAAGCAGCTATAACACATACATGCCCATACATGGGGGATATCACAACAGATACCCCTTCTCTCAGTATTCTGGAGGGCGCATGTCTAAAATCTACATGTCCGTAGAGCTGTACCCATTCTGAAAGCTCCCCGCCCCTCACCTTACCACCATCCTTGCTGTCCTGCCGACACATCATCTCTGCCTCTGTCGTCACATGGTAGCCTCCTCTGCTTCCCATTCGTCACATGGTCTCAGAAGTCATGGGCAATGGAACAGGAACCAACTCCAGTCCAGATGGGCTCAGCCTCATTCAGTTCCAGGGCTTAAGATGCCACTTCCAAATAACATCACGCATAGACACTGGGGTGCAAGATTTCAACCCCTCCCTCTGAAAGGAGACAACAGGGTCTTGACCAACTCCTCCCTCAGCACAAAACCAGGAACAGTATTGTAGGTTCTCAAGACTGATTCTAGTTGAACTGCTATTAATTGTGCTAATTAATTTCCTCATTGGTGTAACAAAATACCTGACGGAAGCAGCCTAAGGAAAGAGGGGCTGGTTAAGGCTCATGGTTTACAAGGTAGAGGGGGAAAAATGGCGGCACAATCAGTGCTCCCAGGAGACAGAGAACCTGGCGAGAGTCAGGGCCAGGCTATGAACCTCGCACCCTGACCCTGTGGCTCTGTGTCTGCCAGCTAGTCCCCATGTCCAAAATGTCCCACAATCCCTCTGCAAAACAGTGCCAGCAACTGGGGTCTGACTGTTTAAACACATGTGTGCCTTTTAAACGAGAATTTCTAGGAAGAAGCTGTCTGTGAGGGCTGGTGGGCTGGTCAGAACCACCGGAATGAGGAAAGGTTGGAATGTTGCAGATCCAGAAGCTACTCACCTGATCTCAGGCTAGTTTTAGCCCCCAGAAATTTTTGCCTACCTCTGTGTCAGAACTAACATCCTATATCATAGATTAAAATCTTTTGGAATCTATCAGCTCAGCAGACCCCTAGCTACCGCCAACCCAAAAGCTAAGAATGTCATCAGATAGCCTCTTGGGTCTACAGGACAGTTACCCACATCTTACTCTAACTACCTCTCTGATGTAGCCACTAATGTATTTTAAACTTGCCTTGATTTATGACTCTCTTTCTTCTGTCGAACTATAAAAACTTCACAAAATGGCTGACTCATTAGAACATGGAATCTGGGGTAACCTATATCTGTATTCCCAGAGCCATGTTCATTCAAAATGGCTCCAGAATAAATTGCCTCTAGTCCCTGAAGGGGAGAGCTGTGTTTTTGCATTTACAGCACTTCACATTCAAACTATAACAAGCAGTAGGCAGACAGCCAAGGGAAGGGGGAGACCTGCCTCTGCTGTCCGGAGTGTTGAGTGTCTTTGTGTCCGGGATGCAATGTGGCCACAAGGTTCCATTGACTCACATATGTCTTTGCCTCCGTTATATTTAGTCATAAGATGCAATGAAGCAATCATCTTCATCATGGAGAAGAAGTGGGGAAGGAGGGAGGGCAGGAAGGGAGGGATAAAGAAGGGAGGAGAGGGGGGAAATACTCTCAGAGAAGGTAAATCCAGATATCGAATGTGGGGTGGCCCTGTGGTTACCCCAAGTTCACACTCTCCCTCAACTCAGGAGAGCAGCTTCCTCCCGTTTTTTTATTAAGACCCGTTCTCTGCCCCGACCCTGGACTAAAGACAAAAGAGTCTGAAGGGCAGACCTTGGAGGCCAGACTCCTAGACCAGGGAGAGTAATGAGCCAGGAGTAGTAATCAGCCACTAATGGGAAAGCCAATAGCCTCTCTGACACCCTGTCGAACAAGTCTGCAGAGAGAAAGATAAGAGTTATCCCACTGTGAAATCCAGAAAAGCCAGGAGCCATACTCTGAATCACAGCTACCACCACCACCACCCTGCAGCCCCCACCCCCACCACCCCGCATCTTCACGCGAATACAGAAATGCCTGACCTCACTGGAAATGGTCCTCACCAAAGCTAAGAGCCCTCTAGGCTAAGCATTGGTCGGGGGACAGGTGTCAAGGGGACTGAAAGCATTTCTGAAATGATCAGATTGTCCCTCTGCGTCCCATGGGGCTTATTTAGACATTTAAAACAGGAAATAATGGGACATTTTCCACCCACTAAGTGGCTAATGGTCCCGCTAATCACCAGGTCTCCTTGGAAGCGTTTTGTTAATGACTGGTGTGAGCAGCTCAGACCGGACTTGGGGCTTCCAAATCCACACTTCTGTAGACATTTCCTGTAACTCAGTGTTAGGGATCAGGTGCTCCCCCAGCTTGCCTTCAGTGACTCAGTGCCAGCAGCCACCATGTCATTACCAGGAGCCAAATGTGACACATTTCCACTGTCACCACCAGTTGAGTACCCTTTATAAAGTCCCCACCATCACAGCTCCCTCGTCCCCACTCAGAGGCAACCCCCCCAATAAATCTCTGTGTGAGGTCTGTTGCATGGTGTGATCTTTTTGGCATTCCTTGGCCCCCATCTGCCGAGGTGTTCTTCTACCTCCAAACCCTAACACTCAGACTTTTCAAAACGGGAATTGGAGGAGAGGGAATTCGGAGCTGGATTTGACCAATGCATGTTATATGTGTGGATAAAATTCTCGAACAACAATAAAAGAGATTTTTTTTAATGCATTCAAAGTGGCCCATTGCCTCCTTTAGTAAATGTTTTTGTTACAGGCTGGTAAGATAGCTCAGCAGGTCAAGGCCCTTGTTCCCAGGCCTGAGGACCTGAATTATCCTGAGTCCCACATTGTCGAAGGAGTGAACCAACTCGCCAAAATTTTTGGCTAACCTCTACACATGTGCTGCACACACACACACACACACACACACACACACACACACACACGCACGCACACATACGCACACACTAAACAAATGTAAAATATCCTTTCCTAGTAAATAAAACGTTATAAAGCTGTCACTTGAAGGAAAGGGTTTACATTATTGCTCACTCCTGTCTCCTTTTCTCACACAGGCTCACCAGAGAAGGGCCCATGTGTGACCCCATCACCCACATGTGCTTAGCACCTGAAGAGAGGCTGAATGTGCACCTGTCAAAGGAATGAAGAGCAGTCTGGGTGTGTGAACCGCAATGCATTTGCAAGACCGAAGGGCAGCCTTGGGTGCCTGGCTGCGCATGTGCAGAATCAAAATTCAAAGAAGTTCCTGAGAAACCAGGAAATAGCACACAGTTCAAGCCACCAAACACGACTTTCCCGTGAACTAAATTTCGCCTGATTCTATCGTTTTCTCAGAGGACCAGCAGCCATTTCTGGTTTCATTCAATTCCTTTCTTATTTTATTTCTAATTTTTTAAAAAAAAAAAAATCCCATCTATTGGATGAATGCACATTTAGCAAACAGGAATAAACGGGCATCTCTCATTAGAACAAGACGGCTTTCATCTTTCTCCCAGACTTTAGTCCTGTTTTTTCCGCTTGATGCTCATCACTGAGTCCCAGGGAACAAAGACTTGGAAAAAATGCTGCTGTTTTGGAGTTTGCTCTTGAGAAGCCCTGCGGAGTTAGGCAGAGGACACTCTGGCTGTGGTCTCATTCTGAGAGGAAAGAAGAGGGCTCTCTGGGGTGCTTGCAAATGCCTGCTCTTTTTTAACATGTTCACCCTACTTTCTACTCTCTCTGCCTCATACACAGCTAGCCTGCCCTGGAATTAAATAAATGAATAGATACGTGTGTGCATGTGTATGCCTGAGTTTGTGGGGGAGGTGCACGGGCATGGGAGGTCAGAGGTCAATCACGGGCATCTTCCTCAGTCACTGGCTTTCCGTGGTCATGTTGATACCCCTGGGGAGAGGGACCCTCAGTTGAGGACTTGCCTCCATCGGGTTAGCGTGTGGGCAAATCTATGGGGATCTTTAGAATTCATGATTGATGTGGGAGGGCCCAGCCCACTGTGGATGGTGCCGCCTCTGGGCTGGTGGTCCTGGGTTCTATAAGAAAGCAGGCTGAGCAAGCCATGAGGAGCAAGCCAGTGGGCAGTGTTCCTCCGTGGTCTTCGTTTCGGTTCCTGCCTCCAGGTTCCTGCCTTGACTTCCCTCAGTGATGGAGAGTGATCAAGACATGTAAGCCGAAATAAACCCTTTCCTCCCTGGGGTTGGTTCTGGCCAGAATTTTATCACAGCAAAGGGTGGCAACTAACACAGCTCCCTTGCTGCCTTGTTTTGTTTTCCTGAGACGAGGTCCCTCACTTTTACCTCAAACACACCAATCTGACTAGTTGGCCAGAGAACCCCAGAGATCCTCCTGGAAACCCTACCAGCACCACGATTCCAGGCCATCAAGCCTGACTTTTTTTTTAATGTGGGTTCTAGGAGGTCGAACTCAGACCCTCAAACTTGCATGGCAAACACTTTATTGGCTGAGTTATCCCCTTAGCCCAAGAATTTTCTCAAATAAGAACCTTGGAAAGCCATTTCTTCATCAGACCACATCCTCTCCTTATAGTACATGTCCCTTCCATGTTGATGCCATGTAAGTCAAATTTCTAGTCAGGAGACAGGAGGCCATACTGAGCTACAAAATATGAAGGGGAAATATGTGCATTTTAGCTCATTTTCCATTGTTTCTCAATTGGGCAGCCTTTTGCATTATAGAGTACAAAGCTGCTATCAGAAACCTTATCTGTCTTATGCTCCTGAAAGAAAGGAAGTACCGTTAGGCCAAGAAGTGTAATTTAACACCCATAGTAATCATGAAGATGGAGGGGATTACTATTTTGTGTGGTCCAACACCTATAGTAATCATGAAGATAGGGGTGTAAATGGGCAGACAGTTGTCTCCCACCTGCCAGTTCCCAAATAACCACCCAGATGCTTAATATTACTTATAAATGCTCAGCTGACAGTTCAGGCTTATTGCTAACTAGCTCTTACAATTAAATTAACCCATAATTCTTATCTATGTTTAGCCACATGGCTTAGTACCTTTTCTCAGCACAGCATTTTCATCTTGCTTCCTCTGCATCTGGCTGGTGACTCCTGACTCTGCCCTTCCTCTTCCCAGAATTCTCCTTGTCTGGCTCTCACACTCAGTCTCTTCTTGCCCAGCTATCAGCCAATCGGCTTCATAATTAACAATGAGCCTAATCCACAGCATAGGAAGGGGTGAGTATCTCTGTTGAGTGGTCCTGAAAACAGGGATTTAGCAGGCAATTATCAAACATTGAACAGATAGGGGAGTATAAAGGAATGTAACTTTGAAATTATATTGATTTCCCTCTTCTTTGTCCAGACACGTTCTAAATAAAACCCCATCGTCCTTACTGTTGTGTGCTTTAATTGTTGTATATCATTAATTGTTGGGACATTGATGCACTCAGAAATGGACCCCGATTCAAGTGTGTGGTAGCCAGTCACGAAGGAGGGCCTGAAGAATGGCTGGGACTATGCATAAGTCAAGGGGAAAGGGGGCACAGGATGGCAGGGCACAGGTGAGTTCAAAGGAGAGGCTGGCAATTATTCTGGCCTTAGAAGGGCCAACAGGATAAATATATCTGCTGGGAATGTGTTTGGTCATGGTCACATAAAACTGATCAGGATCCCTTAATCCTAAGGCAATGATTTACTTGAGAGGAAACACTGAAGCACACATACATTGTTCAACAGTCTCATAATGCCACAGGGCTCTCGGCTCATCCATCTTTCTCATACTACACCCTCAGCAGATTGGCTATAGCATGCAGGCTTCTACCTCACAGTCACAAGACAGTTGCTGCATACCCAAACAGCACAGCACACCCTCCCAGGACAGAACTCCAAACGCTGGGTGAGAGGAGAGGGGACAGAGATGGGACTGTCTTGCATAGCTTCCACTTTTGACAGACAGAAAGATCTTTCATCTGAAGATTTTTGGTGTGTCTCAGTGAGTCGCATGATACATTCTAACACCAGTGACAGGAACAGAGGAACGAAGCTACCATGACTGATTCGAACTAACCAGGGTGCCCACCCTGGATTAAGGGATAGGTAGATGGTTCACACCTAATAGTCAAACAAAACTCGCTAAGAATTGAAAGTTCATCATCACCCACAAAATAGAGGGCTCATGCATCTTGGGTGACGGGCCCGTTGGATGCCGATGGAGTTTATTTGAATGGAGTTTAGCAGCTCAGCAAAGAAGTATCTTCCCTTCCCAGTCATTTGGGGACAGGCTATGCTTGCAGGGGACGTCCTTGTTTGCTCTATGTGTCTCAGTATCTTCCCCACTCGTTCCTCACACTCTGGTGACTGGTGTCCCCGCGCAATGAAGAGGTGCCAGGCTCGTTCCACGACAACTGCTGTTCCTATTGCATCTGTTTTTACGACTACCTTCTGTTTAAAAAAGATTCTTTGGGTTTCTAATGAAGAAAATCCGCTACGTGCACGGATGTTTAATAATGTGTGTTTACCCGTGTGTGTGTGTGTGTGTGTGTGTGTGTGTGTGTGTGTGTGTGTGTATGGATGTGTGCATGTGCATGCTCACTGTGTGACAGGAGGCCGGAGGACCACCTCGATTTTGACACAGAGTCTCTCACTGGTCTGGATCTCAGCAGTTAGGCTAGACTGGCTGGCAGTAAACCCCAGGGTTCTCCTGTCTCCGCCTCCCCAGCTCTGAGATTACAAGCACATGCATCTATGCTGTTTTTGACATGGTTTCCAAGCCCAGGTTCAAGTCCTCAGCTCAAACACTGAGCTACCTCTCCCATCCCAAGCAGTGTGTTTTAAAAGAAACATTAATTAATTAAGAAGACGAATGGCCTGGCCAGTGTGACTTAAAACATCATAAGGGTGTTACACACAGAGTGGGAATTTGGAGCTTTGAGAAGAGAAAGTTTAAAAAAAGAACATTTGACAGCTTTTAAAACCTTTGGGACAACCCAGAACCTATTAGGGAAAGCTGAAAACTGTGTCTCCACTAATTCAAGGCAAAATCAACAGAAACCCAAAGCTTATGTCAGCTTATTTCCTACAAAACATCCTAAGCTTTTTTTTTTTCCCTCTGAAGCTGTCCCTACCACTCCAAATAAAGTTGCCAATGGCTCCCCACAGCCGCGGGTTTGTGTGTCGCCGGGTACCAGGTTTTCTATGACCCACCAGCGTCACATCGGCGGGTCCCATTGACCACCATAGCCAAGACTATCGTCTTTTGAAGATAAGCAGGAATGTGCAAAGGTCAGAATGTATTGATTTCCATCCTGAAATTTAGAGCCATGGTGATGGGGAAAGCCATGCGCTGACATGGATCAGTCAGTGATGTGGCTCTCTTTGTAAGTAAGAACTGAGCTAAAGACAAATGTTATCTTGTAAAACATCCAGATGACACTGGGCTCCAAAACAAGTGGGGAGTGTGTGTGTGTGTGTGTGTGTGTGTGTGTGTGTGTGTGTGTGTATGTGTGTGTGTGTGTGCGCGCGCACGTGTGTGTAGAGGTGCGTTTACTCACATGTGTGCATGCATGTAGAGGTCAGAGGACAACCTTGGACGTCATTCCTCTGGAGACATTCATTTTGTTTTACTAAATTTTTAAAATAATTCTATTTACTTATTTTGGGGGGGGGGGTACACACATGCCACAGCACAGATGTAGAGATCAGAGGACAACTTGCAGAAACTGGTTCTCTCTTCCACCTGCTGCATCTTGGGGACTGAATTCAAGAAGTCAGGCTTGGTGGCCAGCGCCCTTGCACACCAAGCCATCTTGCCAGCACCTGTCTTGTTTGCTGAGGTAGGGTCTCTCACTGGGACCTAGGGCTTGCTGATTATGGGCTGGCCGGTGAACCCAGAGATCCCTGGGTCTCTGACCCCCTTCTGCTGGGATGAGAAGTTCATGCTGCCACTCCAGGCTTTTAAGCGGACTCTGGGGACCAAACTCGGGTCCTCAGACTTATGTAGCACTCAGCCATCTCCTCTGGCTAACAAATTGACTTAAAAGGATGTGGAGGTGGTTTCTGGGTGGCTGACATCAGGGAAGCTGAGCTGTAGTGCACACCAGGGCAGCTGGTGCAGGGTGAGGGTCATACTCCGGGGGACATCAGGGCCAAGGAGACATAAGTGCGCCATGCTGAGGATTTACGTTGCCTGTTCTGCCTCCGCACAGAAGCCTGGCGTGCCCATGCAAGCTGGAGGAGAACCATTTCCACCATAGAGGTTGCTATGGTCTAAATGTTGGTTGTCACCACCCACCCCTGCACACACAACCAGCAGCCAGGGAAGATGTTATGGTCCTGATGCCTACTATGACGCACTGGAAGGCAGATCTTTGGAGGGGATGGGGATGACTTCAGCAGTCCTGAATATAGAGTTCTCCTAAATATGACTAGTGTCCTTATATCAAAGAAGCCCCCAGAGAGCTTGCTAAACCTTCCTACCACAGAAGATGCTCCACTTACAAGCCAGGTAGCAGCCTTCAGCAAATCTGCCAGGGCCTTGATTCCCAGGGACTCTCAGCCTCCTTATCAGCCATCCAGTCTCTGAGATTTCAGTGACAGCAGGCTGGCTGGTTCCTGGGTGAGACAGGGCAAAGCTAGGAATGGAGTACACACACAACTTGCTTCTGTTTTATGATCAGAACAGAATGCAGAAGAACGCTTCTCAGACTAAGCAATATGACATGGCTTTGTTCACCTCGAGCTCAAAATTTAAGGTGAAAGAGAAAGATAGATTTTATGGAAGAGTTGACAGACATGATCACTAATCTTGGTTGCCAACTTTACTGGCTCTGAACTCAATTAAAATACAAGACTCTGGGCACTCCTGTGAAGGATTTTTCTTGATCAGATTATTTAAATCGGGAAGACTTGCCCTAAACGTGGGTGGTACCTTTGGTGGCCGTCAAGATTAAAGGATTTGGAAGAAGGAAGATTTGTTTTGCTTTTTGCCTATTTGCCTTCACTCTCACTGGCAAGTTCATCTACCCTGTGGCTGCTGCATTCCTTTGCCGATATTAGAACCAACTTCTTTGAAATCCCACTGTAGAATGAAGACCAACACCTCCAGGAAACTCACCGACCTTCAGCACTAGACTGGAACTGCTGAGCCATCAAGCATCCAGCCATCAAGCCAAACAGGCATGATATTCTCAGCCTCCCATGTGAGACAGCCATTGTTAGATTTCCCAGACAGTGTCCTGTAAACCAATGGAATAAATTCTACCAGTTCTGTTCCTCTGGATATCCCTGAAAGAGTAACAAGTACCCACCAGTCAACACAAATCCCAGTTTGCTTTTCTAGTGAATGTTTGTTGGGGTTTTTTTTAATGATTTGTTGTGTTTTGTTTTGTTTTATTTTGTTTTCTGTGTTTTTTTTTTGTTCTTTGTTTTAAGAGTAGAAACACATTAAACCTCTTCATCCCTGACTGGATGGCAAACTCTAAGCTCATACCAGCAAAGCTGATTAAAGCATTAGGAATGTGTGTACACAAGTATAAAGTTATTCCTGTCCAATTTGGATCAGAGATAACATCAGCCATGTGGGCAAACCTGGACCTCTACCATTTAACACAGACAAATCAGGACAAACTGTCAGCAGCTTGTCGGGCCAACGTAGACGAGGGCCTGGGAGTCATGTTGTTATTTTCTTTTATGAATTTGCAGTAACCCTGCTCATTAATCGTGTTTATAATGTTAACTTTGGCACTCTTCCTTGGCTCATCAAATATTTCCCTAATGAACTGTCAGCTCACCCCATCTCAATAGTAACGACTTTCAGATTAAGTTCATCTGGACTATGGGGGTTTTCAGAATTCTATGCTGACAGAAAACACAGGGGGAAAAAACGAATCTTTTTCATTATATTTGAAGAAAGACATATTCATCTGCTGCCTTCCCCCAGAGCTGACTATGCCCAAGCTCAGTGCTGAGACCTTCACCCACATTTACCTGTACACCATCAGATCCATGAAATGAGCACTCTCATCTGGGGAGGCATTGTACTGACACAACCCTACAGGGCTCCCTCCCCTGCAGCCACCCTGTCTCCAGGGCCCTAGTGTCCTTCCCTTCCCTAAAAAGAGTTGTTGGGATCTACACCCAGCATCACCCATGCCCAGAAGCCAAAGCCTGGATAGTTGGGTTTTTTTTTTTTTTTTTTTTTTTTTTGGTTTTTCGAGACAGGGTTTCTCTGTGTAGCTTTGCGCCTTTTCCTGGAACTCACTTGGTAGCCCAGGCTGGCCTCGAACTCACAGAGATCCGCCTGGCTCTGCCTCCCGAGTGCTGGGATTAAAGGCGTGCGCCACCACCGCCCGGCGGTTTTTTTTTTTTTTTTTTTTTTTTTTTTTTTTGGTTTTTTGAGACAGGGTTTCTCTGTGTAGCTTTGCGCCTTTCTTGGATCTCGCTCTTTAGACCAGGCTGGCCTCGAACTCACAGAGATCCGCCTGCTTCTGCCTCCCGAGTGCTGAGATTAAAGGCGTGCACCACCACTGCCTGGTTCTGGATAGTTTTTTTTTTTAATTTGATTTATTTATATTATCTAATGTGTAAGTGCTTTGGTCACACTATGTATGTGTACCACGTGCATGCCTGCTGTCTGAAGGGGCCAAAAGAGGACAGTAGATCTCCTAAAATTGGTTAACAGATGAATGTGAGCCATCATGTGGACACTGGGAATAGAACCCAGTTCTATTCTGTGAGAGTAACAAGTGCTCTTAATGGCTGGGCCATCTCTCTAGGCCCCAAAATCTATATGCTATCCTTGAAGATGCTTAGTTATTCTACAAAGCTCCATGGGGGCCTTGATGCTGATCCTCAAGGGTAGACTCCAAACTATCAGTGGAGAGGATGCCAGGGCTGGTGGTGCTGTGGACAGAAGGTCCTGTGGAGAGCAAGACTGGAGAAGCAGCCTGGACTGGATAAGGGATGGGTTGGGTCCTGGCAGCAGGTAGAGGTATGATGGTGCTGAAGACATGTGAACAATCTCATGAACTATCCAGTTTGGGGATTCTTCATCTATAGGATAATTTCAACATTGTCTTAAAGTCTTGCTTAAAGACCCACGATGGTTGCATGAAAAACACCAGCTGGGACTGGGTAGCCCCTAAGCTCCCAAGAATATGAAGTCCTGAATGCTGTGTGAAGTATGAAATTGGCACGTGTGCACAGCCCCACACATTCTCTGCAACATCCTAATGCCACAGTGTGCAGCTCAGTGTGCCGTCTGGTGAGTGCTGGTGTGTGTGTGTGTGTGTGTTCTTGAGATGCACACTCACAGAACCAGGCCTGAGTCTCCTGAGTGCTCTTGCTTGTGGCTCTGAACTCTGGCCTGGATGGATGGGCAGTTCTGAGAAGGAAGATTACTGGATGCAGCCAAAAGCATGGAGGTATGTGATTTAATTACAGAGCTGTAGGAATCTGGCTCATTTCTTTCCACTCTGTGTGAGAGACATAGTCACTCTACACGGCCACTTGTAGAAACTCACAGGGTTGAAAAGCTCATGGGACACTTGTTTTCCCCAGCCTGGATGGTGAGCCCTGGTCAGATTCAAATACCCATAGTTACTGGAGAGTAGCAGTAACTGCTTTCCAGTTCAGAGACGCCCATTCTTTCTAAGCACCCAGGATGACATCGGGCAGACCTGATGTTTGGGATCAGAGCACCTCTCTTCCTGTGGAGTCCCCTCATCACCACTGAGGTGGTCACATGATCACAAGCTCACTGTTACGCTTGGCACCACAACAGACCAAGGACACATGATTTGGGGAGATGAGATGGGCAGATTTTTGAACCATCTCATATGCACAGCAAAGAACAGTGTTGAGAGAGGGCTGGAGAAGATGCTGGCTGACCCCAGGCCTTTTCTCATAGAAACAGCTGACAACCGCCCCACAGTGTTCCAGCTATGGGTGTTTCCTGCAATAACAGGGAGTTTAAAATAGCACCCTTACCTCCCTCTCCCTCCTCTGAGTGATGGGCGGCAGGCCCACGGGCCACAAGGCTTCCTGTAGGAAGAGCCTTTCTGCTTCCCTCAGAGCAGCTCTCCAAGAAAATAAATAGCATGTGCTCATTATTCAAATGAGGCTTAATTAATGCAGAACTCGCCCCCAAACTTTCCAAGACACCCATGATAATGAGCTCCCAGCTCACCTCCCTCCAGCTTGGGATGTCAAGCTGAAAAGGCTGCCTGTAACAGGGATGAAATGTTATGAGGGCCGGACTGTGGTCTGACTCTGTGGTTTCACAGCTTGCTGGAGTATCTCAACCCCAAAGCCTGTATTCCAGGGGTAAAGTTGGTGGAGTTGGTGGCTTGCTCCCCGGACACCTTCCAAGGTTACAGAAGAGGCCCCACTCAAGGGACTTTGAGGCTGTCTCTAATTTACATACTTGAACCAACCCCAGCCCTTATTCCAGCCCAAACGCAAGAGACACTGAGTTACCCCTGTCCTTTATCCCTAGCCTCTCAGCCTTGCCCTCTAGAACCAAGGGCAAAGAGAGGACACCCACTCCAGAGTCCTGGAGGAAGCAACATCATGCCTGGGGTCTGAGCAAGGCAGGGTGGAAAGATGGGAAAGGGAAAGGCGAGACTGGAAGGGGAAGAAGCCTGTCCTCTGGGGTCTAGCCCACACCTCCTGGTGGCTGAGCATCAGAAACATCGATGCAACTGAGCCAGCTAACATTGCCTACAGAGATGGAGCATGTTTTCCTAAGAGACAACTCAATCAAGGGTGAGGAAAGAAACACGGGGCTGAAGAGATAGCTCATCAGTTAAGAGCGTGTTCCAATCTTGCAGGGAACCCAGGTTCTACTCCTAGGACCCACTTTAGGCAGCTCACTGCTGTGTACAACTCCAGCTCCCGGGGACCTGATGCCCTCTTCTGGCCTCCAAGAGCCCTGCACTCAACACACACACACACACACACACACACACACACACACACACACACACACACACACACACACGAGAAACCGTATTTACTGAGAGTCAGGAAATGCATGGCCTTGAGTTTCACACTGTTTCGCTCCTCACACAATTGAAACTGCTTATTGGAGGGTCAGTAAGTACATGACTTGAGTTTCACACTATTATTGATCCTCTCTTATCCCTAAACCCAAACAATGTAACTCATGAAACCATCTTAGAACTTTATTTACAAAAATAAAATCCCTTAAGAGAAACAAGTAGGGGCTGGAGAGATGGTTCAGTCATTAAGAGCACTGGCTGCTCTTGCAGAAGACCCAGGTTGATTCCCAGCATCCACATGGCAGCTCATAACCATCTGTAACTCCAGTTCCAAGGGATCAGACACCCTCTTCTGATCTCTAAGGGTACTCTATGCATATAGTACACAGACATACATGCAGGCAAAGCACTCATACATATAAAATACTAAAATAAACCTAAAACATTTTAAAAAGAGAAACAAGTAAATTAGATAATTATATTTCTACCTAATTTTTAAACTTTGCTCCACCCTCCAGCCTTGCTGTAAATTATACCTTTTGAACAATGGTGCCTGAAAAGCCACAGAATTATGTATAAAATTCTCTCTAAATGCCCACATTCACATCAGAAACATGGGCTGTCACCTCCTCTATGTAATAAACTCAATGACTTTGCTTCACTCTGATTCTTGCTGATTTTTTTTTTCCTGAGTGGTGGTCCCTGAGTGGGAAGGGAACTTCTCAGGCTCTGGCTACAGTGTTCTGTTTGGTCTCCACTGATGACAGAAGGATAGAGTCCTCCCCAGGGCTCCCACAGACTGGAAGTGCTGGTCCAACCATCCAACCTCTTGATTTCTCTACCTGTGAGGTAAAAGGGAGGTATCCATTTGTCTGCTACAAAGGACCTGAAAGAAGGCAGGCGGGGCACTGTGGACAGTCCAGGCATCCTGCAGAATGAGACATCCTCTATGGCCCTCCCCAGAGGAGGGGAATGTCTATGACGTCCAGTCCACAGAGGAGAAGAGGGCCCCCAGCTACTGTTACAGCCTCACTGGGAGCAAGGAGGGAGGGACAGAGGACACAACCACCATCTTCCTCTCCCAGTCCCCCACATCGCTTACATATTAAACATGCAACTTGCAGATCCAGCAAATGAGACACGAGGGGCTGAGGAGAGGGCTCATCACATTAGGAACTCAAAGACCAGAATTTAAATCCCCAGCACACTGGCAGGACCTGTGCCTGGAAGCCTCGGTCCTTCCAATGTGGGTTCTGCTAACAGGAAGGTTTCCATTTTCTGCGTCTTTCAGTCGCCCCGCACAGAGCAACAATGCAGCCCCTGCCTCCATACAGGACAACAATGCAGCCCCTGCTTCCATACAAGGCCATAATGCAGCCCCTGCCTCCATACAGGACAACAATGCAGCCCCTGCCTCCATACAAGGCCATAATGCAGCCCCTGCCTCCATACAGGACAATAATGCAGCCCCTGCCTCCATACAAGGCCATAATGCAGCCCCTGCCTCTGTACAAGGCAATAATGCAGCCCCTGCCTTCATACAAGGCCTTATGCAGCCCCTGCCTCTGTAAAAGGCAATAATGCAGCCCCTGCCTCCATACAAGGCCATAATGCAGCCCCTGCCTCCATAAAGGGCAATAATGCAGCCCCTGCCTTCATACAAGACCTTATGCAGCCCCTGCCTCTGTACAAGGCAATAATGCAGCCCCTGCCTCCATACAAGGCCATAATGCAGCCCCTGCTTCCATAAAGGGCAATAATGCAGCCCCTGCCTCCATAAAGGGCAATAACACAGTCCCTGCTTCCTTTCTGTCTTTCATTCCATTACTAATCAACAGCCATGAAGCTCAGTGCAGAGGCCACTGGCTTGAAGGAGAACATGAGAACACAGGGTGTATGCAGATCTGGGCCAATCACACAGTGCTTCCATGATGTCAGAGCCATAGCCTCCAGGACTGCACCTGGATCCATTCTCTCTGATTTAACACCTTAACTGGACAAGACATAATGGCGGGGCTCAGGAGAAGGCAGTCATCAGGGATGGAGAGAGTCCCGACAATTCCCCAGGAGGGAAGTGGTCTCCCTGCCACAACCCTTTTCACTTTTCCATCCACTTTAGCCTGTGATTCATGAATGAAATTAATAGACACCAACCAGGCATGGCCATGCCTACGGTGCTACGTCCAACAGCAGATGTTTCCTGCAGTGATTGTATTAGAGTAACCATAACCCAGGAACACAGCCCGCTCATCAGCACTGGATCACTCGCACTAACGAGACTGACTGTGGTACTGGAAAAGGCAGCTGGGATGAAGGCTATGCCTAAGCTGGCCCTGCCCCGCTACATATCCCAAAGACCGTCAGTCATTGGTCTGTTTCCTCCATGGGGCAACTGAGAAATGTCTCTAATTTGGGATGTGGATCTTAGCTCTGACATTTATGGCTGTGTTAGTGAGTATCTGAGATGGCCCAGAGGCCCTGGGATATTCTGGGACAGGGAAGACACTCTTCATCCTAGACTCACCATGGTTCCCCGAGTTTTGACAGATTAATGTAGTTTGTCTGTTTGCTTGATGTTGTCCTGCTCTGTCGGCTAACACAGGCACAGCACCTCTTCCTCTGCATCCAGTGAAGTCCATGTGCCGCCTCCTTCCACACCATATGCACATAATGATTGATGTTATAGATCTAAAGAATTCTAGGACCTCCAAATGAGGGGAAACACATGGTATTTGTCCAGTTTACTTAGGATGGGCTCTCCCAATCCAAGTCCTTCACTACTTAAAGGATCAGATACCAAATGACCCCACACAGCCCTATCTGCACCCAGGAGCCCTAGAAAATACTCAAATTTCCAGTTCTCAGGGAATCCTGGAAATCCTGCTAACCCCGCCCTCTTTCTTGTTGTGACCCAACACGTGAACACACATATACACACAAACACACACATGGATACACACAGAGACAACACAAACACATACACAGAGACACACACAAACACACACACACACACACACACACACACACACACACACACACACACACACACAGTCTCATCCCATGCAAAGCCCCCATCAGAAGAGAGAGCAGGCACCTTGGGTTCAGAGCCACACAATGGACAGCAGTCAGCCTGAGCGTTTGGACACTGTGTCCACAGGACTCAGAGACAATACATCAGAGGACACCTGCCCCCTTGTTTACTGCAGCACCATTCACAACAGCCATGACGTGGAATCAGCCTGGGCATCCATCAACTCAACAGACCAGTGAATAAGTAAGATGTGGTACATACGTACACACACACACACACACACACACACACACACACACAAAATGGAGTTATATTCAACCCATAAAAAGAATGGAATTATGCCACAGGTAGGAAAATGGATATAAGTAGAGACCACCATATTAAACAAAATAAACCAGACACAGAGAAGCAAACACTGCATTTCTATCTCATGTGTGAGTCCTATGGATTCTTCACAGAATCTCAATGGATTCTTTACAGATCCATAAAACCATCACATCCATCATGTTGGGAAGGCAGATGGGGGCTTGGAGAAGGAAGGAGACTGGAGAGGGAGACAGAACAGGTGGGGCCGACAGGGTCGAAGCAGGCGATAGATATATTTGAAGGCGTCTTTACGCAACCCAGCACTGTGGATAGTGAATAGACACAGATGAAAATGGAAGAGGGAAAAAAGGGGCTACAACTCCAGATTTAGAGACACACTGAGGAGGCCGAGGACCACTGACCCCATTCCAAAGGGCACCAAGAGCCGTGTTCCCCGGGCCTGACGTGGCTTACGTACCACTCCTTTGCAATCTTAAAAACATACGCTCAGTCAAACAGGAGCGTTTGAAATACACTACAGAGGCCAGAGAGGCAGCTCGGCAGTTAAAGCACTTTAAAGCAGAAGTGTGAAGAACGAGATTCAAATCCCCAGAAACCCACATAAATGTGGGGACGGTACAGAGGCTGCCTATAATTAAAGCCCGGGAAGGCAAGGGCAGGGAATCCAGATCACAAAGTGGCAAGCCGAACTAGTCATCAGTGAGCTCTGGGTTTGATTGAAAGATCTTTGCTTCAAAGAATCTGGTGGGAAAGCAATGAAAGATCCCTGACATCACACACACACATACACACACACACACACACACACACACACACACACACACACACACACAAACAACAACATACATTCAAACACAGGAGTCCACATACATGCCACACACACAAAAAAAATGGAAAAATAAAATACATAAGTAGAAACTGCAATTAGGCTTTACTTATCCATTTATATTAAGTAACGAGAAATGAGTGTTTCAAAATGCCCTGATTTATTTTTAAGTGGCACTGGAAACCAAACCCAGAGCCTTGTGCAGCTAATCACTCTCCCTGAATCCCTATTGAGAGCTCACTGGCCTGTAAAAGGGCAGGTGGTCCTCTCAAATTGGAGAGACAAACATGGCTGTGCCCAGGTCAAGGGTGGGTGCAGCTCCCACAGGTGTGGACTCACCAAGGCACCTTCCCTCTGGCCGGCGCTAGAGGGCGCACGTGGCTGGGAGCCCTTCTGTGAATTTGGCATTCTCTGCGGGTCCAGGCAGGGGACCCCTCCCTGCAGCTAAGGTAAGCCTGGAACAGTTTTGCAACCTGTCAAGGGAACCGGAACCCTGTCTGCTCCCTCCCCTCCCACCCCAGAGCTTATGGAAGAGGCTGGAGGAAGGTCTTCCTTGTGCACCCTGGAAGAGACCACAACTCTTACAGGAAGTTTTTCTCCGTGCACAGAGAAAGCAGAGTCAAGTCTTAGAGACATTAATGGTGAATTTTGCTTCAGGGAAAAATAGCTAGAAGTGGAGATTTGCGTCTCTGAGGATGTCTTAAGAGTCAGACATTCCAGAAGGTGAATCTCTGCTATGCCCTTTGCTGTGTGGGCTTGAACAAGGAAAGAAATCTCGGAAGTTCAGTTCCCTCTAGCCCTAAGATGGGATGAATACTATGGTGGTTTGAATGAAAATGGCCCCCTGTTAGGCTCACAGGGACTGGCACTATTAGGAAGTGTGTTACTGTTGGAGTCGGTGTGGTCTTGCTAGAGGAAGTGTGTCACTGGCTCTGGACTTTGAGGTCTCAGGTGCTCAAGCCAGTCCCCAGTGTCTCCCTCCCTCCCTTCTTTCTGCCGATCTGGATGTAGAACTCTCAGCTACTTCTCCAGCACCATGACTGCCTTGCACACCACCATGCTTCCTGCCATGATGACATTGGACTAAATGTCTGAACTGTTAGCCAGCCCCAACTAAATGCTTTTCTATATAAGAGTTGGGATGGTCATGGTGTCTCTTCACAGCAATAGAACCCTAGCTAAGACCAAGTACCTCTAACTCGTAGGCTTCAGGCAAGAATTGCTTACCGTCCTACACCTGCAGGTGGCTCAGAGAGCCCTGTAGAGACACATGCATGCCTGCACCCACCCACACACAGCTCCAGAGTGGGACTTCTGCTCAGGAGGAGAAATGCTTCCTTTTCATTGATCCACATAATGGCTTTCTGTGGCTAATCAGCCTGAACTGTATTCCATTGTTTGTCCTCAGTAAGATCTGTTGATCTAATTACCCAGGTCTAGAATTAGATTCTCACCCTGAGCTGGGAGATCTGCTCCAACAATCTACCTCCTTTTCAAGAAAAGCATCCTGAGACTGAGCGAGTTCCCCAGCAGCCTCGAGGTTACCATGAGCTACCACGGCAGGTAGCAAAGAAAATCTTATTTTTCCCCAAGCCCTAACTAATTATGGAATGTCATCACAGCCCGATTAGTATTTACCCAACAACGTGCTGATTCCTGATCCAACCAAAAGCTTAACTGCCATTTAAATGGAGCACGATATTTAAATCTTAATTTCATTACCTCCTGGTAATAATCTTACAATTATAAATCTAAAGTATCACTCGGAATACATTTGCATGTGTAAAGAATCCGTCCTCATTGTCTCTCCCATGGCACACATGCCCGTTGGCTTGACTTCTGAACCAGAACTGAGTATCCTTTTATGGAGAGAGAGGTGATATAATGTCCTGCCTCGAAGCCTGCTCCCTGTGGGAGAAAAACACAATACAGACAATGGAAGGGCAGCTGGACCAGCAAGAATGCCACGTCCATCCCCTGTGAGGCATGAGCCACCTCTGTGTAGTTTAAGGATGCCCATGCTCTCTGCTGCTAAGTCAGTCAATATAATTCCCCAAAGTGCCATGCTAATTGTCACAGAAGGGACAGTAGATATTGTCAACTGCTGCAAAACTCTCAGGCTGCCATGGCCTCAGTGGCTATATCAGGGCCATGTTATTTCTCTATATTCTGTCTGTGTTATTTCTCCAGGGCAGCATTCTCCAAGGAGTCGAGATTGGGTAGGCTTATCAGCAAGAGTGTGTGCGCATGTGCAGAAAATAACGCTCTCAGCATCTGGGAGTCCGGTTTACAGGGTGTTTCCGGGTTGCCCCTTCACCGGGCTAAGACCATAGCCTTTTGACCTCTTCAATTCTGGTGACTCTAATGACTATCCCTGAGCAGAAGCAGCAAGTGCCTTTCTGAGGGGAACCTGTGGCTGTAGATAGGCTGACAACTTCCAGCATTGCCCAAGCCGCCATGGCTCCACTATGGAACCAATCCCCACCTACCAGGAAGCCCCTCACCTTGTTGCCTCCCAATGCTCCCTGGACAGCTGACAGTGTCTCCTGTGCCTCCGTCCTGATATCCTTAGAGCCTTTACCCTTCCTCTTCTCTTTCTGGAACGTTCTATCCCCTAGACATCCTCTAACCTACCCACTCCTTTCTGCTCAGCTGCCAGTGTATCAATATCCTGTCAGAGCCTCTCTCTACCTGGCACTGGCTCCACCTCTCTGCTACTTGGCTTTTTCTGTAGCTCTTGATCCTCTACAGTTCTCTGTTTATTGCCTCTCTCCGCATTCTCCATCCCCCATGTCGGGAACACTGACTGTCACACAGCTGTGTTCAGAAAATATTTGTTGAATCAGACAGGATGCCACAGACCTATAATCCCAGGTCTTGGAACGCTGGGACAGGGAAATTATGGTTCTAGGACAGTTTAGGCTACACATGGAGATTCTGCTTCAAAAAAATTACTGATATTTATTGGGACAAAGAGTACACACACACACCACCAGCAACATCACTGCTATCACTACCATTATCACCATCACCATTATTACCATCCTCCTCAATGCCATCATCAGCATTATGACCATCATCATCATCACCACCACCACCACCACCACCAGCACCACCAGCAGCACCATTATCACCACCACCATCATCGCCGCCATCGCCGCCATCATCATCATCACCACGATCACTATCATCATTTCCAGATGGAAGGTGCCAACGAAGTGCCTGAGGCAAAATTAATGACGTGTAGAGAATAGTACTTTCCATAAGCTCATAAACAAAGGCACCACGAGGAATCATCATTACCACCAATGAATTGACTCCATACATTCAGACAAGGCAGATGCAAAACTTCTGAGTATGTGTGAACCCAGGCTGTGTATTGATGAACTCATTGTGAGTAAACACTGAGCAGCCACACAATGTGCCTACTGCAGCAAATATCCCTCTTACAGAAGAAAGCACATGCTAAGCCAGATAAATACCCTTATGGGTGGTTCATAACCATCTGGAACTCCAGCTCCAGAGATTTGACATCCAATTCTCGTCCCACAGGCACTTGCACACACATGGCATGTACACACACACACACACACACACACACACACACACACATACACACACAAATGCTATAACAGGGTGTCCTACTCATAACAGCTTGTGTTCACCAAGGAACTAAAGTCCAATTGATAACAATGAGAAGTAAGGAATGACACTCGTCTTCCCAAATTCTAGACAAAAATCTGGCCCTACTGTGTGCTGCCCCAAAGCTGCCCCAACAGACACACTAGCTTGGCTGTGTAGATTTGACTGTTCTCTATATTCTGCAGAGTCCATACCTGATACTTCAGCCTAAGAAGAGTCTGAGGCTGGGAACTGATGGTTGGGGCATAGACTTAAATCCAAGACATCAAGTCCTTTATACAGGCATTATAAGCAAGCAGCGTTGTAACCCTCAATTTCCAAAGAAAAGGGCATCAGCTAGATGTGACTCAGTATGTGACTGTCTCTCAGTCCCTTCCTTCCCTATGGGCTTAATCATTTCTTCCTTTCTCCCTCATCTTTCTCTTTCCTGTGCTGGGAATTTAACTCAGGGCTATAAGCATTCTATCACTGAGCTATGTCTCCAGCACTATCTTTAACTTCTATGTTGAGGCAGATTCTCACTTAGTTGCCCAGGACCTTGAACCTGAGGTCTTTCTGTCTTAGCTTCCTAAGTTACTGGGATGACAGACTTGAGCCACCTGGCCTGGATTGATTGTTTCTCTGTTTACTTAATTCTTACTCATCTTTCTCATTTTAAAATCTATTGTGGGTGAGGCGTATGAAATACATATGTTCTCATGTGTGTGAATACACACATGGATGTGAGAGCACCCATGAGGCTAGAAGTCAATGCCAGTTGTCTTCCTCTATCACTCACAGCCATGTTTTTCTGAGGCAGGGTCTCTCACAGAACCTGGGGCTCACTGATGCAGCAATACAGAGTGGTCATTGAACCTCAGGGATCCTCCTGGCCTTGTGCGAGGGCTATTCTTGGTTGTCAACTTGACTACATCTGGAATGAACTACAATTCAGAAATGGAGGCAGACACACCTGTGAGAGATTTTTTTTTTTTTTTTGGCTTGGTTTGAAGTCAATGAATCCACTTCTAGTCCAGACCTTTGAAGCCTTTAATCCAGATCTTGAGATGGCTCGTACCTTCTGCTGGAAGTCTACATATTATATAAGGACATAGAAGGAGGAAGTTTTTGCTCTTTGCCTGCTTGCCCTCATTTTGCTAGCACACCCATTCCTTTGTTGGAATTAGAGCCTACTTCTTTGGGACTCCAGCATATACTACAGTAGACCAACTGAGACATCCAGCCTTGTGGACTGAGCAACTATGGGATTCTTGAACTTCGAATTCACAGCCAGCCATTGTTGGATTAGCTGAACTGCAGTTTGTAAGTCATTCCAACATACCCTCTTCATATAGAGAGATTCATTCTATAAGTTATGTTACTCTAGAGAACACTGATTAATACACTCTGCCTCCCCAGCACTAGGGTTTGGGGTGAGCATTAAGACTCTTGGCTCTTTATGTGAGTGCTGGGGATCTGAACTCAAGTCCTCATGCTTGTGTGACAGGCATTGGACCAACTGAGTGACCTCCTCAGCTCTCATTCTTGTTCCATAGCTTTGACATCCCTTTAACCTCACAACTGTGTGTGTGTGTGTGTGTGTGTGTGTGTGTGTGTGTGTGTGTGTGTGTGTGTGTGTGTGTGTGGAATGTCCAGACTATTACCTGGTGTCATGGCTATTCTTGGTTGCCAACTTGACTACATCTAGAATTATCTGAAACCCAAGTGGCTGGGTACACCTGTGAGGGATTTTTTTTCTTAATTACATCATTTAAAGTGTGAAGACCCACCTTGAATCACTATCTTTAAGGTGGGAAGATACACCTTTAATTCAGATCTTTGGAGGTGGGGAGATCCACCTTTAATCTGGGCCACACCTTCTGCTGGCAGTCTATATAAAGAATGTGGGAAGACCTAAGCTACTGTGGGTGACGTCATTCCCTAGGTTGAGGTCCTGGACTCTAAGAGTGGAAAGGGTGAGCTGGGTACTAAGCATGCACGCATTCAACTTCTCTCTGCTTTTGACTGTGGATGTAACAGCTGCTTCAGGTTCCTGCCTTGACTTCCCCACAATGACAGACTATAACCTGGGCTGGTGAGCTAAAAATTAACCCTTTTCTTCCCCACATTGGTTTTTTGTTTGTTTGTTTGTTTGTCAGGATGTCTTATCACAGCAACAGAATGAGGCTATGGCAACTGCATTGGAATTCACATGGATATGATGGAGACTCACAGGTGGCTGTGATGGGGAAGGAAAACACATGCCCAAGGAAGTACCCCAAAGGGAAGCACACAGCCTGAGCTCTGTATCTCTGCTGTCCACGTCACTGCATTCTGAGGGTCAGCTTCCACTGGAGAAAGCCACATTAAAGGAACAGGTGATTTCTGAGTGGAAAAGACAAGGTACCATGGGTTCTGCCAGCCAGAGGAAATTGGAAGAATGAAGGAGAAACATCAGATCAAAAGACAAGTTAAGCCACCATGGGTCCTCAGCATCCAGAGTCCAGATCCATGTATTCAACCAGGCACAGATTAGACATAGTCAGAAAGAAGATGTCTGTACAAAGAACATAGACTTTTTTTCACACCAAACAAGACAGTATAACAACTATTGATAGTGCACAGACATTCTATCAGATAGAGTAAGTAACGCAGAGGCGGTCACAAACACGCAGAAGGGTATGTGTAAATTATATGCAAATCCTCCCGGGATCTTGTCCATCTCCTCCGAGGCACTGTAACCAAACATCCCAAAGATAATGAGCTGCAAATGTAGTATTGTCAAATGGGCAGAAAATCACCATTAACCAACCCCACTATTCTGAAACAGTATCCACCTGTGTGCTTACAAAGCACTTTATTATGATATCTGAAAATTTGCCCTCCTTGAGCTCCTGTGTCTAAGGATAGTTCAGTCCTCAACAGGAAATGATGAAGTTGTATCTCACAACCCACCAAGAACCACAGCAAAAGCCCAAGACATATTAGAGATGTTTCATCAAACATGAAAACTGCCCGGTGCTGGAAGTTGATACCATGACTGCGTCTTTGAACTGGGGAAGACGACTTCCCTAAGGGAATCATTATTTTCTGTCTAGGAAGTGGTAGTTTCCTGTCTGCTGGAGTCACAGAGAAGTCTATAAATGCCAGAGGCCAGGTAGGATATCCCTGTGCTCCTGTTTTCCTTCTAGAAATATCTAAAAAGCAAAGCAAGAATGCTGCATCACCTGTCATAATTGGACAAAGCCATCAAGAAATGAGCAGCCACCAAAGATTCTGACACCAAAAGAATCAGAAAAACAGTATTTGTATTTTGCCCTCATACATTAAAAAAAAAATCTAAACCTAAAGGACCTCCCTTTGATCCATCTCATTTCCTGCTTCCTTCCTTTTCAATTTGGGGAAGATTTTTACCAAATGGAGTACGTCTACTCTGAGGTCTGAGTAGCACACTGTTCTGTGATTCACCCCTCCTGGAAAGCTGTTAGTGGGAAGCAATTACCCCAAATGGACCTGTGTACCTGAGAGAGCTCTGGGGCTCATTTGCTGCCAGTATTTTAGAAGCAAGAAAGCAATTCCGACTCTCCAGAAGCCAGCGTCTGTACCCAGTTTCTTAACTGATGTCTTCAGGGCCCGATAAAAGATCAGATGTAGCATGAGGCATTGCCAAGGCATTACCAGGAGACGTCCTCATTCATCCTGAAGGAAATGGGGGGTAGTTTCAAGATTCTCATGGCCCTCAGACAACAAATAGCTCACTTTGGAAGAGCTGGCTGTAGTCTGAAGGAACGATCCCCACCAATACAGAGAAACCAGCACATCTCTCAAGTTCTAGAACATTTTTAGGTTTGGAGTTTTGCTTTGTTTTTTAGACAAAGGTTTAGAGAGAGATGGCCTAGCAGTTAAGAGCACTTTCAGCCCTTGCTGACATTACTTTGGGTGGCTCACAACTGCCTGTAATGCTAGCTCCAGGGTATCTGATGCCCTCATCTGGCCTCCATAGGTACAATACTCATGTGCATAATACACACACACACACACACACACACACACACACACACACACACAAATATACTTTTTAAATCATTTTTTAAGTAAAGGCTTTCTATAACTCCTAGGCAACATTTTCTTTTCATGTCCATGTAGTGCTGTATCAAGACTGTTAAACTCCCTGACTGAAAAGAATAAATTTTTTTTAAAAATCTATAAATATAACCCATGGCATGAGTACTAAAACTCAATAGAAAGCACACAATCAAAATAACACAACCATTGAAGAATGTTCAAATGTTTATTTCCATGTTAAAAATGATGAGTTACCCTGTGGTTAGAATATACCTTTATGCTGAAAAATGAAGTCATTTTATTTCTGAAATATTTCCAGTTGGGGAGGGAGGAAAAAATTCAGAATGTAATGAAGAGTAAGATCAAAATGTTCTGGAAGATTTCACCAACAATCCCAGCATGAGCCACAATGTCCTTTCCAGGTCAGAATTCCTAATTGGGTGTATTTTTCAATGTCAGACCCCGATGCTTTTCCCGTCATCCACTTAAATATGGTTGAGCTGGATGTCTGTACACTTAAAAGCTGTTTCACATGCTTTTATTTTTAAATGTATTTATTCCAGTACACCATTCACAGTTTCATTATATTGCCTATATTACATACAAAAATATCTGCTGTCTGTATTTCAGCAAAACTTTGTCCCACCATCCACCCTCTACATGACAGATGAGATGCATTACATTATACGGATACGGTTTTGATGGAGAAGAAAGGTGCAATTCATAAACCATCTATGGTGTCATTTACAAAGACCTGAATGGAGAAATGTGACTCTCTTTAGATGACCAGAGTAGAAAACCCAATGGGATGAAGATAGGACTTGGAATCACTGCCTGTGGTCACTGTTTGGGGACCAGGGGACTCCTCACTGATGGACACAGCTTCATTGTGGTCTCAACACCCTTTCTCTCCCTCTCTCTCTCTCTCTCTCTCTCTCTCTCTCTCTCTCTCTCTCTCTCTCTCTCTCTCTGTGTGTGTGTGTGCATGAATGCATGGAAGCATGTGTGTAGACCAGAAGTCAATCTCAGACGACATTCCTCAGGCATCATCTACCTTCATGTTGAGACAGGGTCTCTGACTGGGATCTGGAACTTGCCTATTAGGCAAGGCTGGCTGGAAAGGAAGTCTCAGGTGCTTGTCTGTCCCCACCTCCCCCATGCTGGGATTATAAGCATATACCAACATGCCTGGATTATTATGTGGGTGCTGGAGGGTCGGATTCCAGCCCTCAGACTTGTGCAGCAAACTTTACCAACTGAGCTCTCTCTCTCTCTCTCCAGCCCTGATAAGAGTAAACAAAAAAATGTTGATCAGAATACCAAACATGGCTTCCTAAACCTTAAATAAGTGAGTTACAAAATACTTCCACCCATAGGTGTGGCCAAGGGGTAAAATAAAATCAATGCATGTCTTGGCTGTATTTGTGTCTATAAATAGAAATGTTCTGCCTAGACAGCTCAGAACTGCCATAGTCTGGGAATGTGCCCTGGCCAGTGTACCATGCAGACAGTTTTCTAATATTAGTTAGATGTTGCTCTCTGGCCAAAGCTCCCATTGTACCTGTGAGTCTCTCAGATCTAGCACACCTACCGTTCAGCTCCAGTTCTTTGGTGTGGCCACCTGCCTCTTGAGTCCCTATTCCTTGACCCCAAAAGTACCACATGCAAATTCTGAAGACAGTGGCATCATTGTCTTTGAATGTCCTGGGTCACACTACCAGGTGTCCATCACATGTCTCAATCTCTGTGTGGCCAAAGAGCTTATAGCCTGCCACTATCTCCCGAATCCCTCAGGATGAATCTGAGCATAAACATCACTCTGGCGGCAGAGCAAGGGACTTGATAATGTGTGTCTGGATCAGGTTAAATAATCATAAATATATATATATATGAAATAAATATATCAAGTTATAATTTGGATCTCTCAGCCGTGAAAACTGAAGTCCAGGCAACTGCATGGATTTTAAGGCTTGATGGTTTATGCAATCTCCCCCATTCTAGTTCAGGTGTTTTAGGAGCTAGCACAAACATCATAGCTGACTTGATGGAAAACTCAGGTGAGATAGCCACAGTGTATGATCTGCATGAGATATTTAGAGCATAAGATGCTTCCATGACACTGAGATGCTGAATCCTGTCCAAACCAAATCTAAGAATGACGGGCAGGTTCTGTTGATTCCTACCAACTGACTGAGTCTGTAACTCCTTGGTATGCACACACACACACACACACACACACACACACACACACACACAGATGCGGACACTAGTGCGTATGTATGTATATAACTGTGTGTCACATGTTTAAAAAATGTCATTTCCCTCAGAACCTGCCACTTGACTTTGTTTTGAACTGACGGTGTCCTAACACAAAGATACGGTAAAATGTGCACTGAGGCGAATTTACTGAGTGTATCTAAGAGGCCCATGGAGGCATCTTCAGCACCGTGGTCAGCTCCTCCCCGCCCACTTCAAGCCTGTCAATCACTTACTTATGCTGCCCTTAGGAATTTCCTGCTAAGCTATATAGGCAAGCCCAGGGCCTCACCTAAACAATAGGAGGCAGCCTGCTTTGTGTGCCCTTGTCTCCAGACAGGTGCCTCACTATCGATTCCCATTATTTCTGTGATGGGAGATAGGATTTTTAAATGGCTCATGAAAGGAGCCACACTTATCTGCAACTTTGCTGTCCTGCACAGGTGGTGTGGGGCTACCTGCTCCCAGTCCAACCTTTCCAGAAGCAGCCAGCTAACTAGAGACCTCTTAGCAGCAGCAGATGTCAGCCAAGGTTATGCAACACCTTCATCTCCTGGCTTCAGTCTCTGATGGAAGGTTTTGAGAACCCCGGTAGCTCCAGTTCTTAGAAGTCATTCTAAACACAGAAGCAAGTGAATCGTAGTTCTGGAGGTTGAAGTCTGAGACCTACATGCCCAACCCTGTTTGTAAACACACTGCAATGCTGGGCGTGGGAGAGGCAGGGAGAATGTCTTAGCTGTCCCGTCATGGCTACAGGAGGGCCAGCTGCCTTGTTTCCAGCCTGGACATACACAAAATGAGAGCAGAGGAATAAGAAAACGTCTCCTCTGAGAGGCTCAGATATCAGCCCTTGGACATCAGTGACCCCCTGCATGTGCTTCCTGCTTTGGACCTTTTAAAATCCCATTTTAGGGAGCTGACAATGACTCGGTTAGTTCACAATGTGGCATACTAGTCAAGTGCCTGGGTTTCTAGTTACATCATCGTGATAAACAAAAATGTCACATTTTGCCAATCCAAAGATCTCTGCCTTCCTTGAAGCTGTTCATGATGCTTGTAAAGAGCACTTTTATTTAAAATTATGCAAAAAAATCTTTTTTCTCTTGCAACTTTGACTGAATACCATAGTTTTTTTGTAACAGCTGACTCCTGGGCTCTGGGACATTCATTTATAGTTATGGATTTGGAGAAACCATTGCTTTCTCTACCAAAAGGTGCCTGAGATGGTTTCTTCTCTGTCCAAGTGACAATTGAGGGTTCTGTTTTTTTTTTTTCAGTCATTGTATGGATGACTTCTATATATTGCTAACTTGAAACATCGATGTTTTTTTTAAATATGCAAAGTGGAAAGTTGAATGTGAAGCTGTTTCTTCATTCCTTTTCTGTGTAGATCAATCCTGCTTTTTAAAAGAGTTGTTTTTTCTAGTTATGTGTATGTGTGTCTGTGTATGCGCACATGAGTGCAGTACCCACTGAGTCCAGAAGAGGGTATCAGATCCCATGGCCCTAGAGTTACAGAAGGTTTGTGAGCCACCACGTGGGTGCTGTGATCTGACCTCCAGGTCCTACACAAGAGTAGCAAGTGCTCTTAACCACCAAGCCATCTCTCCAGCCCTTCAATCCTGCTTTTTATTTTACTTTGAATAATACACTGTGTTGAGCACAAAGGACTTATATCCCTACTGTGATGTTGGAGTCTCTCTGCCCTCAGAACTCTACCCCCAGGAGATCTGCAAATAACTAACAAGCAGACAATGAAAACAGATGCTTGTGACACAACTTTTCTCCAAATTGGTTAAACTTCATGTGGAAAATGATTGTAAAAAGAAAAAAATCTCTCTTCTGGGTCTCCAGTGAGATCCCTGTTGCCGAGATAGATAACAAAGTCCAATGGCAAGAAGAAGGAGACAAAGCATGAGAATATGCTGCTTAAACACCATCCCCAGCAACAAAGTTTTAAAAAAAAAAAATGACATCCTGTGTGGAGACTCAGAAATGTCAGGATGTGATGAGCCCCAGTGAACAAAACTCATAGGAACAACATAATTCTTCTTTATGTGTTTCTGAAACAACCCCTCCCCCTCAAAAAATGTAAGGTCAAAAGAACAAGTGCGAGTCCAAATGTATATAAAAATAATGAGCCTCACTCCTGACAACTAAGGAAGCTACATTCAGTCATCTTCCGCCATGGAGATCCGAACTCAGGCCACACGCAATGAGTGTCCACTGTGCTTTAAAAGGGCTAGGAATAGAAAAATCACCATCCGGAACATCCCTCATTACACACGGCCATTGGTCATGAGGTGACCAACAGTGTC
This sequence comes from Peromyscus californicus insignis, assembly GCF_007827085.1. Taxonomy (NCBI): domain Eukaryota; kingdom Metazoa; phylum Chordata; class Mammalia; order Rodentia; family Cricetidae; genus Peromyscus; species Peromyscus californicus. The sequence continues at coordinate 16,201,593 of NW_026294540.1, read as the reverse complement.
TGTGGGGTCGTGTCTACCGCTAGGCTGCTGCCTCTGAATGTCTCCCATCCCTGGGAGCCACTGTTTTGTAGACATCACCCAGCTCTCTAGACGGCTGATACCCACTTAGAGAGGGATCCCTCCAGACCCCCTACCCTGACACTTTGTTGAGTCACCCCCTATTGCTGATCAGACTCACTGCTCCACCGTTCAGAAAACAGAAGGCATAAAGGTGAATACGAACTTAAGAAAGGACTTTACATCTGGTCCTGTAGTCTTTCCATATAGTCTCTGAAGTCCTGTGAGTCCCCCAGCCCCATATCCTGGCAGACCCACTTGATGCTGTCATCGCTGTCAAACAAGATGGAGTTGGTGTATGGGCCCCCATCCTCAGGGAGGATGGTGGTGTAGGAAGTAAACTTGACTCTCTTCCTCTTTGGGCCGGAGGAACCCATAGGTTCGTTTTTCAGCTCTTTCTCATATACATAGTCAGGAGGCCTAAGCAGCTGACTATGAAAAGTCTTCTGGGAATTGCCATTCAGCAGGAAGTTCCTCTCCTCGAACTGCAGACCCCTGTCAATCATGGTTGTGCACTCCTCCGAGGGGAGAGTGATGTCCACGGGGTTCTCCAGAAGTTCTACCTCATTCCCAAGCCAGACCCAGTCGTGGGAATGGGGGATGTTGCCTTGCTCACTTACTGCAAACCTTTTGTGTCTATACTTCCAAGCAAAGGCCACGCAGTTGATCAGGAAGACCAAGATGGCCAGACAGAAGACACAGAGCAGGGCGTACATGCCAATCTCCAAATCTGTTAACCCCCTGGAGGTCATCGTGAGGTCACCAGGGTTATTGGATTCTGGTAACTTCCCCTGAGTGGGGAAGCTTGTGAAGGCATCTGCTCCACCTTTGAGTAGCTTTCCTCCCATAGGAGACTGTGGGGTTGTGCTTTTGTTGGTCCTGTCCTCGTGGCCAACTGGTGAGCCATGTTGGAACCACTCCTGGGCTGCTCGCTCCTGGCTTCCCTCACGCTCTATGGAATTGCTGAGGTGGCCTTTGTATTCCCGGTTTACGCCTTCGATATCATTGCCACCTCCTCGGTGCTCGTGCATCCCAGGTTCAAATCTGACCTTGACATTTCCTTTACCCACAGCGAGAGTACTCTTCCTCTTGTTCTTCTGACAAGATTCACTGATCGACATTTCTAGCTTGATCAGGGGACCCTGTCCTTCGCCCTCAGCAACGACGATTGGCCATCTGGTCTGAGGGTTTGGCTGGATGGATACCACCATTTCGTCCAAGGAGGAAACGGTCACTGAGAAATCCTTGGGATCGTAAATGTCTAAAGGCGTCACTGAGCCATCACTGAACAAAATCCAGGAACTGACTATGGCCTCCTAAGGAAAATGAAACCAGAGCACAGTATTATAACCAGGTTCCTTCAAACTTACAAACACAATTTCCTTTGGGCATTACTGGCATCTACAGATAGAGGTGAATTCCTGTATGTGATGGCCTTAGCTCTTGTTATGTCCTGACCTTGTATCATTAATGTACTATAGTCCCACTGACATGAGGTGCCAGGAATGTACTTTGATGGATACATTAAAGTGTAAATTAATTGATTGCATGCCTTCCCATGGAGTGTGACTTTGACCTTTGTGTAGAAACTCGGGAAGATCAGGAGATTTATCTGAATCAATTCCAGATGTAACTAATCAGGTTACCGTTCAAGATGATGTCACTTTGAACACCCTTTATCAGGAAGTCAGTGCTGACACAGCAAAACCTCACTTGGAGGAAGTTCTTGGTAAATGAGGTGGTGTGAAGCTGGCTGATTTAAATGGAACCATGCCCCTATCTCCTTTATAAATGTTTTGTGCATGTTTAAAAACATGGGAGAGCTTTAGCATTGGCAACCCCTGCTATCAATAGGACAATCTGGTACGAATTAGCCATTCTTATTCAAGAAGCTGAAATGGAGTCTCCAAGCCTCAAAAAAATCACCTTCTGTTTGGCAGGGGCGAGAACAGGGGATCCCTTGATCATGGTCTAGTAGCAATCCATGCCTCGCCTAGATCAACCCACGGAAAAGCAAAGAACACCAGAAGATATAGCTAAGCCCTGAGTGCCATCCTCAGAGACAGAGAGAAACTGGATAAGAAGCAAGGAGAAGCCGGGTGGTGGTGGCATAAGCCTTTAATCCCAGCACTCGGGAGGCAGAGGCAGGTGGATCTCTGTCAGTTCGAGGCCAGCCTGGGCTACAGAGTGAGATCCAGAATGAGCACCAAAACTACACAGAGAAACCCTGTCTCCAAAAACCAAGAAGGAGGAGGAGGAGAAGGAGGAGGAGGGGGAGGGGGAGGGAGAGGGAAAGGAGGAGGAGGAGAAGGAGAAGGAGAAGAAGAAAGGAGATTCAAGAGCTGCCAGGCCTGGCTGTGACACTCTTCTAGCCTCCCATGCAAGGAGTCATTAACTGAAGGCAGGGCTAACTTCATGCCCAGATCACGAGGCCCTGGGAGTCTCACCTGCTGTGGGGCTTGGAACACATCCTGAGCAGCCACTGTAGAGACAATGGCCCTCTTGTCTACCTTGTGAGGCTGCAGGGAAAGGGACAGGCCAGCCACCAGTTGCACACCCAGCTCTGTGATGGTGACACGGTCATCCAGGACAATAACTGTCTTCTCAGCCAGGATGGAGTCAGAGAGAGGCGAGAGGACCTGAGAAGGCAAGGTAGAAAGCTTGTGACTTTGCCCCCATGGGAACCCCCCCTTAACTCCCAAGCAGATAGAGCCATCAGTGACCCGTCGAGTGTCCTGGTAAAGGGACACAGTGACAGGTGTTTACGCGGGTCTGTCGTTGTTCAATAGCACAGGCTGAAGGTGATTGAAAGGGATGGCCTTGGTTCACATCTCTTGATTCCTACATGACAATGACTAGAATATATTTATACTCTAAGGAAAAAGAGGGTTGAGGTTAAGAATCCACATCGAACTTTTCTACCTTGGTGATAGGTATGAAAGAAGTGAGGCTTTTTCAACAGCTGTTAAGCAGTTTCTGAGCATGCTGGATTGGTGGCACAGTCTCCGAGGAAGTGGCATTCAGCCCAGCTCTCTCTGCACATCCCTTCTAGTGGGCAGATGTTTGTCACCGAGCACCAATGATTACCGCATGGGCCACTGGGTCATCACTGGATAAACCAGTTCGAGTGGCATTTCCTAAGCAGTTATTCCTCCTAACACACCTTCCGGTGTGCAGCTGGGGGTGGGGGACTAAATCCAAGAGCTAATGCCTGGTAGGTGGAATTGTTCCTAGAATATTCCCCCGGAAGACTTCCTGCCTTCACTCACCCCTGACACTTGTAGGGGGAAAAAAAGATGAGAACTCATTCTTCAGTGCCACTCAACATAGCCACCCAAAAGCCAGATGGGGCTGAATCACACAGGGGATGTAAATGTGTGGTCACCAGAGCTCTTTGGAGTGGGGCGGGAGAGGCTGTGCTCCCAGCTAGTGACAGAAAGAAGTCAGGGACCCTCAGAGTCCCTACTGACAATGGGGGAACTCCATGAGAAGGAATGCACAGGGCTCCTGGCTGACAGCAGCCAGGAGACAGGGGCCTCAGTGCTAGAAGCAGAAAGAGGGAAGATCTCCCAAGAAGGTGAGTGAGACCTGACTGACGCCAGCCTTGGGGTGTCATATAGAGCCCAGTCAAGCCCACCTAGTGTCCCAGCCTACAGAGACATCACTGAATAAATGAGTGTCAAGCAAGGTGTAAATCTGTGGTGTCAGATGTAAATGTGTGGTGTCTTGTAAGGCGGAAATAGAAAACAAGCCGGGCGCACGCCTTTAATCCCAGCAGAGGAAGTGGGATCTCTGTGAGTTCGAGGCCAACCTGGGCTACAGAGTGAGTTCCAGGAAAGGCGCAAAGCTACACAGAGAAACCCTGCCTCAAAAAACAAAAACAAAACAAAACAAAAAAAAACAAAAAAAGAAAAAGAAGAAATAGAAAACAAATGCAGACTATAACACGCTTTGGCCAACTGCACCCAAAGTTAAACCTTGGAAGCACCTAAAACATGGCTTAACTATGATCGATAATATTTTAAATCAGTAAAAAAAAAAAAAAAAATCTGCATAATGATCTTACCAAAATTGGCAATAAAATGTGTTTGTTACAAGGTAATAAAGACTATTCAGTTACGGCCCCCTCTTTATCTTATGAAAACTGTACTTTTTCAGTTTCATTTTGTCTCCTATTCTGGGTGTAACATGGACAATGGTTAAACGGTAAGGCTGGGGGCGGGTTCAGCTTTTAGGAGGTTTACTACTATCTACTCTACTTTGCAAAAAAGGAAAGTGTTGTGGTTAGCAAGATGGCACAGTGGGTGAGGGCGCTTGCTCTGCCAACCTGGTCACCCGGGTCCAATTCTCAGAACCCACATAAAGGTGGAACAGAAGAACCAACTCTACACAAGGTGTCCTCTGACCTCCAAAGACCCACACTCTGTGGCATACACACCCCCATATACACACAATCCCAATATGAATAAGAAAATTAATGTTTAAAAAATCTAAAAGTTCTCATCTCGAAGAAGGTAATTTCTGATACTGTATCTTTAATTTAGCTTTCTCTAATGAAGAAGATATTTTTCTATACTCTAAAAACCCAAGAGAATTTTTTTTTAATTTAAAATAACTTCTTGATCATTTCAGGCGATATATTTTGATCAGATTCACTCTCTCCCCATCCTCCCAGATCCACCCACTTCCCCACTCAATCCAACTTTATGTCCTCTTTATTGGTTTAAAAAAAATTCCAAGTTTAATTTGTACTGGCTGTAAATCACTGGGTAGGTGATCTCCACTGAAGTGTGACTGAGCTACCAGGGGCCACATGCTTAGAGAAAACAGACTCTCCTCCCGGCAGCTATCAAGGGCCCATAGCTTCTCGGCTAAGGGTTGGACCTCAAGCCTGCCTACCCGCTCCATGCTGGGATCCTGTCTGGCTTGAGTGGGCACAGGTCTTGTGCATGCTCTCTAATCACTGTGAGGTCATACGTGCATTAGCCCTGTCACGTCGGGGAAATACTGCTTCCTTGCCCATGTTCTCTGAGTTTGGGGCTATAAAACTGGTCAACTGACCCACCTGCACACAGGCTAAACATGTGTAAGTTGATGCACGCTGGTGTGTGACGTGCACACATGCGATGCGTGCACAGAGCTGTACTGGGGACAGTTAACTGGGGAACCACGGATGTTAAGGAGAAAGTGACAAAGACCCACACACACACCCATCCCACCCCACGATACCTGCACAGTAGTGATGCCCGGCTCCCGCCCTGCCAGGATCCTGCCATCCTGTAACTCGGCAATTTTCGGTTCCTCCACCTTCACAAACTCGGTCACAAGGTCGGTGATGTCAAACTGCCAGTCGGGGCCCAGCATGTAGGTCAGCTGACCCAGGTCAGGTGACTCAGTTACAAACTGAGTGAGAACCCGCACCAGGGCATGCTGGTACTGCAGAGTGCACCCTCGCCCCTTCTTCTCCTCATCTTCCTCATCATCACTCTCCCGGGTGGGCCTGGAGCACAGACAGAGCAAAACGAAATCAAGCCTCCTCCTTAGCGGGGAAACCTTGCCTGCCCTTGACACGGCCTGACTGTCGGAGGAAATGCGGCGGGTTTTCTCCTACTAGGTCTCCTCATCCATTGATCCATCCACTCATCCATCCACTCATCCAATGAACAAATGAATTCACCCAGTGAACAAATGAATTCATCCAGTGAACAAATGAATTCATCCAGTGAACAAATGAATTCATCCAGTGAACAAATGAATTCATCCATTCATTTATCTCTTTCTCTCGATTCCTCTTCCCCTCCTTCCATTTTCTCCTGACCCCTAATTCTCAACAGCTCTCCCAGAGAAATCTTCTCTGTCTCTTCAATTCTAGAGCCTTCCCTTTGAGAAGAACTTGCCCTGTGACCTCCCAGGGGAGGGTTGTGCTGGCTGCCGGCTGCTCTGTGGATGGAGACCGTGCCAGGAAGCGCAGAGCAGTAACCACAACCCCTGCCATGCGGAGTCAGAGAGACCACAGCCTGTTCTCCCAGAGTGACAGCCGACATCCCTGTGCATTGAGTTAGCCTACCATGAGCTCTGCCTCCCATGACAGACAGACAGACAGACATCACAGTGGCTACACATACTTAGTTCCTTCAACTTTCCCAGAACCTGGAGACTGAGGTTTAACTCTTGTCCTAATGTTACTGATAAGGAAACCAAGATGGGGAGATCAGAGGCTCTTAATCAAGGCCAGAAACTGGTCATCTGCAGAGGCGAGGCTAAGGCCAAGCAACCTGCCCCTTCATGTGCCCTCTCCTTTTCTAGGTCCATTCCATCCTTCCTCACGGTGGCTGTGGACAAACCAAGCTTCACAGCACTCACCAAGTGGGCCCAGTCAACTGCTAACTACAGATTTGAACCCAACTGCCTTTGATTTCTGAAACAATTTGCTGTCCCCTTAAAAGTCTGAGAACAATATAGGAAAGTATATAAAAAACTCTCCAGAACTGCCTTAGAGCAATTCCAGGTCCCCAAAGAGGTGGCAACTTATCTTTACTGATAAGAAAAAAATGGTTTTGGGGGGACAAAAGGATGCAGCATTAAAAAACAGAGAGGCATACTTGCTATGATGGAATGTGAAATGTCCTGCACAGGCTTGTGTGTCTGAATACTTTGTCCTGAGCAGGTTTGGGAGGTAGTGAAGCCCCAGAACCTAGCTGGAGGAAGCAAGATCCCAGAGGACAAGCCTTAATATTTCCAGCACATCCTCACTGTCCGTCCCCACTGCTTCCTGATTTCCCTTGCTGTGAACAAGCAGCCCCCTGCTGCCACTGTCACACCTTCCCCATCGTGAATGAAAACAACCCTTTCCTCACCAGGTTGCTTCCATCATAGAGTTGGTCACAGCAACAAGAAAAGTAACTAACACTGGGGCAGTGGTGGCACACTCCTTTAATCCCAGCACTCGGGATGCAGAGCCAGGTGGATCTCTGTGAGTTTGAGGCCAGCCTGGGCTACAGAGTGAGTTCCAGGAAAGGTGCAAAGCTACACAGAGAGACTGTCTCAAAAAAAAAAAAAAGAAAAGAAAAGAAAAGTAACTAACAAGCGATTTAAAAAAAAAAAACTTATCTTTTTATTTTCAGCCTTTCAGAATACATCCCAGAGACAGTATCTGTTTGGTGCATGCATGCTACCCAGGATTTCCAGACACATGCTGCTCTCCCTTAGAGAAGAAATCCACACAGGCCCCCAAACAACATCAGCAACATTCAATAACATGTCCACACTTTCTTTGGACTGCCTTTTAGATTAGATGTGTTTTATCACAAATGATAGCACTCAGTAATCTGTGCTAGTGATGTGAATTAACTAAACAGACTGAATTGAAAGACTATCTTAAACAAGTCAGAGGCACACTACGATGGTCTGTGTTAATCAGCTGACGTGTTTAAGATCTCTCTTTTGTCTTTAAATCTCTGACATGCTTCAGATCTCTCCTCTGTCTTTAAATCTCAGAATTGTCACTGTGATGTGCTGTCATGCAGATTTCTTAGGTCTGTCCCATTGGTGGTTTCCGTGGATGTATGCTTCTGCAGACTTATGTATTTTGCCAGATTCGGTCCGTTTTCATCATGAGCTCTCAGCCTCACATTCGTTGTCCTCTCCCTAGGTCTGGGTCCAGGCATTTCAGACATCTTGTCATTGTCCCACACGTCCCTCATGTTCTGCCTAGCTGAGTTTGGGTGTTATTTAGACCAATTTGTATCTTCCATCCCTCAGTCCATTGGCCTTATTCTGCTATCCTTCCTGTGCCTACTCACTGGGGGTTTTCTCTAGTTTCTTCTCCTTGCTGAGACTACCTATAATCTCAATGTTGCCGAGACTACTTATGATTCTGTGTCAAATACCCACCCCCTCCAGGTAACAAGTGATTTCAATATTACAATCCACGTGTTTTGTATATTATGATTCAAAAAAAGAACAAAGACAAAAACAAAAAAAAAAAATGCTGATGCTACCAGGTTCCACTTCAGTTAAATCTGCACTGGTTTGGCACACAGGCTCTGGTTTCAATGGTGATTTGGAGTTTAGAGGCTATCAATAGTGTTCTGGTCTCAGTGGTGTTCCCCTGATATCCTGGCTCCCATTCCGGCCCTGCTGATTTTTCTCCAGGGGTAATGTGTACCTCCTTGTTCAAGGGGACAGGAGGAAGGTGTCAATCACACAGGCGGTGTCACTTTGCTGCGCTTCGTGTTTCAGAGGAACTTGGGAGTCCAGTGCTAGGCCTTTGTGGCATCCTGAGCCTATGTGTCAAAGCATGTCTGAGTTTTCCCATCACTCGTCATCTGGAAAAGTCGATTTGTTTCAACACCATTGGTTTAACAGCCCTTGACCCTGTTTACCTCTCCTCTCGCACTGAACCGTAAAATCAAGAAGAATCCGAGGCACACGTTCAACACTTTGCCTGGAACTCTCAGCTCCACAGCCAGCTTTCCATATAACTGCAGGGCACGGCACGCTGGCATTCTGCAGCGGTCAAATGAGGATCCACGTCCCACACACTCTCACCAGTGGTATCTTCCAAGTTCCCTCTTATTCAGGGCGATTTCTATTTCCAACCAGGTGATGGGAGCTTTCCCACAACGCTCCATGCAGTCAGGCTCACTGTCCACACCTTCACCACCCATGAGTCTACAAAAAGTCTGCCAAAGGCCACTGTGCTCCTCCAGATACTTCCACCCTCCTCCGCCCACTGTCTGCTTCCAAAGACTCCCTTCCCTGAGGTGTTACAGCTGCACTCCAAAAGTGGGTAACAATATCTGGGTTACTCTTTTTCCTTTGTGGTGTAACAAAATGTCCACAGACCTCACAGTTTAAAAAACACCATTCATTGGCTTCCTTGCCGTTCTGTGAGTCACGGTCCAACCAGGCTCCCATGGGGAGTTCCGCATAGAGACGAGGAAGCTGAAATCAAGATGTCAGCTGGGCCCTGGCCTGAAGCTGTTGGGGGAAGAACTGACATCCAGACAGTCAGGTTGGTTAAGGGGTTGGGAGTGATCAGTTTCTACGGTTAGACTGGGTGCCTAGTGGCCTGTGTTCATCATGAAGGGTTCCTGGATCCTAAAGGCTCCATCCACTTTCCATGGCGCATGAGTCAACCCATCTTCAAAGCCGGCATCACTCTGTCAAGTGGTCCTCACCCTCAGACTTCTCTAACGCCCTCCTACCACTGGCTGGAAGGGACGCTCTGCTTTTGAGGGCCCCATTTGATGGGTCTGGCTCTCCTGGATCATCTCCACATCCTAAGATAGATGGGTGGTTGGCTGACACTGCATCTGTGTAGTCTCCTTGGCACGGTACCAGATCAACGCTTGACTGGATTTTTTGTTTCATTTCTGTTGCTGAGATAAAAATACTCTGAGGAAAAGCAACTTTTGGGAGAAAGGTTGATTTTTGTCTCACGGTTCCAGAGGGATCCAGTCCATCATGGTGAGGAAGACATGGTCGCAAGAGCTAAAAAGGAAAATGGCTGACCAGATTGTACACATACTCAGGAAGCAGAGCAGAGTAAGGACAGAAAGTAAGGTGCATTCTCAAAGCCCTGCCCCCAATGAGATACTTCCTTCAGAAAGACTCTGCCTCCTAAAGGTTCCATAAACTTCCCAAACAGCTCCACCTGCTGGAGACCTAGTGTTCAAACACATGAGCCTGTGGGGGACAGTCTCATTCATGTGGGAGACATTCCCATTCAAACCGCTACACCTGAATGAGCAGCAGATGGGGATCCTCGAGAGGAGTTTGACTTTAGGGCCTCCCACTGCAGCACACATCATTTCACTGGACTCTTCAGATTTCTTATAATACTGCTGCTCCCAACTTGGAGTTGAGGGAACTGGAGAATATGTAGTGAAAGTCGCCAGGTCACATGGCTGTACACGGGAGGAACCAAGGTTAAAACTCAGGAAGTCTCATTTCCAACCATGTGGACTTCACCACATGACACCTCATTCCATGTGTGATGACTGACAGTGAGGAGAGAGAATGAGTGATGAAGGAACAGACAGTCACATGGCAGGCAGTGGGAAGTAGCTATGTTCCGAATGCCAGGCTTTGTGTAGGTGCCTCTTAGACTCTCACATCACCTTCTCCTGCATCCTAGAAACTGCTCGGTGAAGCTACCCCATAGCACCGCTGGTATTGCTACTATTGTTTTTGATGTAATTTCCTCATGTCCAACAGTAATCATCCGAGTCAGAGCCACAGCAACCGGAGTCCAGAGCACCGCCATGCACTGCTGGAAGCCAAACCCAGCCCATGGCAACACACCTCAGATGTTGCCTCCCACAGACACCTGGGCCCCAGCAGCCTCTCACCCACAGCCCGCCTCCTGTTCCTCACCTCCTGTTGGCGGCCACCGGGATCCTCCAGCCCTTGATCTGGCTCAGCTCTGTGTCTGAGATCTCTATCTGCAGCGGCAGGCGGGGCACCCAGACGGTGATCTCCACCTGGGAGGTGAAGTGCTGGTGGGTGAAGTTCACGATGGTGCCCACTTTGCTCTTCATCTCCTTCCCATTCACAAAGATAGAATCACAGGTGTTGGAGACCTGGGGGAGGGGGAAGAGCGAGAACACGGAGATGCATCAGCAAGAGACACGCCACACGAGCAGAAGTTCATGGACCTTGACAGCTCTGATTTATAAGGCACCCGAAGAGCAGGATGGGTACAAAGAGTAATTTGTAGGCACTAATTAGTGACAAATAGCTGATAGATAGACTCCAGGAAAGCAGTTTTGTGTTACAAAATACTGACAAGTTAAACCATAAACATAATTTAATGGGGTTGTGAAACCTCAGCTGCCTTTTGGGAGTGCGCTGTTTTCTTTATCTTACCTTTTCTTATGGGCGCAAACCACCACTAATCAAGCCCCAGGTGTATCTTATTCCACTCTTATACCACATTTGAAGATGCATAAAAGGTGTTCATGTTATAAAGAAAATGCTTTGTTCCAGCCATAAAGCGAAGCCACCACTGAAGGAAAAAAAAAAAATCAAGACGGCTCTGCCCTAGATTAAAATCCTGGTAGGCTAAGCACTCATGGAATGCACTAGAAACACAGATGGAATTAATCCTGCAAACACTAAACCGCAATTTCAGACACTGGAGAGAGGGAGGTGGCATTTCACAGTGGTTCCTTTCGCGGCACTTGGAGGCGCTCTGCTTTACCCACCGCTGGGGGTCTCGGCTAGACACGTCAGTCCCCTGCTTTCTTTCCCATCTCCTGGGCGAGAGCGAATAAAACGCTGCCGCTGTCTCGTTCTCCATCAGGAAAGGGTCTTTGTGCGACGTTCAAGGGAAGGGACTGAGGAGTGAGGTCAAAGGTCAACTTGAAGTGTCATTCCATTCCTCAGGGACCATTCATTCACCTTGCGTTCTGTGGCAGGGTGTCTCATTACACTAGAGAGCTCACTGGCTTGGCGAGGCTGTCTAGCCATGGAGCCTCTGACATCTTCCCATCTCTGCCTCCCCAGAGTTTGGCTCACAAGCATAATGCCACCATGTCTGGTTCTCTGTATGGATGCTGAGGACTGAACTCAGGTCATTGGGTTTAGGGGGTAAGCTCTTCACCAACTCAACTGTCTCTCCAGCCCCATGTGCAAATTATGAATCTGTCGAAGGAATGATATCTAGGAACTTTAAAACTCAACTATAATAAAATCCATCCCCAAACGCCCCCCCCCCAATCAGCTTGGGACAGATTTGCTGTACAGAGTAGGAGGTCATGGAGAGAAGGGGACATCAGATGGCTAACAGCTAACCGAGAAGGAAAGGGGCTTCCGACCGGGCTTCAGTTACTCAGAGATGGAGATGATGGGAGGTTAGACATTGTGTGGCAGAACACACCTGAATATGAGCACTAAACCCCACTCTTACGCAGAACAGCTAAAGTACTGTAGTTCAAATAACCTGTTATATATTTCATGAGTATTTAAAAGAAAGGAACTTGCAGGCTCCAACCACAGGGCAATTATAGAAGATACAAATGGAGTTATTGGATTTATATTGGGGTACCCTACCCTAACACACACACACACACACACACACACACACACACACACACACGACTATTATGTGTGAGTTATTTATTTATTTATTTACTTCCTTATTTGGTTGGGTTTTTTGTTTTCTTTTGTTTTGTTTTGTTTTGTTTTTGAGACAGAGTTTCTCAGTGTAGCCTTGGCTGTCCCGGAATTTGCTCTGTAGACCAGGCTGGCCTCGAACTCACAGAGATCCTCCAGCCTCTGCCTCCCTAGCGCTGGGATAAAATGCGTGCGCCACCAGCGCCTGGCATGAATTAATTTTTTAAACGTTTAAGGAGGTGGAAATGTTGGAAGCTCTCATCCGACCATTGCACACTGCACACAAGTGTAGAATCACCATACACTTGCCCACAAATCTATACAACTAAAAGAACAATATTCTTAAAAGGCAGCAATGACAGTGGCGGCTGATGTCTCCCTTGACATTACAATCCCAGTGAGGGGTTAAAACGGGGCCCATTCTCCTAATTTCCCAACTCTAGAAAGAAGAATACTCTTTCCAGCCTTGCTGTTTTAAAAGGGAGAAATACAACAATGAGCCAAGAAAGCCGCCTGTCTTTCAGGGCATGTGGGAGGGACTTAAGCATGTGCTGTTGAGCCCAGAACCATGAAGAGAACAATTGGAAGGCAGCTTCTACTCGGGGCAGGACATAGGACCGAGCTCTTATATTCCATAGTGCCCACAATGCAGAATCTGACTCCCATTCATGAGATTCTCAGGGAAGGATTGAAGCCTGTCACGAAAAGCCCTCCCCTTCTGTATGAGCACTGAGCTGGGAGAAGCTGAGTTTCAAGAGGTCATGACCTGCCCTGGACTCTGCTCACTCTACCCCTAGAGAACAGGGCATCCTACCTGAAGCCGAGCCAAAGCCGACACAGAGACTTTAACTGTCACCTTCCTCCTGCCTCCAAGACTGGTCACCCATTTCCAGAACTTTCTCAATATGCCGTCCTAGAACTCAGACCTCAGCTCTCCTGTGCTTGTGATCACTGACCTTCCTTGTCGGCCGGTATGGACCCACACCAAATCCCACCTCAAATCACTCTGGCTGCATGCAAATGTCAGGGACGTGTTGGCTCTGGGAACCTCCATCTTAAGAATGTAAATCACAGCCGGGCGGTGGTGGCACATGACTTCCATCCCAGCACTCGGGAGGCAGAGGCAGGTAGATCTCTGTGAGTTCGGGGCCAGCCTGGGCTACAGAGTGAGTTCCAGGAAAGACGCAAAACTACACAGAGAAACCCTGTCTCATAAAACAAAAACAAACAAACAAACAAAAGAACATAAAATCACTTGGCTGAGGAGATGGGTCAGTCAGGAAAGCATTTGTCTTACAAGGATGAAGACCCAAGGTCAATCCCCAGAATTTACAGTTTACAACATGAAAAAAAAAGATAAGCTAGAGAGATGGTTTCATGGTTAAGAGCTCTGGCTGTTCTTCTAGAGGACTCATATTAAGTTCGAAGCACCCATATGGAGGCCCACAACCATCTGTAGTCCAAATCCAGGGAATCTGACACCTCCTTCTGGCCTCCATGGGCACTGCACACATATGGTGCACATATATGCATGAGGGCAAACTATACATACGCAGAAAATTAAATATAAATAAAGTTTAAAAAAAAGAAACTAGTTAAGTGTGATAGCATATACTCATAATCCCAGAGCTGTGGAGGAAGAGAAAGGTGAATTCCTGGGGCTTGCTGGCCAGCCAAACTAACCTACTTGGCAAGTTCCAGGCCAGTGAGAGATTCCATCTCGGAATAGGGTGGGGGAAGAACAGGAGGGCTCAGCCAGGAAAAGGTAACAGCTGCCACGCTGAGCACCTGCATTCACCTTGCAATGCTAAACACTCTCAAAATGCCCTTGGTGGTTTTGCTGGGACACATACTCACTACTCTGTCCCCAACACAGCACAGGATGCGGAGGATTCTTAAGGTGTGACTATGTCACAGCTGTTGCTCCTGGCATCCCTTGCATCCAGAGTGTCATAACGCGTGCCTACCTAAGAAGGGATGGGCGGGTGAGTCAGCAAGGCTCTCCTGCTAAGGCATAAGGAAATGTGAAAGTCAGGCTGGTCAGTCAGCTCAGGCCTACAGTGCTTGTTACACAAGTGTGAGGAAGTGAGTTTAACACAGAATCCACACTTAAAAATATAGAATAAAATAATAAAAGCATTGTGGCACATGCCGGTAACTCCAGTATGGAGAAGGTGGAGACAGGAGGATCTGAGAGCAAAGTCTAGCCTCCTTGTCAAATTCCAGGCCAATGAGAGACCTTGTCTCAAAAACAAGTTGGACGGCACCTGAGGAATGATGGGCGCGCACCTGCACACAACTATATTCAACCTCATACACACACACACACACACACACACATGCATGCGTGTATGTGCACACACACACACACACACACACACACACACACGCACACACGATATGATAAAAATAAATGAAATTCATTCCATATATCGTGGATGTAAACAGATCAGGAAAGGACACAGGGCTTGAAGCATGGGGACTCGAAGCTGATGAACATTATGACCTTGGAATTCCAGTACTCAGTATGACCATCTGACTAGGAACTGAGATTTCAACATGGAATAAGTACCTGTTAGGTAGAGAAGACACAGCAGTGTAAAATCCAAGTTCCCACTCCCATCATTCATCTATCTTTAAAAAAAAAAAAAAGTATTATGTGTATGGGTGTTTTAACTACATGTATAGGGGTGTACCATTTGGGTGCAGTGCCTGCAGAGGCCAGAAGAGGGCATCAGATCCCCTGGAACTGGAGCAACAGATGGTTGTGAGCTGCCATGTGGGTGCTAGGAGCTGAACCCAAGTCCTCTGCAAGAGCAGCAAGTGCTTCTAACTGCTCAGCCAATTCTCCAGCCCCCATCATTCACCGAAACGACACCTTCAGGGCTCTCTGAGCCCCAAGAGGAGCATAGGAAACCAAGTGCTATCTATCCTCATGTAAGAAGAGCAGAGGCCAGGAGCATGAAGATCAGAAAAAGACTGAGCTACGTCACGTTCATCTTCCAGCGTGTGTAAAACAGCTTGTAAAATGTCATCTTGGGAAAGCTGCCTTTAGAGGTTAATATTTTACTGTCGAGTTATTACACTTCTGCAACTCCATTATCTCAGGATAAAAGACACAAAAGGGAGCCTTGAGACATGGGGATGGCTCCTCGGGGGATCTTGGGAGTCGCTCATTTCATTCTCCATTCAGAACAGCAGGAAGGAAGTAGGCTAAATCTACCATCCTGCATCAAGCCTGCTATTGGCCCATCAGGCTGTGAACAGGAAAGGGGCGATAGGCGGTCTGCTGTGACCTTTCCCAGCCCAAAGGCTGTGCCTACACTACAGAATCAGAGAGAGCACTTCTTACAAATATTCACAGAAAAAAATCCTGAGATTCCAGATTTAAACAGGCAGAGGACCCGTCGTCATAGGAACCAAACACTTGGTGGGTCTTACTGCATGTCGCAAAATCCACTAAGATGCAGCAGGGATGCAGATGGTGTTTATTTATTTATTTTTAATTTTCAAGTTACTTTTAGCGTGTGCTCGCACACGAGACACACACACACACACACACACACACACACACACACACACACACACACTGAAGGCAAAGGACAACTTGAGAAGGTCAGCTCTCTCCTTCTACTACATGGGTCCTGGGGAATCAAACTCAGGTTGTCAGGTTTGGCAGCAGGAGCCTTCACTACTATAGACTAGCTTTTACTTTCTAGACTATACAGATGGCATCGGGATGCATGCTCTTGTCCCTGCTCTCTTCTATCACGATTTCAAGTTCGGTCCTTGCTTCTGCCTGGCTGTATAGTGGTCCCAGGTTTTCTTTTGGCTCCTTCCAGCCAGAGCCATAGAGGAGGATCAATGGCAATTAATCAGCTCCTCCCATGCATTACTATAATCATATGGGTTCCCAGGGCAAGGTCCATCAAAGCAGGACAATAACCAGGGCTCCTCACTTCCTCGAAGCTATCCTAGCATTTGCTTCCCCCCAAGAAAGCTTTTAAAGATTCTGTTCTAACCAGCCCGGGCTCCAGCAAGTTCCAGGCCAGCAAAAGCTATGTTGTAAGACCTTTTCTCAAAAATAAAAATCGTCCTAAGCTATACCTGTAGAAAGATTATGTATCCTTCATGTTTTTATCTTCCACATCAGACCAGGACTCAATGTATAATTTATCACTTTAGAACTCTTTCAGGAAACCCTTATGTCCAGGGAGGGGCTGCTGTGAGCAGATCAGTACCACAGTCTGGGGCCCGGCTACCTAGGTCTTATCTGTTCTTCCTCTGACAATGTTGAGCGTGTTACCTCTGAGTCTCTTGGGCTAAGACCCTTCAAGAAGGACCCTGAGGAGCCTAGGATCTCCAATACACTCACACAGTCTCTCAAAAACCAAGTTAGGAATCCCAGCGTGTTCTGCTACCATACAACTTTTCTCTGCCTGAGCATCTCATTTGTAAAATAAGAATAAAAAGCCTCCCCCCCCCCCCGCCCCTTTTTAACCCTGTTGCTGAGACCCAGGAGCTATCCTTGGTGCTGAACACAGAGCAAGGCCATGCATAGTCCTCACCCTCACGGGATTTAAAAGCTGACCTGGGAGAGATGCTTAATTAAAAGAATCATATAGTTATATAAGAAAGAACTCTATCGTGGAAAAGGCTTTAGAGAAAAAATAAAACAAGGAAAAGAACAGAAAATGAAAAGAGAGTGCTAGGTGGCTAGACTGGAAATCACATATGCTGTAAAACAGACAGGATGGCAGCAGTTTACTTCTGGAATAAATGTTAAGTTATAAATCTATGATAAAAAAAACTGTATCAAAGATAAAACTTCTTTAAATTTTTTTTTCAGACAAAAACTAATGGAATTGCTAACTAATTGAACTAACTGAAGGAATGTTAAGCAGGGGCACAGAGATGGCACAGTGATTAAGAATGCATACTGCTTTTAGAGAAGAGCTGAATTTGGATCCAAGCTCCCATGTCCTGTGGCTCACAACCACCTATTACTCCAGCTCCAGGAGAATCTGTCACCCCCTCTGGTTTCCTTAGGTACTGCATTTATATGCCCGTGTACACACACGGACACACACACACACACACACACACACACACACACACACACACACACACACACACAGATAATTAAAAAATTAAAAAGTAGAAGACTTTGAAAAAAATGTTAAAGAAGAAACATTTAAGGAGAAGAAATAATGAGTCAGACATTCATATCTACATACAGACATAAGAGCATAAGGAATGGGGTGATTTAAACAAGACTAAAATTAACATTTTTTTCAGAGTCCTAATTGCTCTTTACCATAAAATAATAGTAATATGTGTTCACATCTGAAGCAAATAGAAAATAGATGGCAAACTAGAGCAGATGGGAAGAAGTAATTGAGAATGGAAGATTTCATGGGCTATATATTAATACATCTAAAGCAGTATTTACCTAAAGGTGAATTCGGATTCTTTGACACATAGTGCAAATACCAGCTGTGGTGGGAACACATAAAAACAACAAGTGTTTTAATTTCTTTTTTTTTTTACACATCTTGATGCTGAGGATTGGAACCCAGATTTTTGCATGTGCTGAGCACGCATCCTGTCACTGAGCTACGACGTCCTCAGTCTAAATATTTCATTTATGAAAAGATAGAAACAATAAGCTAATAAATTGAAGCGAAATATTCAATTGGCCAGATGGGCAGCAGAAATGAGGGAGAAAAACAGAGAGCAGATGGAAAAACAGATAAGAGCAGGACATCACCTTCCAATCTAATCCTGCAGATAATAATACGAGATAGGAATGAGTTACGTGTATAAACAAATACACAGATCACCAAGCTGTTTTCGAAAACCCGGGTGCAAGCATATACTCTGTACAAGAAACTCATGATAAGTATAAAAGCATGGAGACACTAGAGATAGTTGAGGAAAGAAAGATCCACCATGAAGACCTAATGAAGGGGAACTGCGGAGTCTGTATGAATCCCTATCACAGAAAGGATGGCTAGGGATAAAGAGAGATGCGACATAAAGGACAAGGGGCCTGGGAGATGGCTCAGTTAGTAAAGTCCCTGCCACAGAAGCATGAGGACCTGAGTTCAGATCCCAAGACCCCAGAAGTGTGGCACATTCATGATGCCAGCACTGAGGAATAATAGACAGGGGGATGGATCCCCAAGACTTGCTGGCTAACCAGTGAAGCTGAATCAATGAGCTCCAGGTTCAGTGAGAGACCCTGCCTCAAAAAACACAGTGGAGAATTAGTGAGGAAGACATCTGATACTGACCTTGTCTCCACATGCACACACATATACTCATATGCATATGTGTACACAGCCACACGAAACATAGAAACAACACACACAAGAAACATGGTTAAATTTTTCCAAATACATAGGGATATAGGGGCAGAGCTTCAGTGTATCATATATGAAAGCTAATAGAGAAAATCAGTACAACCACAGTTACACCACTGTCTATGACATTTAACACACGTTTCTCAGTAATGTAAAGCAGCAGACAGAGACGACCCGAACAACACATCAACCCATGTGAACTCATCAGCCTAGGTAGAGGAATAGATTATACCCTACTTCACTGACCACAGGGCAAGAGTTCACCAAGGGAGCCTTAATTTTCAATGCTAGGTCACCAAAATCAAGGCTACAGATCCCCACAGCTAACCAGCTGTCACTCCCACCATGCTTGGGCACCTACAGTTTTTTCTCTTTGTTTTCCAGCTTTGAACGTCATATGCCTAGCATAAGCTTTGCTTGTGTTTTTCATCTTTGTGGTGTGTGACTTTCTCAGATTTAAAGTTTGGTACCTTGATTATTTCAGCTATTTTGTTTTCAAACATTTCTGTAGCCCCATTATTTGGCTTTACACACACACACACACACACACACACACACGATCATTTAATACCACCTCACAGTAAATGCTTCCCCCTCCCTCCACTCCTCCTCCCTCCACTCCCTCCCTCTTGCTGGAGGGTTTCTCTTACACTATTACTCCCTTGGTGATTCTGTTTGGGTAATTTCTCTCGACACATTCCACTTCATGGATTCTTCCCTTAGCTCTGACTATCCTGGTGAGAAGTTCATCCATCCAAACATCGAAATCTGGCTCTAGAGAGATGGTTCCATGTTTAGGAGTATGGGCTGCTCTTCCAGAGGATCTGAATTCAGTTCTCAGCACCCATGCTAGGTGGCTCACAACCACCTATAACTCCAGCTACATGGAACCCGATGACCTCTTCTGGCCTTCATAGGCATTACACTCATGTGTGTGTGTGCACACATACACAAATAAAAATGAAAATATATCTTTTTAAAAATCAAGATCATTGCTGCTGTGCTAGTATTCCTGTATTATTTTTGTATGCCCTTAATCTTTGCTAAAATTACCCATCTATTCATTTATATCGTCTGTCATCTCCATTTTAGCCTTTAACATGTCAGCCACAGTTATCCTAAATTCTAGCCTGAAAGTTCCATAATCTGAGTCAGAGCTAGTCTAATTATGAACAATTAATATCCTCCTCAGGGGTATGCCTTTGCATCAATTTTTCATGAGTTTTAGACTTTTTCATTTAAGGATAGATATGTTCAAACTCATACAAAGTGTGCTGAAATAAATTCTTTTTTTTTTAATCAGCAATGGGCATAACTGTTCCTCAAGGCCTTTGGTGATGAGGTTTACTGATCTAGCCAAAGGCTAGACTTGGTCTGAGGCATTATGGTCATGCTTAGGGCACCAAGGGCTTCAGAGTACTCTCCCCTCACTCAAATTTAGAATATGAGATAATCTCCCAGGGCTTATTTTCTCAAGTCTTCTCCTTCATGGCTTTGTATATTTCCATTTTTGTCCACAGAGTAGCTGCCTTGTGCCTCTCCCAGATATAATCACTACTGTTTCTTCCTTGTGCTTTTTTTGTCTAGTGGAAACCTAGGGTTGTATTCTCTGGTGTTCTGGGCATCAGACTCAGGTTGGTACCCATACTGTAGAGAATGTGCCTGGAGAGGATGAGTCCACATCCACTGCTGTGATTAAATATGCTGAGAAAAAGCAATGTAGGGGAGAAAGCCTTTATTTGGGCTCACAATTCCAGGCAACAGACCATTACTGTTGGTAGATCACAGTGGCTGGAGCTTGAGACAACTAATCGTATCACAGCCACAGAAGGACAGAGAAGGAATGTGCCTGTGTTCACTTGCTTGCTTCATTCTTATACAGTCCAGGGGCCAAACCATGAAATAGTGCCACTCAGCTCACATTCAAGGTGGTCTACCCACCTCAATTAAGATAATCCCACACACACACACACACACACATCAAACTGATCTGGACAACCCCTCCTTGAGACTCTCTTCATAGGTGATTCTAGCTTTGACAAGTTGACAGTTGACCATCACACCATTTTAGGGACATGGAGAGTTCACAACATATCTGAAGCTAAAATCCAGGGCCACCTCAGAGTCAGTGCTGCTATCAGTGGGCTCTGAACAAGCCTCTAGAGACAGAGCAAGTCCAGGAGCCTGTGTTGAGGAGGTCCACCTGAGCTGTGGAGGTGACTAGTGTAATAATAGTGACACATGATGCTCACAGGCTTGGACCACACTGGCTGTGTCTATTCCAAGTCAAGGACAAGATGGGATTGCTGCTCATAGTGACATGAGATGCTGAAGAAACCTTCCCACGAGGACTCACTGCTCCTGCCCCCACCATAGAGGAAAGAAAGTTATTTCCATCACTTACCTCTAGGAAAAGCCCTGTCCTCATCATGCTCAGCAAGGTCCAACTGTACCCTGCACACAAGCATAATCCAAACACTGCTGCCCCTTAATGAGGACTCCATGAGGCCAGGCCTGTGACCTCGTGCAAAGTGCTTGTCTGTGTGATTTTTTTTTTCATTTATGCATTCCATCCCAGGGAGATCCAGACAATAAGGAGATTTCAAAAGCGCCAGCACTTAAGAACTAAGGATGAGACCCAAGCACTTGTTACTCATCAAAGGATGCCCAGAGGAATGGGGAAGTGTCTCCCTGGTGAGGGCCTAGCATGGGGTCCTGCCCAGCTTCCTGCTCCAGTTTTTCTCAATTCTGAGCCTGCTGAGAGGCGCTTGCTGAGCAGATTCCCACAGCACAAGCAGGGATCAGGAGACCAAAGTATCTGCATAAACTAGCCACATGAAAGTATCTGAGTAAATTCAGCATCTTCTAGTGGGATTGTGGGGAGCCAGGCCAACCCAAGACTTTCCCAGAGGCCCTGATGAAAGGACAGTTCTGTGTGTCCTTGTCCAGGAGAATATATGGCAAGGCCAGTCTGAAGATGAACAGCCAAAGTTGTGGTTTCTGGGATTCCAACTCTTCCCCCGGGGCTGTGGTCATCAGTCCTTAGGCAGCTGTTTCTGAGGGACCCCATGTTCTCTTTCCAACATTGTCTAGATTGGCTTTCTGCTGACCTTGGTCGTCCTAACCCTTACAATAGTGTATATGATGCTGCGCTTCTTAATCAACTTGCTCAGCCTAAGTTATCAGCTTATTCAAGACTTTCTGGTCTCAGTTATTGACTTCCTTGTTTCTCATCCCGGGTCTTTCCATTTGACACCTCACCATTCAGGGACCCTTACTCCTGTGGGTTCAGGTCAAGGGATAAAGAGAGAACTGGATTGGGCATGTAGCACATGCCTATAATCCCCCACATTTAGGAAACTGAGGGGGAAGGATTGTCACAAGTTTGAGGGCATCTGATGGGCTACAACATTGGAGAGTGGGAAGGGGTGAATAGAGGGGAGAAGGGAGAGAGGGGAAAGGAAGGAAGGAAGGAAGGAAGGAAGGAAGGAAGGAAGGAGAGAGGGATAGAGAGGAAAATAGGAAAGGAGGGAGGGAGGGAGAGAGAGGGAGGGAGGGAGGGAGGGAGGGAGGGAGGGAGGGAAGGAGGTAGAACTCTTCTCCAGGTCTGTATCTTTACATTTAAAAACTACTTACAGGTTTTGTTATTGTTTGGTTTTAGGAAAGGAAACTTCTAGGCCAAAGAGATGCCTAGGTTGGTAGTCTGCTTGCATAAAAGCATGAGGATGTGAGTGAAATCCCTAGCCACCTCTTTTTTTAAAAAGCCACATGAAGCGGCATCCACGCATAATCACAGGACCGGAGAGGTGGAGACGGGCAAAGCCTTGGGCCTCCCTGGCCAGTCAACCTAGGTGAATCTGGGAGCTCCAGGTTCCGTGCGAGACCTTGTCTCAAAAAGCAGACAAGTAAAACACAAGGTCTGTAGCAGCTGAGGAGGACTGGCACCTGAGGTTGGCCTCTGGCCTCTGTACACTCTTAACACACATACACGTGGCACCTGCCCACACGTGAGCACGCGCAGAGAAGGAAAAGAAACTTGCGCCAAAAACTGCCATGAACCGTTGAAGGTGAGGAGGTCGGCCTCCATGGCCCGGGAGTTTTTATCTCCAAGGGGGAAAGTCGGCACAAACAGCAGCCTGCCTGCCACCTGCTTCAGGGCATCTGTAGAAAGGCCTTGGGTGAAAGACCCAGCAGGGCCAAGTTTGCCCACCGCTGCCAAGGGGAGGCTAGATGCCCAGGCTCACAGGGGAAGGTTTCCAAAGAGCTCCTTGGCTTAATTTACCATTGCTAGGCCCTCATTCTGCTGCATATTTACTCTGTTCCTAAATATTAACACCGTTTTATTGCCCCCACCGCCTCTGTGTTGTGTCTCTGTATCTGCCTCCGTCTGTCCATCTGTGTGTGTGTGTGTGTGTGTGTGTGTGTGTGTGTGTGTGTGTGTGTGTGTGTGCTTGTGAGCCCCCAGAGGACCACCTGTCTCCATCTTCCAAGCTGTAGGATTACAAGTGTGTGCAACCCTGCTGACTTCCGTACCTGGGCTCTGGGGATTAAACTAGATCTCCTCCGCCCACTTAGGGCTCTTTCCTTACAAAGGACAGAACTTCTGCAAGGACGGGGGAGCTTTTTCATGCTTACTGGATTCTGCTCAACCCACAGGCTTGAACTGGAGCCTGGAAACAGAAGGGCACGGGCTCTGTCCCCCTGCCTCGGCTCTGACCCCTCCACTTTCCTCTTCTCACTTTGAGCAATGGTCAATCTTACCTCCCATGTTCCAGGACACGTGCTCTACGATGGGCACTTGACCCATTAACAGTTGCAACCGGTACTAACTGATCTCAGATCCTCTGAGAATCAGATTGGCCAACTTAGCTGGCTCCAAGTGTAAACATGGCTGCCAGCAGCCCACTCGGGTGTGTGAGGAGAGGTGGGAGGAGGTAATTATCGGAAAGAAAGAAAAATCAGAAAAGGAAGGATAATTATCCCAACCTGGGAAGGCAGCCCACAAGGTGTCCACCATGTTGATATAATTAAGTGAGTGAGAATTTCAAACCAGCTGCTTTCTCATTAGTGGGGACTGATACCACGTTCCCTGGGAGCCAAGAGTCACCACACGGCATTTCCTCATTGTGGTTCCCATCGTCCACATGTCTTCCTTTCCCTTCTCAGTTAATAATCACCACGTCTCTTGCCCACAGTCTTCTATGCACAAACTCTTCCTCTTTGTGGAGCGGAGGAGGTCAGACAGGCTGTGACTCGATGGACCATCTGCTAAAGCCACCCCTGTAGTAGGGTCTGGCTATGGACGTATGTTCTGCTAAGCTCAGCAGCCACACTGTGGGGGCTGAACCGGCCCTGTGAAGTCCTAGCCAACACATATTGAAGTTCCCTTTCCTGTCCTCCGAGATCATCTCTGAAGCATTTCTCCTTTGGATGCCTGCTAAAAGGGTAGAGTCCTGTGATGAGAAGATGTATCCCAGCACGCCACAGGGACTCCTGGCCTCCTGCCCCACAAGCACCTGCCCGAATGCTTCCTTGTGGGTCCACACAGTGTCCCTTCAATATGGCAAAGTGGATCGTGGAGGGAACATTCTCAAACACCAAACACTTAATTATTCCTTTTTCCCCCACACTGAACATCATGGCCATGCACTTGGTGCTGCGTTAAAAACTGAATCAATGAGTAGCAGACAGGCAAGGGGATTCCTGTTCATTCACTCATCCAGTTAGCACGCCCAGGATGAGACGCTGTCAGTGCACGTCAGTGATGGAGACGGGGTCCCCAGCTGCACTGAGCTCGTTCTAATGTGAGAGACACAAATACAAACGAACAGCAATAGGTCGTCAGATACTTGTGGTATTATCAGATGGTGGCAAAAGGTACAAATGAAGATAAGGAGCTAGAGAGAAGATGTGTGTGTGAGGCCAGGTGAGGCTAACTCAGTGCCCACCTCCTGAGCGCTGAGACTCAGGTGTGGACCACCATACCTGGTTTATGCGATGCTGAAGATGGATCCCAAGGCTCCATTCATACCAGGCAAGTCCTCTACCCACTAAGTCACAATGAGGATGGATGAGTAAGTGTCTCTGTGTGATGCTGATGTAGATGCCCTTGGGTATACACTGAGGAGCTGCCTATCTGGGTTGCTCTGGGCTCACAACCATGCTATTCTAGATAGCCACAAACAGGGCCTCTCTTTCCAGTCCTCCAAGACTCAGTGGTTAACCTGAAAACTTGCTAACATCTCTAACACCTGAGGTAGAAACCTTCCCAAGGAGGATTCTGTTGCACTGATTTGTCCATCAGGCTTCGACACTTTCTTTATCCTAAATCCTGACCTAGAAGAAAAGGCTATAGCCACATATGACCTCCAGTTTCCACAGCATGCACCAAATCACTCACCCTCCCCTGCCTACCCCATCTCTGAGGCCCGGCACAAACTAAGTCCAGAGTTAGATTATGCCAATCAGTTCTGGGCTCTTCCTCGAGAGATTTTTTTTTTAATGAAGAAAATTGAAAAGATCCCTCTCTTCCATCCCCACAAGGACACCTAGTCATGCTGAGGAGATGTCACAGCTGGAAGAAGACAGAAGGAAGTGGATGCAGGAAAAATAAGAAGATGACAGCATCCTGGCACAGATCTGTCTTCCAGCTCTGGCATCCCCCCACCCCAGCCTTCGTACAGTTGGTTTATGAAAACCATATGCCCCTTGTATCCAGGGAGGATTTGAGGGTTCAGTCTCCCCAACCCCAAACCACGAGACCTGGAGGGCACAGCTCTACCTCAGGTTTCTGAGGCTACAGGCTCACAGGAAATGGGTCAAGCCAACCCTGAGTAATATCCATTATGGATGAACAAAGCCTCCTTGTGTAGTGGCTAGGGATGTGGCTCAGTGGTACAGCACTCGCCTGACCTATGCAGTGTCTTGAGTTGAATTTCCAACACCCAGACATCTCCATTGCATGTGCCTACATTACATTTCTTTACCCTTCTGTCTGTTGATGGACACCTAGGCTAACTCAATGCCCACCTCCTGAGCACTGAGACTCAAGTGTGGACCACCATACCTGGTTTATGCGGTGCTGAAGATGGATCCCAAGGCTCCATTCATACCAGGCAAGTGCTCTACTAAGTCACAATGAGGATGGATGAGCAAGTGTCTCTGTGCGATGCTGATGTAGATGCCCTTGGGTATACACTGAGGAGTTGCCTGGCTGGGTTGCTCTGGGCTCCCTCAGGGTCCAGCTGCCCTTACTCACTGCAGCATCTCCACAAAAACTTAATGCTGCAGAAGTAGGCCTGAAAGCATCTTCACGGGTCCGAGGAGCCTTCACTGCTGCAGTTAGCTGTCTCTGTCACCTGACAGGCCTGGTCCCTGAGCTTTTGCGGACAGAGTTGCCTCACTGATTCTTCAACAAATCCACAGCCTGTGTTTCAATGGACACGTGCCATCACCTTGGGCATCAACTAAGGGACACTCTTGTTGGCAGGAAAATATATTCTGTCCTATCTCTCCAGGTTGTGTTTGGATTTGGTTTGGTTTTTTGTTTTTTGGGTTTTTTTGTTTGTTTGTTTTTTGTTTTTTGTTTTTTTTTTTGAGACAAGGTCTCATGTACTCCAGGCTAGCCTCAAACTCGCCATGTAGCTGAGGAAGACCTTAAATTTCTGGTCCTCCTGCCTCGACCTCCTGAGTTCTGGGATTCCAGGTGTGCACTGCCATGCCTGATCTATGTGGTGCTTAGAATGGAATCCAGGGCCCCATGCACACACAGGAAGCAGACGACCAACTGAAATACATCCTTAGTCCTTCAACCATATTGTTCTGTGTGCTCACCTCATCTTCCACAGAAGAAGAGCATGTAATGACAGCCCTATGGTGACGCCATTCTGCTCACTCTGCCATCTGTTCAGTATACTCATTGCCAGAGATGTTTCTAGAAGGCCAGAGTTTCCTTCTACAGCTCAAATTAACCCCAGCATTCCTCATCACAACGGTCATCTGGTCTTACATGGGATGGTACCCTCGGTTCCTACCACCCTCCCATGCCCTGCATACCACAAATACCCAAGCCTGATTATAAATCCTCAGGACCTATCAACATCCCCTAAACTGTGACACAGGTCACATTTACAGGGGCAGCACACAGTGGTAAACCTGTGTTCAAGCTTCCTGGGTCATTTGACCCCTCCAGGACAGTGAGCACAGCAGCTCTCTGAACCTCAGTCTCTTCCTCTCTGCAGTGGGGGTGACCCTGCTGCTGTCTGAAGGGACAGTGGGAACCTTAGGTGAAGTAGTCGGTGCAAAGGACCCGGATGGAGAGTGATAGACAGATGTGAGTTCTCCATTCCTGTCTTTTATGAAGTTACTGAAAGGATAAAAAACATTAACAATCTGTAGGACTACATGAGAATGTTTTTAAAAAAAATAAGGAAAGTATTCATGGATTTAATTTATTTCTGAAACAGGAGGGTGTGCCCAGTGCCTGCTTGGTGACGCTGAGGGGTTCTTGCATGATTCACAGGCTTGGAAAGGACATCTCCTTGTTCTCCTAAGACAGCCAGAAATCATGAATAACAGGAGGCCAGCCTGGCCCCCATCCCTCACATGTCTCTGAGAGATAAACGACCCAAAGCCAGACTTGCAATATTCTTGGCACCTTTTAAACAACATGAAAGAGTGAGGCAGGGCCTGCAGCAGTCTTAGGGAGAAATGCACAACTTTTGGCTCTGCTTCACTTTTTCTTTTTGACCTTCTGTTGGAGACGTGATAAATGTTCAGAAGACAGTTCATGGCTAAAGAGAAACCATAACAGTATCAGCATTTATCAACTGCACATTTTATGCCAGACACTGGGCTTGGTCGCTTTATTTTCAAAGATATTTTAAGTGTGTGTGTGTGTGTGTGTGTGTGTGTGTGTGTGTGTGTGTGTGTGTGTGTGTGTGTGTATGTGTGTGTGTAAGAGAGAGAGAGAAAGCCAAAGGTGGATGACACCTGAGAAATGACCCCTGAAGTTGACCTCTGAGCACCATACACACATGCAGGCATCTGCAAGTACAATCCTACACACAAATACACCTATCTCCTGCACACACACACACACACACACACACACACACACACACACACACACACACCAGGACATATAAGCTGGTACTGAAAAAAACATGAGCTTTCCCTGCTGGACCCTTATCATCTTGACCATGTGATCAGAATAAGAAGCATCGCCTGTCCAAAGGGAGGCTGTGGAACCCACCCCTCTGCTCTCCGAAGACCCTCATCCCGATGCTCTCAGCTGAGACAGAATTTATATTTCCCACCCGCTGCACAAGGCAGCATTCATTTCTAAAATCCATATCAGGCTGCTGATATGCATCAATAAGGCACTGTGTTGCTGGCAGTGAATCCCCTGAGTGTCTGGGGGAGACGTGAGAGTCTCTCTGTCTCCCGTTTAAGTCGTCACCTCTCCCGTGGGGGAAGAGAGCTTGTCAGGCATTGGTTCCTAACGTCTTTGGTTTCCCTGTGGACATCTGAGGTATTTAAGAGAAAGGGGACACATTTTCATCTGCAAAAGACAGTGTAACCTCTCAGGGTAAGCTTGGCGGAAGTCAGTTTGAGGACAGTCTAAGAGTGAGGAGGGGATGAAAGGCCTGGAATCAGTGTCACAAGCCTTTGCAGGGGTTGCATTCCCTGAGAAACTGGGGCACTCTTTTAAATACAGTGGTCAGAGCTCTGAGGCTCAAATCCCAGACCCACACCTACCTCACAGCTGCCCTGCATGGCTTCTCATCAGTAGGGAGTGGAATTTAACAGACAAGCCCCCAAGGGGTTTGAAATACTGTGGGAATTGATAGGCATAAAGAGCCCGGGCGCACAATAAATGCTATGTCTTATCTCATGCCAAGTTGGTGCCTAAGAAGCTGGGGAGATGGCTGACTGGGTAAAGTGCTTGCTCTGCAGGTGTGAGCACTGCAGGTCTGACCCCCCAGAAACCCACATAAATTTGGGGGCGCTGGCTAGAGAGGCTAACCACGCTGTCGAGGGATGGGTTTGATTGAGGAGCTCCGCTTCAATGAATGAGGTGGGAGAATGACCAAGGTGGATTCCCAAGATTGGTCTCTCTGCCTCTGAGTGCACGTGCACACACATCCTCGCGAACCCACACACATGCAAAAACATGCATACACACATGCACACAAAATGAAAAAGAAAAATAAAACAGGGCCTCAGGATCAGTTCGAAAAGCAGATGCACCACAATCCCCCAGAGAACGATGGCTGGGGTCATCTCAGAACCCTCACTCAATGGAGTCTCTGTGTTCCCCAAACCATGATATCATCTTCCAGCACCTGTAGCTTCCCCCTCCCCCAGACCACTGGGGATCTGTCCACAGAACACTTGCAAAATGTCAGCCGTGGTGACAGGTGACCCAGATACACCGAGAAGAAAGGCTAGAGAGGTCCACACCTCATCACAGAGCCTTCCATCTAAGGGAGAAGTGCTCACAAGAGCAATAAGCCAGCATTCTCCCCCCACCCCCTCCTGACATCAAACAGACTTGTGGTCGAATTTGCTTGTCTGCACTTGTGGGAGAGAAGCAGAGAGGAAGACAGCAGATCTAAGAAAAGACCCAGCCATGCTGCAGTCCCTCAGGGTCTCTCTGCTGTCTGTGGCGATGTCAAAACCTCATTCTTTCCCCCTAGCATTTACTGAGAGCCCTGAGTTTGCCAGGCACCATGGGAGGTACTGGGGCTGGGAGGTGACAATTGAGACGTGTCTGTGGTCCTCAGGGAACTCATCCATCATTCCAAAAGAGATGTCAGATGGAACATTTTGTCCTAGATACTGTGAAATCATCGGAGTCAGAACAGATCTCGGCTGCAGCTGATGCACAAAAACATCTTCTAATGTACATGCACTTAGAGGCAGAAAGACCGATGTTGGGAATCCACCTTGGTCATGCTCCCACCTCATTCATAATGGTGAGAATCTGACATTTGAGATGGCCGGTAACCCCTGGCTCCCTAAGAATTCCCTTGAGTACTGGAGCTAACCCTAGAGTGTCCCGCACACAACATCTACTAGCACTTCAAAGTTTGAAATCCTTTGATGAAGGGTGCTTGGCCATGCTATTCTAGACACCACCTACATTCTAGAGAGTTCTGAGAAGAACAAGAAGATTGAGGAAGAGCAGCAATCTGCCTCTGTCTCTTGGGGGTATTGCTCCTAAATGTTTTGGAAGTTTGAGCCTTCAAAAAAAATACTAAGAAGAGTCTACCATCCACCAGGTCTGCCTAAGTTGGTAAAAAACCATTGCCAAGTGAAATAGGATATCCTACCCTGCCACAGGGGCCCCTGCAGCAGATTTACAAACAGGCTGGCCACTGACACCAGTGTCCAAATTCTGACTCTTCCCTATTTGAACTTAGTGACTAGCCATGACATTAGGACAGATGAAGGATGAGATGTGCACACTCCAAGACCAGACAAAAACTCCTGTGGATTGAACAAAATTCAGTGAGGCTCAGCAAAGACACACGACCAAGGGAAAATGCCCTGGCTCTTTCCATTGTAATGTCCCCAACAGGCTTTGTACTGACAGCAGGACAGCCCCCAAGGTGAAGAGCCACACAGCTGCCTCCCTGCTATACCAAAGCGCATACTTTTACATTGGACACTCCCTTGACTGTTGACAGCAATACAAAACCGATCTGCGCGTGCACCGTTTAAGTCATTTCTCTAAGATATCAGCAGCCCTGCAGCAGGAAGCACAGTGGATGCCACTTGCAGACTTTCTTGCAGCCTGGCCCTCAGACGGCTTTCATACACAGCCCGGGACCACTCGCCAAAGGAATGATGCCACCCACAGTGGACTAACAGTAGAGACAATCCCTCACAGACATGCTTACAGACCAACCTGATGAGGCGCTTTTATCAGGTGCTTCTAAGCTGTGTTGCGTTGGCAGCAAAAGCTAACCGTGACAGTGACGGCTACTAACTTAGATAACATCGATACATTGGTATAATATAATATCTATGACATAACAGAAAAGCTATCAGATTTTCATTTAAAGGTGTACCTTTCACATAAGTCAATCAATGATTGACTCTGAAACATCATTAGGAAAAAAAATGGCAAAGGCTGACATGAGCCTCTGCCACATAACCCTTGTACCTAAATCCTCCCCTACCTGGGACTGGATCTTCCATGTGTGTGACCTGGTTGAACTCAGAAGTTTGTTTCAATCATCTGAGTTTCCTGAGGATGCCAGTGGATGCCAGGGTACAGCCAATAGCTCTGCCAACCATCTAATGACACTCAGGACAAGTACCAAAAGGCATTTGGTTTCCTTCCTTCGCACTGAATGCCCAGGAAATGCATATCTAGGAGATAATAATTGTATCCACACAGGTCATAGGTACTAGCAACCATATCTGCCCAGGTCTCTGTCTCCGGAAGGAGAGCAGCAGGTATTCAAGCATTAGAACAGGCGGGGCAGGAAGTGCAGGTGCATGGCTCCTGGGAGAAGCTGAGAGGTACGCAGGTTCGAGCTGGCTCATGCCAAGATCTCCCAGAATTATGCAGAAGTGGTTCCAGGATGCTTAGTTCTTAATTAGAGATGCCAAAGATGGAAAGGAACAAATGCTCTAATTGATATTGGAAGCTTAATGAAGTTGACGGAACAAAAGGTTGAGACTGCAGCAGTGTGGATCCCCGGCCAACAAGAAATACATGACACATCTCCAACCAGAAATGCAACAATAAAAGTCCAAATTACTAGCATAAAGAAGGACAGAATTAGGCAATCACAGCCAAACTGCCTGACAACTTATTCTTAGCTGCATGGCTCCTGGCAATGGGGGGAAGGAAGGAAATTCATGCCCAGAAATAGACTAACAGCGGGGCTTTTTTATATGGAATTTTTTTTGTGTGTGTGAAGTATTGTGCATTGCAAGAGGGAAAGAAATGGCTTTAAATCTCTTTTGATTTTTTTTTCCTTCTCCCCATGTTCTTTCAAGTAAAACTCACATCAGTCTGAGGCAGGTGGATTTGGGTTTCTACCACTTGAAATAACAATGAAAATAATAGACGCTTGCGCCGGAATTCATCCTTGGTCTGTCAGATCTCCCCTACTCCCCTGTCTGTCACACCTGGCCAGCTCCCACTGCCTGAAGGGTGATGTCTACTCAAGTGTGTCTCCCTGAGGAGCCCGCTCAGAACACACCTGCCTTCCATTTAATCCGCTCTGTAAGCCCAGCTACTTAGGGGGACTTTGATCACATACAGCCTGCTGTAGGGTGGCACACACTGACCCAAGTAAAGCTGCTACCGCGGGGCAAGTTGTCATTTCCCATGGGGCTTCAGTAGCCAGCTCCCCACACAGCTCAGCAAGCCACAGAACATTTTATCCTTTTCCCTGCCATTCACCTCCTCGCCTCTTCCTCTCCCACAGACCAACTTCTTCAGAAGCAAAATCCTTCCCTGGGGTAGAGAAGTCTTTAAAACGTCAACGCCTTTTGATTAGCCTTTCAAGGTCTCATTACTGTGACCGCCTGGTACCTGCAGGCTGGGAATGTAATTATGGCAGCCAAAAGTTACAGGAGCCATCCTCAAGATCCGCATGAGTTTATATTTATCTCTCCATGAGTGTGAGGATCTGTCTACCATGGATGATGATGGGTTTCTCTGGTTGGTTCTGGAAGCTACTGGCATAGAACACATTGTGGTTTGAGTGAGAAATGTCCCCCACAGGTTCCCATAGTTGAACACTTTATCCCCAGCAGGTGGCGCTGTTTGAAGAGGTTATGAAACCTTTAGGAGGTGGAGACTTGCTGGAGGAAGTATGTCACTGGGGGTGGGCTTTAAAAATTTATAGACTCACTCGACTTCCTGGTCTCTCTCTGCTTTCTGACTGTTGATGCAATGTGACCAGCCAGCCACATGCTCCTGCTGCTCTGCCTTCCCCGCCATTATTGAACCTATCCCTTGGGAACGGTAAGCCAAATAAACCCTTTCCCCCTCGGGTTGCTTTTGTCATGGTGTTTTTTGTTTGCTTGCTTGTTTGTCATGGTGTTTTATCACAGCAACAGGGAAGAAACTATGACACTCTACAGCTGCAGACATGTAATAAATATAAAACCATCACTCAGAAAGATAGATGTCCAATGATTAAATCATAATTAAGATACAGAAGTTGCATTTCATGTCCATTCTCCGAAGACCTTTAAAAGATCTCTTTAACAAAGGCAAAACAAAGCACACAGGGTAACCTGAAAAGCAGGGTCTCTTCTCAAGTAACTCAGTCCTAATCTCAAGAACCTGTGAATATATTAACACAGTACAGCAGGGAACCAGGGAACCCAAAAGAGATCTCCAAATCCTAGCCACCAATGAGTGGGAGCTTGTTTAGAAGAAAAAGATTTTTTTTGCAGATAGAAGCTTGAAATCTCAAGCAAAGGTCATCTCTGGTTAGGATGGCCCTTAAGTTCAATGACAAACCCCTGCATAAGAAGAGTCATACAGCAAAACAGTGGTGAGCTCATACAACAATGACGACAGTGAGAGAAACTACATAGACCAAGGAATGCCAGGTGCCAACTCTCCCAGTCCTTCTGGAGGAAGCAGGAGCCCATCCCAACACAATTATTGTAGATCCTGTTCTCAATAACTCGGCCAAAAGAAACGTCAACCTCTTCCAGCTACCTGGTTTAATGACAACTTTCTACATCAGCTCTTGAAATTAATGCATTGGACAAAGGGTATTGAAGATCCATTAACAAACCTGAGATGGCCTATCTGGGTGTCTCCCATGTTATGAGAACAAATGTCTACTCACCCCAGATATGGAACTAACAATGGACCAAAATCCGACTAGGTGAACCAATGAATTTCATTGGGGTTACTTACAGGAATATGGGTGAGAGGGTACTTAACAGTAGCAGAAATGACTCAGAGACAGCTGAATCACCAAAGCCCATCCCTGCATGAGTGACAGCTCACAAAAGCTGGGAACCTGGAGCACACTGCATAGCCTGCAAGCGGCTTGGTAGATTGAAGAGTGCCTTTCCTGGTGGCTCAATTGATCTGAGCCTCTTCTAAGCATCTCTACTGGTCTGTGATGATCTCTCAGCCATCTTTACTGAGCCTAGTGAATCTGCTCAGTTTCAGGGACTTCCTGGAGCTATTCTGAATTGTTTACTTCCTGTCTTAAGGAGTTTTCCCATGCCAGTATTAAAGACCTTTATAAGGGGAGGTGGAAGGGTCAGAGTCAGAGAAGCAGGTGCAATGATGGAATCAGAAAGGAGAGGGAGGGTAAGAGGGAGAGAGAGGAGGAGGGTGCTACCCTGTAGGCTTTAAAAATGGAGGAGGGGACCTGAGCTAAGAAGATGGGTGGCCTCTAGGTCTAAAAGAGCCAGGGATGGATTCTAACAACATCTTCAAGAAGGAATACAGCCCTGACAACATCCTTTAGATCCCTGCCTATAGAACAAGATAACAAATTTGTATTTTAAGCCACTAATTGTTACAGTTACCATAGAGACAGATGTGAGGATCCCAACTCCCCTTCAGGTGTGGCTGTGGGTTTAGTGTTGCTAAACTGCTGAGATGTTTATGTTAATTTAGCAGTCTTCAAGCACTGGTACCCTAAACTATAAGGAGCAACCCACCTGGCCCCTTGAGAAGCAGCTGATAGACCCTCCCCTTGTGCCTGGAGCAAGAGACACACAGAGTCACACTCATTTTTTAAAACAATTGTCTTTTGAACTTCTAAATATACGCATTGCCCTGGAGAAGTTTTGAGTTTTATTTTGACCGATCTTCGGTGTGCCTCACGTGATGGCATTAGAAGAAAGCTCTCTGTAAGAAGCCTGTCCACTACTTCATTGGCCCCTTGTATCCTGTCCCCTCCCCTCCTAAGAGGTAAGGAAGCTAGGCTCAGGGTGGTTACACAGTCTACCCAAGGTCAAACAGTAGGGAAGTGTGGAGCCAGGATCGGAACTCATAACCAACGTCTAAAATCTTAACCAAGGAACTTGCTGTACCACTATCTTTTTCTCTCCACTAGGAATGGTCTCATTAGCTTCCACTCTGAGGGCCTGAAAGGCAAAAAGCACATTGCATCTTCTCCACAGTGGCCCTTGACAGAGATACAGAGCACCATGACTGGCCCTCTCTCCACGGACGCACGCAATGGTACCCTCCTCCTTTCCACCTCACTGCCCAGATGGCCTCCCACCTCCTCCAGCCTTTTCTGCTGTGGTTTGATTTCCAGAACCTTCCATCCCCTCACATTGTTGCTCAGATCACAGATTTCCCAATGCCCCTTTCAGGTTCTATAAAGACAGAATTTGCCGTCAGAGCGATGGAGTGAACTATAGTATATGTCACATTATTTTTTTAAGAGAAGGGACGAGAGTACAAAAAAAAAAAACCCTCTACTTTCCTCCAAAATCTAAAAGCAGAAAATCAGCACCCAACTGGTACATCCCCTCAGCCTTCACAGGGAGTTGAAAGGGGGTGGCGGAGCTTACAGTGAGCAGATTGGACCTTCCACAGAAGGGACCAACTTCAGAAAGGTCTCACAGAAAGTGATGTGGACCTGGGGCCACTCAACCTTGGGGGTTTTCATAGGCTCAAAATATTCATTTCTACATGAATTTGCCAAATTTTTCATAATGGTGTGATGGCTGTTCTTAGTTGTCAACTTGACTACATCTAGAGTTACCTAAAACCCAAATGACTGGGCACATCTGTGAGGGTTTTTTTCTTAATTAAATCATTTGAAATGGGAAGACCTACCCCAAATCTGGATCTTTAAGACAGGAAGATTAAATCTTTAAGCCAAATCTTTTGAAGTAGGAAGAGCCACCTTAAATCTGGGCCACACCTTCTGCTGGCAACCTACATAAAGGTCAGAGAAAAAAGGAAGCTCTTTCTCTGCCTGTTTGCCCTCTCCTCACTGGCAAGTCCATTCCTTCACTGATATCAGCGCCTACTTCTTTGGGATTCCAGTGTATGCTGAAGACCAGCTGAGACATCCAGCCTCCTGGACTAAACAACTACTGGGTTCTTGGACTGTCCATTCATAGGCAGCCATTGTTGGATTAGCTAGACCACAGCCTATAAATCCTTCTGTTAAATCCCCTTTTAGAGATTCATTCTCTAAGTTCTGTTACTCTAGAGAACTCTGACTAATAGAAATGGCAATAAATTAAATAATAATAACAATAAGTAACTCATGGGCTGGGGAGATGGCTCTGTGAGTAAAGCCGTTTGCCACAAAAGTGTAAGGACCTGAGTTCCAATCTTCAGAATCCACCTAATCTGGGTGGGAACGAGTGTCTGCAACCCCAGTGCTCTTGCCAGGAGGTGGGAGGTGGAGACGGGAGACTCCTCAGAAGCTAGCCAGCCAGCTAGCCTGGAATAAGCAATGCAAAACAACAGAGCCCCTGTCTCAAACAAAACAGAAGGCAATGGCTGACCCCCAAGGTTGCCCTCGACCTCCACATGCATGTTGTGGCTCATGCTTACCTGCATTCACACACATGAATGTATACACACAAGAAAGAAAAGAAACAACTTCCATGTGCATGAGTACACATACACACACACACACACACACACACACACACACACACACACACACACACACCACACACACCACTCTGGGCCAAATCTGGCCCTATGGTTGCCTCTCTTGTTCTACAGTGAACTACAGATGCATTCTTGAATGCCAGTGATACCACCCATAGACAGCAGCCCTGGCAGCTGGCAGACCTGTTGGATCTCACCACTAATAACAAAGGCCAAGGCTTCTTACAGATACAGACAGACAGAGACACATAGACACACTCACAGATACACAGAGACACATGTAGACAGACACAGAGAGAGAGAGAGAGAGAGAGAGAGAGAGAGAGAGAGAGAGAGAGAGAGACATAGAGACAGACATAGACCGACACACTTATATAGTCACACAAACACATATAGACACACACACAGAGAATCACAATTATAAAGCTTGTCTCCTGTTTTTTGTTTATTTTAGATTCTCCACTCTCACCAGAGGGCATCTGGCCCTTTTTCAGCTGTTGATACCCATTCTCTGAAAGTCACAAGATCCCCAGGTCACGGGAGTGAGACTGTTTGTCTCCACAACTCCCACATCCCCAAACTCAATACTTGACTCACTCCTCGAAGTCCCAAGGCCCGCTGTGTAGAAATGGCTAGGTAACAGACGCGTGGGTCTCTATGCTGGCACGAATGACTTTGCCAGTGTCCCAGCAACCCCTGGGTGACGCTGAGGCCGGTGCACAGCCCTGGAGAAAATCCCATCCATCCTCAAGCCGCAGCAGGATGTATTACAGATACAGACAGAGAAACCTAAACCCCAGCAGATACAGCAGAGCCACTTAATTAAATCCCAGGGTCACCAGCAAAGCCCGTCTGAATGCAGCCCTGGGCTTGGTGATCTGACAACTCACTCTATTTGGCTCCTCTAAAGAGTGGACCCTTCTTTATGAGGCTCGCACAAGACAGCCAAGATGGGGGAAAAAAAGAAAGAAAGAAAGAACTTCATCTTCCAAAATATCATATCCTTCAGGAAGGGCAGAGTGGCTTTAGCTCACTTCTGTGCATGGGAACAAGACAGCAATGGAATTCACAAATTTGGGACACACCTCTCTGCTGTAGAATTCTCCAGAGCAAGAGAACAAGGATTCCATCCTGCGGGGCTCCACAAGGCTCCTGGGAGAGACCCAAAGGCTCAGGAGAAACAGAGCATGTCATTTGTTTGAACCCATGTCAGCATGAGCATTCAGACACCACCTCCCTAAGCCACTGCCAATGTCTCCTTTTTCTTGAGTGATGCGGAGACAGAAAAATAGATGTGCTGGGCTGGGGACGTGGCTAAGTTGGTAAGGTACTTACAAGGTATGAGGACTTGAGTTCAGACCCCCCCAACACCAATGTGAATAACCAGGCATGTGGTGTGTGCTTATGATTCAAACTCCGGGAAATAGAGGCAGGAGGATTCTTCCCTAAGGCTCGCTGGCCAGCTGGTCTAGCCAAGTCAGTCAGCATCTGGTTCAATGAGAGACCCTGTCTCAAAAATAAGGTGGAGTTCCACATGCACTCCTGCATGCGTGTGTGTGTGTGTGTGTGTGTGTGTGTGTGTGTGTGTGTGTGTGTGTGTGTATGTGTGTGTGTGTATACATGTGTGTCTGTGTGTATATGTATGTCTATGTGTGTGTGTGTGTCTGTGTGTGTACATTTGCATTGTCAGTATGTCTCATGTGTACCTACATCCTGTAACCAGACTCAGGTCTTTCTGGACTCTTAATATGGAAGACCTTGGGTTTATTTAGTCTGGCTCGGCCACAGAACACAAAGATTGCCAGGAGTCCTAGGATGAGACCATGTTGCAGGTTTTTAACTAGTCTGCTTTTGTCTTTGGGGCAAATTCATGGCCCATGCCCAGGAAACAAGCTATGCCACACTGGAGGCTCCTGCAGATTCACAACTGTTCGATGAGACTTCATGGATCCAACATCCTTCTTTATGAGGCATACTCTGGACCAAAACACAGTCTCATGCAGGCCACACAGAGAAAGCATCAACCTTTTGTAGACATTCTCTTGCTAGTCACCAGGAAGAGTCTAAGACTGACACTGAGGGCTGGTGAGGTGACTCGGCAGGTAAAGGTACCTGCCTCTAAGCTTCAGGACCTGAGTTCAAGTTCCAGGACTCACATGGTAGATAGACAGAAATGACTCCAGAAAGCTATCCCCTGGCGTCTGCATGCATGTATGCATTTGCTTGCACATGTACACATGAAGAAATTAAATTAATTAATATAAGTGTGAAAAGCCTAAGGCCAGGTCCCATTTCACCTCTGAACAGAAGCAGACAGGATATGAAAGGCAGGACTCTGTGGGCATGTCGGATTTGCCTAAAATATCTGAGTAGACTGGGACTGGAGCTCTCTTGGAGACTCAGAGATGGAATAATTCCTCTCTGTGGTCTCTGCTGCAAAAGCAATAAGCAACCCATGTGTGCTGAGGAGGGAGGGGGAAAAAACAACAGAAACACTAAATCTTAAAGTTTCCCTCACAAACAGCAAGGACAATTAAACTCCCAGCAGAGTTTAATTGTCCTTTGTGGAGCCAAAATATTCACTGCTCAGTAATGAAAAAAATCCAGCAGAAGTACCCCGTGTCCAGATTTCTCAAATGCAAGCTTTGTGTCCCTTTGGTAGTATTCAAATTAAGTCAGGAGGTGCGTGATGAGGTTTTTTTATTATTATTTTAATAGTCATTTACTTTAATGTATATTAACAAAATTTTAACACATCAAGCTCGTGGGTTTTATTATCTTATAATGGCCCTAAATTAGTTTTTAAGCGTGAGAAAAGAAGACTCTTATCAACACCAGACTTCAGCCAGCTGAGGCAGACAGCTGCTCCAGGAAAGCAGGGCATGTGAAGAAAACATACTCAGTAAATAACCCGACTGGGCATTAGACAGTTGGTAAAAATGAAATGATGTATGGATTGCTGGAGTAAAGGAAGCAGCATGCATATGGGAAAGATGGAGAAGAAAAGAGAAGAAGAAGAAGAGGGCAAAAGAGGAACAGATCGTCACTTGAGACCTAGAACCTGAGATGGAAACGGCAGCTTCTCTACTGACATTGATCTCTTCCTCAGTGAGGTCATTCGCCCTCCTTCAAATGAAGGACATTCGAACAGAACATGTTGAAGATGAAAAGAGAGAGAGAGAGAGAGAGAGAACATGCTAGAGGTGAAAGGAGAGAGAGAGAGAGAGAGAGAGAGAGAGAGAGAGAGAGAGAGAGAGAGAGAGAATAGAACACACGAGCATGTGTCTCCAGTACCTTCACAACATCTTCATCGGCCGACCTGCATTCCACAGCCTCCAACACGTCCACTACAGATCCGTCTTCTTGAACCCCCACGACCTTGACAGGAACCGAGACAGGCTTTCCTGTGAGAATGGCGGTGTTCAAAACTTCTGTGTCCTGAACAAGAGAGAAGAGGGCACAGGTGAGCGAACAGGCCAAGAAGGGAGCCAAGAGGGAAGGGCGACTGAATGAGCTACTCGCTACCTGGACTCCTGTTAGGAATGTGAAATATACCCGACAGGTTCAAATGCTTGACCATTTGGTCCCTGATGGGTCTGCCCCTTTAAGTCATTCCTGGGCTGGAGAGATGGCTCAGCAGTTAACGTCACTGGCTGATCTTCTAGAGGACAGGGTTTGATCCCTAGCACCCACATAGCGTCTCACAATCATCTGTAACTCCAGTTCTAGAGGATCCGACACCCTGGCCTCCAAAGGCACTGCATGCACATGGTGCACACACAAACACACAGATAAGACACTCACACGCATATAAATAAAGTAATTTTTAATTTATATTAAAACTAGTAGTCACTCTTAAGAGGCCAAATCCTACAGTGAAGATGAAGCCACATCCCTTGGAGTGCTTCTCAGGGACAGAATTAAGACACTGCCTCTGTCTCCCTGTGTGTTTCTCTGTCTTCTGTGTATCTCTCTGTCTCCATCTGTCTCTGTGTCTCTCTGTATCTCTCTATCTCTCGGGCTCTCTCTCTCTCTCTCTCTCTCTCTGAATTTCCTCTCCAGGTTTTAAAGGGAAGTATCTCCTTCCCTCTAAGGCCCCTGTCACGTTTTTCTGTCACATACATTGTACTAGTTCAGTCTGCTCTCCCTCCTACTTCCAGGTCTGATCATGGTCTCGAGGCCCTCCTGTCTTAAACCCACCACAGCTACTCTATTATATTTAACAGGCGGCAGCAGCTGGTACTGTATGGAACATTGTGGAGCCTTTCGTAGGTGGAGTTACCCAGAAGAGATGGGTCCCTGGAGGATGGAAGGTTCCAGACAGTTGGGAGGGTTCCACCTCACACTGAAGATAATTAAGCTCAACAACTAGACCCTCTTTAGTCCCCAGGGGCAGGGACACTGTCCAACACAGTGAGCTCTACCTCCCTTCTCATCTTGCAGACATGACTGTCACTTGGCACAAGAACTATCTTCCATATTGATTAATTAATTTGTACATGCACATCTGCAGTCATGTGGTTTTGGAGGATTTGGGGGGAAGCTTTTGGAGGGAGCGTATTGTGTGTATGTGTGTAGAGACCAGAAGACAACTTCAATGATCATTCCTCAGAAACCACCCACCCACCAAGCTTATTTAGACAGCATTACTCACTGGGACCTAGGGCTCTCTGAATAGACAAGGCTATCTGGCCAGTGAATCCCAGAGACTCCTGTTTCTGCTTCCCCAGTCCTGATAAGTACATGCCCCTACCTTGGCAAGCTTTTCATAGGATCTCTGGAGACTGAACTCAGGACCTCACGCCTACAGGCGCACCATCAACTGAGCAAACCTCTCTCTTCAGTATCCTAGTCTTAGCTTGAGATTCATTTGGAAAGCAATTGCTCATTTTGGAGGTCATCACAACACAGGGATCATAGATGTCCTATGGGGTTCAAATTTAGAAAACAATGGCACAAAGGGCCAGAGGGAACCGGCCACACATAAAACTCCTGCACACCCCAGCTGCCACCAGGGCCTTCCTGCCCTTCACTTTCCAGTTCTCCCAGAGACCTCCCTCTAAATCCGGGTATGTGGGGCTTTCCTCTCTCCTCCGGCAAACTGTTGGGACTCTGTAGGTTCTGTCTTCCTCATTTAGCTAAATCTGTCAATCTCATGACATACTGGTTTGACTAGAGTTGATCCCACCTGACTCCATTAGGCTTTGTGAAAAGGCACACGACCTTAAAACAGCCAGGGAAAATATCCTAACATTGTGTCCACGGTGAAGCCAGAAGAAAAAACAGAAGCAAGAGTGTAGCTAAAAGTTTTCCTGGTCCTGCCCGGCTCTCAGTCAGGACAAATCTCTCTCACCCACCAGTCCCGCAGCCGCTCAGACCCAAGTAAACACACAGACACTTATATTAATTAAAACTGTTCAGCCATTAACTCAAGATAACTATTGACTAGCTCTTACACTTAAACTCAGTCCATTTCTGTTGATCTATATGTTGCCACGTGTTCCGTGGCTTTACCTGTGTGCCATTACATGCTGCTCCCTGGATGGTGGGCTGATGTCCTCACTCAGCCTTCCAGCCTTCCCACAATTTTCTTGTCTGCTTATCCCACCTATACTTTATGCCTGGCTACTGGCCAATCAGTGTTTTATTAAACCAATGTACAAAATCATTATTTCACAACACAAAACCAGGTTCCTCGTCAAGATTTCTGGATTCCCCAATCCAGCCCTACCTGAAGGTCACTCACTGTCTTCAGAAATTTAGATAAATCTGTGCTTTTACTAAATTTCAACTTCCCCTAAAGCCAGTATGAACTGGGTTTTGTCACTTGCAACTGAAAAGTCTTGTATGAGACCAGGTGATAGGGTAGGCTCTAGAGAAAGAAGTCAGTTAATGCATTGGTCTGCACCCTGGGAAAGCCCTCAGAGGAGACACTGCTGTGTCTCCCAGACTGAGTTTCAAGGGCAGGCACAGATTTATTACAGAGAATCATGGCTGACCCTGACTTACAACTCTGTTATAAGCAGCTTAGGTGCCTGTGTTTCTGCATTTCAACTCTTCCATGAGTGGCTTAGATTTTTGCACCCTCTCCCCATTATCCATGGACAGCCTCTCAATACTTCCAAATGTGATCCCTCCCAGCCCTCAGAACACTGAAAAAGAAATTGTTGTGTTCAGCATCACAGAAACATCGTCTACTGCCAAAGGCACATCAGCATCTGTCCAGAGACATGCCTCCTTGGCTCCTTATTTCAGGAGGGTTAGACCCCACACTAAAGTGTATGGATAATTTTTTGGAAATGCATTTCCATTAGTGTTCAACAGAGTGGCATCACAGAAAATGGCAGAGTAAGATAGGCAGAAGATTCTCTGCCCTGTGAAGCAACAAGAAAGCCAACAAATACCTTCGGAAACAACTATTTCAAATGTATGTGGGGCTGGGACAGCATTTATTCAGGAAATACAAAATCTTGGCCTTTTAAAAAAGAGAAAAAAACAGAATGCTGTGGAATAATCCTCTTGTACATGGTAAAGATTTGTCACCTGAGTTGGTTTAATAAAACACTAACTGGCCAGTAGCTGGGCAGGAACTTGGGAGGGAAAGCCAAACTGAGAATGCTGGGAAGAAGAAAGGTGGAGTCAGGAAATCACCAACCAGATGCAGGAGAAGTGATGAAAATTGTATTGAGAAAAGGTTCCAAGCCACATGGCTAAACATAGATAAGAATTATAGGTTAATTTAAGAGCAAGTTAGTAATAAGCCTGAGCTACCAGCTGAGCATTTATGAGTAATACTAATATTAATATTAAGAGTCAATTATTTAAGAACCAGCTGCTGGGTATTTGGGAACAGGCAGGCGAGAGAGAAACTTCTGCCTACACTAGGGAACTTAGTGATATTTTACCCTGAGTTTCTCTCCTCTTCTCTGGAGCTGCTGCGGTTTTGAAAACTAACATCTTGCCTTCACAAAAAAAGCCAGCAGTGAAGACACCGCTGGATGGACAGAGCTGGAGACCTTCCAAAACCTCACGTCATTGTTGCTGGATTGTCTGCTGGTTCACTGGATGACCTACCTGCCGAGTTGTGTGTGACCTGAGTCTGGGCTCACTGGGTAGGAAAAGACTTCTACTCAGAGATATTTGTCATACAGAACTATGGGCAACTGTTTAATTTCAGAGCTGTTGGAGGCCATGGACAACACTTGATCAAAAATCTTTTTTTTTTTTTTTTTTTTTTTTTTTGGTTTTTCGAGACAGGGTTTCTCTGTGTAGCTTTGTGCCTTTCCTGGAACTCACTTGGTAGCCCAGGCTGGCCTGAAACTCACAGAGATCCGCCTGGCTCTGCCTCCCAAGTGCTGGGATTAAAGGCGTGCACCACCACCGCCCGGCCATTTGATCAAAAATCTTATGGGGAATGAGATGACTGTAGGATCTTTGAAAGGCCATGACTGACTCCTGAGAAGTGACAGACAAAAAAGGTGACAGGCAAATAGAAAGACTATAAATAGATGATGATGATGATGATAATGAAGACAGAGTAATAGAACATAGACAACAGTGTATTAGCTGAATGTATATTAGTGTATACAGATATATACACAGACAGATACATAGATTGATACATCAATAGACTAACAAAAACAAATAGATGATAAACATTTAGAGTGATAGAAATATAGATATATCATAGACACAGAGATAAATACATAGACCAATAGATACATAGATATACATAATAGGTTGACAGAGAGATACATAGGTAGTTGATAGATAGATAGATAGATAGATAGATAGATAGATAGATAGATAGATAGATAGATAGATAGATAGGTGGAAGACAGAGTGACAAATGAAGACATAGAAGACAGACAAATGATAAAGTGATGATAGACAGATGATTAATGATTCATACATAGATGATTAATAAATATATGGTGGTTTGAATGAAAATGGCCCCCCATCAGCTCATGAGGAATGGCACTATTGGGAGGTGTGGCCCTGTTGGAGAAAGTGTCACCAGGGGTGGGCTTTGAGGTTTGA
The DNA here is from genome assembly GCF_007827085.1 of Peromyscus californicus insignis. Lineage (NCBI taxonomy): Eukaryota > Metazoa > Chordata > Mammalia > Rodentia > Cricetidae > Peromyscus > Peromyscus californicus. The sequence continues at coordinate 16,157,418 of NW_026294540.1, read as the reverse complement.
GAAGCTCAGCATAGGCCCAGTGGCTCATTCTTCCTTCCTGCTGCCTGAGGATCTAGACGTAGAACTCTCAGCTCCTCTCCAGGACCATGTCTACCTGTACTCTGCCATGATTCTGCCATGATGATAACGGACTAAACCTCTGAACTGTAAGCCAGCCCCAATTAAATGCTTTCCTTTAAAGCAACAGAAATCCTAAGATAAGATATATAGATAGGTGATAGATGATAGATAGATGGATAGATGAATGGATAGATAGATAGATAGATACATAGATAGATAGATAGATAGATAGATAGATAGATGACATTGATAGATAAATAGAAAGATTAATAATAAATGATCGAAAGGTGAAAAGGACCTTTCCCTAGGGCAAGGACAGAGAAGAGTCCCACAGCTGCTCTGTTCTGGACATGAGCAATGCACCTCCAATGCACAAAGCTGTTAACAGTAGCTGAAAGTAACTTCCTGACACAATGACTACAGCCTCTCCAAGTAAAGATTCAAAATTGCTGCAAACACACACACACTGAGCCCAGGTTAGGTTTCGTCTTCCGCAGTCAAGCAGGTGCTTTAGCCACTGAAATCCCTTCAGTGTGCTGCGGAACAAAAGCCACGGTTCTGACCACTAGAAAAAATGAGTCTTAAAATGGAAAGAAGACGCAATGGGAACACTGAGTATAAAGCAGATTGTGAGAGCCAGTGAGAGAACTCACGTGCTGGGCTGTATGTGTTTGTTTATGTGTATACAGGAGGGAGTGTGTAAGTGTGTGTAGACATGAGGCTTTTTCTCGCTTCAGTTCTCTGAGAGGCCCTAGTTGCACACATCAGACTCCTCATTCAGCAATCAACATACCAAGTGCCCGGGGTTTAAGTTCCACATGCCACTCTCTGAATAAGAAGGTAACAGGGCTCCTTGGAGAAATGGCGGGTTGATAGGCAGAGGGAAGCAGAGAGCAGGAGTCTAAAATATCTCACGCAGCCAGGAGGTAAGTAAGTTCTCAAACAACAGAAATGTCAAAAAGGACACAGGAGACAGCAGGGAGGGCTGTCCGCTGCCAACCTGGGACAATTTGACATCCCACTAAACAATCATAGCAACCAATTATAATCTATGGAAGAAAATGGGTTTCTGAATCCACACCGCTATGATTAAACAGACAGTGGAGAAGAAAGCTGGGTCCTTGGGGTGGCATTCCGACTCACAAATGCAAAAGGAATCATGAAATTAGAACCACACCACCTGGCAGCCACCATTTATGCCTTAGTTGTCTCGGGTGAGAATCATTAATGGATTTTGCAGTTGACTCGACGTCTAAGAAACCTGTTATTTGCAAAGTGTCACGGCGTCTCGGTGCAGGAGAAGTAACGATTTCCTAATGAAGCAACTACAGCTTTCTGGTGCAGATCCTGGCACACCCCACCTCATCCTGGTGATCAAAGACGCCGTCATTCATGAGAAATAGACACTGGATCTCGAAAAGGACACAGCACCACTCTTGAAGTATAAACTGAACTTGGAATAAAAACACGTGAAAAAACCCAGTCAGGAGGTATTCAACAGAGTGAGTGGACTTTATAAGTGTGTCACTATCTGAGAGATAAAGGATGGGAAAGTGCTATCGATTAGGGACAGGACACAGACAGAGTGTCCTGGACTAGGACCTCAGACTGGATAAAATAATTTGGCTGCAATGGACACAAAGAGACAATTGATAAAATGTGAGGAAAGCTTGGTGATAATTGTGTGTTGAAGGGTCTCTTTGTGCACCTGAGAACTCCAGGGAAACCCTATGTATGGGTTACTTTTTTGTTGTTATAATAAAATATCCCAACAGAAAGCAACCTAGGGGGAAAAGGGTTTCTTTGGGCTTATAGTACTAGAGGGGAAAACATGGCACCAGGCAAGTTAGGTGGGCCTAACAGTCAGGAAGCAGAGGGAGAAAGGAAGTGGGGCCTTTCTAACAGACCTTTATGTCCACCCTAGTAATGTACTTCCTCCTAAAGGTTCCAGAACCTCCCCCAAACAGCACCATCTACTGGTGACCAAGGTTCAAATGTAAGAGCCTGTGGGGAACACTTCTCATTCAAACCACCACAACCTCATTAGAGTATCTCGAGAAAAAGGGCTATCATGTCTGTTAACTCACTCTGAAGCAGTTCAAAATCAAGTGTTTGGTTGGGTGTGGTGGTGCAGGCCTTTAATCCCAGCACCCAGGAGGGCAAAAGCAGGTATGTCTCTGTGAGTTCAAGACCAGCCTGGTCTATATAGTGTGTTCCAGGCAAGCCAGTGCCATAAAGTGAAACCCTGCCTCAAATAATAATAATAATAATAATAATAATAATAATAATAATAATAATAATAATAATGCCATGTGTTTGTGTTGAGAGAGAACACTAACACTTAAGGGACTCTAGAGGAGGAATTTGAGAAAGGCATTTCTTCAGACTCATGGCTCCAATCAGAAGACCAAAAGAACCCAGCAAGGAGGGAGGAAAAAAGGTGCAAATGCGCAGACAGAGGATTCAAGTGCCTAATGAATATAACTAAACATAGTGAATGCTTTTCTTAAATATTAGATAAGAACCAGGCCCAGTGACAAGTGATTTCGGTCATCTATAGAAATCATTTCCTATTGATGACATTCATTGATTTTATTAACACGCTATTTAATCCTGAGATAACCCCCACTGGAGGGTGACTCTCTGTGTCCCCATCGCACAAATGATGAAATGGAAGCTCGGAAGAGTTCGGCGATTTGGCCGGAATCATGATGTTGCTAAGCAACAGGGCTAGGATGGGGACAGAAGCTCTCGGGTGCCTGAGCTCCCATCCTGGGTACTTCACTGGTCTCCTCAGCTCACATACACAATGGACCCTCAGTCCTATTCCTAACTCCAAATAAAGCTTTAAGGACGAAAGATAGATCTGTAGAGACGTTGATTTCAAAACCCCCTCCCAAATACGTTACATGGGGGCGAGGGAGATGTCTCAGTGATTAAAGCTGATTGGAGCACAACTATAAGGACCAGAGTGCAGATCCCCAGAAATCCACACAAATGTTGTGGGGGAATGGAGGACAGCCAGTAATTCTCGCCTCAGAAGACAGAAATGGGGGTCCCCAGAACAAGCTGCCTAGTAGGACTAGTCATACTGTTGAGCTCTTGTTTGATTGACAGACCGCTGCCTCAGTGAATAAGGTGGGAAAGCTATGGAGGATGATTCCCAGCATCAGCCTCAAGCCTCCATGCGCATGTCCTCACAGGCACATGTGCCCTTATACATGCAAAGAACATGCATATGCATGTATGCCTATGTCATGTCTATGTGACAAATGGAAAAATTAAAAATGTTATATGAGTATCACTCTGACTTTCATAAAAAAACAGCTGAGTAGCCTCATGACCATGAGCGGCTTCTGGAATTCTCTAGTCTAGCTTCTACCCTAACACATGAGGCTCTACATCACTATTTCTGAGGCCTGGCCTCCTCAGTACTCTTTATACTTCTCTGTACTCTGGTCCCTGGATTCTGACTAGGAATCTAACTCCCGGACACCATGATTTCTCATTTTTAAAGCCACAGAGCAGTTGTAAACTTCACTCCGAAACCAGCAAGGACACAGGCTCTAATTTAGACAACAACATCCAACCCAGCGTTGTATGTTATATAACTCTGAAATCAGCCCAGCTCCCCGACTCTCTGTGGCTATTTGTAGAGTGTGGCAATTTATTATCCACAAGGCAATAAGAGATGTCAGAAGTCAGCTCTTTGAGAGTTCTTGAACAACACAAACAAGATTGTTTCAAACAGGACAGGCCTCAGAGAGTCAAGGTGGCCTCCGGGAAAGGGTTGGGCTGTAATCTCCAGGGCGCATTCTGAAGAAAGAGGGGAAGGCTGTTTAGAGTGGCGGCCACCTCCACCCAGTGTCCAGGACAGGCCCTTCACACCCGAAGCTGAGAGCAGTAGAATGACATGTACTGACCCATGAAACTAAAGGTTACCCACAGTGAAGCTGGAGGTCTACCACAGCAAGATACAAAGGAGGGGATGCAGCCAGCCCCCTGCACATGGAGACATTCTATAGGAAGTAGGAACTGAACCATGTAAAGTCACAGAAGCAGGATCTATGGTCCCATTTTTGCCATGGCTTCCCATGCTGCCTGGACTATATTAAGATCTCAAAGACTGTGGAGTGGTGGTGAAGCCATCCAAGATGATGTAAGGACCATCCGCGCAAAACCTTCCTCCCCTGCTCCCTATCACCATGGCAACAGCAACAAGGCACCAAGTCAGCATTTTATAGCCACTGTTGACTGGTCTAGATGTGAGCAATGATCCATGCAGAGCCAACAAGCTGTGTCCTGAAAATCAATTTAGAACCAGGGCTAAGAGACTCCAACCTCTGCACAGCTTCTTTCCAGAAAGAAAAGGAAAATCTGAACTGAGAGGTGGGGATGGGGCATTTCTGCCAGCGGTGTGGCAGGAAGGAAGAGGCAGAGATGAGAGGTGGAGGTTTCCTGTGGAACTCCAGGCCTCACCTGCAGGCCACACCTTCCTCCTCATGTGCCAGGACACACACCATGACCTTGCAAAGAACACCCACATTGGGCTCCCACTGTGGTTGGTGGGTTTCTGTCACTTGCTGCTTGCCATAGTTTAGCTTCAGCTAGAGTCACCTGGAAAGAGGGAACCTCCACTGAGAAACGTCTTCTATCAGAATGGAATGGATGGATGGATGGATGGATGGATGGATGGATGGATGGATGGATGGATGAATGTGGGGATTTATAGATAATTGACATAGGAGAGTCCAGACCACTGTGGGTGGTACCATCCCTAGGCAGGACAAGACAAGTAGCTAAACACGAGACTGGAAGCAAACCAGAAAGCAGTCTTCCTCCCTGGCCCCTACTTCAGTTCCTGCCTCCAGGTTCTTGCCTTAAGCTCCTCCCCTGATTTCCCTGTATGATGGACTGTAAGCTATAAACCAATTAAACCCTTTCCTCCCTAGTATTTTATCACAGCAACCGTAAACTAGGAGTCTACTAAAAGGAATTGTAGCAAAGAGCACAGAGGATGTCAATGTCCTTTGTATCTTGGGTCTTACAGGGAAGAGAGATGAGCTGCCAGACCAGAGTCTTGACTTCACTTGTGTGTGTGTGTGTGTGTGTGTGTGTGTGTGTGTGTGTGTGTGTGTGTGTTCACATGCACATGTGTGCACATGTGTATGGAAGCCAGGGAGCAAAGCTTGTGCATCATTCCTCAGGTGTTATACACCTTGTTTATTGAGACAGAATCCCTCCTAGGCCTGAAGATCGCTGAATAGGCTAGGCTGGCTGGCCACTGAGCCCCAGGGATCTCGCTGTCTCCATCTCCTCAGTACTGGAACAGCAAGCACATACTATCATGATTGGCTTTCTTACATCTGTCCCGGGGACCAAATTCAGGTCCTCATGCTTGTGTAGCAAACACTCAGCCAAACTGAGCCAGCTCTTCAGCCTCCGCTCTGCCAAGTAACACCAAAGCAGGGGCCGTGCTCAGTCCCACAAAGTTTCACTTTATTAACTGGAACTCAACACGGAAGCCTGCATCCTTCCCTGCAGGGTCCTATACCTGAGTGGTAGGCGGGTGGAACAGGCCAATATGAAAGACCCTGAACTGAGATTCAAGAGACCTGGCCACTGCCACCAGCTTCTTTAATGGCCACGAGTTGAGTGATACGATCCAACCCATCAGCTTCCCAGAGGTCAGAAGATGCCGGTGTAAAGGTGCATGCATTAAAGAAAAAGGACTGCGACAATGCTGAGCAGATGCTGAGTAGATGGAGAGAATCTCAGTAAAAGAGAAGCAGATGATCAGGCCTGGTGGTGTGCACCATTTATCCCAGCGCTTGAGAGGCAAAGGCAGCAGATCTCTACAAATTTGAGGCCAACTTGGTCTACATAGTGAGTTCTAGGAGACCAACCATGATTATATATATAAAAAATCCTCTGTCTCAAGAGGAAGGAAGGAAGGAAGGAAGGAAGGAAGGAAGGAAGGAAGGAAGGAAGGAAGGAAGGAAAGATGGAGAAAGAAAAGGAGGTAGGCAGGCCCATAGAGTCCAGAAGATGTTTAGAAACATACAGAGTGCAAAACAAGAAGGATAAAGCCCAGCGGAGGTGCCAGTAGGACACCTTTTCCAAAGGCAAGCAATGGCTTACCCAAAGTCACCACCAGACTGATCACTGAGATGAGATCTGACCAACTCCAAAACATAGGTTCTTACCCATGCTTCAGAGCACGTGGTAAGGTGTTGGCATCAGAGGGGGTGAAGCTGGAGGTAGTGTGATGATCTTTATCCTATTGCTGCCTGGGTAGAATTGGGCCGTGACACAAAAGAGTACAGGACACTTGAATCAATGCTACCCATGGCTCTGGCTCCATATTGGTAGAGAAATAGAAAGAGGCCACGTTACACTGTGATTTTCTATTGGCACCCTGAGCCCTCCACTACGCCCTCAAGAGGCTGATGGGGTAGAAATTTGAGAACAAGAGTCTATAAAACACCACTTAGGATGTGGATCTGAGGATCACAGGGACATGGTCCTTCTCATGACAGGGTGTCAGACAGAGCTGGCAGTATTCATGGGACATAGAAAAAATATGCCCGAGATCAGGGAAACACATAGGTTTAAAGAAACCCCTGTAAACTGGATGCAGCAGAGAGAACTCTAAAACTTAGACAGTTCTGGAGGCATATGAGTGTCAGAAGACAGAACCACAGGAGGTATGAGCCAGTCTGGTTTCCAGGGGAGCCTCTTTCCTGTGTTCCTCATGCAGGGGTGCCCTGTTTATCCACACAGCAAGCTCCTACACTGTGTAATAATTACATGCATTTTCTCTAATCCCCTTCTACCCGTTAGAACTCCCTTAATTACAACTGTAACCACTTAAGAGTGTTTCTTTATTGTCTTGGATGGTGGGATCTCAGCCTGTTTGAGCTGAATTAAAATCTAACACAACTTCCAGTTAGAAGGACTAGCAAGCAAAGGCATCTGTCTGATTAAAATCTAAAACAGGCTGATGGTAGTACTGAGAACAGCACTACTGAGACTTGAGCTCACAATGACAACTTCATTTAAACGCAAATACACCTGCTGGGATAGTTACTGTGAACTGCCTGATGCTCAGTGACCACAGTGAGCATGGGAGGAGGCACCTGCTGGCCAGCTCTGCAGTCAGACCAATGGATGGAGGAATTGAGGGACAAACAATGTATGGACAGAGAATGGATGGATGGGTGGATGTATGACAGACAGATGAACAGACAGGTAGGTGAATGGATGGACAATAGATGGATAGGTGGAAGGGTTAATGGATGGACAGAGAATAGATATATGGATAATTGTGTCAATGGGTGGATGGATGGACAGAGAAATGGATGGATGGGTGGACAGATGATAGACAGATGGATGAACAGATGGATGAATGGATGATAAGTGAATAGATATATGGACAAACAGATGGTTGGATGAGTAGATGTATGGATGAACAGTTAGATGGGTAGGTGGATGGGCAATGAACAGATAGATGGTTAATTGGATGGATAGATTAATGGATGGAAGGACAAATGGACAGATGGGTGGATGCATAGAAAAAGAAAAGGATTGATGGGGTGGATAGATGATAGACTGACAAATGGTTGAACAGTTAGGTGGATGAATGGACAGACAAAAGCTGGATGCATGGATGGATGGAAAGAGATGGTTGGCAGGGTAAATGGATGATGGGCGGACGGATGGATGGATGGATGGATGGATGGATGGATGAAAAGATAGTTGAGTGAACAGATGGATAGTTGGATGGATGCACTCACTGCTTCACACACATATGCACATATCCCCTCACACACATCACACAGAGAGAGAGAGAGAGAGAAAACTAAGTCACCTCAGAAGGATTCTCTATTATAATCAAAAACTTCCATTTAAAAAAAAATCTGTCTGTGAAGAAGAGGAAATTGAACCTTTCTGGGCAAACCTGAGAGAAAGCATTTGAGAATTTACATCTTGAGATGCTAAAAGAAGGTAGCAGGAAGCAGAATTCTGAAAATGACATCCGAGTCTGTTGTTTCATGGGGCTTCTTTTCCCTTTCCATAGTGAACCTGCCAAGACCAAATGTGTGGTGTTGGAACTGAAGCCCTCCTCCTGGTCTGCTTAATGCAGCATCTAACCTTACCAGACGTAAGTGCTGTTTCTAATAAATACGACAAGCAATTTGCTCCATGACTGTAACTATGTGAAATGTGTTTCAACGTTCACACTGATGAAAGAAAGTGCTGGCTGAAAACCTGCCTTTGTCTTCTCAGCTTCCTTACATCAAATCCCAGCATAGCCTTTCCCTGCCTGGGTGGTGAAGCGCATGAGTGAGCTCAGATGAGCTTCCCAGGACTGCTAAGACAAACTACCACAAATCTAATGGCTCAAAACAACACAAACTTATTCCTTCAGGGTTCTAGAGGCCAGAAGTCTGAGATCTGGTCAAGCCACTCTCCCCAGGAGACTCTAGGGGAGAAAGGCTTGCTTCTCACAATGCCTGATGCCTCCAGGTGTCACTTGGCTCGCGGGAGCATCCTCCTCATCTCTACCCTTCTTCACATGGCTCCCTGCTCTGTTTGTCTTCTGTGTGTCTTAAAGCTCCTCCTTTTTTTTCCCTAAGAATGGTGCTTAGTGAACTTAGGCACTACCATAGGTCCCAGATGGACTCTCTCAAAGTATCTGATTACTACATAGAGGATCCATTTCGAGGTAAAAGTTCTATGCCCACAGATACTAGCAGTTTAGAAACTTAATAAATCTTTTTTTTTAAAAAAAAAAAAGTCAGGTCTTATTTCTATATTTTTAGATTTGTTTTATTTTTAATAATGTGTCGGGGGGGGGGGGGGGGGGCATGTGCCCATGAGTGCAAGTTGCTCACAGAGCCCTGAGACAGTGGCTCCCTCTGGTAGCTGGAGTTACAGGCAGTTATTAGCTGCCCAGCATGGGTGCTGGGCATCAAACTCAGGTTCTCTGCAAGAAAAGTAACTGCTTTTAACCACAGAGCCATCCCTCTAATAGGGCTTATTTTTCAAGAGAAAATGAGGCACAAATAACAAGCATTTACCTTTACGTTAAAGAACAACAAATTATTCTGGCTCTCATCTGTATTCACAGAGAAGCTCCATTTTAAGCATTATTTTACAACCGAAAGGCTGGGGATGGAGCTCAGTAGTGGGACGCATGCCTGCCTGCATGTACGAAGTCCTAAGCCTGAACCCCAGGGGAAAAAAGAGGGCTGGGGTGTAAACTAGTGGCCCAGCCACTTCCGATACTTAGGAGTCAGTGGTGGGACGATCTAGGCTTCAAGGCCAAAGGGAGGTGCTGTCTCAAAAAACACAAATAAATTAAGTAATAAATATAAACCATCACTACTTTGGGGAAACTAATGTCTATGGTCACCTTTTCCTTTAAAAGTCAGCTTGCAAAGCGAATGATCGCTTCTCGGTGGTGGTGACTCCTTCCTGTAAGTGAGATCTACAACATTCCACTGTCCAGAGACCGTAAAAAAAAAAAAAAAAATTGAGGTTTTACTTCTTGTTTCCAAAGAATGGACCCAGCCAAGCAATGCCTGTCCACTTCCAGAGCAGAGGAGGCAATGCTGATTTTCAGCCATCCCTAGCTTCATGATGGGAGCATGCTTTTCTACAATCCACCACTGGCCTTGCCCTCATATGGGAATTGATTGACAGTAGGGTGCCCTGACATCCAACAACCCATCAGCACTCGGCATTCCTTTGACTCCTGTAATTGGCTCAAAGTCCTGCACCTGACTCTAGCCGATCCAATGGGATCTGGCTTCCTGTGACTGACAGCCTTTACAGGGAAAGAGGCTAGCCCAACGGGTGACTATACCTCAGCACTTGTGTCCTGGGGCCGTGGTTATGCAGCTAAGGTCCCTAAGGCTGGGGTTGAAAGTCAGACTAAAGACAGTGGGTTCCAGGACCCCCTCCAGAAAGGTAGCAACCAACCTGCCTCCATCAGGCTCGGAAACGACTTTTTACAAGGGACCGGGCTGAATTCAGTTGTTGCCAAAGTAAAGTAGAAATGTCCCTCACAAGAGTATTTGGGACACGTCCCCCACCCACCCACCCAAGCTCAAAGGAAGAAATTCTAAGTTCACGAATGTAGCCACTAAGTAGAAATTAAGGTTAAATCAGATCATCACATTGGGCCCCTAAAAAGGAAGACACACCAGCAGACATGTCTAACCCTCGGCCCACTGACCACATGTACCCGCAGGACAGCTATGAATGCCACCCAGCACAAAATGTTACCTCACTTAAAACATTATGAGGAGGGAGGTGGGTCTTCTGTAACTTCAACTATGGTGCTCTTGAGAGCTGGACTTTGTAGATAACAACGCCACTTGGTGGTGTCAAAAGGGCAGATGTGCCTTTCAAAGGGAGCCACCGTCAGCACAGAGATGTACAGAAAGGCTGGTGGGCGCCTTGTGACATCATCCACCAGCTAAGGAAAGAAACACACCTTTACCAGAGCCTTGGGCTTGGGCTTCTCATCCTTCAGAAAGGTGAGAAATAAAATCCCGTTCTTTAAAAGCCCCCCTGGCCAGGGGCATTTTGTTAAGGCCCAATACGAGATGTCAGCCTCAATTACAGATACACCTGAGGCTCCCAGCCATAACAGAACCTCGGGGCCACCACATGTTTGCAAAACGGATAGTAATAATTTTCTCTCCTAATTACACCTGCCAGCACCTGCTCTCTTCGCCCTCGGCTGGATGTAACTGTGATTTTCGTTTGCACAGTAATGCCATGCCATTCCTATCACCCACTGTCAACAGTTTCACGGACATCCCTGGGAGGCAGGCAGGGAAGGAATGACTGTTCCCATCACCCAGAGGAAGACGCTGTGACTCAGAGGGCATCCTGCTTGCTCAAGGTCACAGATGTGGTTATAAAATATTCCCTGGAGAAACAGCCTATGTCGTCTATCTTCTGAATTGCTATGGGGACATATTCATTATTACTTATTTTAATAAGAGGCTGGGTATGCTTTCTACTCAAATTCCGCTCCTGGAATACACATTGTGGGAGAGATAAGAAAAGAAAGACTCTGGGTCATTCTTGACCTGAAATCCTGAGCCACGGACGCATACTTGGGCAAGGGACGTATTTTCTCAACGACCCAACCTTATCATTAAATATAGGGTTGAGGGCCAGCGAGATGGTTCAGCAGGGAAAGGTGCTTGCTGTCATGCCTGATGACCTGGGTTCAATCCCCGGACTCATATGGTAGAGAGAATCATGGGTTGTCTTTTGACCTCCCCAAGTACACTGAAGCATTCACACATTGTAGCTAGAGTTTTCCCGCCTGGCCCACAGTCAGGACAAATCTCTCTCACCTGCCAGTCCCACAGCTGCTCAGACCCGACCAAGTAAACACAGAGACTTATATTGGTTACAAACTGTATGGCCGTGGCAGGCTTCTTGCTAACTGTTCTTACAGCTTAAATTAATCCATTTCCACAAATCTATACCTTGCCACATGGCTCGTGGCTTACCAGCATCTTCACATGCTGTTTGTCATCGTGGCGGCTGGCAGTGTCTCTCTGACTCAGCCTTCCACTTCCCAGCTTTATTCTCCTCCTTGTCCCGCCTATACTTCCTGCCTAGCCAATGGCCAATCAGTGTTTTATTTATTGACCAATCAGCAACACATTTGCCATACAGAACATCCCACAGCAACACATCCTCCCCCCCAAATAAACAAATAAATAAAGGTAAAAGCAGGATCAACTCTACCCATATTCTTGACACTCTCTGCCCGCATGACATTGATTTTTTTCCCCTCTCAACTACATATTTTCTGAAGTTAATAGTATTTTTATTCTTTTGGGTCCTCCTATAGGGGGGCTTAGTGAGGCAGGCTGGCTTGTCTAGCTCATTTACCCTTTGCCTCAGAACAAGTGGATGCAAGATAAAGGTTCGGTGAGTGGATGGGTCAATGCATTCACAGCTTAACTAATGGGCTGGCTTATTAGGCTCTTCTTGATTTATAATGCCTGGGAGCTAACCCCAATGTCTTCTCATGCCGATGTCCTCTGCAGCTGAGTGCCTGCTCTCCTAAGTACTGTTCCTGGGAGCACTTGAACATGTTTGGGAATATCAGAGACTAAGATCTGCTTCTTTTACTGCTTGGTCTGTGTCGCTACCATTTCCTTTGCCATGAAAGTCTAAATTTAAGAAATTCGCCCAATACCACGAATCCTGATCAGCCATGAGGTCATAGGAATACCCTAGGCTTTGGTTCCCAACACTCCTACCCTGGTTTTCCCTCTACCAGACTCTCCTGGCAAGAGTCAGTCAAGTCCGTAAAAGCATAAATCCTACTGAGGATGTGAATATCTAATTCGCCTCAAGTTATGGGTTTTTCCTTCAACTTTTCTTGTGAAAACCCTATGAGGTTAGATTAAGGTCTGTTCCACAAGATGGAACTCATGCCTGGTACTGTTAGCAGAACCAAGAAACCTCGGCTGACTAGGTCATGTGCCCTGGGGGAGAATCTATTACCGGTATTCTGTTACATGGGCACAGTGTTACACAGCCCCTTCTGTTCTTATCTTTATACCCACAGATGAATGCCTCTCTCCACCCTCATCAGAGAAGCCTCTGTTTGCAGTGAGCAGAGAGTAAGAAACACAGACCCGAAACTGGTCCATGAGCTGAGAAGTCGTGGCTGGAGAGTTGCTCAGCCATAATGAGACATCTATATCACTCCGCCTCCCCACAAGGATCAGGGATCATTGTGGAGCTGGAGACAGACATCAGAATTGGAAATGCCAAGGGGCACTGGGTGAGTGGGGTGAACTGGGGTTCTCCCACGGCACAGGTGAACTCAGTGATGGTGGCAGCATGCTCAAGCCACACAGAATCCCAGTACGGATGGGGGAGGGACACATGAAGTCTCAGTGCTCGGTGAGGAGCTGCTGGCAATTTCTGACAGGGAGAAAGAAAAGTTAGCTTCCTTTGGGAATGCAGACACTTAGAGGTTGCCCGTGTTCCAGGAGACAGTCCCCTATCTGTGCACACAGAAGAAACATTAAGTGGACTCAGTGGTTTAAAAGGGGGGGGGGGCATATGAAGTAGGGAGAGAAAAGTAAGAAAATGGGGTGGATTTGGAGGGGAGGGGTTGATTTAATCAAATCGTATTTATATGCAAGGATGAAATTCTCAAAAAATAAGAATTCTGTGAGTTTCTAATATAAAATGTTCTGTCTAGCCCCTGTACCAGGCTTTTTCTTTGGGGCCACCAAATTCATGACAGAGACTTATTAGTTTTGAATTCTCTACCTAGCTTAGGCACATTTCTAGCTAGCTCTTCTAACTTCAATTAACCTGTTTCTCTTTATCTACCCTTTGCCTCAGGGCTTATTACCTTTCTTACGTCTGTGTATCTTACTTTCACTGCTTCTCTATGTCTGTCTGTCTGTCTGTCTGTCTGACTGGCGTCTGCCTGAGTTCTTACTCCAGGCATGTCCCTTATTCTCTCCTCATTCTCTCTCTTCCTTCGGAACCTAGAGCTTTCCTCCTATTTATTCCCTCTGCCTGCCAGCCCCGCCTATCCTTTCTCTGCCTAGCTATTGGCCGTTCAGCTCTTTATTAGACCAATCGGGTGCCTTAGGCAGGCAAGGTGAAACAGATGCAACACATCTTTTCACAGTGAAACAAACGCAGCATAAACAAAAGTAACACACCTGAACACACTTAAAATAATATTCTGCAGCATAGATAAATGTAACACATCTTTGCCTAGTTGAAATAATATTCTACAACACCTGGGGTGACAGAGCGGGCAGTACTGACCACCGCTCATATTGACAGAAGAGCAGAGTAAATCAGTGTCAAGGACAATCCCCATATCGGCAAGCAGGCCCACACATCCATGACATGCAGAGGCAGAAAGATGTAATATATGTATATAAATACAGGTACCTGCGTATGTGCATAAAGATAAATGTCTGTGGTTAAAAACCATTACATGTGTGTCTATGGAAGATTAAAGTATGTCTTAGGCACTGTTCTAAGAAGCTAATGTATATAATGGACTTAAGTCAACTCTTAAGGTTTATATTATTGCCAGGTATGTGGTAGGCACATACTGTTAGTCCCAAAACTTAGGAGGCAGAGGCAGGAGGATCTCTGTGAGTTCGAGTCCATCCTGGTCTACAAAGTGAGTTCCAGGACAGTCAAAGCTGTTACACAGAGAAACTCTGTCTTGAAGCACATCCCTCCCCAGAAAAAAAGATTTATCACATGTGTATATGTATGTCTGTATATCTGCATGTGGTGCCCACATAGGCCAGAAGAGGGCGACAGATCTCTTTGAGTTGGAGTAACAGGAAGTTGTGAAGTGCCCAATGTGGGTACTGGGAATTGAACTTTGGGTCCTCTGTAAGAGAAGCAAGCACTCTTAATCGGTGAGCTATCTCTCCAACACCCTATGTCAACTCTTGATAAAGACAATGAGCCCTTATTCTTTTGCCTTTCTCCCATCCAGGAAAAAAAAGATGTACTTCTAGAAACCCAACGGCCCTTTGGTGAATATAAGGCTATGCATCTAAAGAGGGGACCCAGAGAATCCTGAGGACTTGTCCCCAGGGCCAGAAACCACTGAAGCAAGGCCAGCAGCTGCCCTTCACCAGGCCGGACCTCCAATTCACTGCTTGTTTTTGGTTCCTACAACACTGAGAAAATGATAAATACTAACTACAGACTTGGTGAAGATTAGGCCCGAACATTTTCACCTAACATGGACACAAGCTAAAGAATGCCAGGATAAGGAACGGAGATGCAGAGCAAAGAGAAGACACAGTGGGATGACAGCACCCGCGGACACGGTGGAAACACCGGCAGACAGTTCAATGCCGTCTCTGAACTGTCAGCTCCTTCATCCCAAAGTGGGATTCCTCTAATGAACAAAACACATGTTAGACCCAGCCCGGGATTTGGCAAGGGTAGAGCTGTAATCTGACAGCAGACATCCGCTGTTGTGTCTGTAAATGCTCCCAACTTCCAAAGTCTGGTGACAGCTTCTCTTCCTGGTAGCTCCCTTGTCAATTATAGCCACCCACTCGCACATCTATTCTCTCTGGCGTTCCTTCTTTTGAATGAACCAAGCATCAGAGGAGGCATTGTCTCACCGTCTGCCTCTGAAATCTATCACTACCTCAACTTGGCCTGTTTGGCGGCCAGGGTGAGGGGCTACATCCGGCTTCCCACCCCTTCACCTCAGCTGATGTCGCCCCTACATGGACATCCTCGGAGGATGGAATGAGTGGCTTGTTTTTTGTCTCTGTGTCCTTTTTTCTAAGATGAAAAGGTGGCTTTTCAATAGCTGTAGACTCTTGCAGAGTGTTTCATGAGAATCTTTATGACCGTGGGCAGTCTTGTTCATGGGTTCTTAAAGTGAGGCTCCTAACCACATACACTCCTGGGATCATGTCACTGAAGGGGGTGGAGCTAAAAAATAAAATCTGACAATAATAAAAGTTTTCTGAATAGGTCAACAATTAATTCAAAATTAAATGTATAATGAACAGAGGTGTTTCTGGCTGACAGTGTGTTGTGTCTCGACACTTCATGGAAGCCTTGGTTCTGAACACACACACACACACACACACACACACACACACACACACACACACAAAACTTTGTATGAGGCAATACCAACAAATACTGCCGGGAACAGATCAGTTCACATTCCAGATTATTCTGTTATGCCTGGCTGGATTCTTGCTGTTTATACAAAGTTTTCTGCTCCTGTAGAAACCAATGGTTTCATGTCAGAAAACAAAGGCTTTTAATACTTTCCTATTGCCATTCCTCAGCATTTAACCATCAAGTTAGTTCATCGTTGGATTGGATTGTGCTAGAACACCTGATTTCAGAAATTGCTGTTTGGGTTGCTGACTTGGATTGTATTTTTTTTTTAAGTTATTAAGTGATTTTTTTTTTTTTTGGCTTGAGATTAGGACGAAATCTCTGAAAATTTCTAAAGGGACTTTTAACACACTTCTGCCACTGTGCAGCTACCTTTACATGAAGTGTGTTCTCAGCATTAACCATCGTAAGATCAAAATACTGATCAACTCTGAAAGGCACAGAGGATGCTCTTTGTCCTGCAGTATCACATACTCAACCGAGATTTAATTCTCTGGGTGTGCACTTGCACACGGGTGCACACATGCTCATCTGTGCCGGAGCCAGAGGCCCAAATCCTTGTCTTCCTATTTTTTGAGACGGGTTGCTCATTGAACCTCGAGTTGACCAATTCAGCATGACTGGCTGGCCAGTGAGTTCCAAGGACCCTCCCGTCTCCACCTCCTCGGTGCTAGAATTGCAAGTACATCCCACCACATCTAGCTTTTATGTGGGTATCAGGAATGAAAAGACAAGTCCTCGTGTTTGCCCATCAAACGCTTTACCCAGGAGTCATCTCCCCAAACCCTAACTCTTTATCTGACAAGAAACAATCACGCCCATCTCTCACATGTATGTGAATTTACCTTTATCTTTAATAAATGGTAAAAGTATGCACAACCAAGGAATTGTTTTAATATAATTTCTTTATTTTTTCTTCATCAGGAAGTGTTTGATTTGCATACCTCTCTTATAGACCTTTATAACTGGGGTCACATAAAAGTTTTTTGGGCCAAAGAGGTCACAAGTGAAAAAAGTTTAAGCAGCTTTGACTGGACCCACCTTGTCAGCCTTTTGCCTCCAAACAAAATGTCACAACACGTATTTTGCTCTCAGCCTTACTAGGTATAATTTGCATACAAACCATGTACCTTTTTTCAGCTTAATGCTTTTGACAGGTACAGGCACCTGGGTAAGCACTAGGACACCTGAATGGTGAATACAGTTGGTCCATTGTTTCTATGGTTTCTGTGTCCACAGATCTGGATCCAATCAGTCACGGAACAAAAAAAAAAAAAAATTAATTGCCAAGCCAGGCATAGTGTCCCACACCCTATTGGGAGGTAGAGGCAGGCAGACCTCTCTGTAAGTTCAAAGCCAATCTAGTCTATACAGCAAGTCCTAGCACAAGCCTGTCATCTCAGCTACTCAGGAGGCTGAGGCAGGAGGATCACAAATTTGAGAGAGAGCAGCCTGGATTACAGAGTGAGACCAAAACCAGCCTTGGCAGCTTAGTGAGAGCCTCTCTCAAAATGACAGGGCTGGAGACAATTAATTAATTAGTTAACGAATTAAAATAAGTTAAAAGTGCACCTATATTAAACATGCACACAGCTTTCTCTTGTGGTTGAATCCCACTGGGCTATGCCTGGAATGGCACCCGATACTTCCTTCTGCAACATTTGTTAAATGTTGTTGAATGACTACTCAACAGCTATGGGAAGGACACTCAGTGTGGGGCTGCTGCCATTGGTCCATGAAGAGCCCTGTGCAGATTTTAAAATGGAGGCTCTTCCAGCCCTGATTGGCTGCAATGTTTTTAGGAGAGCAAGGCCCTTGTGTCTGCAATACAGCTGGCCTAGTAAATCCCCACATCAATGTCAAGGGTGTGATTGGCACTGCTCACAGCACAACATACTCAACCTTACACACAGCCCTGACTGTGTTCAAGCCCCACTAGACTGAAAGGCTACTGGGCATGAACAGAGCCTGACCCTGCCATGGTCAGGCTGGATCTGAGCACACACGCCCTCCCCCAAACTCCTACCTAGGGACCTGCCCATCATTGTTTGTCTTAGTTACAGTTAGTGTTGCTGTAATGAAACACTATGACCAAAATAAACTTTTCGAGGAAAGGGTTTTGGCTTACATATACTGAATCATGGTCCATTGAAGGAAGCCAAGGCAGGGGGACCTGGAGACGGGAGCTGATGCAGAGGCCATGGAGGGGTGCTGCTTATTGGCTTGCTCAGCCTGCTTTCTTATAGAACCCAGAACCACCAGGCTAGGGATGGCACCATCCACCATGGGCCCTCCCCCATCAATCACTGATTAAGGAAACGCTCTACAGGCTTGTCTATAGCCCAACCTTATGGAGGCATTTTCTCAACTGAGGCTCCCTCCTCTCAGATGACACTAGCTTGTGTCAAGTTGGCATGAGAAGTAGCCAGGACACTGGTCCTGCAATCCAGAGTGACTCTGTACCCTCAGATTCTGACACATCAGTGGAACTGCCATCAATGCATGCCACAAAGCTGCTAAGGAAGCATGTGTCGACCCTGATGTCGAACCATTATCCAAAAAAAAAAAAAAATCAAAGAAAACAAACCCTGCAGAGAAATGAGATGGAGACATTTGGAGGAGGCGATCTGAGTGCTGGCAGAGCTCAGCTAGAGAGGAGGACATGGTCAGGGGCAGGAAGGACAGCTGAAGTGACCTTCGATGGGTGGCTTTGGCTTTCCAATGGACGGCAACACGCGAGTGCTGGGGATGTCTTTCTATATGCCGTGAATATACGTTGTTCCCATTGGTTAATAAATGAACTGCTTTGGGCTATGGCAAGGCAGCTTAGAGGCAGATGGTAAATCCAAGGAGAAAGAAAAGAAGGAGAAAAGTAGAGTCTAGAAAGACTCCAGCTGCCACAGGGAGGCAAGATGACAGCAGACGGGTAAATCCACGGAACACATGGGCAAAACATAGATTAATAGAAACGGGTTAATTTAAGATGAAAGAGCTAGCTAGCAAGAGGCCTGCCACAGACCATACAGTTTGTAAATACTATTAAGCCTCTGAGTGATTATTGTATAAGCGGCTGCAGGACCATGGGGCCAGGCAGTACCAGAGAAAACATCCAACTACACACAAGCCCACTCAGGATGGAGGACACAGCTCCGTCTGAACTCCAGCTTCACCACCAGGAAGTGGATAAGATTGGAGCAAGGGTACAGGAAGATTTCACCCCTTCCTTCAACCACTGTCAGAGCCCAGGCCACCCTCTGTCCATTTCTATGGAGAAAAACGCTAGTCATTCGTGATGACCAGGGAACTTCCAGAAGCCACTTGCCTATGCAAATTCAAGGGGAGAATGTAGCCTGGTTTACCCAGTCATCTGCAATTCTGTGGGGTGCAGATCTGTTCAGCCCTTACACAGGAGCTCTAAGCCAGCAGCGCCAGGATCTAATGACACTATATACATATATGTAAAACATAGTTTTTATACAAACATATAAACACTATATGTTTAAATGTATAATGTTATATATAACACTATATGCTTGTATATAAAACACAGTGTTTTATATATCATACCTACAATAATACATATATAATAACAAAAATAACGTTATTTTCCCTCATTGTCGTCAGGGAAGAAAATGATACAGGAGACTTTATTGAATGGTATTTTAAAGGAATGCCAGTGTGCCCACATAACACACAGTGGCAGAGAGATATTCAGACAAACATGTGAGAGAGACCGGTGGCTTCTTTCTTCTTCGCATGAAGGGGACCAGGGACAGAAATGCAAATTCAGACCATTTGCCCTCTGGTGACAAAAAGAGGGGATGTGGGGGCTGAACAGGCAGCTCAGGGGTTAAGAGCACTTTTGCTCTCGAAGAGGCCCTAAGTTCAGTTCCCAGCACCCACGTGATGGCTCACAATGGCCTCTAACTCTAGTTCTAGGGGGACCTAACACCCTCTTCTGGCCTCCATGAATACTACACTCAAGTGTACATAAGCGCACACACACACACACACACGTAATTAAAAATAAAGTAAATCTTTAAAAGACAGGAAAAACTATTTCCAGCCTGGCCATAAAGGGACTCCATGCATTTCTGCTTGTTTCCATTAGGGCCATACGTAGCCATGGCTCCCACAAAGATGAGAGACACGTCACACCAATAAACTGCTCCACAAATCTCCTAGGCTTAAGGGCTCCCGTGGCCATGCCCGGCTTCTGTAGAACTTTATTGCGTAACTGTGGCAGACCAGCAATGCTTCAAGTTGTGAACTGTGGGGAATTGACTGTGCAGTATCACCAAGCCAATAACATAAACAACAGCTCAGGAGTGGCTGTGGTACTTGAAGGTCTCAGATCCCAACTACTCAGGAGGCTGAAGCGGTGAGATCCCAGAGCTAAGGGCTTCCTGGGCTACGTGGCAAGTTCAAAGCTAGCCAGCACAACTCAGTGGGTCTTATTTCAAAATAAAAAAATTATATGATAGTATAGCACAATGGTGGATACTTGGTGAGCATTTGTGAGGCCCCAAGTTCAATCTCCAGGAGAGGGGGTAGTGGTATATGAACAGGTTAAAAGGCAATCTACAAGCCTCATCTTGTTCAAAACAAGCCAGATGCATAGAAAGGCTCAGAAATAGATGTGTCAAAACTTGTCTCTTGGCGGTAGGAGGAAAGATTATTTTTATTTTCTATTTTTTGAGAGGCTATGTATAACAGCCCTTCTAGAACAAGAAGATGTTTTGGAAAAAAAATGAAATTATCTGCCTGACTCAATTTCCTCATCACCTGTGTAAAAGAAAGAGAAAAAGGACCTTAGTGTCTGCAGGAGAAGCCTTGGGGTTTGGTGGGAGGGAAGAGGAGGTTTGTGTCTAGTGTCTGTCCCCACAAACACCTAATAAGCCTGCAGGTGGCTTCTCAGGGCCACTGGGTGTGCAGGATGAGGTTTAAGGCCCTGATGGACACTGCTTCTTTGCTGATCTCATGGATAGAATGTACACAGAGAGACCACGTCCTGATGAATTCCATCAGAATGACCCCACATCTGGGGATGGAGCCCAGAGCATACACTTCAACTACCCGGGATACTCAGCTCTAAAAAATAAGACTGCCCGCCATGGGCAGTTACCAAGAGCTTCAGGGAGAAGTCACATGATGCCTTTAATATCATAGCCAGCTGCAAGAACACTGTTCCGTTCACTAAGTCTCCTGGGAATGAATTGGTTGGGAGAAAAACCATACTGCTAGAAGGCGGTGTTGCTATACATGCTGACACAAGGCACGTGTGGTGATGGTCCCATCTGGTCAGGAGACAGGTGCACCTACAACTCTCAAAGGGCCCACAGCAGGGGCAGGAAGAGAAGCTGGGCTCCTGAGCATCCAAGTCTGGAGGTTAACATGGCCAGAGTGGTCCACTCCCTCTGAGAACCACCAGCCCCCAGGAGCAGCAAGGGATTAACCCCATACATGATGGTAGCTGGTTTGACATGTTGTTTGCTGTGAGGACAAGCGGTTTATCTCCACAACGAAAAAAAAAAAATCACTCAATAGCAACTAAGCCTATTTGAGCATTTTTTTTTCTTAGCAAGTTCCTTTGGCCAACTTCTTCCTACATCTTATGATTTAGTTTTGTTATTAATTTATTTTTCTAGTTTTATGTGCTAGTGTGGTGTGTGCATGTGTGTATGTATATTTGGATAGATGTGGGCACAGGTGTATGTGAGCTCATGTGCACATGCGTGATCACAGACACAGAAGGCAGAGGTTGATGGCAGGAACCATCATGGCTCTTCTTCTACCTTATGCACTGGGGCAGGAGCTCTCTATCCCATCCAGAGTTCATCAACATGACTGGTCTTGATGGCCAATTTGCTCTGGGGATCCCCTGTCTCTGTCTTCCAAGGCTGAAATGATCTGTAAATCACCTCACTCGCTTAGTGTTTACCTGGGTTTTAGGGATTCCAAACCCCTCAGGCTTGTACAGCAAACACTTTACGTTCTCTGCCATTCCCCCGGCACAGCCTATATCCACTTTGAAGGGAGGGGATTCTAGTGTTGGTTATAAAAACTCTGTTTCTAGTTCATGACTCAACCATATTTTTTTTAAAAACAAAGAATTGAAAAGGTGAGAGCAACAGCTGAGTTCTGGGAACTAAATAAATGAAAATAAAACCTAAGAATTTGGGCAAGGGTCTGGGGAGATGGCTCAGCAGTTAAGAGCACTGGCTGCTCTTGCAGAGGACCTGAGTTCAGTTCCCAAAACCCACATCTGGCGGCTCACAGTCGCCTGTAACTCAAGTTCCAGGGGGATCTGGCAACTCTTCCAGCTTCTATAGGCATTGCACACAAACATATGCACACACACACACACACACACACACACACACACGCACGCACGCACATGCACGCACACATGCACACACACAAATAAAAATAAATCTTTTTGAAAAAGCAAGAAGAAATCTTGAGTCACCTATGGCTGAGAACAAAGTTGGGTCTAAGCCAATGACCTCAGCATCCACCTTAATATTTTACGGAAGAGTGTGCAGGTCTCATAAAACCAAAGCAAGCAAGCAGAGAAAAGCCACACAATGCCAGAGCAGCCATCAATAAAACATGGGGAATATAGAACACAATCCACAAAACCCAAAGTTAGTATGTTTAATGATTGCTGAGTATGGTGGTTTGAATGAGAATGGCCCCCATAGGCTTATTATATATTTGAATGTTTGGTTCCTAGTTTGTAGAACTGATTGGGAAGGATTAGGGGGGTGTGGCCTTGGTGAAGGAGGTGTGTCCCTGGGGGCGGACTTTGAGGTTTCAATGGCCCACGCCATTCCCAGTTAACTCTCTCTCTCACCCTTGTGCCTGTGGATCATAAGCTCTCTGCTACTACTCCGGCACCACATCTGCCTGCTGCCACACCCCCTGCCATGATGGCCACGGACTCACGCTACAAAACACAAGCTCCCAAATTAAACACTTTCTTTTATACATTGCCTTGGTCATGGTGTCTCTTCACAGGAACAGGAAAGTAATAAGACAGATCAGGAACTAAAGAAAGATGATGGAGAGGCGTGGAGAGACACCAACCACCATGGATTACCGACCTACTAAAAGCATGATGGGGGGGCAGAGCCTCACAGTCAGCTGCTTGTCAGAGGAATAAGGATGAACAAGGCCACACGCCCTCCTCGAGCCCATGCTCCCGTGAGCTGGTCCTCTGCCAAGCCCAGATGTGACCAGGTGGCTTTGGAAAGTGCTAATTCTGTGAAGGAGAAAGCAAAGCCGGACATCACAGAGGGGTGGCTGGAGACCACGCAGCTGCTCCGAGGAGGGGAAATTACTAACCCTGTGACCCGTGTGAGCAGACTAAGCCACCTTCTAGGGCACAGTGGGTACGTGCCATGAGCTTGTGGTGAGGAGTAAGAATAGCCCATCCCAGGAAACAGAGAGGCTGGGATGGTTGTGCTGTGGCTGGATTCTGAAAGGTCCCCCACAGACTCATAGTTGAGAAGTTATTTACTAGAGCATGGGCATGATAAGTTTCTCGGTCACAAAACCAACAGAAGAGACACTCCTCCTCAGCATCCATTAATTGCCAATAGACATGTTTTGAAGGCTCTGCTGCAGCCCACCCCCACCCAACCCCTTCCTCTGTCTTTCTTTGCTTTCCATTTGCCACGAGGTAAATGGGTAGCCTCTACCATACTCTCCTGTACTATGTTCTGTCTCCCCATGGGGCCCCAACCCAAGGAGCCCAGCACAAGGCACAATGGGCTGAACCCTGTGCAAACAGGAGTCAAGATGAGTTCTTTCACAGGAAGTTATTTTGTCACGGCAATGAGAAATCTGACTAACCCAGGCTGGGATACAGTTTGAGTGGGAATTAAAAGTGATTAGTGGTGGAGGCGGCGGGGGGGGGGGGTGTTGGGGGGGGGGGACGGGAGGGCACGTGCACAGAAGAGAAAGCCCACAGAGCTACGCGGAGTACGTGGGCAACTGCGGAGTCTGACATCAAATACAACAGGAAGCCTGAGCAGACTGTCAATCAAGCGTGCCTGTCGTCTGCTTAAGAGATTAAACAGAGAGCCTGGCTGGGATGTGGGGAGTGGACCAGAGGAGAAAGGGCAGAAGGGAGCAGGGATGCCAGGGGGACGCCATGACAGTCATCCGGGTAACAGACGGTGGTGTTTGTGCATGGGCGCTGCAGTGGTTCCATTAGGGATGTGGTGGGGAGGTCAGAAGTCGCCAGAGCTTGGTGACAGCCTGGGTATGATGATGGATGAAAATGAAGGAGCCCCAGGGCGACTTGTAGATTTTTTTTTTTTATTCCCAGCAACTGAATAGATGGTAGGACCTTCTCCTGCCCGAGGACGACATGGAGGAAAGTTCTGTCTGCAGACGTGGAGCGAGGCTCCTCCTGGAACCTTTTCAACTCCGGAATGGCCAGAAAGTGCCGTCAACTCTTCCGAGAGTCAGTTTCCAAAACCAAAAACGTGCCTGGCAGAGTTAATTAACAGAGGCTTCACTCCGTGAGAGGCTCATTCTCAGGGCAGGGATGCCCTTTGAACTGGCACTCAGACAGAGTCGCAGACTCAGCCAGGGACGGAGGCTTCATCAGCCAGCAGTGGAATAAGAGGGAAGTCCTGGTGAGACATGCATGGCCCCTGTCCAAATGACTGCCTCACAGCTAATTACTTAAGAAGTACTCGCTGGTCTGCTATTAATGAAGGGCTGTGTGACCTGCCTGAGATGGTGGCACCCCGCCGTGGGAGCAGTGACCACAGTGATGAGCACCTGGCAGCAGCCATGGTCATGTCCACAGGTGACCACTCCCCCGTCCATTGTTATTCCCCATCATGGGAAAGCTGCCACTCAGGGGATGTGAGTTAGGTCAGCTCAGCCTCTTCTTGGCTAGGAACCATGAATACATATTTTCTGAACCAAAGCAACAACAATATTCGTGAGCTGGGAAACGTCACCTTCCCTGTGCCTCAGTTTCCCTAGGAGGAGGATCCCCCCCATTGTGGGATTTTCACTGCTTTGCCGAAGCTGAATACAGTCTGCGAACTTTCTGTATTGAGACACAGCTGGTAGAAGCTAAGATGAACTATGATAATGCCATGTCACATAGGCAGACGGCTCCTTAAGTGGGTGGGGACACTGAGGCCCAAAGATAGTCAGAGACCTTCCCCAGTCACACAGCTGAGATTTGAGAAAGCAGGATTTTGACCAAACCCAAGGCCCAACTGCTCCCCGCCACTGTCCTTGAGCACTGCCACCTGCTGACTCCCTGGCACGCTGCCTCTCAGCTGTCCCTGCTCAAAATGGCCAGAACGAGAGGCTCAGAGACTTCCCCATCCAGGAATAAGGCAGCTAAGCTTCCCATCTCTCCTTGTCACTCTCCCTAGCTGCATGGAAACACTCAAGGGTGCGCTCAGCCAGCCTCTCTGCCACTGGCCCTCCCTCCTCCTTGCAGCTGATATATCCAGAACAGAATTCCTCAACCAAAGGCATGAAAGGTCATAGACCAACAACAAGGCCTACAAGGGCCTCAGAAAAGCAACCTGAAGCAAAGACAAAGAAGACTGTGAATTATCTTTCTGCTACCTGGAGTCTCGAGAAGTACTGTAATTTTAGCACTGGCCTGCAGTACTTTCTGGAGGATTTTCTGCAGCAGCACCCTTACAGGGACTTGCTCAATGCTTGAATATTTTTTGAAACACACACACACACACACACACACACACACACACACACACACACACACACACTTCAAGAGAGAATGCAACATCCATCGCTCTTAATAATTATATTTCTTACACTAGATGTTAAAGGGTGCTTGTGTTCCTACTGATCTCCTGGGATAACTGCACACACCCTTAACTTCCCAAGAGATTAAACATTTGCTACAAAGAAAATTGCTAGCCATAGGATCCAGGGATCAGGCTGTGGACATCTCAGGAGGCCACACCATTCTGCCTTCCATGGTAGATATAGGATTTTGCCCATGAGAAGAGTTATTCTCAAATGATTACTTAGTAACATGCTAACATTAGGCAACGATAGTTAAAAAAAATAAATAACTGACATTTTCTGAGTACAGATGGTGTGCCAGGTAATGTTGTAAGCTCTCCTATGCATGTATCTATAGATAGATAGATAGATAGATAGATAGATAGATAGATAGATAGATAGATGACAGAGAGAGAGAGAGAGAGAGAGAGAGAGAGAGAGAGAGAGAGAGAGAGATAGGATAGATAGATTGATAATAGGTAAGTAGGTACATTGATAGATAGCTAATAAGTAGGTAGGTAGATGGGTAGTTAATAGATATGTAGGTAGATGATAGATAGGTATATAGATGGATTGATAGATAGATAAACAGGTAGACAGACAGATAGACAATATTCTGGTTGGTTTTTTGTCAACATTCCATAGACTGAGGTCACTGGGGAAGAGGGAATCTCAATTGAGAAAATGCCTCCATCAGATTGGCCTGTGGGCACGCCCATGGGGCATTTCCTGATTGGTGATTGATGTGAGAGGGCTCATCTCACTGCTGATGGAGCCACCCCTGGGCAGGTGGTCCTGGGTACAATAAGAAAGCAGGCTGAGCAAGCCATGGGGAGCAAGCCAATAGGCAGCACTCCTCCATGGTCTCTGCTTCAGCTCCTGCCTTGAGTCCTACCCTGACTTCCCTCAGCAATGGAGTGTGAGCTGTAAAGTGAAAGAAATGCTTTTCTCCACTAGCTGGTTTTTCAGTGTTTTATGACAGCAACAGGGCAGCAAACAATTCAGAGAGATCATGGATGGATGGATGAATGGATGGATAGATAGACAGATAGATGGATGGATGGATGGATGGATGGATGGATGGATGGATGGATGGATGGATGGATAGATAGATAGATAGATAGATAGATAGATAGATAGATAGATAGATAGATAGATAGATAGATAGATAGTGGGCGGGTGGTGGATGTATGGATGCATAGATGGATGCCTGGATGTATGGATGCATGGATGCATGAGTGCATGGATGCATGGATGCATGGATGGATGTCATCTGTGTGCTGAGTGATGTTTTCAACATTCATGTATATTAACTTATTTAATCCTTGCTCCACAGTGTCAAGTGAGGACCACTGCTCTACACATTGCTGAAGAGACACATCATTCAACGGATGACCACTATCACAGTGTGCTGGACTTGAACTTGGGCTACCTAATAGTGGAGACTGCTGTCTTACGATGTGAGCTGTATGAAAGGGGGATCAGTCAGCTGGAAGCTAAGAAAAGTATTTTTTTGCACTGAGACAACAATTAAAAACAAGCCCATCTTGCCAATGAAATCCAGAGGCTTGGTTACCCTAGGAAAAGTGGGTAGGGCAGAGGGAGTGTCAGCACTCACTTCAGACAGGGAAAGAACCTGTTTCCACACCCTCTCTCCTCTGACCCGAAGTCTTCACTCATCCACAGGATCCCTAAGAAACTGAAAGGCAAGGATGAGTATGTGTTCACAGCACAGCTGGGGGCCGTGCAGGTTTCTGCAAGCCTTTACCTATGGTCCCATCCTCAGCAGGTTTCTATGAGACAGGATGGTCACCAGTGAAGCTCCTGGGACCTGCCAGTCACTGCATATTTCTGACTCTAAACACTGGGGAAACTGAGAACCTTAGCCCTTGGAGACATCGCTTCCTCATACCAGCATCTTCTGCTTTGCTCTGACTGGTACCCACACATGCCGCATCTGTTGCTATCTTGCTGATTCAACAACACCCTACAGGAGATGGATCTGGGCATCTGCATCCTTCATCCTCAGCAGGTGAGATGCACAGTAGCATCAAGCTGGACTAGCTAGCATTCAGTATGTGGAAACAGCCTGTCCCTATCATTTCCAGATACAATTCCTCCCTGGGAAACCACCCTGCCTTTACCATACTGCCTTCCAAATGGGAACCCCCGAAAAGGCCCCAGGAAGACTTGCAAGAAGGACTGGTATGGATGTAAAATCTCAGGGTGAGAACATGGCCCTCAGCCAAAGAAGTAGAGTGTGCCATCTGTCCCTATGGGCTTCTTGTGCCTGGACAATTGCTGTACAGTAATTACTGTATAGTAAGGGGGAATAAAAACCCCACCTGTGGTCCATCTCTCCACCCACAGCTCCCCTTGTAGGAAGGATGGGACCTTGTAACTGTCACCAGCCAGATCAACACTTTCCCCACACACAGTGTGGCTCCAGAAACAGAAAAGGTAGACAAGCCCATTGAGAATCCATGTGGGTGCCTTTTTCAGCCTTTTCTAAATGGCCCAGCTCCTTCTCTGTCTTAGAGAAGAAACCAGCAGCTCCTCGGGCTCTATTCTGAGACACAAAGCTACATCATTCCACCAAAGATGCTCTGTCTTTAGCCCTGGAATAGAAATCCTTCCTCCCCTGTTAAAGGAAAACTTTAGAAAAGTAGAATTCTCTTCCTTCCATCTCTGGGTAGAGAACTTTGGTCTCATCCCTGATGCCAGGAATAAAGTCCCCTCCACTCATGGATGGCCCCAACTCACTGGTCACACAGACCCCAGGTCATAGTATATGAAGGAAAGACTGGGTTCAGCCCTGGGGACCTGTCAGCCCTTCACAGCCCATCAAGCTTGTGAGGGTCAACACTGGTGGGCAGAGCACCTGATCCTCCCGACCCTTCCCCCCAAGATCTCATTAACATGAGAAAAGGAATGAGGAAGAAGAGAGGTCTCCGCAAGAAAGGGAATCAGTGGCTTGTAGCTGGATGCTTCTCCGGTCCCATCCAGCCCTGAGGTCCCGTGTTTCTCCCATCCTGCCTGGCCCCACAGTCCTGCAGCCACTTATAAAATAATCATTCAGAGGCTTAATGTTAATTGCAAATTCTATGGCCTGTTGGTTCAGGCTTCTTGTTAGCTAGCTCTTACAACTTAACTCAACCCATAACTATTAATCTACGTATCACCACGTGTTCCACGGCTTTACCTGCATCCAATTACATGCTGTTCCTTGAACAGCAGTTCAGCATCTCCCCCATCTCTCCTCTCTCCTTTCACTGTCTCCCTTGGATTTTCCCACCTGGCCCCATCCTGCCCTGCCATAGGCTGATGCAGCTTTATTTATCAACCAGTCAGAGCAACACATATCCACAGAGTACAGAAAGACATCCCACAGCAGAGGCCAGAGGCCAGGTCTTTCTAGAGCAGCAATACCAACTGATGAAGTCAGCAGGGGCCTGATGCGGAAGCAGGCTGCCCTGGTTAAGGTTGACTGTCTATGTGGCTTGACCTAGAATCACCACGGAAACCAGCCTCTAGGCTTGTCTATGAAGGAGTTGCTAGATGGGGTTAACTGACATGGAAAGAACCACTCTGAATGTGGGCAGCACCATCCCATGGATGGAACAGAGAAGAGAGAGTGAGCTGAGGTCCTCATTCATCTCTCTCTGCTTCCTGACTGTGGATGTCCGGTGACCCTCTGCCTCGTGCTCCCTGTCACCACACCTCCCTGACTATGGTGGCCTGTGTCCTCCAACGCTGAGCCAGAATAAACCCTTGCTTCCTCAAACTGCTTCTGTCAGGCATTTTGTCATGGCAAGAGGAAAAGTAACTAACCCACTGAATAATACATTCATCTCGGAGTTCTACAGCGGAGTGTGAGCGTAATCAAACCTGACAGTGTAAATACACATACATAAATTATATAATAGTCATTTCAATATTTTATTAGTTATCTATGAAACTAATAAATTATCTAAGCAGAACGAAGTGGAATAAGCATAAGGCTGTGATTTACCCCGCGGTCAGAACTCTGTCTAGCTGAACTCTCTCCACCAGTGGAAAATTCTGAATCCACACCAAGGACGACAAAACCAGCCCCATGTGTCCACTAAGCGCTTCAGATGTGGCCAGTGCAGCGAGGGGCTGAACATTTCGTTTTGTTTTGTCTTCATTTTAATTGAAACCATCACGGTGGCAGGTGGCTAGTACGTTGAACATTGGGATTCTAAGCTAAGCATAAACACCACCGAGGGGCCAGAAGGAATGGACTTGGAGGGTTATAAATAAATAGTGAATATATGAAGTTCAAGGGGTGAGGCAGGGGTCCTGGAGAAAGTTAGAAGGGAGAGTAATGGTGGATGTAATCAAGATATAGATATAGATATAGATATAATACATATATACTATATATATGTATATATGTATTAAAAAATGTTTAAAGGTGGAGAGCATCTTTGGCAGTTGACATGTGTACACACACACACACACACACACACACACACACACACACACACACACAGAATAAACAGTGACAGCTAGAGCGGATATTGCGATAATCCTGCTGATAATAGTAAAATTAAGATACTGGCCCCAGTCATTGATTTGTTTTTAACACCAAACTTCCCCACGCCCCCCCTCATCATAGTAAGGGGTCTCTTTTTTTAAAGACCCAACATTGTTTGTGCTGGTTAATGCTTTTCGCCATAATTTTAAATTTGTTTATTTATTTTACATTTGCATAGGCACATGAGCAGGCGGAGGTTAGACATTTCACACTGGATCCCTTCCCCTTGTTTTAAGTAGAAATAAATGGGGGACTTAACACTTTTAACAATACAGAGGGAAAGCCCAATGGGCAGAGGACAGCTCTGTGGTGGTTGTCAGGCATGCTACCCATATCTGCTGTCCGTCACTCAAGCAGGCATCTCTCTGCACAGTGTGGACCTAGACTAGATCTGTAGTGTCCATCCTAAACAGACCAGTGGTCACACTGGACATGCTGCAGCTTGGTTTTTTCCCCATGCTGTTTGCACTTTATCACAAGCACAGGTAGTTTGAAATAAGAACAGCAAAGGTTTGGGGGATGGGGCAGATGCACAGGGCGGGGATGTTGACCAAGGAAGAAACAGTTATCTGAACAGCCAGGCGATGGTAGCTAGGATTATGCTGAGCCCTGGTGGGGAGGATGAAGCCTTCCTCTGCCGTTGACTGGGGACCTGGATCCTTGGAAAGGCTCCTGAGGACTCAGGTCATTGAAGAGATGGGTAAGGGACTGGAGCAGGGCAGACACCTGTGGATACAACTTGATCTGCTAGCGCCACCTGGTGGGAACTCCAGGAGCTGTCACTTGTGAGTCTCTCCTTAGGAAAAAGAGTAAAAGCCAAATGACCATTTGTGGAATTAAAGTCACTTAGAAAGCGGTTTGCTGGGCTCTGTGGTGAATGAAATAAACGCTATGCCTTGGAGCATCTCTTTGCTGATGGATCCCTGCGGGGCTGGCATGTGCCCTGGACTGAGGGAAGATTCAATAACTCTACAAGTTGTGTATCTCCCAGTTGGTCAGTGGCCACACCGCCTGTTAGTAAATACCTTCCATCTGACCACCTCTCGTGAGTGCTCCAAGCAGAAACAAAGAATAAGGAGCTGGAGAGCTGGCTCGGTGGTTAAGAGCACAGGCTGCTCATCCAGAGGACCTGAGCTCTATTCCCAGCAACCCACCTGGTGGCTCATGACCACCTGTAACTCCAGTTCCTGGGGATCTGATACCCTCCCCTGACCTCCTCAAGCACCATGCACAGACATGCATGCAGGCAAAATGTCCACGTGGGTAATATCTTTAATTAAATAAAGGAAGGACTTTGGGTGTTTATTGGAGATGTATGTGGTGAGCACCAGGTATCTATGGCTTCCTTCCACAACCACCTTAGGGTACCAGAGGATTTGCACATCCCTTTCCACAGACAGGATAATGAGGCAAATCCTACAGAAGGGGACATAGCTTAAGGAAAGGGAAAGATCAGATTTGAACTGAAGAGGCTAGCAGTGTGCATGCGTGCATGCGTGGGGGGTGGGGGGGTGTGTATGCGTGCTGGTGCATGTGTTCATATAAAGGCCAGGCACTTTTGTCTGGTGTCTTCCCCTGTTGCTCTATACTTTATTTTTTGAGAGAGGTTCTCTCACTAATCTTGAGGCTCAAAGATTCTGCTAGGTAGTCCGGTCAATGAGCTCCAGGGACCCTCCTCTCCCCACCTCCTCCATGCTAGGATTACAGGGGTGTGCCATGCCACATCCAGCTTTCTGTGTCCGTTCTGGAGATGTGAACTCAGTTCCTTGCACTTGTGCAGCAAACACTCTCCTGACTGAGCCTTCTCGCCAGCTCCAACACACATCTCCACACGCTCCCACTGATGGGAGAGTGTTCTCCCCTCCTGGACCAGTGCAGGGTCTGGCAAAGCCATTTGCTGGTGGACTGCCCTGTGCTGTTTCTCAACAGAACTATTGGGCCTGGGAAGCCGAGCGCTCGCAGGCAATTTTCCTATCCACAGCTCAAGCTGTGATCAACAATCCAGCTCACCTGTCAATAGCCAAAGGCTTTTTTTGTTTCTCAAGAAAATTATTGTCTCGACACACCGTTTCCTGATTATTTTGCTGCCTTTCAGTGGGTGTGAGACAGGGATGTGATCCTGCACATAATCGCTCTGGGTTTCATCATTCAAGACCCATCACCCAGCAAAGCTGAACAATTCCAGAGCAGAAGTCTTTGAGGGATGTGCAGCTCGGTGGCTGTGTCTGCGGGGTAAGTCATAAATATTAATGCTATTGACAGAGCCTTTAAAGATCTGTCTTGTCGTGTCCCTGCCATTGGAGCGCCTGGATTCTGCCATTTTGTGCCTCTGATTGACAACCTGGTTTTTCTCCAGAGCTTGCTTAGCTAGCCTGAGTTTTTTTTATCCCATTTTACCTTCAGGAATTATACACCGGCAAAAGGTTTCTCAGGAAGACACAGGGGACTCCACCAAACATTATGATGGGTTCTCGCCACTTTTTTTTCACGGGGCAGCAGTTGCCTGCCTCAAAGCAATCCTTTTGGGTTGCTGTATATTTTAATATATGCCAGAAAGGGGTAACCTCAGCCCACTTGTGGGACCTCTATGGTGGTGGTGGGGAGGGCACTTCTGAATCTCACTGGTGCCACACCCTGGGGCGATGCCCTGCTGTGGCTGTGCTGCGTGGGCGGCACCCGCTCTGCCGTGGACATACAGATGGCAGCATTCGTAAGCACGTGCCTTCTGTGTGTAGCCAACAGTTTGTAAAGGACATTCGCTGAACACACATTGTCGTTGACACCGTGTGTCAACGTGACTCGTGATATTTCAGCTGTGAGATCCTTAGAGCAACCAGGTGAGCGCGTGTGGGTGCCACCGAGGCTGCCACTGTGTGCTACCAAGGGCAGAATCCCACGGCTCTGCCTGGAGTAAGGGGATCTAGAAGTGAGACCCGCCTGCAGACCATTTTAGGTACCAGCTGCCAGTGTTGGGCGAGGTCTCCAGCAGCATCTCTGACAGGCTTGGTTTAGGGAAAGAAGAAAAATGCAGAATATCTTTAAAAAAGGCTTAGGATGTCGGGGTTCCAGGAAGGTGGGTCACAAAGGACAGTGGGAGCTGCAGTTGTCTTGGTAGACAGAATGCAGCCCACACCACTGTATGGTAAGCAGGCTGCAGCCTGCACCACTGTCTGGCTGATTTGTAGCTGTGCCCAGCTGAAACCATGGGAACCTGTGAGACCTGGCACCCAGAACCTCATCCCCTGCTGTCGGTGATGGCCAGGAGTGGGCTGTTGCAGAACTAAGTCCCAAGTTGTAGCAAACCCCACCCCCTGCAGGTGTTAAGTGGGTTTAATGAGGTGACAAGCCAAAGCCACTGAAGTTGAGAAAGAAAGAAAAGAAAAGAAAAAAAAACAACTGCCTCCTCCAAAGGGGTCTATGCCTTCATCTCGGGACATGCAGAGGGGATCTTTGAAGATATTGGTCACATCAGGTTGCAGAGGTGGGTGAGGAGCTGACCTTATCTCATCCACCTGGCGCAGATGTGAGTATGGGATGCTCACAGGAGAGGGACAGGAGGCCCAGTCTCAGAGATGGCATAGAAAGGATGTGGTTAGTGAAAGGGGGGCCACAACCAAAGGAATGCTGGCAATCTCTGTGAGCCAGAAAGCACACTCTGGGACAGGTTCCTCCACCTGCCCCCATCCTCCACCCCCCCCGCTCCTCTCCCCCAAAGAAAACAAAAAGCACTCAGTCCTGCCAAGACCTTGATCTTACTCTATAAGGATCACTTCTGACTTCCAGAGAGGCAAGGTCAGTTTGTACTGCGAAAGCCACTCTGCTGGAGGGCAGTGGTCACAGCAGCAATGAGAAACCGATGAAAGAAAAAAGCCCCCTGAAATGGGAGCCAACACCGACCAATGCCTGCAGCCCCTATCCTGCCTTCCTCTTACCTTCTCTGGGTCCCTGACCCCCTCCCCCTGGCCTCCACACGCCAGCTGTCTCCTGCCTTCTTTGTCCTGCTTAAATTCTGCTTGAAGACGTGAACTGTTTCCCTCTGCCTGGAATGCTCTTTCTTCCTCCACGGCTTTGCCGTGGCGGGCTCTTCCTTCTCATCTAGTTCTCAGAGGAAATGCTAAGTCTTAGGACTTCCCTGTCACTCCAGCACGGCCCAGCCTGTCCCCAGTCTCCATCTTTGCTCGTTCTGAGTCTCCTGAACATTCCTCACTTCTAAAATGAAGGGCTTTCTGAATCTGGAGACTGTCGGGCTCAGGAGCCAGGACCCTGCCCGCCTTATTCATGACCATCCTCTGGGACAGTGCTTGGCACTGCCAGTGCCCAAACACCATTGGAAATAAAGAAGCATTTGTGCCCAGGCTGTGCTGGAAGGGTTCAGCCAGCATGACTGAAAGGGGAGCTGATTATCTCATTGCAGCCTGCGCTCAGCCCCTGGTTCCAGTTGCCTAGAAACTCACCAAGTGTGTTCATTTTTTTTTTATTCCAACCTTTTTGAAAGATAATGTGTTTTTTATCTACATGTGCAGAACTGGGGCTTTTTAGTTTTAAGAACTGGAGCTGAATGGTGGGTTGCTGTCCTGAACTCCAAGCCACCCACAGGAACAAATCTCTATGCTAAAAGCTCAGTAGCTGGACAGAAACCCGCCCCCCAAAAAAAGGAACACTGTGGAAGCAAAAGGGAAGGTGTGTGCATTCAGAAAGGCTTCAAAGGAAAGGCAAGAAAAGAAATGGGTACATGTGTCCACATTTCCGAGCCATGAAGGAGGCAGAAAGTAACAATCACTTCAGATGGTGGTGTCAATGCCCAGGGCTGTGACCCTCCCTTTGTGTGACCCCCTGGTGAAGGCTTCTGCCACTTGTGACCAACCGTGCTGAACTTCTAGACGTGAAGACATTGTGCAAAATGGTTTCCAAGGCCTGCTGAATCCAACTCTAAGTTCCCATCTGCTCCATTTTCTCTGTTTACGGGAAAGTGATCAATTTAGCACACAGTGTGTGTTACACAAGTGTTTGCTGTGTGGGGATGAGTGAGTGGATGGATCAATCAACTGACTGAGGGATGGATGGATGGATGGATGGATGGATGGATGGATGGATGGATAAATGAGTGGGCTGATGGACCAATCAATAGATGGATTGACCAGCAGATGGATGGACAATGGATAGGTGGATGGATGGGTAGATCAATGGAGGGATAAAGAGAGAAAGGGATCAGATGACTCAATGGAGGGATGGATGGCTCAATGGAGGGAGGAATATGTCAATCAGTGAATTTATGGAGAAATGGATGGATGGATGGATGGATGGATGGATGGATGGATGGATAAATGAGTGGGTTGATGGACCAATCAATAGATGGATTGACCAGCAGATGGATGGACAATGGATAGGTGGATGGATGGGTAGATCAATGGAGGGATAAAGAGAGAAAGGGATCAGATGACTCAATGGAGGGATGGATGGCTCAATGGAGGGAGGAATGTGTCAATCAGTGAATTTATGGAGAAATGGATGATGGATCAGTGGATGAATGAATGGGTGGGTTGATGGGGGGAGTAGGTAGATGGACAGATGGAAGGATATGTGTGTGGATGGATCAACAGAAAATGATGACCGCATCTATGGAGGGAGGGGTGAGTCAATGGAGGAATGGATGGTCCAATGTAGGGATGGATATATCAATCAACTAATGGACCAATGGAGGGAAGAATGAATGGATGAAGGGATGGATGGATGGATGGATGGATGAATAAACAAATCATCACAGCCACTGCCCTTGGCAAAATCACTTCTCTGGGCCATTGCACCAGCCCACATAACTTCCCCACATGGGGTCTCTTCTCATCACTCTCAGGGACACCCCCAAAGCTGTGCATTTACCTACATGAAGCCAAGGCTGAAACATGACCAACAGGCATCCACAGCATCTAACCCAGTGCAGGATCACAGACCCTTGGCAGCAGTTCTCATGAATAAGCCTGGATGAAAGCCCAGAATAATACACCTTCTCAGAGGGTTCTGGCAAGACTGAACAAGATAGCCCATGGGTGGCAGATGCCACTGGCTACCCACCCTGTCACAGACAAAGCCAGAAACACTTCCCCATGTCCCTGCACAGAGAGGTGGGTGGGCAGCCCAGTCCTGAGAGTAGGAGAAGAGGACCTTTGTTCCTCGTGCCTGTGTGTGATGACCCGAGTGAGGGGGTGAGAACTAGTTGAGGGAAAAAGCGTGGGACTATAGAAAGAGCCCCATGGAAGCCTTTCTTTGCAGCCTATGGTCAATGTGGAGCATTTATAGTCCCCAAGTTAAGGTGGCTGGGGCTGGGAGATCCTTGACAGAGTCTCAGCAGCTGGTGACCCCAGGCTCTCTGTTTCTGCTCTACTATCCCAAAGCACCTGTAGCTCCTCTCAAGGAGCAATGGCTTCATCCCTCACACCATCATGCCAGGGACAGAAGGCAGGAACATCCCTGACTTGTACCTAGCTGCTAATAGGAAGCAGTTCCTTCCCTCGGCAGACTCCCCTGGGGTTTTATTAGCCAGAAAAAAAAAAACAACCATCAGACAGTCCCTACAATAATCACTAGCAAATGGAGGACACCCCATTGATGGAGTAGGTTAATCCACATATTACCCTGGGCTTGGCGGAGGGGTACCCTGTTTAGTTAGTGGCCAGACAGAGGGTAAAGACCATGCTGGGGTCCTGTTAGCAAAGAAGTTGGGAGGCAGGAAGTGGGAATAGACTTTCCTACAATGTCCCAAGGTATTGGCTAGATGGGAAGACTAGAACATGGCAGGCATTGCCTCCACTCTTTCTCCACCTATGGCAGACACAGACAAATAACCAGGGAACTCTCTCAGCGAGCCTCTGAATCCATCATTGTACAGTGCTCCAAACAGGACCAAAGAGAAAAGAGTTAACATGAGGGTTGAAGTTGGGAAGGTCCCTGTGAATCTTCTTGATGACAGGAAACAATCCTGCTATATAAATCGATATTTAGTTATTGATAAGTCTGCCTTCACATGATCTAATGCAAGCCTCAGCACACTACAGGCGTCTTGGTCCATCTGTGCTGCTGTAGCAAGATACCTGAGGCTGGATACCTTATAAAGAACAGAAATTTCCTTCTCCTTCTAGGAGCTGAGAAGATCAGACTGCTATTGGGTTCCATATCTGTGAAGATCCATCCGGTCTCTTTGTTTCTAAGATGGCGCCTTGTGGCTGTGTCCTCTGGAGAAAAATGAGAGGCTGCATCTTCACAGGGCAGAAAGGATGAAAGACAAAGAGAGGAAGGGATGGAAGACAACTTCCTTCAGAACCTTTTATAAGGTCCTTGGAGGTAGAGAACACAAAACTTACCAAAACTCTGATAAATACTTGTGGGTCAATAAATGTACTGTGATCCAAGAAATTAGACAAATAAATAATAACCCTAGATCAGGGTTCTGACATCACAGTATAGCAGATGAACCCAACATGGCTGCCTCCTTCCCCATCCTGCCTCACCTTCCCTGTGCTTAAGTGGCAGCCACGCCACCTCACTTGCAGCCCTGGACTGCCATGTACACACACACACTTGTACTAGCCTTCCCAAACACCTTATTGCTCCTCGGCCTTAAAGGTCTTCCTGTCCTGCTAGCCAATATCAACCACCTTTAAGAATCATACAGACTGCCCCCGCCCCGCCGCCAGTCTTCCTTGACTTTCCTTGGCAGTAAATGAATCTTGGGGCACACTGGATTCCCACCCACCCTGTGGCTGTGTCTGGCTCCCTAAGGGTTGTATACTCTAAGAAGGTGCAGGAGGCTCATGAGACTCAGGAAGTAGGCAAACTTCACATTTCTGGGAAAGTAGAAATGTATAAGATTCTGGAGGACCCCAAGATTTAGAAGCAGTCAACACCTGCAAGAGGAACAGACTCCCTGCTGAGCTGCCTGGAGGAGACAAGCAGACCATCCAGCTGCCTGCAAGCCTTGCAAAGAGCCCCAGGGTTGCAGCTTCCATGAGCCGTCACTGGCACTGGGGTAGATTTTTCAGTGATGAGTTATCCCTGCTCCTATAATTAACCCCTCACCCATACTGCTGTTCAAACCCCAATAAACTTACTGGTTCCTATGTTTGAATGAAAATGGCCCCCATAGGCTCATATGTTTGAATGCTTAGTCACCAGGGAGAAGAACTGTTTGGGAAGGATTAGGAGGTGTGGCCTGATTGGAGGAAGTGTGTCACTAGGGGTGGGCTTTGAGGTTTTAAAAGCCCATGGTTGGCCCTTCTGTCTGTCTCTGTCTCTGTCTCTCTCTCCTTCTCTCTCTCCTCCCCTCCCTCCCTCTTCCTCCTCTCCTCCCCCTCTCCCATCTCCCTTCTCTCCCCCCTCCCCTCTTCCTCTCTTCTCTCTCTCCCCTCTCTCTACTTTCCTCTCTCTCCCCTCTATCTCTCTCTTCTCCTCTCTCTCTCCTCCCTCCTCTCTCTCCTCTACACTGTCTGCCTACTGCCTTCAGATCAGGTTGTGACGCTCCCAGCTACTTCTCCAGCACCATGCCTGCCTATCTGCTACCATGCTTCCCACCATAATGGCACAGACTAATCCTCCGAAACTGTAAGCAAGCCCACAATTGAATGCTTTCTTTTTTATAAGAGGTACCTTGGTCATGGTGTCTCTTCACAGCAATAGAACAGTAACTAAGACAGAAGTTGGTATCAGGAGTAGGGTATTGCTGTGATGGGCCTGACCCTGCTGTTTGTTGGAGAAATATGGAAGGCTTTGGGAATTTGGACAACAAATAGCAGTTGAATGTTTTAAGCACGGCTTAATGGGCCATCCTAGCTGGGACAAGGAAGACAGCAGTACTGCAGGCCCAGCTCTAGAGGTTTCAGAGGGGAAGAATGTCAGTGCTGGTACGTGGTGTGGAGACAGTCCCCCAAGTTGGACTTTGGTGCAGTCACGGCTTTTTGTCTCACCCCTATCTTGGGTATGGAAACTTGTGGGTTGAGTCTCCCCAGAAAAAGCCTCACCCACAACAGCAAACTGAGCGCCTTTGATATCAGTGTCTTTGTTCATTGCTGTAATGAAGTAACTGGAAATAGTGGGCTGAAGGAAGAGGACTCATTTCAGCCCACAGCTTGAGGGGATAATAGTCTACCATGGCAGGGGATGTACAGAGGCAAGGCCAAATCGTGTGCTAGCAGAAGCTCAACACTCCATACTCACATCTCAGCAGCAGAGAGGGACCGGAAGTGGGATATAAACCTCTATCCCCAGCAACATACTTCCTCCAGCCAGGCCCCACCTCCTAAAGCCTCCATAGCCTCCTGAAACAGCGCCACCTACTGGGGACCAAGTGTTCCCACACTTGATCCTTTTGGGAAATTCAACATCCAAACCTCTAAGAGAAGTGCCACCTTACCTCCTAGCCTGAGATCCAACTTCTATTTGTTCTCACATTTGGCAGCTTTCCCTGTATATGCTAATTAACATGCTGACAATTATGGAAATTTTATTAATATTAATGCGTGCAGACACTTCACCTAGAGCAACTCATCGAATCCTTAGGAAACTCTACTGAGCAAGCTCAGCCATCCCTCACCCCCCACCTGGAGTCATTCCGAGCCCTTCACGGGGAACCAAGCCATGACACATGCAACTGACCCACTTTCCCGCCAATGGCAAGCGAAGTCAAAAGCAAGGAAGTGTCCCTAAGTGAAACTCAGCCACACGGAGAGACGTGAAGAGTCACAGCAGAGCAAGATGCATGGGATATAAACCGGTACCTCCAAGGGATGCAGGAGGCTCAAAGTGTGCTAGGAGGAGGCACTGGAGACAGATAAGGGAGAGGAACAAGCCCCATATGAGCCACATGATGTCCGTCCACATGAGAGGCATGCTGCTCCACCAGCCTGGCCATGAGAGGAAGGCTATGGAAAGGACAGGTGTCTGGCCAGCCTCGCACCAGTCTGTTTTCCCTGCCTTCATTCCCCTTGTGTTCAGCCAGATCCTCACCCCCCAGTTCCATTCTGTCCCTACCATGGGACCAACTCATCAGTGACACACCAGCCCGGGTTTCCGGTTGCATCTGAGAAAGGACATGGAACCACTGGCCAAAGAGGGTAGGAGCGTTTTTTGGTACAGATCTCGGGGAAATGATCCCTAATGCAAGAGACAAGATTTCCCCAAAGCCTCTTAGCAGCTCCATCCTCAGGAATCATCTCCAAATGCTACTCATTACAGGATGCTAAAATTAAACGCCAGCCAGAGATGCATGCCTGACTGCAAATATACAGCCTCGTCACAGCACCCAAGTAGCCACAGGTGACTCATCCTAAGTGGGCTCATGTTCCCATAATACTTTATTTGCTAAAACAGG
This sequence comes from Peromyscus californicus insignis, assembly GCF_007827085.1. Classification (NCBI taxonomy): domain Eukaryota; kingdom Metazoa; phylum Chordata; class Mammalia; order Rodentia; family Cricetidae; genus Peromyscus; species Peromyscus californicus. Next base: position 16,116,946 of record NW_026294540.1, on the reverse strand, counting down.
CACCATCGGCCTGGATTTGGCCTGAGGACTGCACTTAGCCAACCCTGGTATCTTGACCTGATTCCACCCTCCTATCAGATAAGCACGTGTCAACCCACAGCTCCCCCTGGGAACCGGCACCTGCCTCTGAAGACAGTGAGGTGCACCCCTTCGGCATCCAGTCCTGTCCCATGCCAGGCTTCGGAACTTGTGGGGAAGCGGGTGTAGTCAATCATACATGGAGCAAAGCCACAATGGCCCTGAAAAGAGATCAGCCACGCCAGGCTCACTTGCAGGGTGAGCTGGAGAATTGACAGGTGTGTTCCCAGAGAGAGGAGCAGCAGGAAAACTCTGCTTCCCCCTAGAACTCAGGTCCACCCATCGCTGCTCCTGAACAAGTGGTTTCCGGCCAAGCTGTGGCTGCCACGGAGCCAAATGCATGTCACTATGATGAACTGGTCTTTAAAACCAAGATGACTAGCAGCTGAGACTGGAGCACTGGGGTCGTGTGTTCAGCCACCAGTGGCCCAGAATATCTGGATGTGGACTCCCCTGCATTTAGGTCCAATATAGGTAGGTCCAAGCAGCGCCAAAAAAAAAAAATATTTAATATTTCCAGTGTGTGCCTACCATCATCATGCTTCTGAGGAACTGGATTTCAACCCATGACCCTGTTCTCAACTGTGGCTCCTGAGCCTTATATGAACAGGGTCCCAGACATGCTCAAAGGAAGAAATGCCATCCCTGCCATGCCAACAGGGCAGGACATGTGGGCAGTTTAATGGGCACTGGGACCCTGTCCAGCTTCAGCTGGTCTGTTCCCAACAAGGCTCTTTTAGTCCATCTGCATTTTAAACTTTGCCAATCCCCGGGCCACCTGGGGGTGCTCAGGGCAGTGCCAAGTGACAACGGGCTGGTTCCTGGGCCTCTGGAGCCTCCGTCCCCTGCACACACTCACAACATGCTTCAGTGAAACCGTCTTCCCCAAGTATAGCACTTGGACCTGATACGAACACAGATGGAAGCGATGAAAGAGAAGGGGTCCCCAGGAGCCACTCGGCAACACCACAGATGAAGAGATTGATACAGTAAATCCTAAATGGCTTCCCAGGAGCCCTTATGGAAAGCAGGTAAATAAAACACTGTTTAAGTATATTTCCCTTGTTCAAATAGTGCACACCAAGTGTGTGAGGGATGATAGGCTCAAAGACACTTCACGTTTCTTTGAGTGATTTAAGTATTAAGAGGAGGCGCCGGGGCATGGCTCCGTGGTTAAAGTGCTTGTCGTGTATATGTGTGGACTGGAGTTCAAATCCCCGGGTCCCCACGCAAGTACCTGGTGGGTGAGGAGACCCAAGAGTGGTTCTAGCCTGGGAAGGCAGAGACGGGGTTCCCCAGAGCAAATTGACTCAAGAAACTGGACATTATCAGCAAGTTCTGTGTTTGATTGAAAGACCCTGACTCATTGCATAAGACGGAAGAAGAGCCACAGTGGATAATCCTGGCATGAGCCAAGGGAATCCACATGCATGCACACATAGGCACACCCACATACTTATGTCCACGAAGATGACAAAGGGAAAAAAATACACAGAGGAAGTTTCTTCATGGCTCATCATCACGAGCTCTGGTTTCTTACCATAGCAAGAGGGACAATGCCCACAAAGGTCGTCTGGCTGATGAAGATCTCAGAGACGAAGAGCTCGCTCATGGAGTCTTCCACAGGGTATTCCACCTGCCAGGTGATTTGCTGGGCCCCAGCCAGGCCACTGCTGTTGTCAACGCCGAAGTCCACTTGCAGAATCTCATAGTAGGAGCCATTTGCCCTGGAAAACAGACAACATGACAAGGTTTAGCATAACGCGCGTGATTCTTCAGAAAGCAAAGAAGCCTGGAAGTAGCCACAGTCCTCTTTGTCAATGAGGAGTTAGATTGACTGGTAGAGAGGATGGAGACTCATTCACGGGCTACCCCTGGGTGGCAGCAGCTCAGAGTGGTTGTGCAACCCTCCCCTAAAGAAGAAGTATCCTTTGTTGAGTGAGGTCCTGTCTTAGTTGGCTTTCTACTGCTGTGACAATCATCATGGCATAAAGCAATATGGCGGAGAGGTGGGAGGGAGTATTTCAGCTTACCGCTCACAGTCCATCATAGAGGGAAGTCGGTGCATGAACTTGAAGGCAGGAAATAAAGCGGAGGGTCATGGAGGAATGCTGTTTGCTGGTTTGCTTGGCCTGCTTTGTTATACACCCCAAGACCACCTGCCTAGGGGTGACACCACCCATAGTGGGCCAGGCCTTCCCACATCAACCATTTAATCAAGGAAATGCCCAGGCCAATCTGATGGAAGCATTTTCTCAATAGAGGTCCCCTCTTCCTAGATGACCCTAGCTTATGTCGAGTTGACAAAAAGAAAAGAAAAAAAAGGATACAAGAGCCTAGATTTGTCACATCTCTGGGCATGCCTTGCATAGCTCTCTGCCTTCCACACACCCCCACAGCACCATCAGGTCACACTCAGGGAAAGCCCAGCACCATTTGACACAGCTTCCCCACCCCTCTGGTCCAGGAGGCACAGCTTTTGATCAGTTTGTGAAATTACCCTGTAGCTCATGAGCCCCTGGCTCAAACTCTCCAGGCTTTACAGAGTGATGGTGATGTTATGGGCTTGTGGGATCAACGTGAGATCGACGGTTAGAAAAGATAATACGGGTACTATAGAAACTGAGTGACAGGAAGGTTAAACTGGACTGTGTTTCATCAGCCCCAAATTGGATTCAATATACTGTACAAAAATCCCACCTATCTGCCTTGATTCATCACACACACACACACACACACACACACACACACACACACACACACCCCTGCACATGCCCACTCACACCCATACCCATCCCACATACATACATACATACATACATATATACATACATACATACATACATACATACGTACGTACATACGTACGTACATACATACACACATACATACATACTCCTGTACACAAGAACTCTTGGTAAATAAAGGCTACCTACTGCTCCGGAAATCATCTACCAAAGACAGAGGAGAACAAAATGCTGAAAGCACAGGTCTGTGAGTGGACCCTATCCTGTAAGCCTCTTGCCATCTCCCTGCATCTAACTTGACTGGGACCCCAGGAGGATGACGGCAGGGAAGCTGATTCCCCAGCTCCCCACAGTCTGAGTCCCCCCAGACCATCTTGTGCCTTCTCTGCTGCTGGGTCTGTTTGGCCTAAAGGGGGCTCGGGACCTCTACCCCGCCTCATGGAACCTCACAAGCTCTGCCTCTGGTGTCCCAGTTGTTCAAACATTAGGGAAAAGAACCTACTGCCTGCTGCTTCACCGAGATAAATCTCTTTCCATGGACAGCTTCCCCACACCAACAACTGGTATGAAACAAGGAGTGAGGACCACTGAACTCTAGGCTGTCCTCCTGTTTCAAGAGGTCCCAAAGATGGCGTTCAATGCCTGGATGTGGCAATGGTGTTTATCCGTGTGTCTCCTATAAGGGATGCTCTATCCTACAAGATGGAACCTTCTCTTTCTCTCAGAACCAGGGAAGTCTCTCAGCATTTAATAATGGCAGCTACCTTTGAGGAACCAGCAATGGGGCAATGGAGAAGGTTCCATGTGTCATCCCTGCTAGAGATGTGTGTGAGCTCTGAGGCGAGCAAGGAGAATAGGCAGTCCTGTTGGGTGAGACATTTGGATCACCCTCTAAACTATGCACATCCTGCTACTCCCTGACTCTCCAGCCTATGAGTTGGTCCAGATGCAGGAGCTGTCCACAACCAACCAGCTGTGAATAGAAAGGCAGTCACTATGGAGTCATTGCTATGAGGGCTTTACTTATTTTTGGGGTGGGGGGTGTTGTTTTTTGTTTTTGTTTTTTGGTTTTTAGTATTTTCTCTCAAACCAGAAGGAAATCTAATTCAGGCAGCTAGGGTACTTTCTAATAAGTTCATTTATATGGAAATTGGCTCATAACTATTAATTTTACCTGCTCCCAATCCACTCTTGATAAGCCTTGAAAAACTGAGAAAAGAGCTCATTGAGTCTCAGTTTAATAATGATGGCTGCCGTTGAGAAACCAGCATCCAAGTGCCAGCCACAAGGTGGTCGTAACGCAGCCAGCAAGTGCCCATGAAATGAGCATGCATGGCTTGTGTGAGAGTGTGTGGGCATGCTCAGAAGTGTGTGTGTGTGTGTGTGTGTGTGTGTGTGTGTGTGTGTGTGTGTGTGTGTGTAGGGGACTGGATATGGATGTAAATGGGTTTGTGCAAGGGTGTGTATATGTGGCGGGGTGTATGGGTGTGAGTGGGCATGTGCAAGAGTGTATGTTTATGCAGTAGGAGTGGGCATGTGCAGGAGTCTATGTGTTGGGCAAGCTCAGGCATACAGCATCTCAGGCTGGAGCATAAGTCTCCATCTCTGGGGGGAAGTATAACCCTATAGTACAGGTTAGCCCCCTCCCTACGTCCCTGGGGACTCCTGAGACGGGGTTGAGGTGCACCATGTGGCTGCAGCTCAAACATGTGTGTGAGAAAGAAAGTCATGGGGAGGACCAACCCATCAGCTTGTCCCCAAGGACCACATCTAGACACCAGTCCCTGCATCACTCACAATGATGATAATGGTGATGTATGGTAGAGGGAAGAGAAGGAAGGAGAGAAAGAGAAGGAAATAAAAATGGGGAATGACATCCTGTCATTTACATAGACTGTTCTTTTGTCCCCAACAACAACTTCAACAACTACTTCTCTTCCTCCTCCTCCTTTTTTTTTTTTTTTTGGCTTTTGTTTTTGAAGGGTTTCTCTGTGTAGTTCTGGCCGTCCTGGAACTCACTCTGTAGACCAGGCTGGGCTTGAACTCAGAGATCCACCTGCCTCTGCCTCCTCAGTGCCTGGCTCCCCACCAACTTATGAATAGTTCTGGGCCACCAGAGATGGTGGCAACTTCCCCAAATGAGATTTTTCTAGAAAAATGGGACACCAGAGGTTGTCTGTGGCCCAGGCTTGCTTGTTCTTGGGACCCTTTTCCTAGACATGAACCTAAAAGTGGGTGAGGATGAAAGACACACTATGGAGGGTATACTGCAGGATGGAGTCTGTCGATGACCCACGGCCAACACAGTGTGGGGCTGGAGCTGACATGCTCCCACCTGACATCCTCGAGAAGACAAAGGGCCGTCCTGCCACAGCTCTGACAACAGCCAACAGGGCAAACTCAGGCAGAGTACTATTTCCGTTTCTCCTTCTGTGATTAAAAAAAAAAACAAAAAAAAAACACACCCTGGGAAAATGGTTTGATCAATTCACAATTTCAGATTCCAGGCCACTGTGGTGGGAAAGTCATAGTAAGAAACTCAAAGCAACTGGTAGCATCACACACCCACAGCGGAGAGCAGAGATAAATGCGATGGGGTACCCTGGGGGACGTTGGAGGGGCAGTGAGGGGTGGATACAATCAAGATGCATCACACACAAGTGCGAAATGTTCAGAAAATAATGTTTTTTCAATTTTTCAAGATGGAGAGACGACAATTTAGAGTCATTTTTAACTTTAATATAAACTATGAATTACAACAGGAAAACTGGACGTAGGTTTGGAAGGGAAAGCCTCATGAAGAGTTGACATTTGAGCCAAGGCCTAAAATACAGTTGGGAGCCAAGTGTATTCTCAGCAAACACTTGTTGAATAAATGAATTAATCTATTTTAAGCCAAAAAAAATCATGGAAAAATGTGTCCTCAGCATCAACGTGAACACGAGGTACTATGTCAAAAGAGCAGCCTTGGTTGGATGCTGCCTGCTTGGTGAGGTCCCACCACAGCCCAGCTCTCATCTCCAGGGCTCTCTTGCCCAGATCTGGCTACTCCATGGTTTTTGTTTCTGACGTACTATTATTTATGATGCTGGTTATGACAGACAGACACATACTCAGAGGCACATAAGTGCCACAAAAGCAAGGTTTTTGTTTTTTTGGTTTTTTTTTTTTTTTGGTTTTTGGGGGTTTTTTTTGTTTTGTTTTGTTTTTTGCTTAGTTGATTGGTTGGTTTGGTTTAGGGTTTTTTGGTTTTTTTGGGGTTTTTTTTGCCTGTTTTTCCTGCTAATGTGTCTGCAGAACATTCTCCCAAGACACAATGAGTGTTCTTTAAGTATGTATCAGACAAGCCAATGACTCAGTGAGCAGCCATTAGTCTGTGGGCCTCAGAGGAATGTGTGCTGAGTCCCAAGGGTCTATGTCTCAGGTGCTGGGAACAGACAGCTCCACCATGGGCTAGCAATTGAGGGATAGTTTGCTGAGCAAGGCTGACCTGGGACGCATGTTACAGAATGGGCTCCAACTGCCATGCTAAAGGTCACATACGGCATGAGTCTGATGTTTGATGTGTCCACAGCAGGTAAATCCGCACAGGCAAGACGCGGGGGAGTGGTTGCCAAGGGTCAGGGCAGTGGGGAGTGGGAACTGACTGCTGATGGGTAGAGTTTCCTTTGGGCCAATAATAACAATGCCCCCACGTCATGTAACGGCGATGATTCCAGAACTTTAGGCCAAAAACCACTGAACTGTGTTCTTTAAGATGGCTCACACCTGCCATTCCAGAACTTGAAGGCAGGGGCAAGAAGACTGCTAAGAATTTGAGAACAGCCTGAACTACAGAGTGGGTTTCGGGACAGGTAGGGCAGCAGAGACCTTATCAGAGAGAGAGAGAGGGAGAGAGAGAGAGAGACAGAGAGAGAGAGAGAGAGAGAGAGAGAGAGAGAGAGAGAGACAGAGACAGAGACAGAGACAGAGACAGAGACAGAGACAGAGACAGAGAGAATGAAGGGAGAAAGAGGGACAGAGAAAGGAAGGGAGGAAGGAAAGGGGGAGATAGAGAATGAACAGGGAGGAAAGAAAAGGAAAAGAAATATTTTACTTAATTTTTTTACTTTAAAAAAGGTCACCATCCTCATCCCGGGTTTGTTCAGCTTTTGTTTAAAACCTAAAGGCATTTCTCGGGCACAAACATCCCCTGAAATTCTCCATCTGCCTCCCAGATCCGCTGCAGCCAACCAGCCAGTGGCTACCCCATAGCCCCAGTGCCGGAGAAGGATGCTAGCGTCCATCACCGAGATGTTGTTTTTGCTTACCGACGTTTTTCCCAGCGCTGGAGACAATCAATCCCAGTAATGAGGGAGTGCTTTGGACCCCTCCACCTCCTTGGCTGCCAGCACCGGGGCCGTTTCCCACACTAACAAGTCACCTCACTTCCAGCTTATTTGATTTTATCAGCATCACCGTGACAAGCCCGGAGACAGCTAAGACAATTGCCACAATTATTTTTTTTCCCCTCCGTCACTATCTGACAATATCCCAAACCCTTCCAGGAAATGACGGCTGAGGTCCTCTTACTCCCAAGTTCCTAATACAACTTCCTGAAGTGTCCTTCCTCTCCCCCTCTCTCTCCCTCTCTGTCTGACTCTGTGTCTCTCCCTCTCTCTCTCTCTGTCTGACTCTGTGTCTCTCCATCTCTCTCTTCTCTCTTCTCTTCTCTCTCTCTCTCTCTCTCTCTCTCTCTCTCTCTCTCTCTCTCTCTCTCATTACTGACCTGGCAGAAAACCTCTGTTGTATAAAGCAGTGGACTTCCTCGTGGATTCTATTTTCTATTTCTATTTAGGGTTCTCCTCAGAGAAAAAGGTAAGTCCAGGCTGCTGACTGACAGGAGAGATAACATGATGGACTCAGGGCAAGGCATGGTAGATGGCGCCTCTAATCTCATTAAGTCTCCTAAAGGGACAGGAGAGACATCCATGGCTTCAGGAGAGAGCGGGGCTGAGGACCTGACTTCTGTTCCCACCATCATTTACATAAAGGCTGGTGTTTCCAAGAGGCAAAATTCCTAAGCGCCAGGAAGATGGCAAAGCTGGGTAAGGACATACCATGCATACGGGACCTGTGTTTGAGGGCCAGGCACTGTGGTACACACCTGTGACCCCAGTGCTGGGAATACAGACACACCAGGATCCCTGGGATTCATGGACCAGCAAATCTAGAGCCATTAACAAGTTCCAGGCCAGTGAGAGACCCTGTCTAAATAAATAAATAAATAAATAAATAAATAAATAAATAAATAAATAAATAAATAAATAAATAAATAAATAAAATAAAGGCGCATGGTTCCTAAGGAATAATACCTAAGGATGTTCTCTAACCTCCACACCCATGTGCACACAAATGCATGAGCACACACACACACACACACACACAAATCCCAAAGACATAAGAACAGTGGATATCTTCTCCTACGCCACCCCCCCCACTCTACTACCCCCCGTCCATGCTGTACTGGCTCCTTGTGGGCCACCAGAGAAGGTCATCCATTTCCACATGACTAATGCCCATGAGTGGTCTCTTCCGTATCTAGAGCCTCAGATGGCTGGGTACAGAGAGCTCTGACACCCGCATCTTTGACAGAGGCATGGATGGTACAACCAATCACCTGGCTCTGTCTGCTGAGACGACCATCAAGGGTGACTCTCCTGCATGCTCAGTAGAGAAGTGATGAGTAATCCTCATATCCAATGCCCAGCAAGGCCCTTGCAGAGGCGGTCACATCACCACAGGTGGAGCTTCCCAGCCCCACCGTGTCCAACTCCAGACCTACACTGGAGACCCTCTCAGAACACTTGTATGTGAAAGTCACAGATAGATTTATTGAGGGATCACAGTATCCTCAGGCCTCTTCCAGGTACTTATACAGATGGGGGAAATTCAGAAACACATGGTGGGGGGATGGCTGCCTCCACATGGAATAGAAACCTGTGGAAAGCCTGCTTCTCCCTCTGTGGTTGGACAGGGAGCAACCTCCGTAAGTGCATATTTTTTTTCCTAATACTTAACAGCCTAGATGGATTTCCAAGGGAAAGCAACTGCTAATGAGAATGGGGTCCTGGGGTCATGGCCTGTGCATGCTAGATATCTGTAGGGTTCTCCAGGGGGCCATGGAGGGCACCTGTAAGCCCAACACCCTTCAGGCTACCCTGGCCACCAGGGCAGAGGGGGCAGCCACAAAAGCAACCCATGGTAATTTATTCCCAGCCCTGGTACTTTCCCTGCTGAGATGAGAGTGACACTTTGCAGAAAGGGACTGCACTGGGCTGTCCATCAAAGGGACTGTAACAATTAGATAGCCAGGCATCCTGCATGGCTGACCTACAAAGGTCAGGCCCAAGATGAGCTGTCTGGAGAACCTAAGATCTGAGAAAGGCTCAGATTCACCTAGAGGAGAATTTAAGGAGAGACGCTCACAGCTCAGACAAAAGGCCAGACCCCATGGAGCTAGAATCTACCCATCGGTTGTAGTTTCAAGGATGGGGCTTGGTAGCTGGAGGTGGGGAAGGGTCACAGGGGCATCAGGGAGTAAGAAGAAAGTATATGACATAGGTATGTCATTACACATATACACAACAAAATCCATGCCTTTGTATTCAAACCTAAAATGTTTATGATATCAAAGGGTGGGGCTGGGATCTTCTGTCTCCCCTGTATGCCTGTGCTAATGTATTCAGTCAAGACAAAATTATTCCAACATACTGAAGGCCAAGTAAGCTGGGATCCAAATATTAAGTCTGGTCATTAAGGACTTCTTTAACTCTTGTTCATGACTTTCTGGGGCCAGTCTGGCCACCAGGGCAGCTTCACCTCTCTTCTTCCAACTTACACAGTCACCTCTTCAGCTCTCCTCCCTCCCTCCCTCCCTCCCTCCCTCCCTCCCTCCCTCCCTCCCTCCCTCCCTCCCTCCCTCCCTCCCTCTCTCTCTCTCTCTCTCTCTCTCTCTCTCTCTCTCTCTCTCTCTCTCCTCTCAGCATGGAAAACTCTCATTTAGAAATTTTCCTGCAAAAGAATTTCCCTCTATTCTGGAAAACAAAAAAGTCTAAAGTGGCAAAACATCTTTACTCTGAGGTTCACGGCTTGTTCCTGCATGAATGCATCCATCCACATATACACACACACACATGTATCTATGCATGCATCCACCCATTCATCTATCCATCCATCCTTCATGTGTCTTCCATCCATTCATTCACCTACTATCCACCCATTCATCCCTCTACCCATACCTTCATTCATGTCTGCCGTCCATTCATCATTCCTGCATTCACTTATCCACCCATTCAACTGTCCATCTATCCATCTACTCACCCACCCATCTACATCCTACCTACCCATTCATACATTCATCTGTGTTGTTGTTTTAAGGTGCTGAGGACTGAATTCAAGGCCTCATGCCCACCACCAAATTGGGAGTTCTACCACTGAGCTACACCCCAGACCAATGAAGGTATTCTTTCATGATTATTGTTCTCAGTCACTATACAAAATAATGGGTCTATTATGACATGTTCACACACTCTCATCCCCACAACACACACAGTAGTGTCCTTCCTCCCCACAATAAGTCATAAATGTGTATATGTACATGTGTGTGCATGTGTGTATGCATGTTTGTGCATGTGTGTATACATGTGTATGTATGTACATGCATGCGTGTGTGTGTGTGTGTGTGTGTGTGTGTGTGTGTGTGTGTGTGTGTTGATCCATTTACCAGTTAAAAAGTGTGTGTTGATCCATTTACCAGTTAAAAAGTGCTTGGCTTCCTTCAGGGCTATGCAGACAAGGCTGTGAACGCTTTAGAAATCTTGGGGTAGACTACCTTTTTTTTTTTACTTCTCCTAATAAACATCTAGGAATGCATGTACCTGGTCAAGCAGGAGGCACACGCCTTTCACCAAGTTGGAAAGTTTGCAGCCATTATCTCTTCTAAAACATTCTTCCAGACCCCTTTCTCCCTCCTCTCCTTCAACTCCAATTTCACTAGAACCCTGCCATTGTCACACAAGGCCCTGAGGCTCACTTAATTTTTTTTTTCAGTTTTTCCCTGTTCTTGGGATCAGATCATCTCCGCTGGCCCTTAAAACCTTTAAGTTTTCTGGCTATATATTTCCATCATCTTGAATTTTCCTTTAAGCCATCCAGTTTTTAAAAAGAATATTTCAGGTATTTTTTAAAGTTCAGTACTGGAATTCCAACTTCATTCTTTTATAGTTTCTGCTTTGCTCCTGTTTCTTTCCATTGTGTGAATTTGGTTTCTGTTACTATAACAACACATATGAGGCTGGGCGATGGGAAGAGGCTGATTTCATTCATGGTTTTTTGTTTTGTTTTTTTGGGGGGCGGGGGTTGAGATAGGGTTTCTCTGTGTAGCTTTGGAGCCTGTCCTGGAACTCACAGAGATTCTGCAAACACCTTTAATCCCAGCACTCAGGAGGCAGAGCCAGGGGGATCTCTGTGAGTTGGAGGCCAGCCTGGGCTACAGAGTGAGTTCCAGGACGGGCTCTAAAGCTACACAGAGAAACCCTGTCTCAAAAAAACAAACAAAAAATGATTTTATTCATGTTTTAAAGGACTAAGTGCAAGATCAGGTGATCTCATTGATCTGGCCTTGGTGATGACCTCATGGCAAGTGGCATGACAGAGGGGTTGAGATACATGGGTGGGAGAGGTCGCATGATCACATGAGAAGGCACCAAGCTTGTTATTTTGTAGTTGTCTTCTAGTGAGAACCAACCAGGTTCCAGTGAGAACTACATCAGTCTCTTCTAAGGGCTGTACTCCAATGACCTATGACCGCCCACTAGGCTCCACCTCTTGAAGACCCCAACACCTCTCATCACTGTTACCTGGGAGACCAAAACTGTTACCTCCCCCAACATCTGAACCCCAGGGAGTACACACTACATCTAAACCACAGTAGACATATTTTCTTTAATTTTTATAATTATTTTGACTTCTTCATAATTTTAGTCTTATTATATGTTTCCATTGACTATTATACTTCAATATCTTTTTCTAGGACTGGGTTTGAACCCAGGGCTTCAAGCATGCAGGGCGAGTACTCCACCACTGAGTCACACATCCCAGCCCCACCGTCTGCTTTTCTTCTGGCATATATGTGTTTTGGGTTTTTTTTTATTATTCTTATGTCAAATAACATGAGGCTGTAATTAGACTCTGTGCATAGTTACATCGTAGAGACTCTGATATATTTCTCCAGAAATTCCTGCTGCTGCTGCTGCTTAGCTGAACAGTTAATATGAGCTCCGAGTTTTCATAATGTACAGTGGCTCCAGGGTCAGGCATAGTCTTGGGCAAAGATTATCTATGGAATCTGAGGGCTCCCCATCCCTGAATCGTTCATCCTTAGGAGTCCTTCCTCATTTTGTTGGGAGACCAAACTTGGCCTCTGGTTCTTCAAGCCAGCAAGATCGGATTTTCTGATTTGGGCCTCCCCATGTGGGGAGTCATTCTTCACACCCTAAGTCATGAAACAGAAAACTTATGGGGCATTGTCCCCTATCCCAAGGTTCTGCTGCTTCTGTTTGCCCCATCCCCCCAGGTGTCAAAGGACAGGGGCAGGGGTGTGTGTCACATCTCCAAAGTTTAGAATGGCCGTGTGTACAGGTGTCAACATGTCAACAGTGACTCTGCCACTTTGGGACATGGAATCATGTGGTATAGGGCTGGCAAGAGGGCTCAGTTGGCAAAGTGCTTGCAGTGTGAGTGTGAGGAACCAAGTTCAAGTCCTCCCGCACTCCTATAAAAAGCTAGACATGGTGGTGCATGCCTCCATTCCTAGTGCTAGGGAGGTGGAGACAGGAAGATCCCTGAACCTCAGTGGTGAGCTAATCTTGCTGAATCAGTGAGCTGCAGGGTCAGTGAGAGACCCTGCACCAAAAATTAAGGTGGACAGTAATAGAGAAAGACACTAGACACTGACCTCTGTCCTCTACACATGCATGCATACTCCTGCACGTGCACCTACACACAGGTGCACACGCACAGAGGACATCAAAAGAAACCCTTCTATGGGGGTGTCACAAACAACAGCCATCAGTTTGTAAGGCATCAAGAATTATTTCAGCTCCACAAGAGCAAAGAAAAAACTTAAAGAGAGGGAGCCAAACCCAATGGTAGCTACTCAAGATATGAAGACAGGAAGACTACAGGTTTGAGGCCAGTCTGGGCAACCCAGCAAGACCTTATCTCAAATGCATGCATGTGCAACTATGTATTTAAGACTGGGATTTAGCCCATTAGCAGAAAACTTGCCTAGAAAGGTGAAATCACATGAGGCAGGGAGATGATATTCAGTGATAGTCTAAAATAAGCCCAATTAGAATTTCTAACCTTATTAACCTTAAGCTTTAGCAGAAATAAGAGAAGTCCCAAAATAGGTTGACATTTTGAATACCACCTGGGCCAAAAATCAGATCACCGTTCCAATAACCTTCCATCTATCTGATGGCTTTTCAATAAACATCAGCTGAGCAGAAAGTCAATGGGAAGCCGTGCAGGTTCCTCTCACTCCAAAGCATGTGAATCTCCCTGTATGCACAGCTATCCCTAAGGAAACAGAAATTCTCCCGTCACCAATTAATTAGGACCAGCAATTCCATCCCATCGTCCATTTGGCCTCTTCTGCTAATTTACAGTTACCTCAAAATCCTTTTTTGTTAGGTTGGTTTGTTTTTGTTTTGTTTTGTTTTGTTTTTGAGAACGTTTCTCTGTGTAGCCCCGGCTATCCCAGAACTCACTCTGTAGACCAGGCTGGTCTTGAACTCAGAGAAATCCATCTGCCTCTGGTCCCGACTGCTGGGATTAAAGATGTGTGCACCACTGCCCAAGCACACAATTCTTAGTGGTCACTCCCTCTGCCATAATCAGATCTTAAGTCAGCTTCAATTGGAAAGGACCTCACACATGTAACTTCTTTCTCTTGCCCTTTGTTGATGGTCTATTGGAAGACTCTTGAACTAGGGCCCATTCCTCTTCCGCCATAGCCTAAGAGTTTGTTCCCAATATCAGCAGGTGCCAGACTTTGGGTGTGAAAAACCATGGAAATACACTAATAACAAACCTGGATTTTTCTCCATGGTCTCTTGAGACTACTTGTAGACCCAATTACAGAGTCCAAAAAATGAGGTGTCCTGGGACAAAGATGGTATCTGTGTGTATACTTGAAGAGCTGTTCCTATGACTGCAGAGAAGGCAGCCAGAACTTATATGGGACTCAAGCCCAGCACCCTCCCATCTCCATTTCATTCCCAAATAGGCTGGCCGGCCGGTGCATGTCCCCGAGGAAAGGCGAATGTGTGAAGACCATGATGAGATCTGGATGTGAGTGAGTGCCAGGCCAGAGCTCTGGAGGGGAGAGAGCACTAATTTGGCCTGAAACAAAAGAGTAGCAGGTGCTCTCTGCTCTGGTAGCCAAGCCAGGCTGCACTAACGAGGGGCCCCGTGGCCGCACAGTGGTCCAGGCAGCTAGCTGAACTCTGACACCAGGGGCTTGTCCCCTGCGCACCTGCCACCAGCAGGAAGGACCTTAAATATGTTAGAAACAAAGCCCGGCTTCAAGGGTGCAACTCGGGCCTGGCGTCCACACAAAGAGCAAGTCCCCGTTGAGATCGGCGCCTCCAATGTAGTGCGTATAAAACAGGTCTCACTGAAAACTCCATTCAGTCTTAAGGCGACAATATGTACACTCTCAGTAATGGAGGCTGGCTGGCACACCCTAATAAGAGAGATGCCAGGAGACTGGAGCTCACACTTGCTGAACTCGGAATAAGAAGACCTGGAGAGGCGCAGGCTTTTATGGGAACTGAACATCTGAAGTTAAGTGTGTCTCAAAACACCAAGGTCAGCACACTCAAGAAGACTGAAAATGAAGCCGGAGACTCACTGGCGCCTGTACTTGGCCTGTCTTTCTGCTGAGACTCACAAATGTACTGCCTTGTCTGGGATCTGGCCTGAAGCGTACTCGTTCGGCATTCACGGGGATGTCTGAGCACTGTCTGGCATGCTAAGAGAAGAAGACCTTCTGGAGCTCATGTTCTAGGGTGAAGAACCGCATCAGGCAAGCAAAAGAGTAACCGCTCAACAGTGGCAGACACCAGAGGACTTCCTTAAAGACTTACAGCTCTCAATTGCCTTTTGGGGGGTGGGGTGAGGATGTATGGCGGGGGGTACACATGCCCATGTACACATGTGGAAATCAAAGGTGGACATGGGGTGTCCAGCTCGATCACTTCCCACCTTATTCCCTTGTGACAGGGTCTCCCACTGAAGCTGGCTTTACAAGTCCCAGGCTCCTGTTTCCCCCTCCCACAATACTAGGGTTATAGCAGTCACATGCATGACTACATCCAACCTTTTACGTGGGTACCAGAGATTAGAACTCGTCTCCATGCTTGCATGTCAAGCACTCTTAGCCACTGAACTGTCCCCCAACCCCTTAAATTTTCTGAGCACATAAGAGGGCTGCAATTCTGTCCCCTGACGTTGCAAGTTGGGTAGGGATGGACTGTCTAGTTTGACCAATACATTTTTAAATCTCCTATTGGGAAGGAAGTATTTGATCGGGAGTGGGAAGTGTTTAATTATTAAATGAGGAGGTCTATCTGCCTCCGGGTTAGGGGTCACAGTCACCACCAGCTCCTAACGAGAGACCTCCAGGGCTCTTTTCCATCTAGTTCATGAAAGATTAGGATGAGGCCTGTTATTTCTTGATCCACACTCATGCCCACTAAGAGAAACTCTTTACACATTTGGTGAAGCCAGAAATAACCCAGGTCTCCTATTTACCAGCGCATCTGTCAGTCATCCTGGCGGAGGCACCCGCCCACCACTCAGCGCAACTCCTGGAGATCTGCTGTTTGGAATTCTTCATTGAAAAAGGAATGCAGCGTGTCTCGGTGTTGAATGGTGCCTTTTCAGAGAAGGCAGGTGACACCACAGAAGCTGCCTAAGACAGGAAAGCAATACGTCCCTTTGGATGAAGAGATGGGAGGGTGCTTGGCTGGGAAGACAAGGGTCTAGATGACTTAATAACTAAACTAAAAGACAGATGCAGAAGTCAAGGTAGAGTATTACTTCCCGCTGGTCCAGCAGAAGTTACGTGTCTGTGGCTCAAGACCCTGCTCACTTCCCTTCCCAGCTCTCCTCTCAAATGTTCAAAAGCTCCTAGACACCAAACACTCTCTCACTGGATCTGAGGTCCACTCACAGGAGGGAACTGGATAGAGGGACTAATTTCTATTGTTTAGCTTAACTGTCACAGCATCCAAACATCTTCTACATATATGTGCTTATGCCTAGAGGCCATTACTACTCTCGGCCCTAATAGGGATGGACTCTTTCTGGTGACTATGGTGACTCAAGGCTGCACAGGTGCTGAGAATAAGTGACAGCTGCGTGCCCAACCCCCCAAAAAGATATGTAATCCATCCCCGCTCAGGCCGAGGACTGTGAAAAACAGCAAGGGAAGGATTTAAGAGTCCAAAGATCGGGAGAAGAGCTGTGAAATACCTTCTTCTGGGCAATATACAGGCGTTGAAATCAAACACTCAACAACTATGGGTGCCTGCCCCGGCTATGAATAAGACAGGGACATTAGTAGCCAAGCAGGAACGGAAGACATTCCTCTCTTGTCTGGGGCTGGGGACCTATCCCTTTATACTGAATGGCATACTCGGGCAAATGAGGGAGAAGTCATTGACTTCAGTTGTGTGCCCACTGGTGACCGCACCAGGCTCCAATGGATAGTCCCAATCTAACAGCCACACAGATGGCCCTGGGTAAACGAAATGGAGACACAAAACAAAGTCAAAAATCATGAATCTTGGAAAAAGACGGGGGCGGGGGGGGGGGGGGTGGCAGTTGATAAGGATGGGAGGAAGGTATGTGGCCAGAATGCACGTTACCCATGTATGAATTTGCTAAAGAACTAACTTGATAGTTATTTTTTTAATCCCCTGGAGGGTTGGAGAGATAGTTCAGCAGTTAAGAGCACCTGCTGCAATTCCAGAGGACCCAAGTTCAGTTCCCAACACCTATGACAGGCCACTCACAACCTTCTAAAACTCCAGCTCCAAGGGATCCGATGCCTTCTCCTGGGCTGTGGGGGGCACAACACATAAGTGTCAGATAGACATGTATAGAAACACATAAATAAAAAGATATAAAAATAAATTTTTAAGAATCCTCTAGAATGGAGGATGGGGTGCTGGACACCTGGGGGTGGGGGGTGGTATAATAAAAGAGCCTCTACGCTTTATCATGGCAGCATAGAACCCTCACGCTGTCATCCCACACAATGTGTGTGCCATTCCAGGAAAAACCCAGATTCCTGTAACTTCATAAATTTGAAGAGCATCCTTAGTCAAAAGGACTTAGGGGCTGGGGGTGTGGTCCGCTGGTAGTGTGCTCACCTAGCTTTTATGAGGCCTGGATGTCAGCTCTAGAACCAGAGAGAGAGAGAGAGACAGAGAGACAGAGACAGAGAGACAGAGAGACAGAGAGACAGAGAGAGAATGAATGAATGAATGAATGAATGTAGATAAGACATACAGATAAGACAAAACATGTTTCCCACCTAAAGACCCAAAAGTCCTTCTATTTCAAGTGTTTCTGTGTTGAGTGACAGCAGAGGGGAGCAGCGAGGGTGAACTACGGGCTCCTGGGAGCAAAGCCAACAAAGGGCAGCCCAGGCTAAGCAATGAGGGCAACGGGCCTTCAAGAGGAAGGAAGCCAGGGCGACTTGGAAGGCGGGAGCATCTCATCAGGCACATCAGAGCCTGGCACAGTGGCCTAAATGCAGGGCATTGCTGAGGGCAGCCGCGCCAAGCAGGGAGGTGTGACTGGAATATGCTCACCCTAGCAGAACCAAACTTGACCATTTAAGCTGTTCCCAGCCTAGAGAAAGGCTGAGCCGACAGACACAGAACATCGGACAAAAACCACAGACAGGAGGGACCTGGGAAATTGAAAACTTGACCTTTCTGGGGGTGGCAGGGGGTGAGCTGGTCATCTGTGGGCCCTCGCTGTGTGCTGGTCACCTACCTGAGAGCACGGGGTCAAGAGGGAACGAGCAGAGATGGTGGGGGCTGAGAGCAGGAGATGGACGCATAGCCCACCAGGCTCCAGGTCCAGTCAAGAAAGCAGATGTGAGCCACATCTGTTCTCCTTGATATGCAGTCCATCTGATTGAACTTCCCAGGGCTCACATAGGCTCTGCTATGCTAACGAGGCTGCATTACAAAGGCTGATGATGGGTCAGGGATGCTATGACCTGTGACATACCAGTGTCACCCCTTCGCCTGCATCATTTCAACTGTGTTGACTTTCTCTACCGTTAATGACATTTCAACTGGCAGCTGGGAAGAGTCCAAGGGACACACAAACTTCCCTCCTTGGAGCCTAGTACTTTCTTTGCTGGGCAGGTCAATATCTGAAAACAACAGCCCCAAATTCCAGTAGAAAAGCGACTAGAACACCAGTCTCATTCTGTCAGCCCTGCATGAGACTTGGGGAAGCTATTGTGGTCCTGCTAAGAGCTGGAGTTCGGAACCTTCTCCCCAGAGCCCCACCCGACGAGCAGCCTACTGCGCTGGAATTGGTACACCTCAGGAGGGTATGCTGTTGTACAGTGGGTGGCGTAAGTACAGCACGATGCGTTAAGAGCCTTCCACAGCCTCCCAACCTTCTGCCACACCCAGAGGCACCTTCTAAACCAGTGATTCTCAACCAGTGGGTTGAGACCCCTTTGGGGAGGGGGGTTGAACAGCCCTTTCATAGGGGTGGCATATCAGATATTCAGAATTCATAACAGTAGCAAAATTACAGTTAGGAAGTAGCGACAAAAATAATTTTATGGTTGGGGAGGTCACCGCAACTTGAGGAGCTGCGTTAAAGGGTCGCAGCGTTAGGAAGGTTGAGAATCGCTGGTCTAAACAAAAAGCCCATCATGTTTTATTTTTCTGACAAGAACCTCAAGTGAGGAGACCCAGATCTGACAGCTGAGGAAAAGGCAGGTCCTACCAGCTCAGGTAACATTCTATCTAAGGACCTTGTTTGCCAGAGGGGGGAGAAAAAAATGGGTGGCTATCATCCTGGCAAACCAGAGCAGCCAGGCACAGAAAGACAAGTACTGCATCTCTCACACGTGTGACCTACAGGGGAGAAAAGGGCGTGAAAGCAGAAGAGGGTGTTACAAAAAAATAAAAATAAAAAAATGGAGGAACAGAGGCAGGAGCATCTCTGTGAGTTTGAGAACAGCCTGGTCTATGGAGCGAGTTCTAGACCAGCCAGGGCTACACAGTGAGATGCTGTCTCAAAAAAAATAAGATCCAAACCATAACAGCAGCAGCAGCAGGTGACACTCCCTGAGGTGGTGGGACGCCTCAGCTGTATGGTATAAGGTCTTCCCCTCCCTTGGAGTGCCATTCATGTCCCTCCAGAGAGACATCTGTATTCCTTGATTAAATTCACCTCCTCCTCCTCCTCCAGTGATGTCATGAAATCCAGAGTACTGGCCATGTGAATTTCTCCTTAGCTTGACTGTAAGCTTGTGAGATCAAGAACCGAGTGTCTAGTTCACACCTTGCGTATCCTCACAGCCCTGGAGCCCTCACCCAGCTCCGGAACCCCAGGTAGCCAGTCACCACCCAGCATCTGCCGCCCCAGTCTCCTTCCACACTGCCCCTGCCTCCAGGAGTTACGGCCCTGGCCCCATCCTGTGCTGGAATCGCAGAGGTCAGCTTGGAAAGGGCCTGGAGAAGGGACAAACACATGAGGCCCAGGAATGAGGAAGAAGCCATGAGGAACATGGCCACCTTCTCCCACCTTGCATTTTAACAGATACAGCCACTCTGATGATGCCGGCGGCCTGGATGTGTATGATTAGTTGTTTAAGCAGTGTGGGGCAGTGTCGGGAGCACAGCACAGGAGTCCACTGAGGAAAGCTAGCCAGTGGTCACATCGGGAAACAGATAGAAACTGAGCCCCCGGCTGGGGGGGGGGGTGGCACACACCTTTAATCCCAGCACTCGGGAGGCAGAGGCAGGTGGATCTCTGTGAGTTCGAGGCCAACCTGGTCTACAGAGCGAGATCCAGGAAAGGCGCAAAGCTACACAGAGAAACCCTGTCTCGAAAAAAGAAAAAAGAAAGAAACTGAGCCCCCTGTAGATGTTACTGAACATGGCACAGCACAAATGGTCCGAGCCCCGCCCCTCCCCTGCCCCCCCCAACTAGATCCCCTGTCCTGCAAGATGAGGAGGGAATGGGGAGAAACCTCTTAAACCCAGAGAAATCTACATGCCTCTACTGTGGACTACTCCAAAGGATCACCCACCCTTCCCGATTAAATCTTTCCTCATTTCTGGTAATATCCTGAAAATCCAATTTATTAACTCAACTTAATTACCACTCTGACAGCTGGCTGGGCAGGCTCCTTCTCATCTGAACCACACTTCCCACGGCATGACAACTCTCCCGTGCTCCTGAGGAAGAAGACTGATGTGTCCATCATCAGCTCTCTCATCGCTGAGACAGAAGGTCTGACGTAAACAACCCCAGCAGAAGAAGAAGAAAAGGTTTCCAGATTTCCACAACGGGAAAGGGTGTGGAGGAAGCAGCCAAGGAACAGAGCAGGGGACAGCCATGCTAGCACGCTCTCTCCTCTGGATCCTTGTATTCCTTTTGGGCTCTCAGCCTGTGCAATGGTGCTACCTATATCCAGAGTACACCTTCCCCTCTTAGCTAAAATACCATACCAATCTCAGGTGATTCTGAATCCCATCAAGCTGAAAATCAAAGTTAACCATGCCTACCTCATGTCAACCTCACACATACTACTTCTGGTTGAAGCATAACCCGTCCATTCCTGCCCCCGACCCCCACCAAAATACTCATGCCTGTGACAGAACATAAAATTCGTTTTGACCATCTTCAAGTATCCTGGTTAGCTTTCTGTTGCTGTGATTAAACACCATGACCAAACGCAACTTGGGAAGGAAAGGGTTTAATCAGCTTACAGCTTACAGACCATCACAGAGGGAAGTTGGGGCAGAAACCTGGAGGCAGGAACTGAAGCAGAGACCATGAGAGAACTGGCTTGCTTCCCATGGCTTACTCAGCCTGCTTTCTTACAGAACCCAGAACTACCAGCCCAGGGGTGGTACTGCCCACAGTGAGCTGGGCCCTCCTCCCACATCCACTTTTAATCAAGAAAATATCCCACCGAGTTGCCTACAAGCCAACCTGATGGAGACATTTTCTCAATTCAGGTTCCCTCTTCCCAGAGGGCCCTGGCTTGTGCTAAGTTGGCAAAAAATTGTGTGTGCCAGGAATCCCCCATAGTCTTAACACTCTAACCCTGTATAAGACAGTGGTTCTCAGACTATGAGTTGCAGCTCCTTGGATGCCACATGACCCTTTCACAGGGGTCACCTAAGACCATTGGAAAACCCAGATATACACTTGACAAAGTTACAGTCATGAAGTAGCAACAAAATTAGTCTTATGGTTGGGGGTCATTACAACATGAGGAACTGTATTAAAGGGTCGAAGCATTAGGAAGGTTGAGAACCACTGGTATAAAGTGTCCAAATTTAAATCTCCTCTGAGACCCAAGGGAAACTCTCAACAATGAGCCTATGCAAATTAGGAAACATGTTATACACCCCCAAATACAATGGCAGAGAGGTAACATCCCATTAATAGAGAAGAGAGGGGGAAGGGATCATCAGACCAAGCAGGACTGGAGACCAGGAGGATCATCATTAAACCTTGCAGCCCCACACCTGGCATCCAGAGCAAGCTTCCAGGAGCCTGAGCAGACTCATCCCATTGACTTGCTATCCTGTAGCCCACGGGGTCAGTCTCTTGGGATAGCTCTGTTCATCACAGGTGGCTTTCCCCCATGGTTGTTTCAAACTCCTGGTATCACCAGGATCCTGGTGTCTCCATGGCAAATCCCACTTCACCCTCACAACTTCACAATCTCTCTCTCAGGGGATGCCTGCAGGGATCCTGACCCTGCTACACCCACCCCATCTTACCCCAGGCCTAGACACACAGGGGTCAGTCACAAGTAGAAAAAAATCCATAATGCTGTGGGTTCCCAGACATACCGCAGCCACATGGGAGAGGTTAAAGGTCCAGTGAACACTCAACTTCTATGTGCATGTGAGTGTTTTGCCTGTGCATGTGTAGTGCCCATAAAGGTCATAAGATGGTATCAGATGCCCCCCAGAACTGGAATTACAGGTGTTGTCAGCTGCCATGCAGGTGCTGAGAACTGAACCCAGGACCTCTTCAAGAGCAGCCTGGGCTCTTAACCACTGAGTCACCTCTCCAGCCCCATCAACTCTTGAAGGATTTATTTGGTATGCATACACTGAAGGCACAGGGCAGCACTGTCTGAGACACGGTGAATGCTACAGCCACGGACCGGGTGAGCCTAGATAAAATGTGTCTCTGTGGGAACTTTGGCCAGTGACAGTTCTACCAGCTTAACACCTATAATCACTCACACAAGTGCTATGGGTGATCTTTAAGATGCTCCATATCAGTAATTCATTGTTGTCAATACATTATCCTAGATGTAGATCTGGAAAACAGACATGAACTATTTCCATGTTTCAGAGACCTTCTTCAAGATCTTTCATCCTGAGTCAAGACGTCATGCAGCCTTGGGCTCATCTGATGACTTAGAGGGCACCCCTGTGACTGTGGGCAGGTCCTGAGGCTTCTCTACTGAGCTGTAGGAGCCCCATGACATAACAGCTGGATTGGTGACTGGAGGGCATAGAGGAAGGAGCAATGCCTTTTGTGACCTTATCTCTGTATCATACTTTGTAGAAGTGGGTCACTCAGTCCTATTGCAAAATGCAAAATGGAGTCCCTGGTGTCTCCAGGACATTCCCACCAAATCATGACACAATGTCCAAAATTGCTAGGCATCTTCTGCCTATCAAAATGCAGGACCACAGGAGAGTCATACTTTGTCTCTTTGCACCTGAAAGCACTCTAGCTGGTTCCCTCTTCTTTTGTACATTATATGGTATTTAACTATGATGCTGAAATATATGGACTCAAGCATCAAAATGCCCAGTTTTTATGTGGTAGCGATGTGTATACCCATTACATGGGTTTGCGCTACATACCAGCTGTGTGTGGGATGCTGGGGAACTCACTTAACGGCTCTTGGCCTCAACCTTTCCCCCTCATAAAGGAAGATCCTGGCTACCTGGCTCAGTCAAGTTCTAAGCTGATGATTTCTCTGAGTTTTATCGGAGATTATATAACAAGAGCCTTAGCCACAGCAGCGCTGGGGATGGGTTCATTTTCCAATAAAACTACAAAGAATCCCTCAGGACTAGTAACGGGAAGGAGCTGGGGGTAGGGGCGACAGGGAGAAAGGAGGGTTGAGTGCTGCTTGGTACAAATGCACACTTTCCTGTGATACATTTACTATCGGTCTCCTTAGCACACCTTCTTTTCTAATCCCAAATCCCCCTGAACAAATAGGATATTGCCTGTCTTCTGTGTAACCCACCCATAGCGACTAGGTGTCTCTGCAGGAAGCAGTACAAAACCCGACAGCTCAAAACTACACTCAGGGTGCTTAGGGGAGCTTGCTGTGTAAGCAAGAGGACAGGGTTTAGACCCACATGAACACTAGTGGGCATGGCAGCCTACCTGTAATTCTAGCCCAGGAAAGCAGAGACCAGGATTCCCCAGACCAAGCTAGCTAGCCAGACTAGACGTATGAGCAAGCTGAGTTTTGATGGAGAGACCCTGTCTCAAAGAATAACAAAGTGGAAGATCAGCCGGGCGGTGGTGGCGCACGCCTTTAATCCCAGCACTCGGGAGGCAGAGGCAGGCGGATCTCAGTGAGTTCGAGGCCAGCCTGGGCTACCAAGTGAGTTCCAGGAAAGGCGCAAAGCTACACAGAGAAACCGTGTCTCGAAAAACCAACAAAAAAATAAAAAAATAAAAAAATAATAAATAAAGTGGAAGATCAACCGAGGGAGGTTATGGCATCAACTTCAGGCTTACACACACACACACACACACACACACACACACACCTATGTGAAAAAGGTAAAAAGGAAAGCACACTTGGCTGTCAAAGCATTCAACAGAGGTGCACGTGTGGGCTGAGCCAGAGAAAGGACTCCCAGGCCAGCCCAAAGCACAGGGCACTTCCGTTAATGACTTCTGCCTTACATGCCTTCACTTAAGATGATTCTCTATGCAGCAAAAACTGGCAAGCAATTTTAATGACCTCTTCCTCTGTGCCTCAGGACCTTGACTAGTCACCCAGCTGAACGGCAGACCCACAGTACCCAGGGCCCTCCTGATCCTTCTCAGCTTAAATTCCTGTTAACCTAGAATTTTTACTTCAGGCTCCTAGGCGACGCTGTCTGTCTGTCAAGAAAGTTTCCCCCTGTTTGCACTCTGCTGAGAGTTCCTGCATACACGATGAGGTAGAAGCTGTTCCCGTTCTTCAAGCTCTTGAGCAGCCTTCCCCACGCTGCACTCAGAACATGCTGACGGGCTGACAGAAAAGAGAGGCAAGGAACCCGCCTGTGATAAGGCGGGAGAGCGTGTGATAAATGATAAAGGTCTGAACTCAAGGGCAACTGAAAGTCGGAGGAACATGTTGTCTTTGCAAGAGAGAGAAAGAGAAATTGGAAAGCTGACATTTAGGTAAGGATGCCCTAAGAGACAGTGCGCAGGAAATAAACAGACGGCATGCTTGAAGCCAAGCTAACCAGGCTCTACGCTCCCCTGGACATTTCTTTTCTTTCTCCCTGGGCTCTTAGGAGGAGTGTGCCACTGGAGTCCCTCGGAGGGCCTCTTCTCTGCACGCTGACCAGTGGAATGCAACCGAAGAAGATGCCAGCCGCTTCCGGTGGTGGCTGGCCTTTGAAAACTGCCTGCCAGCTCTTGGGGGGGGTTTCCATGGAAACAAGGATGGCATAGCAACAGGCAAAGATTCTGCATGACACAAACAGAGGACAGAAACATCCAGGGTCTCCTGGAGAAGCACTGCTTGGACTTGGATGCAGCCACTTGGATGTGGCTCAGAAACCCCATCCAAGCCTCATCGGACCGCGAAGCCACTGAGACAGAGCTATTTGTTACAGCAGCAAATGGCAATTACCCTAACGAACACAAAGAGCTCAGTGGGGGGAGAAGTCAGGAGTGGTTAATCATCATTATAACCTGGTGAAGGTTTTAGTGGTCCAATCTTATCTCTACTCACTGGCCTTCATCCTCAAGCTTAGGGAAGAAGGACCTTCCTTGTTTTCCTGTGTATAATTAAGAATTTTGTTGTAATAGCCCAACATCTGGGCTGGCAAGATGGCTCCGTGGGTAAAGGAGCTTGTTGCCAAGCCTAATGAACCTGAGTTCAATGCCTGGGACCCACATGGTAAAAGGAGAAAATCAACTCCTGCAAGTTGTCCTCTGGCCTCCACGTACGCACCATGGCGTGTGCGTGCCCACACACATACCAACACAATAAATAAATGAATGTTTAAAAAAGACAAAGTAAACCAACATCCACCAAAGCTGCCTAATAACAGAGTTCTGGAGGGTGGCTGGATAATATTTTAAAAAGGGAGAATAGTTAAGGTCTGTAATTATAGGAAATAGAACACAGGCTCTCCACAACCTCGGGGTAAATGTCAAAACCATCCCCCACACACAGTGAGGGAAGAAAACAATGTTGATGGGACTTCTTGGGGTCTGGAGCTGTTCATTTCCCACTCCAAACCCCCTCAGCTCCAGATGGGTGGACGGCACGCACGGAACACTCATCAACAGTGATGCACACACAGCAAGGCCACCATTAAGCCCAATGAAGCTCTTAAGACAATCAAGAAGCTTTAGGGCAGCCAGTAAATGAGCCCATTTGTCTTCCGACACCAGAACAGAAATCTAACCAACTCCCAGGGCCCTGGAAATTATCGTATTTAGGAGGCAAAATACTGTTCACGGGTCGGGGAGCCTGGAGCAGCCTCTGAGACTCTTGACACGGCTTCTCGAAGCCTTCGGGCACAGTGCAGATCTGCAGCACGCTGACAAGCCATGTTCTTTCCAGCCTAGAAGTTTGTGCAGCTGCAGCCACGTCAGGTTCTGTAAGACAAGCCGCCTTGCTCTAGTTTTAAAAAAAAGTCAAAACAGGTTTCACAGTCACTCTCCCAGGTGACTCAAGGTCACACAGCCAGCAAACAGCAGGGTTAAGGGTTGTGTTTTGTTTTAAATGTTTATTTATGTGTATGTGTGTCTGTCTGCTTGCGTTTATAGGCACCACATGTATGTAGGTTCCCTTGGAGGCCAGAAGAGGGTGCCAGATTCCCCAGGGGCCGGAGTTACAGGCAGTTGCGAGCTGCCCAATGTGGGTGAAGGGAACCAAATCTGGGTCCTCTGCAAGAGCAGTAAGAGCTTTTAAAGGCTGAGCCATCCATCTCTCCAGCCCTCAGGATGAATGTTTACTTCCAGACAGTACAACCCCATGGTCTCACTGATGACCCACATGGCATGAGGCAGGATGGATGGGTGCATGCCAACAATTTAACTCAAGATGCCCTGAGGCTGGGATGCTGCAGGGACAGGATGCAAAAGAAAGCAGGCTCTAATGAACAGGGCTCGCACCTGGCTTCACACTCAACTCTCCCCACTGAGGAAACATTCAAGGCGTCTTTTGTCCAGGTTCTCAGTACTAAAGTGCCTGCGTGCGTGCGTGCATGTGTGTTTAAACTGTGTTTCAACTAGGCAAGTCTCAGGACTTGGAGGAATGAACAACCTACGGAGAAATGACGTTTCTGCAGCCATCCCATGAATCCCTGTACCACTGCCCCCCCCCTTCCACCTATACTATAAAGAGGTACAGAGAAAGGGGAGAGATTTTCTCATCTTCTCCAGGGCCTTGTGCATGCTAGGCAAGATTCTGTCACTGAGCTGCACCCCTGCCTCTGCGAGGCATTATTTTTTGGTCCTCGGGCAAGCTCAATATTGAAGCCTTGGGGACAGTTTTCAGGAAGCATACAGCCAAATTACTTCTGTGTGATAAACACTTAGAGAGCTCTACTTCATCTGGGTCCTGGGTTTGCCACAAAAGGCAGAAGGAGGAATCAGACCCGGGCTCATGAAGGTCACAAAGGGCGAAGGGGCGCTGTGGCAGCTGGTTATTGTCCAATAAGCTAATGTCGCCAACAGTGGGGGTGGGGGGGTGGGGGGGGTGGGGACAGAGCATAGAGTGCTCAGCAACAGAAGCTGCTAGCAGGAAACTGTCCAATGAGAATGTGAGAGACGAAGCCGAGGGTTTCCAAGGGAAGGAAGGGAAAAAAGAAAGTCATGCCACACCCATCCACTTTGCAGAAGTCAAAAAAAAAAAAAAAAAAAAAAAACACAAGTGTACGGTTACATGGAAGCTACGTGTGGAAACTCAGACCTTTCGGGCCAGTCACAGCGAGCCTGGTTTCTGAGAAAGGTAAAAATCAAAGGACAAATTCTGCTTTGTCCTTCATGAAGAATAACTCAGGACATTGCCTGAGTCTGTCCCCTGGCCTCAGTAAAAACTGTCTAGTGACCAAGCCGTGTAGCACAGGCCTGTGATCCTAGCTACTTGGGAGGCTAACGTGGGGAGGATGGTTAAGTCCTGTCTGGGTGACAGGGAACTCAAGGCCAGTCTGGACAGCTCCATGAAACTCTGTCTCAAAATGAAAAGTGAGAAAGAGAGCTGGGAATGTGGCTCCGCGGCAGGGAGGTTGCCTAGCATGCATGAGGTCCTGGGATCCACTCCAATACTGAGAAAAAAGTCTAAGATGAAAAGCCCCAGCATTGCAGACATTACACTGAACTCCCCTGGCCTGGCCGACCCCACACAGCACCCTGCATCAGGACCCTACATAAGCACCGTACACGAGCATCCTGCATCAGTAGGGGAACTGGTTTTCAACAGAGGCTCAGTGGGGAACTGCAGCAAAATTGTTGACATTTCTGGAAGACACGTCTTCACATTTTTTTCAAACAAAAGCTGAAAGCACAGGCCTCAGGACCCACAGACACCAGGACCCTCAGGGAGTCTGCGCAGCGTGACTGGAGAGCCTCATCAGATGCCCGGGTACAGGGAGCCTGGCACACTGCCTGGACCAAGTCTGTAGCTATCTTCTCTACTCAGCAACTGATGGGCAAGTCATGTCCCCGCCTTGGTTTATGCAGAGCAGATCCATCCAGTGACTTAAGGTCCCAATCCAGATGCCCATGGGGCAAGACAGAACGCCGAGCATGGAGGGAAGCAAATACCACTTGCTGTCATTCATGTGTGGAAGAGGAGGAGCTTGCTCTTAGAGAAGGAGGTATGGTGGGTGAGATGGATCAGTGGGGAAAGACACTTTACCCATTGATCCACAAGCTTGATGGCCTCAGTTCAGTCCCCCAGACTCACACGGTGGAAGGAAAGACCCAACTCCCACAAGTTGTCCTCTGATGCATGCACATGTACACACACACACACACACGCACATGCACACACACACGCACACGCACGCACACGCACACGCACACACACACGCACACGCACACACACACGCACACACACACATGCACACACACACATGCACACACACACACGCACACACACACACACGCACACACACACGCACACGCACACGCACACACACACACACATTACATGCATATTCTCACAAGTACACAAATAAGTAAATAGAAATAAACATTGAGCAAGATACCTCAGCACGTAAAGGTGCTTGCCACCAAGCCTGATGACCTGAGTCCACTCCCTGGGACCCACATGATGGAAGATTGAAAGAAGTGACTCCCAAGAGTTGACCTCTGACCTCTACCCATATGCATACACACATGAGCACAAACACATGAGTAAATCATTTTTTAAGCTTTACCAAAAAAAAAAAAAAAAAAAACTCAAAATGCCCAAATATCTTAAACCCTCAAAAATTGATCATTAACTAAAATTGGAAAATTATAAGAATCCAACACCAGAAATATAGTAATTTTGTCTTCAAGTGAGAAAAGACAAAATTTTAGATTCTTGGGGAATGGGCCACTGACAGAATATTCTTAAGGAAAAATAGAGTGAAGGAGCAGTTGACTACAATAACTATAGGACTTTGCAGAATTTTCTCTCATAGCAAATGGTGGGTTGCGTGGGACATTGAAAACGTGCTCCATAGATCATTAATAATTGCATTACTCTCTGTCTGCGTGGTTCAGTTTTCTCACTGTGAGTTTTTAAAATTACGACAAGATCTCTATTGACTTTGAATCTTATCATGATCCATTCAGACACCTCCTGGGGAATGTAAAATATATTAACACCTTTTTTTAACGGAGGGATATATATTTAGATTTGATTCAAAACCCAATGAGAAGCAGAGGGTTCAGCTGATAAATAGCAAAATGATGATGATGATGATGATGATGATGATGATGGTCGTCATCGTCATCATCATCATCATCATTACGTTCAGGCATTGATGGCTACCTCAGTCTAACAAGGTTCACTTTAAGCCATGATCCCAATGATGCTTTCCCATCCTGAAAGCACCCAGCATCTTCTACTGGCATGTGCCCAGCTCCCCATGCATGGGAAGCTGCATCCAGCAACTGTACATTTGGCTGGAGAGAAACATGAGGGTTTGTGAAGGTCCACGCCCACCTTGCTCACCACTTGACCCTCCACGGTGAAAACAATCCTCAGAGTCTGATCTAATCTCCCTCAGAGCTGTGTATGTGGGAAGGGTTGAGGTTAGAGGTGGGCTTCTACCACTCTGATTCCCTGGAGATCCATCTCCCTTGTCGTTCCAACGTGAGCCTTAAGGAAACTGTGTTGATTATTTGCAAAAGTCAACCTTGGAAACAGTTTGGAGGATTCCTCCAAAAGTGAACATAGGGCTAGGGGTGTGGTTTAGGGGTGGGCAGCTGCCTAGAATCTCCTAGTGGAAGGCTGGTGTATGGCTCAATAGTGGATAACCTGCCTAGAATCCCCCAGTGCAAGGCTGGGGGAATGTTTCAGCAGCAGGGGACTTGACTAGCGTATGTAAGTCCTGAGCTCCATCCCCACTATCAGAGAGAGAGAGAGAGAGAGAGAGAGAGAGAGAGAGAGAGAGAGAGAGAGAGAGAATAGAATTATGGTATGACT
Source organism: Peromyscus californicus insignis (assembly GCF_007827085.1). Lineage (NCBI taxonomy): Eukaryota > Metazoa > Chordata > Mammalia > Rodentia > Cricetidae > Peromyscus > Peromyscus californicus. The sequence goes on along the minus strand of NW_026294540.1, from coordinate 16,086,868 downwards.
CAGCACTTCTCCTAGATATATCCACACATCATCCCCTCACCCTATGGGAGGAAATGAAAAGCGGGAACTCAGACACTTGACCATGAATATGCATGGCAGTCCCACCACCAAAAAGCAGAGCTACTGAACATCCTCTGCAGGCAGCATGAGACACAGACATAAATGGCCTGTCATTCCACACTCAGGAGGCAGAGGAAGGAGACTCAGATCGATTTCAAGGCCAGCCTGGTCTACAAAGCAAGGCCGTCGGGGTTCAAGCATCCCCCACTGTTTAAAGTCAAGCACCAGGTGCACAGAAGTCTCGCTGGCTTGCCACAGGACATGACGAACTCAGCTGCATGGAAAAAGGCTCACAGGGGTCATGGGGTGGGCACAACCCTGACATGCTCTCCCAAGACAGACCCTCTACAGCTCTAGGTAATGAGTCTGTAGTTATCCCAGTTTCATATTCAGAGCTTTCGTCCATCCACCCTCCTCCCTTACAAAGAAGCTCTTCCAGGTATGATAGTGCACATCTATGATCCCAGCACTCACCCAGGAGGCAGAAGCAAGAGAGTCCTGAGTTCTAGACCAACCTGACCTACACAGTGAGACCTGGTCTCAGCCTCGTGCCCAGAGAACCTCTTCCCCTCCACTGGTCACCAGCCTGTGAGGTGTCTATGATGTGTATGGAGATGGTGACCTGGTTGTGGCGCGGCTTGTCACCTGGCTATAGTAGCTCCTGGGCATGACCAGGATACTCATAGCAGGAAGGAAGCTAGACAGAGGAGGAATCCAAAGCCATCACTCAAGCCCCGCGTTAGTGCTCCATCTGCCTTGGCGACAGCTCCCTGGAAGGGACTGTATTTCTTTTCCCTTTCCCCACTAATAACAGGGAACAGGGTGACTTCCACGGTGCTCCGAGCTGCTTCCTGGCAGCCTGCATCTCCACCCACATGCCAGAGGCCACTCGCTCTGGGAGCTTCAAGCAGGCGAAGGCAAAACGCGAAAGGAAGGTGACAGGTGTCAGAATCCAAATGGAGTGGCTTGTGTCACTCCAAGCAGAAGCAGAGTCGAGAATGCCAGGAGTTCGTGGAGGAAGGGATCTTCACACATGGATGCCTGGGGGGGACTCTGCCAGGGACACAGGCTTACACTCAAGCCCCTGCCACTTTTCATGGCAAGCCCTTCTGCAAGGATACCCCGCACAGCAGGGCCCTGCTCAGTCTTAGACGGAAGCCACTCTTGTTATCAACTACTGTAGAAAACAATTACTCCTTTCAAATATCCTCCTAGGTTTTGTCTTTAAAGCCTTCACTTGGGGCTGAGGACATAGCCCAGTTAGAAAAATGCTCACCATACAAGTATGAGGACCTGAATTGGGTCCCCAACATGCACTTTTTAAGAAGTCAGATATGGAAGTCTGGTCTTGAAATCCCAGCACTGGAGAGACACAGACAGGTGGATCCCTGGAGCTCAATGGACAGACAGCCTAGCCTCATTGGCCAGTTCCAGGCCATTAAAAGACATGGTTCCAAAAGGGGTTAGTGGTTCCTGAGGAATGGCACTCAAGGTTTTCCTTCTGTCCTCCACATATATACAAACACTCATGCATGCATGCCCACACACACATGAACGTGCATGCCCACACACATACACATTTCCCCTTGACTCAAACTTCAATATGCCCATGGATTACTATGGTATCCACATTCTTACAGCAATACCATTCCCAAGTGGATTCTGTTGATGGTACCTGACTTTCATCTTTAATGAGGAGTGGGAATAAAAACTGAATGACTGACAGATAGCTCAGCTACTGTGGGAAAATGCAGGCTTGGGAGATGATGACAAAAATCTAAGAAATCTTGAATGGTGATGCTTTCATCTCCTTCTATACACTGCTGTCCACAGAGGCCTCTTCACAGACCCATCCTCTGAACTCTGTTCCTGCCCAGCTACCTGCAGAGATGTCAAACAGACATCTAGATACCAGCAACATAGATCATGTCGTTGGCCTGGACAATGAAATAAACTGAGGCCATATAACAGTGTTTTGGTGTCAGTGCATTCCCACAGGCCATTGAGAAGGGAATCTTTTGCCTACTATGGACAGACAGCAAGGCCAGTATTAGGGCATAAAAAAGAGGGCACCAGGTAAAATGAATGAAAGACAAATGAGAAACACTATTGTGGTCTCAATAGACAGGAGGATCAGAAGCTGGAGGCCACCCTGGGCTACATAATGAGGACTTGGAAAGGGAGACAAAGAGGCAGAAAGACAAACAGACAGATTTGTGGAAGGGATTGACTGTCACAATTAGTAGGTTTACCAGATGTCCCTCCAAAGGCTACATTGAGCAAACACCCTAAAAAGGTTTAGAAGCTTGTATGAAGCTAAGCTAGGCATCACTGTAGAAGGGTCTAGGAGCCGGAGCCTATCCATCACGTAGGTACTCTGGGCCAGGGGCCCTCAGGATGGTGGGAGGCCAGGCCAGCCTTCTGACACACAGAGACTATGGCTTCCTCTCACTCTTTGGCAGGTGGTTGAGTCAGTCAGGACATTGCTGCTGAGCAGTTCAAGTCTGTTAGATGAACTCTTTAGGTTCAGATAAAGGTGCTGAAATGAATTATCCCACAGGTCAGAGTTTTATTAGGGAAGTGACAGCATCATGACATAGGTAGTGGGACAGAATTCTGAACAGGGAAAGAGCCTCAGTGCAAGGGAACCAGGGAAAATGCTCCTATAGTTTCTGTGCCATGTAGCCTAGCCTATGTGCAACATGTGACCTAGACTATGTGCTAGGGGTCAGGAGGGTGACAGGTAAGAATGGAGGTCTGGAAGGTACTAGATAAAACAATCAAGTTATCATTCATGGCTGCCTTGGGTCAGGGCAGTAGGGAGTGGACTAGATCTCTTCAAGGCTGCAGCATCAAGCTTCTTAAAGGGACAGCATCCTACAGCAAGAGGTCTGGGATTGTACAACGTCTCGATCCCAGGTAGACATTCAAGGCTTGATGTGGCCATTAGAAGAGTCTGTGCCGTCGCTGCTGAGGGCGTTAATTGCTTTAGTGACTGTTGTGTTTCACCTAATTGATGCCACCAACTAGGATAATATCAATGGGTAAGTTAGAAGCACCGGCCTTTTTTCCCATTACACCTCACCAAAAATATTAAGTGAACGGCAATCTTTTTTTAACGGTTTTGAACTGTATGCATGTGGATAGGGAGAGTGCAAGTGAGTGCAGGTGCCTGCCAGGGGAAGCCTCTGATCCTCTGCAGCTGGACTTACGGGTTGGTTGTGAGCTTCCTGACATGGGGGAATCAGACACACGTCCTCTGCAAGAAGAGCATGCACTCTCACGCTCTGTCAACTGCTAAACCATCTCTCCAGTCCCATGAGGAGCTATCCTAGAGTGCAGGAATATTCTATGTAAATTTCTAATCTGTGGGAGTAAAAACAAAAATCCATGGACCTATGGGGTGCCCTCAAAAGGAGGTTCTCCTTCCTCTGCTACAGACAATTGACTTGTGCAGCAGAAACAGACAACTGAAAGGGACTAGATGGACATCAGAGGGGACCCCGAGGTGCTTAGTCACGCCAGAGCCTTATGTCCTACATAATCCATGAGCTGCATGATCGCGTAATCTATACACATGTGTGGCATAGCTATGTAAGCCCATATGCGCATCACGGGGGGGGCATCTATAAAAGCAGGTTCCACATAATCCTTCTCTTCCTGCATGATCTTTCTATAGGCCTAAGCCCTTCTATTTCTTCCCCTTAATAAACTCTTATAGTGGGTTTTGTTGTACTTCGTGGCCTTTCTTGCACAGTAAACAGTGCTGCTTAATGAATAACAACAGTGTGTGTATGGAGTTGGGGGCAGGGGGAGTGGGATTCACACGGCACGGCGTGTTACAGTGTGTGTATGGGAGGGGGGCGGTTCACACGGCACAGTGTGCAAATCGAGATCAGAGAACAACTTTCAGGAGCTAGTTCCCTCCTTCCACCTTGTTCTTGAGGCAATCTCTCTCGTTTCCACCATGTTGCATGTTCCAGACCAACAGACTCATGAGCTTCCACAATTCCATGATGTCTACCTCCCGTCTTGCCATATGCTAGGATTACAGTGCGTGCCGCCATATCCAGCTTGCTTACATGGATTCCAGGGACTGAACTTGGGTCTTCCGTCTCACAGATCCAGCACCTCTACCCACTGACCATATCACAGGCCCACTGTCTGTCTATTCTACCAAAACACAAACGCCTAAGCTAGGCATGGTGGCACACGCCTTTAATCCCAGCCCTTGGGAAGCTGGGGCAGGAGGATCTCTTTGAGTTCTAGGCCAGCCAGGGCTACACTGTGAGGCCCTTCTCAAAAAAAAGGAGAAAGAAAGAAAAAGAAAAAGAAACTACTCCTGGCCATCAAGAGCCCTATCTACCTATCTAAACCTACTTGTCGTATTCCTAGGACCCAGAGCCATGTGACATTTAAATAAGAGAATAAACATGGTTGGTGGCTTTACAAGAAAAATTGTGGCCCAGAAGTGTTCAATAACACAATGAAGGGTTCCCAGGTCCCTAGTAGCGAAGCTAGGACTGGCCCTCATATGGGGATGGACAGCTGGAGAGATGGCTCAGTGGTTAGAGCACTGGCTGCTCTTCCAGAGGACCTAGGTTCAATTCCCAGAACTCACATGGCGGCTCACAACTGTCTGCAGCTCTCATTCCAGGGAATCTGATGCCCTCACACAGACATACATGCAGGCCAAACACCAACGAGTATAATGTAAGAATAAATAAATCACTTTTTTAAAAGACAGTAAAGATTTTTTCCCACAATCAGGTTAAGAAGCCCAAGAAGAACTGTCCATCCCCAAGCCCTTCCCAATCATCATGATTACACGTCCAAGAGACAGTCGAGAAAATCACTTCAAACCAAAGGGCACAGCTGAGCATGGCCGGTAAAAGTAAGCCGGGCTTCATTAATGAGGCCGCCAAGGGAAACACACCCTCTTTCTCCATCCCAAACCTGATGTGATTGAACCAGGGAGTGTCCATGTTGCACAGCAAAATAAATAATTGCCCCTTGCCCTAAAGGCTGATTGCTAAATGGAATGTGGGCTAACCCCCTCACAGGCTGGTGTGGGAGTCCATTCCAGAACTCATGTTCTGGTGCCATTAGTGATGGTGACCGTTGGTCAGTTTGACCCAGCTTTCCTCACGGAGGGAGGTCAGCACTTCAGCAGTGATCACCCCCTGCTCAGCCTCAGCCCCTGCAGAAGCTGTTAGTAAGACAAAGTTGGCATGGGCTCCGACCTGAGATGCTTACAAGGCCACACAAGGACTTTACCAAGAAGCACAGAGTCAGCCAGCCACGGTGGCAATGTCGCCATCGACATCATTTGAGGGGCCGAAGAGGTCGAGTGCATAAAACACTTGAACACGTGGGAAAGCAGCCATGGCTCCTTCCTGCCCATCCTCCACCCCAAAAGCTAAAGAGAGAGGAGCCTGGCCTTATTCAGCAGATGCCTGACATTGCTCCAGGCAGGCAGTCCCAGGTTCCCTGATGCTCTTCCCCAGCGTGTGACCCTGCTAAAGGTCAGCTGACTCCAGTTATCAATCAGCTTTGGGAAGCCTTTCAAGTGGCTGGCTCTGAGGGTCCAGCAGGAATGGGACGCACTGCTCCACACTGCCCATCTCTCTAACTCTCTTCCTCCCAGCATTGGAGGCAGGTCCATGACGCCAGAGCTTCCTGAGGCTCTGAGCCTGCTGCGGAAGGACCTGATTTTTCTCATTATTTTCCCTGCAAGTGCATAGTCATGGTTTTCCAAAGACACCCAGCCCAGGGAACTGCAATCCTGAATAGAGAAAAAAAATGCAACAGAAATTGATTTTATAAATCAAAACTTTGAGAAGCTACCCACACAAAGAGGGGGGAAGATCTATAAATGACCACATGACTCCCAAACATACCCACTGCCATCCTTCCACAGCACCACAGCAAGAGGGCACAGCTGTGACCACAAAACCACTTTTGGTCCCTAGGTCAACAGCCAGCTAATGGAAGGCTGGGAACACAACACTGTAAAAATATCTTGCCACTCATGAAAAAGCACCTGCTACTCAAATAAGATCTGAGTAAAGTGGGTGTGTTTAAGAAAGGTGGGGAGTCTTAAGAAGATTAGTGTACTTCTTACTGGAGGCATAAATGTTCACCACCTGAGCATGAGGGTGACTATAGCAGACAGATCACGATGCTCTAAAGACCAAGGCTGAAGATTCTAACTCGGGGGCTGGAAAGACAGCTCAATGATTAAGAGTGTTTACTATTCTGGTATCCTCTGTAAAGCTGGCTTAGTGGCCATAAATTCCTTTTATCTGTCTTTATCATGGAAAGTTTTTATTTCACCTTCCATTTTTAATGGATAGTTTTGCTGGGTATAATAGTCTTGGTTCGTGGTTGTGGTTTTGGTTGTTGTTTTGTTTTGTTCTCATGACTTGGATCTTTCAGAGGACCTGAGTTTGGTTCCAAGCACCCACACTGATCAGCTCACAACTGCCTGTAAGTCCGGCTCCAGAGGCCTCCAACACACTCTTTTGGCTTCCATGAGCACTCATATTCACAAACCCACAGACAGACAGACAGACAGACAGACACACATACACAGAGGCACATAGATCTTTAAATTAAAAATAAGTAAATATTTTAAAATAAGGAGAGAGAGAGAGAGAGAGAGAGAGAGAGAGAGAGAGAGAGAGAGAGAATTAGTTCTAATGTCAATGGGATTTCAAACCCCATCCCCAGCTCCACAGCCTGACCCTTGGTTGTCAACCATGAGGCTTTCTAGACAGCTCACACTGTATAAATCTCACTGTAAGTTTTCTGAGCACCACCTCAGGTTTGCTGCTCACAGACTGGAAAAGAAAATGGAGTCATATTCTCCCCCAGAAGGAAGAAAATGACTGAATGTTATTAAGAGGACAATAGTCCTCTTTTATGAAGATGTCCTCATAGAAACATTATCTCTGCAGACAGGTACACTGCCCTCTGCTCCAAGCTTAATGAGCAACTGGAAACAACGTCTAGCTGTGCCCTGACCATCGGCCCTTCCACCAAAGAACAGGATGTGACCCTGTCATCCTCATCTGGCTTTGATGTCACATGCTCAGGAAAGCCTCCGTGACCTCCCATGCCACGCCAGACCTCCCTGGTTTATTAAGTGGCATTCATCTTAATTATTGCAGTTTGGATGTAAAATGCCCCTCCACATACACTCAGGTGTTTGAACACTCAGTTCCCAGGAGATGGCGCTGTTTAGGGAGGTTTTTGAACCTGTAAGAGGTGGAGGAGCCCTGCTGGAGAAAGTGAGTCACTGGAGGCAGGCTTGAGGTTTTACGGCCCAGCGTCACTTCCTGTCCACTCTCTACTTCCTGTGTGTGACTGTCATGTGACCACACAGCCTCCTGCTCCTGTCACCATGACTTCCCTAACTACTGCCATGGCTTCCCCATCCCTCTGGAATTACGAGCCAAAATTAAACCCTTTCTCCCTTAAGTTCTTTTATCACAGCGACAGAAGTAACTAAGAGACAGAAACAGTTGGCGGGGAGGGGTAACCCACCGTCAGAATCACTTTCTAGCAGAAAAATAGTCTTTATCCGTTCAGTCCAGTGTCCCACAACCCAGAGCACTCCACCAAGCAGCTTCCATGAAGAAGAGAACCATGGTCCCAAACCTCTGAAACCAGGATCTGAAATAAACCTATTTTGAGGGGGTGAGGGGGTGGGCAACATCATGATCGTTTATTTACTGAGTGAAGAAATAAATTAGGATCTGCTTACGAGTCAAGATGGTGAGCTGGAGAGACGGTTTCGTGGGTAAAAGCACTTGCCTTACAAACAGGAGGACCTGAGTTCAAATCCCCAGCATCCCGTAAGAAGCCAGGCGTGGCTGCACACGTGCCTGCAGCCCCAGAGCTATGGTGGACAGAAACAGGAGGGTTGCTAAGCCTTGCTGGATGTGAGCTAGTGACGGGTTCAGTGAGAGGCCCTGTCTCAAGGGACTAAGCAAAGAGTGACAGAGCAGGACCCCCAGCGTCCTTCTCCAGCAAGAGAGGGGTGGGTCCTTTCTCAAACACAGACATCTGTCTCTTCATCCATCCTCCCTTGAAACCATCAGCAGAAGGTGAGAAGCCCTGAGTCCGTGCCCCTCTATGGCAGCTATGGGCTGATCCTTCTGAGGGCATCCCCAGCTAGCTAGGGAAAGACTGTATCCTGATGGGCCACCATGGCTCATGCTGTGGTCGGTCACCTTCTCTCTTCCTGAAATCAGCTGACCTACGGCAAGTGAAGGGGTGTCTGATGCCGACAGAGAGGCCACCTCCTCTATCAGACTCTCAGGTTTCAACCTCTGGCTGAGTTTGGAGAATACACAGCCCATCTGCAGGAGGCTGGAGAGCCCCGGGCCGGCCAGTCATGGATGTGGTTGGTTGGTACTGCCCCAGCGGAGGACTCTGGTCCAACAATGTGATTACCCCTCAACAAGATCACCTTCCTGGACACTTTTATTATTCAAAAGTGTCAGGAAGCTCCTTTGCCATAAACAGTCTCATAACTCAGATTATCCCACTGGGAGGGGGAAGACACACCCCTTTTTGCTTCGTTAATGAAAAATGCAGGAGATAGATTAAAAATAACTGAGAGGAACAGAATGTTAAGCAGTTTCAGGAACTTTCAGAATGAAAATGACAAGCGGAAGGCCTCCGTGTCTTCGGCGGGGGGAGGAATTAAAAGAGTGTAAAGAATTTCCCAGCACCACCCTGTGGGTGACTAGCCGGATAGTAGCCCTCAACAGAAATGGTTCCTCTCCAATCCGGCGCCAGCATTACATATGGACACTGGACTTGGTGGTCTCCAGATGGCTCCGCTGTACCCTTTCCTTAAGAGTCCAGACCACTGGCCAAGAGCTCTGGGAAGGTCAGGGACCCTCAAGTGGTTGAGCAACGCCATTCAGGGTGAAGCGGATGATGGATCCGATTTAAGGACAAAAAAAAAGATGACGTGGTCTCAGGAAGCCTTGGAAAAACAGGTGTTAGGGATGGGGCTGAAGAAAAGACTTGGGTGGGGTTAGTATCTGGTGTACAAGCATGAGGAACTGAGTTTGGATCTGAGCACCCACATAAAGTTGGGTGTGGGCTGTGGCCAGGCATGGGTAACCACATGGCTGTGGCGCCTGGAGACAGGGATGAGATGGATGGCTGCCAGCCTTGCTCCAGGCTCGGTAACAGACTCTGTCTCAGAGTAACAGACCCATGTTCTCCTATGGCCTCTGTGCATCACACACACACACACACACACACATCTGTCTTAAGTCACCAAGACCCAGGGATGAGAAGATGGGGCAACCGTGGAGGCCACTGTCTCTACATTGCCACAGTTCAAGGACAACTTGAACATCTCCATCTCCCCACCACCACCATCTCCCACTCCACATTGCCCCCCGCCCCCATAGGCTTTAACCATGCTCTGAAGATTCCAGCCATGCATGTCCCTTGACTCAGACCTCTTTATTCCACTGGTCCAGTCTCACTGGAGCTGACTCATCAGCAGGCCTCTGCCTCCAAGTCTTCACATATCACCAAGGCCCTTCATGACACATGCTGTGTGGAGCCCCAGCTCTGCTCAGCCCCGGCCCCTGGACAGAGCAACTTGGCCTCATCATACCTGCTGTTCTTACCCAGCTCCTGATGATCTCATCAGACCTTCCTGGACATGGGACCCTCTGCGCCATCAAGCCCTTGGCCCCCAGAAGCTCCTCCTCCAGCTTGCTGTTAGAGATCACTGCCAAGCTCTTCCTTTCCCAGCCTCTGGGGGGTGTGGAGCAGGCCTCTGGGTATCTATCTGCCTTTTCTCTCTGAGCTGTACATACTCAGAGCCTAAGTAACTGCATATTTTATCCTCCTGAGGACCTGCAGTGATCCCTCCTAGCTGCTCCCACTCTGATTGAGCCAAACGGTGCCCAGATACAAGGGCTGCTGTGACCGACACAGGCAGTGAGGACCAGCCTGAAGAGCCACGGGATTCCACGCATCCACCGGACCCTCAGCATCAGGTAGATTAGCCATGTGAGTTGGGAAGGAAAGCTGAGCCAGGCACAATGGAAGATGGGAAACTAGAGTCCCTGAGATTAGGAGGTGACAGATAACAGAGACATTTCCTCAACCACCCCCACCCATCGGTTCCTGCCATCCCCGTCCATGTTCTGTCATCAGAAGGAGTGGATTACAAACCCCCTGTGCCCACAGAACGGCACACTCCTCAGAAGGGCAAGCTGCCCCGAGGCAGAGGATCAGGCCTGGGGCTGCCAACCAGTAACTGCTGCAAGCTGGGGGTGCAGCCTTGCTCCCAGATGCGGGAGGTCTGGGTGTCTCAGGGAGGCTAGAAAGACAGCACAAAGGAGCTGGAATTGTGACTTTAGACAGGAGCTGCCTCCTGGAAGAGATTTGAGGTGTTCCGTTTTTTTTTAATAAAAGCCAAAAACAGATACCCAAAAAACAGATACCTGCTACTGAAACTGTGAATGAAATCCACAAAATTCAACAGTGAGGATAAAGGGGCACAAGCTCGTCTTTTTTTTTTTTTAGCTAAGGATCGAACCCAGGGCCGTGCGCTGGCTAGGCAAGCGCTCTACCACTGAGCTAAATCCCCAACCCAAGCTCATCTTTTTAATTATTTGTAAGTATGTGTATGTGTGTATAAGTGTGCATGTGAGTGCACTACCTGCAGAGGCCAGAAGAGGGCATCAGATCCACTGGAGCAGGAGTTAGCAGTGGCCAGGAGTTGCCATGTGTGTACTGGGAACTGAACCTAGGTCCTCTGCAAGAGCAACCAGGGCACTTTCTAAAGCTCCCACTATGTATCAGCCTTGGGGGACACCAAAGCAAATATTCCACCCTCCACTTTCAGGCAGCAGAGAACACTGGGCAGACTGAGAATAAATAGGATACTTAGGACCCATGGCAGGATACTCATGCGGCAGGATACAGTGACTTATGGGTAGAATGTGAACCAAGAGGTTCAAAAATAAAAGTCTTTACCTCCATCTTCCCTGCAGGGTTGAAATCTGAATCTTCATACCGTGGCAAAGTCCCATGTATGGGGGAAGGCAGAGTCAGCCCTTCAAATACCAGCTCCCGAAATGAGGTTCCTGACACCAGCATCCCCTGCAGCCCAGGCCCCAGCTTCCAGGTCCTTCACGCAGGGAAACCTGTTTGCAATAGCTCCCTAGGACCAGTTTAAGGAGCATCAGAAAAGTGCCAAAGCCAAAGCACTCATCACGTGGCCTTCCTCGGAAGATCGTGCTGACCCCTCCCCCCTCCTACCCGGGGGAGGAGTTCTAGAACATTCCAAAGGGCTGATAAACTCACTGACATGGAAGAAACACAAGCGGCAGCCGCTGACAACTCCCTGGCCACAATCACAGGCACTAGAGCCATGGTGGCTCAAAAGTGAATCTACCAGAGCGACTGTGCGGTTCCAGATGTCTCCGGCACTGGTGGTCTCATGTTGTGTTTTGTATGTTTAAGCACGCGTGCATGTCTGTACATGTTCATGTGTGGAGGTGTGTATACTCGAGGGTGTGTATGTATGTAGTGTATGTATGTGTGTGTGTTATGTGGTAGCTGTGTAGTGGGTGTGGGTGTGTGTAGTGGGGGTGTGTATGTGTGTGGTGTGTGTATGTGTGTTATGTGTGTGTATGTGTGTGTATGTTGTGTGGTGTGTGTGTATGGTATATGTGTATGCTTGGTGTGTATATGAGGGGTATGATTGTGTGTGTGTATGTGGTATGTGTGTGTATGTGTGTGTGGTGTGTATGTGTGTGGTGTGGGGGGGTGGTATGTATGTGGTAGGTGTGGGTGTGTAACTGTGTATGTGTGGTATGTGTATGTGTGGTGGTGTGGTGTATGTATGGTGTATGTGTATATGTGTGTGGTGTGATGTGCATGCGTGTGTGTATGTGTGTGAGGTGTGTGTGTGTGTAATATGTGTATATGGTGGGTGGGTAGGTGTGGTATGTGTGTGGTGTGTATGTGTGTGGTATGTGTGTGGTGTGTATGTGTGGTATAATATGCGTGTGTATGTGTGTAGTGTGTGTATATGGTGGGCAGGTAGGTGTGGTATGTGTGGTGTGTGTGTGTGTGTGTGTGTGTAGTGTGTGTATATGATGGACGGGTAGGTGTGGTATGTGTGTGTGGTGTGTGTGTATGTGTGTGTGCATGCGCACACACATTCCTGTGGAAGCCACAAGTCACTCCAGGTGTTCTTCAGATGTTGTCCATGTGTTTCTGGACAGGGTCTCTCACTGTCCCAAACTTCACCAAGTAAGGTAGACAGCCCAGCAAGCTGCAGCAGTCCATCTGTCTGTCTGTCTGTCTCGTCACTGTGATTACAAGCAAACACCACCACACCCAAGTTTTTTCTGGTCTGGGGAGTCTTTATTTATTTGTTTGGTTGGTTGGTTTGGTTTGGTTTTGGTTTTGGTTTTGGTTTTTGGTTTGGGGCATTGAACTCAGGTCCTCATTCGCTGACTGAGGCGTCTCCCCAGCACCAAACCCTTTGCTTTTAAAAATCCCAGGACCCTTGAAAATCATCTACCCCAGAAGACTCATGTGGGAAAGGCATGATCTGGTCTAGTAAACCTACTAAGGAAACTGGAAAAGTAAATCAAGAATGAGCATGCTTGGTATGTACACGGACCACACACACACACACATACACACATCACCCCACACTCCCCTGCTTCAATGAGATGAAATGATTTTCTTATGCAAACCCCAGTCTTACCCTAGCTGGCAAATCTCTCTCTGCCCTTCAGGAAAGCCCCCCTGTCCTCCTACATCCCATCTACCTCCACCCCCTGTGACTTCCTGGACTGGGCAGAATTACAGACCTGATTTCCTTTAGTCACTGAGCCCAAGCTGTGATTCCCACAAATGTCCCCAAGAGCCGGGCTTCACTGTCAGCCTGCGGTTCCCAAGGTGGCGGCTACCCCTGTATTTTATTGGTTTTCAACTCCCAGGCCCTCCCTCTCCATTCTCTCTGACCCCTGCTTTATTCTTCCTTCTCCGCCTCCTACTTCATCGCCTCCACTGTTCAAATGCACGAAGGCCGCCCCCACTCGGAACCCCCCACCTCCCAATTAGGAATCACTCCAGAATCGCCTCGAACCATCAACGGTTGGCTGTCGCCTTTCTATTAAACTCCAAGTACTTATTTCTTTTAATACGTAAGGAGCCTTCTGTTCAGATTGCTCGGGGGCTTGGATGGTGAGGTGTAGTCTCCGTTTTTAATGAGTGCGATTCAGCCTCGAATCATTTCAACCTCTGCACTGAAAGGTCTCTTGTTAGCTTCGCAGAGGGGAGGAAAAGTGTCAGCGCATGGCATTGAAGACCTCGCTTCTTAACCCAGAGCTGTTCCACGGTTTCAATCCTGATTGGAAACAAGCACCCAGTGAGGCATCTTATAAACTCCGTAAGGAAAATGGAAGCAAAGGACCCGGATGCCCTCAGCCGTTCCCACACAGGGCAAGGATGGTCTCCTTCTCTTCCCCTGTGTCATGTTTATAGACAGAAATGTTTTCTCTTTTAAGCTTTAAGCAACAACAAAAAAAAAAGAAAAAAAAAACTTGTTATCACAAACAGCCTATATGAAAGACCTTCAACTAGCACCCAGGCCCCAGCTCCCTGATGATAATTAATTGCAATACTAAGGGACTGCTAACTTGTGGCACCCTGGCTGGCAGTGGAATGATAGGAATAAGCAGAAACATCCCACGTGCATGCATACACACATGCATGCACATACACACACATGCATGCATACACATGTGCACACACATCTGGATTAGGTGGGCACCCCCTTCATCTTCCCTGTGCAACAGCTGGCATGTATAGACTCGCAGCAGAGAACTGAGCCAACAGGAACTCAGTGTCTGTCGGTGTTCATGTTCTACACTTACTAGTCTATTCCAGATGCCAGATTTTTAAAAAAAGAAGAGGGAAGAAAAGGACAGGCTGCCGTGGTTTTTAATGGCAACTTGGCATTCCTAACGGGGCATCGGTCTACATAGGTGGGTCTGAGCCAGAGCCCCCCATCTCTGTTCAAACAAGCCCTACTTGAAAGCTCCATTCAGCTCTCCAGGGCCATGTGCATGAGCAAAACAATAAGATATTGAGCAGGGACAAGGGCCGTCTTCTGTTGAGCCTGGCCCTGTTCCTGGGGAAGAACATGAGGACAACCTGCCCACACAGCGATTAACAAGGCAGGGACAACCCAGAGGGCACTGTGATTGGCCATGGCATGGTGACAAGCAGAGTCAGCACACATCATCCTAAGAATCCCTGCAACCCCTGGGCTTCGGCGACAGTCACCTGCCCCCACCAAAGGGCTGCGCTCAATAAACTCACGTGCACCGAGGCCTTCCAAGGGTGGAAAGTGAACAAAGAAGGTGAAACATGGGGGGGTTTTGGGGGCGGGAGAGATGGCTTGGTGGCTAAGGGTGTCTGTTCGCCACGCATGAGGACTTGAGTTTGAATCTCTAGCACCCGCAAAAGGCCGGACGTGGAGCAGGTGGACGCCGGGAGCTCACTCACCATTGAGCCCAGTCCGAACACTGAGCTTTTTGGTTCAGTGAGCAATACAAAGCGATGAGGCAAAGTGATGGAGAAAGACACTCCCTATGTCTTTCTGCCATCCAAGGGCATGTGCGTGAGCTAAGGCACCCACACACTCACGTGCATGCACCATACACACACGCATACACATACACACACGCATACACACAAACACCACACACACATACATACACACACATACACACACACATACACACACCACACACACACAGATACACATACATACGCACACATATACACATACACACACACCACACATACATACATATACACACATACACACACATAAACACACACCACACACACAGATACACATACATACGCACACACATACACACACACACACACACATTGTACAGAGATGAAGAATGAGTCTGTGGCACCCGAGAACAGGCACGGGAAAGAGTTCCCGGGACAAAGGTGAGAAAGTCAGCAAGGTGTCACAACGTTCTCCCCCAGGCTAGTCACGTGACTCAACCTATCACAATTCATCAACACGCACATTCACAATGGATGTGTCTTACTGTATCAAAATTACACCTCAAAACTTTCCATTTTTCAAAAAAAGCAATCACAGAAGAAAAATCACCTCAGGAGGGGGAAGGAGTCGGATTAACAGTAACTCCTCGACAGAAACAGGATAAGTCAGGAGACAGCATAATGATACATTCAAAGTGTTGAGAGAAAATAACTGCCAGCTTAGATTTCTATTAAGCAAGAGAGATACCCTTCCAGGATTAAAAAAAGAAAAGAAAAGAAATAAAGACATTTTCAGACAAACAAAAACTGATACAATTTACCTGTGGCAGACACCGTTAAACAGAGCAGGGGCGGCACAGAAGAACAAAGCCAGGTGGAAGCAGGTGGAGGCAGGAAGAGAGAGAGAGTGGAGGGAAGGAGAGATGTGTGCTGGTGTGGAAATAATTAGCAATATCTTGTAGTCTTATTTTATATCCATTTTCCTTCCGTGTATATGTGTGCCTGTGTATGTATATGCACATGAGTGCAGTGTCTACTGAGGCCAATAGAGGGCGTCAGAACCCCTGGAACTAGAGTCACTGGCAGTTGTGAGCCACCAAGTGGGTGCTGGGAATTGAACCCAGTCTTCTGCAAGGGCAGCCTGTGCTCTAACCGCTGAGCCACCTCTCCAGCCCCAACGCTGATGGTTTCCACTAGCTTCTTTTTTGGCTACTGTTGACATGGCAGACATATCCAAAAAAGAAAAAAAAAAAAAAAAGACCTATCTACACATACACATGTACAGTCACGTGCATGCTTGTACACACACAAAAGGTGTACAAAGGTTTGTGATCCTATTTGTAAACATCTGTGGTTGAAAAAAAGAGCACATACACACACACACACACACACACACACACACACACACACACACACACACACACACACAGCTGGAGAGAAAACTGCCCCCAACAGAATGTAAGAAATAGGGGAGAGGAAAGGACCAAGGTACCAGAAAAACAGCAGCTAAGTGTTGTTCCATATCTGTTCCATCCCCCAGTATCAATGTGACCTTGCAAGGCTTCGTGGCCATAGGGAATGAAGTAAATCAGAATGTTTCATGTGAACAGCAAGATGTGGATTTAAAAAGCACAGTGTCGCTAGGAGGTGGTGGCACACGCCTTTCATCCCAGCACTCAGGAGGCAGAGCCAGGCAGATCTCTGAGCTCTAGGCCAGCCTGGTCTACAGAATGAGTTCCAGGGCAGCCAGGGATACACAGAGAAACCCCGTCTCGGATAAGGAGGTCTTCTTGGACCACATTCCGCAGCATGCATACGAGATGAGGCCTAACTCCATCTTCCACAGCAAGGGGAAGAATTGAGAGTGAATCAAGAACACCCCTTCTTTAATCCATGGACACCCCAAGTAGGCACAGTGCTCCCCAGCCCCAGTGAAGGCAAGTTGAACAAATTACTACAGAGGCTGGGAAATCCACCTTCATCCTGCCTGCCCTTCCCAATCCGGCTCAATTTCACGGTACACGCTGCTTCCTACTTTATTGTCATGAAGACACCAGGGAAAACAAACAGAATAAAGTCTACCATTGTTAACAGATTTTTAAGGGGGTAAAAAAAAAAAAACCAACACATTTTTCTTGCGGTCTCAATGGGTTATTTAGCTCTAGTGGCAGCTGTTGACAATTTTTTTTTTTTCACATGTAAGCACGACCAGCTATAAGTCCGCTTTGGTTATAAATGTTTAATTATAATGCTTCCATCTGAGCTGAAGGTAAACCCACGTTCTGTCCGAAAAGTGTTAGCAAGAACACAGACCAAAAGCCATACACACCACACACACACACACACACACACACACACACACACACACACACACACACACACACACACACACACACACCCCCGTCGTGATGAGCACCCCATGCTCCCTAATGTGATCTGAAATTGTTTTCCCCAGATCCAAGAGTCCTTGGCGGGGGTGGGGGGTTGGGGGGGTGGGGGGGTGGGGTTGGTGGACAGGTGTGCTGGTTAGTTTTATATCATCTTGACACAGGCTAAAGTCATCTGAGAGGATGAGAAAGGACCTCCCTCCGTAAGAGCTGGCTGAAGGTAAGCCTGTGGAGCATTTTCTTAATTAGTGATTGATGGGGGAGGGTCCAGTACGCTGTGGATGGTGCTACCTCTGGGCTGGTGGTCAAGCAGGCTGAGCAAAGCTACCAGAGCAAGACTGTAAGCAGCGCCCCTCCATGGCCACTGCATCAGTGGCTGCCTCCAGGTTCCCACCTGCTTTGAGCTTCCTTCAGCGGACTGTGATTCGGGATGCGTAAGTCAAATAAACCCTTTCCCCTCCGGGTTGCTTTCTTTGGTCATGGTGTTTCATCTCAGCAATAGAAACTCACTAAGACATCAGGTCATCGTGGAGAGGGCAGGTCGGAAGCGAGTCCCTAACAGGATTATTGGCCCAGTAGCAACAACAGGCGACTTAGACATCGCCACCACTGGACCTATTAGGTGCCCTAGACCCTCATTCAAGTTCCTCATTCCCCTGCAGAAAAGACTCTCAGGACCAATCAGAGGGAAGAATTGGAACTTATGAAGATTTTGGTGTAGAATTAAGTATGGGGGGGGAGGGGGAGACACAGCAAAAGGCCAGCACACACCCAAGACACAAGTGCAGTGTTCTCAACAGGGAGTTTTCTAGGCTGGGTTTTGGGGTTTTTTTGTTTGGGTTTTGTTGTTTGTTTGGTTTGGTTTGGTTTGGTTTTGGTTTTGGGGGTTTGGTTTTGTTTTGTTTTTTGTTTGGTTGGTTGGTTGGTTGGTTTTGGTTTTTTCGAGACAGGGTTTCTCTGTGTAGCTTTGGAGCCTGTCCTGGAACTCTCTGTAGCCCAGGCTGGCCTCGAACTCACAGAGATCCGCCTGGCTCTGCCTCCCGAGTGCTGGGATTAAAGGCGTGTGCCACCACTGCCCGCTGGGTTTTGGTTTTTAAGACAAGGTCTCAGTTGGTCCAGGCTAAGCCTTGAAGTCACTAAGCAGCCAAGGATGACCTTGAACTTCTGATCCTCCTGCCTCTATCTCCCAAGTGCCTTAAATACAAGTGTGCACTGCTTAGGTGTTGGGGCTCAACCTGGGTGCTTTGTGCATGCTGAGCCCAGAGCCCCAGCCCTGTAATTGTCATAACTATAGCCCTGTATATCTGTTTGACGGCTTCTAAAGTTGAAGTTCTACTGTTCAAAGGGTTCCTAAAGGGTACTTATTTTGTTTTAGTTCATTACATTTTGGAAATGATATCCTAGGCTGATTCCTGAGATGCCCTGGACATGATCGTGGGCTACTAAGATCTCCAGGACCCCTGCAGGAGGGAATCTGAGCATACTGTTTGTGTCTGAACAGAGTGAGTCAGCTTGTTGGCGGGATTCTCAGCTTACAGGCTCACAGCCAGGATGGGAAGAGTGTTTGCTCACAGGTCATACATATGGGCCTTAAGCCTTAAGCTCCTGGCCATGCTAACACTTCCATTTCAAATAGCTCCATGTAAAAGGAATATTGTCCCCTCCAGGCAAATAGTATCCCGTCCCCTCTCACAGCAAATTTTATTAGCTGTGCTAAAAATTTTCAGCATCCAGCTCATGTCAGGCTTCCACCAGACTCCAGGGTGAGGGGCTCCCTTCTCTTTCCCTGTTCCCCTGATTCTTCATCTTTCTAGCCGCCTCGGCCCCACTGAGGTTCCCAGAAAAGAATATCCCATAGTTCCCCTCCCCTGTGCCCAACAGCATGCACAGCCAGAGGAAACTCCAGAAATATTTCACTCACAGACCTGGACATTGCCATCCCAGCCTACTTCTCAGGGTATTAGCAATGGTGTCTTTTCGTGAACTAGGCAGGACCCCTGTAGAACACACACCTGGGTTTCCCTAAAAGGGCCATCTATGTTCCCACTGCCCATGATCCTCCTGCCTGCTGTTCAGCAACTCAAGGCCTGGGGGACCTTCGTTACTGACCATGGTATACCCAAAGCAACACATTTCTGAGCAGCTTTTCATTCCCTGCCTCGAGTGATGCTATAAACAAGGTCCTTCCGTTACTCTCGTCTCAGGGGCAGGATGGGGCTCAGCTGGCTGGTCCTGTTAATTCTACGTAGTAGGAGACAGGAGAAAGGAGATGTGGCTCAGAGAAAACACCTCCATGGGCTTAGCTTGAATGCCTTACCTCATTCTGTCCCTTCCCCGTGACACAGATGAGAAACTGAGGCACAGAGGCAAAGTCAGAGGTCTAGGATTACATGGTTAAATAAATGACAGGGTGTAGGGTAAGCCCAATTCTGACTACAAAGACCATAATTTTAAACTATGAAAGTTTCTAGAAAATTCCAGAAACGTCATAAAACTTACCCAGTTCATGGGTAATCTTTAAATCCATGGTAATGTGGACCCTGCCTGGCTCAAAACCCAATCTCTCCACTGACTCTCAATTTCTAAGGCCACCTCCCTCCATCTTCCAGAGGCAGGGTGTGGGGGGTAGTATGTGACAATTTTCTCTCCCGACACCTTCTGAGCCTCTTGTGTCCTCTTTTGTAAGCCCCAGTCAGGATTCCCCATAGAGCATGTGCTTTATTTACTGTCATGGAGAAACACAGACTAGTCCTGGAATCCTCCTGAAGGGTCTAATTCCATTTGCCTAATGGCATGGCTAAAGTTGGGGGGCGCCGGATAAGCTCTGGGAGAAAACTGTCTTTTAAAACTACTGCATTTGGATTAAAATCCTTGGGGGTATGAATCTACCAAGAGATAAAATTCCCAGGAACCTGCTATGTAGACCAGGCTGGCTTTGAACTCACAGAGATCCACCTGCCTCTGCCTCTGCCTCTGGAGTGCTGGGGCTAAAGGCGTGAGCCACCATGCCCCACCTGCCTCATTTGATTTCTACCCATCAGGAACAAGATACAGAATTCCCATTTACACCCGTTTGACCTAGACAGCACCAGTTCCTTCCAGTTCAGCCCTGGACGATTCAGTGGTCCCAGCCTGGTGCCCTGAGGGACCAGCCTTTCTCCTACCTCTTTCCAGCCACTAACAAAGGGGCTGTGGTTAGCGTCTCAGGCAGCTCTCCATTGTTTCTTTCTAAATGGAAACCTTTTATTTGCTTATCAATCACTGGGACAGGCTTCATTGTTGCAAAGAGAAGCGCTTTCCCATCTCTCTGGAAACTATCACTCTCCCTGCCCACCTTCCCGCCCCCTTTGGATACAGACCTGGATACTAATGATGTTAATTTCAGAGATGCTCGCAGGACATTTATTTTCTGTCAGACAATGCTGCAAACGCTTTTCATAGGGGAGGAAAAAAAAAGTCATTTGTTGGATCTCACAAAATATCCCCCTGCCTTGAAGTTGAAGAAACTGATGCAAAAGTTGAATAAGTGTCCTGGAGGTGTAACTAGAAATAGTGTTCCTGGAAGAACAGGGTAGCTAACTAACACCCAGTCCGGGTTCTTTTGTTTGTTGGGTCTTTGTTCGTTTTGGAGGGCGGAGACAGTAGGGAGCAGAGGGGACAGTGGCAAACTCTAGAGCCTGGGCTTCATCTGAGAAACACATACAGAGTGGCCCTACCTCGGCAAATTCAAGCCCCGCCTGACCCAACGTGGTCAGCTTCGAGATTTTCCAGAAACTCCTGAAGGGATGCTTCCAGTCAAGTCCATTTTTAAAACTGTGTGTGTGAGCTCATGTGGGCATGGATGCACCACGGCCTTGGTGGGGATGGAGGTCAGAGAACCAGCTTGGATGTTAGTCCCTGTCTTCCACCTTGCTTGAGACAGGACCTCTCTTGTGGGCTGCTGTGAACGGCAGCACACTATGAGCTCGTCTCCATAGAAACGGTGAGATTGTGGATAGGGATTCTGTGCCCAAGGTTCTGTGGGTTCTGGGGATCCAAACATATAGGTCCTGGTATTCCTGCAACAAGCACTTTGCTCACTAAGACATCTCCCCAGCCCAAATCTGAACTTGAAGATGGGGAAGAAAACTCAGAGGCAAGCCAGGTAAGGGATGGTCTATGGACGGGTGACTTGGACACAAGCATTAGCAACCAAACCCATTGTCACCATGTAACCACGGTGTATCCCTTCCAACAGGACCAAAAGAGGGACCAAAGGTGACAATAAACACTCCAGCAGCCATGGAGGCTCACACCTATAATCCCAGCATTCAGGAGGCTGAGGCTGGAGGATCGCCATGAGTTTAAGGCCAATCTGGGCTACAGGGTGAGTCCTATGCCACCATGGGTTATGTAAGACCCTGTCTCAAAAACAAAGTAACAATCATGTCTTTTCTTTGCAGGTCTTCAATCAAACGTGAGACAAGGGGCCCTGGCTCCTTCGTTAAGGGAAAGCAAGAGTGGCCCTAATGAGTCACTCTACACCAAAAGTTGTCAAATCCATCATCCCTGTTTTATTTTCTGAAAGTGATTAAATACCACTTTCTCCGCTTTTGTAGCAAGATGCCAGCGACAGCCAATCTATCACTACATCTGATCTATGCCGGCATCTGCCGGTGTTTAACCGGGGAGTTTCGCATCCATCATTTCCCTACCTGAATCACTTTTCGAAAAAGAAGAGAAAGTTTAATTCTGCCTCTCCACAACAAGGGAATTAAATAGTGTGAGCTTTTCTCTCACAAAACACCAGCAACGGATCCTTAAACCCAACCGAAAGGATGCACACCCAGAAGATGGCAAGGGTGCCTCAAAGTACAGTGCCCAGGGATGCCAAGAGAGGACGTTGGATTTCCATCCAAGAACTGGAGTTACAGTTGTGAGCCACCAAGTGGGTGCTGGGGATCGAACCCAGGTCCTCTGTAAGAGCAGTCAGTGCTCTTAACCACTGAACCATCTCTCCAGCCCTCTTGTTGTTTTTCAACTTGGTAATATGTTTAGCTTAGCCACAGCAATACATGCGTGTCACTGGCTTTAAACACCTTCCGGGATGCGCAACTTTGGGGATGTGCCTTTCCCTCTATTTCAAGAACTTTCTCGCCACCCCAAAAGGAATCTGTTCCCATTAACAGTCACTGCCCATCATCTCATGCCCTCATACCAGCCTGGGAAGGCACAACCGTGAGACTTCTTCCTATCCCTGTGGATTTGGTTATTCTGGACATTCCCATGATTCCTTTAAACAGAATATGAAGACTTTTGCCTCATCCTGGTCCTTCAATTCTATAGCATATTCTTTCTCTCTCTCTCTCTCTCTCTCTCTCTCTCTCTCTCTCTCTCTCTCTCTCTCTCTCTCTCTCTCTCTCCGTGTGTGTATGTGCAGTGTGCAATGTGTGTGTGTGTATGTGTGTCCTAGGGCCAAGGCCTTGCACATGCTAGGCAGGTGCTCTACCACTGAGCCACACCCCAGCCCCTCGCTGGGGAATTCTAGGCAGGGACTCTACCATTGAGCCACACCCCTGCCCCTCACTGGGGGATTCTAGGAAGGGGGCTCCACCACCACTGAGCTATGCCATAGCTCTTTCTCCATCATTTTCCAGATACTCCCATGCTACCACTTTGCCCACCATTTCATTCCTTCTCACATAGAGACCACTATTTCCTTATCCACCCAGAGATGAGAAGGACATGGATCCCTCTTCCATGGCTGATGGGAATGTAAATTGGGGCGGGTGCCATGAGACACAATCTAATGCGTTAAGCTGAGTAAACAGCTCCACCTCTTGAGTGGAAAACAGGTGTTCAAACAGAAACCTACATAAGCTGTTTGTGACAACAGCATTCATAATAGCCACAGGGGGAGAAGGGGGGGACCACCAATGCCCACCCTTGTATTTGAAGGAAGCATCCTCCTTATAGCGAGGTCACATTATGGTAGAACTTCAGACCCACAGCACTGAGGACATCCTTACCATGGGCAGCCCAAAGAACAGAGTCCAAACACAGAAGTAGGGTTATCTGCCCTCCCGTCCCATGATCCCCAGAGCAACCACTCCCAAGGGCAGGGTAAACAAAACCCTGGGTACTACATTAAGATATTTTGTTGAGTCTCCCTTCTTAGATGCTTTTGTTCAAATTCTGTCAACTACCAGATGGAGCTTGGTAGCTCTCAAAACCCACATCTACCAAAATTATAGAGCCAAACAGAGCTGTGCTCTAGAGACGGACCCGGCTTGAGGGCCAAACGCGACCTGGTACCCAGAAAGATGCAGAGAGTAACCTGGACACTGAGAAGAGATGCACGGCAGCATGGACATATCGCACAAAGCTGAACAGAAGAGTCATGAGTACAGTCATGAGTGAAGGGTATGGCCATGATGGTGGGGAAGTAAAATACAGGAGCATGAGGCAGCTGGTCCGTAAGAGTCAGACTGTGGGGGTCCATTGACCTGTGTATTTAGGCAAAGTGATGCCCCTACGTCTTAGAAGAAACCGCTTGTTTGCATGGCAGGAGACATGGGAGGAGGCCTTCTGGAGAAGAACCAGCGATCTTATCTCGATTTGGGTGTTGGTTGCCTTATGCATTCAACTTTGTGACATTCTGTAAAAAGGCATCTCAGGCCCCCCATGTCTGGGGGATGTGTTTTGTCTCCTTCTGTTAAAGTGTTTCAAGGGAGCTGGAGAGATGGCTCAGCAGTTAAGAGGGGTTGCTGCTGGGCTGGAGAGATGGCTCAGAGGTTAAGAGTACTGGCTGCTCTTCCAGAGGACCTGGGTTCAATTCCCAGCAACCACATGGTGACTCACAACCATCTGTAATGAGATCTGGCTCCCTCTTCTGGCCTGCAGACATACATGCAGGCAGAACACTGTATACATTAATAAATAAATAAATCTTTTTTAAAAAAAAAAAAAAAAAAAAAAAAAAAAAAGAGTGGTTGCTGCTCTTCCAGAGGATCCAAGTTTGGTTCCCACATCGTATGGTTCACAGCAACCTGTAACTCCAGTTCCAGGGGATCTGACGCCCTCTTCCAGCCTCTTCAGGAACCTACACTCATATGTTCAACATGATGCAGGTTATGGGGAACTCATTCTGAAATGACCTGGCAGGACCTGCCAGGGAGATCCCACAACATTCTTATACATGTCGCCTCCAGCATTCACTTAAGACAAGACAAAGGCGTCCCAACAGATACCTCCCAGGTGCCTGGGCACAAAGGACTTTTCACAGGGAACATTTGTCCTTCTGTTTGCGGGTCCAACGTACTGACTGTGAAAGCCGCACGTGGAGTCTAGAGCAGATGGGGGTGATGGTTAATCTCAACTGTCAACTTGATGAGATACAGCATCACCTGGGAGAGTGGCAGCTGGGTGTGCCTATGGTGGGGGGGGGGGGCGCATCTTGATGAGGTTAACTGAGATTTAAAAAAAAAAGACCCATCCACTGTGGGTGGCTCCATTCCCCAGGCTTGGATCCCAGGCTGTGTAAAAAGGAGAAGAAGGTGAGTTAAGCGCCAGCGTTGCTATCTCTCTTCTTCCTGACTGTGGCTACGACACGACCAGCTGCCCCACGCTCCTGCACTTGACTTCCTCACCGTGAACTGCGGGGAAGTCACATTACCCTTGAACTGCGAGCCAGCACCAACTCTTCCTCCCTTACATTGCTTACGTCAGGGTGATGTGTCCCTGCAAGAGGAACAAGAGCTGAGATATGAGGGAGGAAAGGCATTTCCCATGGATGTGGAGATGACTCTGAGCTAAGCTGGGCACCAGCATCACCCACGAACACAACAGAATACCGGCCAGTCCATTATACCCCAGAACGCCCAGGAAAAAAAGTGTGGCACTGTTGGTTTTAGGCCAATGCACATCCATCAATGAACCTTTAAAATACATTAGAGGGCTGGAGTGATGGCTCAGAGGTTAAGAGCACTGGCTGCTCTTCCAGAGGTCCTGAGTTCAATTCCCAGCAACCACATGGTGGCTCACAACCATCTATAGTGGGATCTGATGCCTTCTTCTGTCATACAGACAGGACACTGTATATATAAAATAAATAAATCTTTAAAATAAATAAATAGGAAAAGAAATAAATGAATAAATGAATGAATAAATAAATTACATCAGAGCTGGGTGATGGTGGTGCATGCCTTTAATCCCAGTACTCAGGAGGCAGAGCCAGGTGGATCTCTGTAAGTTCAAGACCAGCCTGCTCTCACAGAGCGAGATCCAGGACAGGTACCAAAACTACACAGAGAAACCTTGTCTCGAAAAACAAAAAAAAATAAAATACATTAGAAATGAAAGTGAGAGTCTGCCTCTGCTCATACATGGCACAGGTGAGGCTCTCACACTCCTATGGCCCTTCTAACAGCAGGCAACAAGCTGGCATGTCACATGCCACATTCTAACACTAGTCCTTTTTTTTTTTTTTTAATTCCATGCATTTCCTTGGCTCTTCCACCCTTTGTTGCCCTCTAACAAAATAAAGCTTCCTCCTGGCTCCACTCTCCCCCGCCCATGTGATTACGGTGGCTATCTTCCAATTAAAACATGGCCCACGCATGTGCCCCAATCGCAAGCTGGGACTGGAGCCAGCCTGGCTGAGCATGGAGATCGCACCTCGCTCTGGCTCACAGGATTAGCAAAAGTAATTCCCCAAAGAGGCTGTACCCAGCCCACTCACATCACGGCCACCCACACCCCAGGCACTGCAGATCAGAGCACTGTGACCCATGCTGCGAAGCCAGAGAGGCACCCCCAGCCAGGCTGCACCCCAGTTCTCCACCCAGAGCTGTCAGGCACCACAGTGAGTCTGTAGAGTTATCTGGAATGAGACCCAAGTCCTAAGAATCCCATGATGTCAACTACCCATCCTCCAACAAGCCCCTGGACCACAGTTTGTGTCTCAAGCCATTGTCCATACTAGCCAGTTATTGCCTCCCCCACTATGACCCCCTCTACAACTAGTCAGAAGATGCTTCATTGCTGCTGATGTTGTTGGTACCAAAAGCCACCATCCTGGAAGCAGTAGTCTGTAATAGATTCAGATAAAAAAGGAGGCTGATGGACCATGTGACCACCAGGCTCACTGAGAATATTCAATACAGTCCTTCTTCTCCATCCCAGACTCTTCCCCATCCTCAACCTCCATCCATGGCCACACTCCCCAGAATTCCCACCCAGAAGACTGATGTCTCTCTGCCCAGGTACCCAGAGCTGGACCATTTGTCCCTCTTCACGTTGGACATCTGTGGTGGTTTGAAAATGGCCCCCAGAGGCTCCTATGTTTGAATGCTTGGTCCTCAGTTAATGGAACTGTTGAGGAAGAATCAGGAGGTGTGGTTTTGTTGGAAAAGGTATGGCCTTGTTTGAGAAGGTGCGTCACTGGGGGTGGGCTTTGAGGTTTCAAAAAACCCTGCCAGTACCCCACCCCCAACTCTCTCTCTCTCTCTCTCTCTCTGCCCCTTCTCTGCCTGCTACCTACAGATCCGGGTTCCCACCATGATGATCATGGACTAACCCTCTAAAACTATAAGCAAACCCCCAGTTAAATACTTTCTCTCATAAGAGTTGCCTTGTGTCTCTTCATAGCAACAGAACTGACTAAAAGAGTCATCTATTTCATTTACATATGACTTGGTGGTGGGGGTTTTTATTACCCCATGTCACCATCAGTATGAAGGGGATTCTCATTACCAAGGCAATGAGCAGGAAGGTGTGCTCCTTTTTTGTGAAGTCTCAAGGATGACAGCAGATGCCCTGCTTGGTCCCCTGGGCTCTGTTCCTTATGGCAGCCAGAGGTTCTTCTCATAATGTAAAGCAGGTCATGCACCCTGAGCTTCAAAACCCTGCAGCGGTGCCCAGCCTAGCCTGAATAAAATCTGAGGTCTTTTCAAAAGGCACAGAGCCCTGGGAGAATGCCACCCTTGGCCATCTCGCTGGCCAGGTGTCCCCACCCTTGCCCCCTTGCACAGTGGTGTCCCTGACCTCTATATTGACCCTTGAACATGCCACAGTTGGCTGCCTGGGGGGTCAGGGCCAAGTCTTCCCTTCATCTCTCCATGACATACCCCACACCTCCTCTGGGTTCTGTTCCCCAGAGAAGTCCTCCTCCACTGACCTAACTAAAGGAAACTTCCAGGTCCTACACTGTTCTCCTGTTGGTGTTTATCATCTCCTGACGCAAAAAAAAAAAAAAAACCACCACGCTTTCAACAAGTCTGTTCAGAGAGCAGAGACTCACTGTCTCTGTGACAGCTTGTCCCCAGACCCCGAACCTGCTCTCGGCAGGTGGCCAGGGCTTCCGGACCTGCTAGTGGACCCACAGGTCACAGGAAGCAGAGGGGACTTTGGGAACTGGATGTGGCTCTGGGAATGTGTTCAGCCTGCACACGCTACCACCCCAGCCCTTCACACCTGCTCTCCTCTGCCTGGAAAGTTCTTCCCCAGACCCCTGCATGGCTTATCCCCATTCTTCTCATCTCGGGCCAACGGTACATCCCCAGACAGGCCTTCCCTCCAAGCGTGTCTCCAGGTACTCTATCCCTCTCCCATCTCCTCCATCCCACAGTCCTCTTTCAACTCTGCCCCTCTCACATCATGACCCACAGGAGCCAGGAATTATATCCGAGCAACAGGATGACATCAGAGACCCCAGTGTAACAGAACCTGGTCACATGCTCACTGCAACTGGGCCCAGTCACCTAGAAGATGAAAGGTCCTCTACGGAGGTTGCAGGGCTCCTAACCCAAGCATCCGTTGGCATTCGTTTGGTCAGGTCTGCGCGTGCGTGCCTGCGTGCCTGCGTGCCTGCATGTCTGCGTGCCTGCGTGCCTGCGTGCCTGCGTGCCTGCAAATGTGTGCCGATGAGGAGGGCATGTGCTGGAATGGAACTCAGGACACTTGCTCACTGGTAAGCACTCTACCACTGAGATCCACCCCCAGCCCTGGTTCCAGACTTTCAGATAGGCGAGCTCCTGGCTTTGACATTCATCTGGCCTTGGGTAGGGTTGCAATGGTGTATGTGGCTGTGAAGAAATCCAAGGTAGCGTTTGGTTTGTTCCCTCCTCTCGCCCGTGGGCCTAGAGCTTTGCTCAGCTGGGTGGCAAGGCTTACATCAGAACGGGCCCTGGATGTGTTTTCTGGCCACGGAAAAACATCAGGGCTGGGGAGGTGGAGCAGTCAATGCTTACCATGCAACCATAAGGACCCGAGTTTGATCCCCGAACCCGTGTGTAAAAGTCAGACCTGGCAACCCACTCAGTCCTGTGCTCGGGAGGTAAAGACGAGGGCAGCCCTAGGGGCTCATTGGCGGGGCAGCCAAGGCTAGCCCACTCTGTGCACCCCACCCAGTGAGAGGCCCTGTCCTGAAAAAAAAAAACAGGGTAGCATACATCTTTAATCCGAGCACTCAAGAAGCAGAGGCAAGAAGATCTCTGAGTTCAAGGCTAGCCTGGTCCACAAAGCAAGTTCCAGGACAGCCAGGGCTATGCAGAGAAACCCTGTCTTAAAAACTGCCCACCCCACAGAAAGGTAGGGTAGGGCCTGCAGAGATGGCTCCGTGGTTAGGAGCACTGGTTGCTGTTCCAAAGGACCCAGGTTCGATTCCCAGAACCCACATAGTGGCTCACAACTCTCTGGAACACCAGTCCCAGGGGCTCTGATACCCTTTTCTGGTCTCCAAGGGCACCAAGCATGCCCATTATGCACAGACATTGCATGCAAAACATCCGTATGCATAAAATAAAAATAAATCAATCTCAAAAAAAAAAACATTTAAAGCAAGGTGAACATCAGTTGAGAAAGACGTTTAACACAGACTCTGGCCTCTACATACATACACGTGTGTATGCTCAAACACCACACACACACACACACACACACACACACACACACACACATACACACACAGCAGCTATTTTCTGAGGTTTGAGATCCTAATGCCCGGAGTCACCCAGGGAGCTCACAGTCTCCATGCTCAGAGTCCCTTTCATTTCCTCGGGTCCCCTGTTATCTGTCCCCAACACTTCCAAATTTGCTTACTTTCCTAATCTCTCCTCCGTGGGCAACTCGGGTGTTTATCTTGTGGGCTGTGCCTCTGCCGCTCATGTCTCCTCCCCGTGAGCCTTCATTAAAATATTTCAAATGAAGACCTTTCCTGCCCCCTCAAGAGAGCATGCTGGGTCTTTCCCACACAACACATTTTTTTAATTCTTATCACAGGACTTCAGGCAGTTTGTACATTATATCCTATTAAAAAACCTCAATTCCACTTGAGGTTGTCACAATCCGGAGATTACAGTGTTCTGCCAGGGATATATTCATACATTCACTTTGTTCGCTGGCAGACTCGGTGCGTGAGCCGGTATTTCACACCTCATTTGATACCACAATGAGACCCGACGTATAAAAAGAAGCAATTATTTATTTAGATTATGGAATGGTTTCAGAGGGATATTCGATTATGTAATGGTTTTAGATGGATATTCATAGGTATAAACTGCCATGCTGGAGTACGGCTCCCTGCTGTTCTTCAGCCTGGAGCTGGAGTTGGGGGGGAGGGGGAGGTGTCAAACATCCAGCAGGAAGGAGAAGTACAGAAAAAGTCACTGGGATGGAAGCCCTTCTCATTTGCAAAACGGCCTCCTCTTTCCCATGTAGCATTTTTTTTAATTTTTTTTCTAGAGAAAAAAAGAAAATCACAAAACCAAAAAGTGACAACCACTTCTGAGGATCAGCACCCTTCTTTCCATGTGAAACACTGGCCATGGGCTGGGGGAGATGGCTCAGGGGGTCAGAGGGGGCTTGCTGCAAAAACCTGAGGACCTGAGTTCGAATCCTCAGCCTCCAGATAAAAAGCCGGGCATGGAACCCAAGCATTGTGGGGGTGTGGAGACGGGAAGATCATTGTGAACCACGAGCCAGGTTCAGTGAGAGACCCTGTCTCAAGGAAAGGAGGCAGCAACTGATAGGACATGACACCAGGCATCCTCCTCTTTCCTCCATGCGCACATGTGTGCATATGTACCGCACACACAAACAAAATGGAGTCACTCTGCCAATCAAGTATTGCTGGGGATGCTGTGAATGTGTTGCTCTGATTGGATTGATAAATAAAACGCTGATTGGCCAGTAGCCAGGCAGGAAGTATAGTATAGGCGGGGCAAGCAAAGAGGAGAACTCTGGGAAGAGGAAGGCTGAGTCAGGAGTCTCCAGCCAGACACAGAGGAAGAGAGATGTAAAAATACTGGTAAGCCACAAGCCACGTGGCAACTTATAGATTAATAGAAATGGGTTAGTTTAAGATACAAGAACTAGATAGCAAGAAGCCTGCCACGGCCATATAGTTATAAGTAATATAAGTCTCTGTGTGTTTACTTGGGTCTGAGTGGCAGCAGCCCGAGCAAGACTGGAAAAAACTCCAACTACAAAGCATTCCTACAAAATTTAATTCCTCAGCATACACCATGGAGACCATCATTATAACCCCAGTGTCCCAGATGCAGAACCGGGAAACCCCACCCCTTTCAGACCAATGTCAGGATCAACAACATTACACGGACTGGTGTGCTTTCCTCTAACTCCTGCCGCCATCGCCATCAGTGTCCACAGGCTCCAGACCCCTCCCTATCCCCGCTCTGCCCAAGCCCTGGGGGCACTGATAGGAACCCTGGCTCTGAGTTGATCTGGGCGGATGTCCGAGAAGAGCCCAGGACAACCGTCTGGCTCATAGCCACACTCAACCAGGAAAAACAACTGCTCCGTAGAGTGACCGTGTGGTCAGAGGGGCACTGGGAGTTCCTGGCCACTGCACTGCTCCCAGGAGGGGAGGGTAGCCAGGGAGGAACCAGGGAAGGAAGACAGGTTGAAGGAGAAACTCAGAGTACCAGAGCTCCCACTTCTAATGCAGACCACAGGGAGATGCGCTCTCCCACTGTGGATATAAGCACACCAGCCCCCTGTGCTAAACAGAATCAAGCTACATCCCTGGGCAGAGCCCACCTTTTAAAGAGTGTGGCCACTGTGCCCACTGACTACCCTCACCCTCCCCTCATGCCCCGGCCGTGAAGCCCACCTCTATACAGCTAGAAAGCAACACGAGAAACTCACCTCCCAAGCCCAGCCTGCTCCTAGGCAGGGAGCCCTCTGTTACCTAGATCTTTTAAACCAAAGACCGGCTTAGGGGAACTGAGGAGACTCAGGAGACACTCCACTCCTTCCCAGTGTTTAGATACTGCTGAGTGAAGTCTGTGATGGCTGGAAGAGTTGCAACCATCTTGTGGCCACGAGGAAACCAGCTGGAAGATCCCCAAGAGGCCACGCCGGGTACTGCTGTGTGAACAGCCCCTCTGAATATGCTCTGTGAGACGGTGAAGCCCTTTACGGCAACCACTTTGGGGGAATGACCTGTGGCTTTGCAACTAGAAGCCCTTAAGCCAATATTAACAACTCCAGGACCCAGGGTGCCCAGCAGGCCTATTCAGATATACAGGGAAACCCCGGCCATGTGATGTCACAGCCCACACTCCATCCAGGACACTGTCTGCCCAGTGGTGTGATTGATGAGTTCAGAATGGAAACCAGCATCAGACCGCTCCGCCTGAGTCATTCCTCCTCCTGGAAGACCTTCAAAGGCAACACAGTAAAGCTCTGGGGTTGGCTGGGGTCACATGAGAAGTGACAGCATGTGCCAGGCATGTCCACGGAAAAAGCACACACACACACACACACACACACACACACACACCGCCAGCCTCCGACCCCATTCATGGCCCACACTGATTCATCACCAAGGCCAGAGTGTCTCCTGGGCCTCCAAGGACCCAAAGCTAGAGAAGAAAGAAAAGAGATCACGGACAGTTTACAGTGATAAGTGATACAGCGCCCGGGGCACTGGGGTGGCATCTGAATTTAGCAGCCACTCATCCAGCACTGCTCCTTGGCCCAGGGTGGGAGACAGGCAGACAGACAGACGCACTCTCAGTAGGGGAAGAAAGTGGGAGCGGAGACTGGGGAGGGGCTGTCAAGTCAGGGATCTTTCCACCCTCTGCCGCCTAGGTTGGTGGAGCCCACAACCCCTCAGGCTGGATTCTGAGCTGTGGAAGACTGTAAAGAAACCTGGACTTGAGACTCCAGAGCCCCACTCCCACCCCGCTCCGGGTGTGGGCTCAATGGCACAGAGACAGCTCATATATTTAAACAGCCAGGGACCTGAGATGGTTCGGTGGGTAAAGGTACGTACCTCTTATGCCTGAGGACTTGAGTTGAACCCCCTCCGGGGCTCATAGGAGAAGGGATGAACCATCCTCTGAAATCTGTCCTCTGACCTCTACATGTACCATGACACACAGATCAACAGACACACACAATAATAATAATAATAATAATAATAATAATAATAATAATAATAATAGATTTTTTAAAAAATAAGCAGTGAGAAACAATTAGCTGATAGCTGTGAGCACTCAGCTTGCTTATTAAAAAGCAATTTCTCCCTGGCTCTTTAATTGATTCACCCCACCCCACCCCACCCCACCCCCACCCCCACCCCCATTTCAGCCTTCAGTTCTTCACGGAAACAACAACAATAGTAACAATATGGTTATCGGACTCCGAACTGTGATAAATGAAAGAGGGTCGTCTTGGAGACAGGCAACCTCACTGTGTATTGTGCATACAGGATGGACGGTCCAGGCTGCAGTGCATCCCTGCAGTGGCTACACCAGGCTGGTGAGGCGGAAGGGCGGTCCACACGCCATCGTGCGCGTGCGCGTTATTCCGTCACCCGCTGTCGTATCCCGCACACCACAGTGCTCACCTGCTCTGTTTCTCCGGGTGGTGTCCCACGCAGGCCAGGGCTGCCGTGGTCTGGGTACCATCCTGCTCAATGTCCTCCTGCACTGCCCACTGGTTCTCGTTGCTCACCCGCACTGCCGTTATCCTCACGCCCGCGGCTGCCTTGATTCTAATGACAGAAGAAGAAAGTAGATGCGTAAGAAAATAGTCTTGCCGGGCGGCGATGGCGCACACCTTTATCCCAGCACTCGGGTGGCAGAGGCAGGCAGATCTCTGAGTTCGAGGCCAGCCTGGTCTACAAAGCGAGTTCCAGGGAAGGCGCAAAGCTACACAGAGAAACTCTGTCTCAAGAAAAAAAAAATCGGCTTTGCCTGGGCCAGCTCCATGGGAGATGGCATCTGTATCACACGAAGACCCCCTTCCCTGAAGGCTTTCCCTTAAGACTGATCTTAGGGGCAGCAAGATGGCTCAGTGGGTGAGGACATTTGCTGCAAAGCCTAATGACCTGAGTTCAGCATCCGGAATCCACACAGTGAAAGACCCACAACTTCCTCAAGCTGTCCTCTGACCTCCACACACCACCATGACAGAGGCACCCACCTCCACACATACATAATAAAGAAATAAATGTAAGAAAAAATTTTTTTTTGATTTTTCAAGACAGGGCTTCTCTGGAAAGCCCTGGCTGTCCTGGAACTCACTCTGTAGACCAGGCTGGCCTCGAACTCATAGAGATCCACCTGCCTCTGCCTCCTGAGTGCTGGGATTAAATGTGTGTGCCACCACTGCCCCTAGCTAAGAAAAAAAAAAATTAATGCTGATGTGTCCCAAACCATGCATGGTGACTTCTATGAGTAAACTCTGAACTTGGAAAGCTGAGGCAGGAGAATTGCTACAAGTTCAAGGCCAAACTGGGCTATGGAGTGAGACCCTGTCTCAAGAATAAATTCGCAAATAAATAAACCCTGGCCTTTTCACAAGTGCACAGCATGTTGTCATGCACCTCCACTTTCTGTCACTGGCTTTTAAATTAATAATATTATGCAAATTTTATCTTAATATTAAAAAAGAGAGGCAAGGGCCCACAAGATGGCTCAGTGGGCAAAGACATTTACCAACAAACCTGAAGACCTGAGTTCAAACCCTGGGACCCACATGGTGGAGGGAGAGGACAGACCCATGCCATGTGACCTCTGAGCTCTATGGGTGCACCATGGTACACGCACTTAACACATAGCCACTAAAATACAAATAACCAAAATAAAAAAATTATATGAGGAGGGAGGTAAGTGACCCATCCCAGGAGTGATTGAAATGTGAAGGGGGTGGAGGAGTAATACCTGCACTAAGACACCTGGGAGGCCCAGGAAGGACAAGAAAAGGACCCTTCCCCAGCAGAATCTGCAACATGGGCGACATCTGAGCCCGAGACCCATCCTGAAGCCGGGCTCTGTCACCTGCTCTAAGGAATGTGGAGTGGACTCAGGAATGCCAACCCCTATGGTTCCATCAGATACAAAGAAGGGACTCTGCCTCCCTCTCCCTTCTTGTGGTCACCCCAGCTCCCACCTGAACAGCACACTCCAGAGGCTTCAATGCTACCTGTCTGCTATCCCGACTTCTGTATCTGATCATTCCTCCTGTTGGATTCTGGTCTTAATCTCCTCTTCCACAAAGCTTTCTTTCTTGACACCATGACATCCTAGGAGTTGATTTATGCATGCCATAAACAGGCATCCTGTTCCATTGCTGCCTCCAGCCAAAGGAACAAGGGAAGAGAATGTCCCAGAACCCGTGTCTACATCCAAAGCCCTTCTCCCCGGAGCTGTGCCCTCTGCCCTGTGGGTCCTCACTATTATAACAACTCACATTGATCTTTCCCACACATATGATGGCTCAGAACCCTTCCATCAAGCCTCTAGAGGTCAGAGGAGAAGTGAGAAGCAGTTGCAGGCTAGCCCACAGAGAGTTCTCTCATGGCCACAGGGTGGCTGCCAGCAGCTTCAGGTCCCACATCCTCATGTGCGGAGGGCCTGGGAGGAGCAACTGCGGCTGGGATGTAAAATAACATTTTTTAAAAAACTGTCTAAGCATGCTGGCTATTTTGTTTTACATAAAATATAAATAAATCCCATAAATGCTAAGAAGGAGGAGGAAGAGGAACAAAAATACAAGAAATAAGGTTCTCCTTCTGAGAACAAAAATCTTAAAGCTGGTTTTCCCAGGCTGAATTTGATGGGTTTGTTCGTAATGGGTGAGGTTAATCCCATATTGAGAGGGCTTAAAAAGAGGGGGACGCTGAAAAGAAATTCAAGTCATAGCAGAAGAAATGCATGCTGGGTATTAAAAACACTTGTAAAGCCAAATTGTTGACACGCCGCCCATCTCTTAAGCACAAGTTATGAAATTCTTCTTAAATTTCATCTTGGTCTCCCAACTAAATCCTCCTTAACTTCAGGGTATATCTGTTAAAGCGATTTAAGCTCAGAGAAATTCAGGTCTTAAATATTCACTAACCTTGTTTTAGACAAAAAAAAAAATCTTCAGGCTTGGGGATATTCTTAGCACTTGGTATTTTAAAACTACAATATCCAAAGCTACGTAGAGGAGATTAGTGGCCCCGTGGCTGTGGTGAGCTGGAGGTTTCCAAGACTAAGCAATAAAAGTTACCACCACAAAGTGTCCAGGACACATATGGAGGTTAGCCAAGTGACTTGGTGACAGGCTAAGCATACAGGGGATGTCTTCTAGGAAATGAAGCCATCAAGGAGCAGGGCTGGGGGGCTGGGGAGAGGGCTGTTTGTAAAGTGCTTGCTGCTCTTGCAGAGGACCCCATTTGGGTTCCCAGCACACAGGCCAGTAGGTTCACAACCACCTGTAACTCCAGCTCCAGGGGGAATCTGACTCCCTCTTCTGGCCTCTGCAGGTAACTGCATGGACAGGCATATACAGATGCCCGAATTCTTCCACCATATCTGGAGGCTAGTGGAGGTAAACCATGCTGAGAGCTCATTTTGAATGACTATTTAAACTTGAAAGGTGGCAGAGAAATGAATCCAGGTGAGGAGATCTCCAGGCACCTGCCTCATGGGACCTGCCAGGACACCCACGGAGCAGATGGGGGTCTCCCTCCTGGACTCTCCCACGTGGGTGTTGAAAACACGTGTATTTTTGACCTTTAAGTCAGAGAGTGATTGGGGGCCTCTTAAGGAACAAGCAGATCTCTGAGAAGCATGGGACTCAGCTCCAAGAATGGGGACGGGCAGGGTCTTCTTTTTACAGGTGTGAGCATCCACCAGTGGCACATGCCCACTTCAGGGGGGCCAAGCAAGGAGGGCACCACACGGGGACATTATCCAAGTGCTGGCCTTCCATGTCACCTAAAACTAACTTACTTTGTTTTATTTATTTATTTGATACATGGTCTCACTACATAGCAGCCCTGGCTATCCTGGAGCTCTCTGTGTAGACCAGACGAGACTGCAACTCACAGAGATATGCTTGCTTCCGCCTCTCAAAGGCTGTGTGTCACCTGGGTATATATAGAAAAACAGTAGAGCCAGTGACATTCCCGTCTGCCTTCTTTGTCATACAAGCTGACTGTATTTGTGACTTTTCCCATGACTGTGACAAAATATCTCCTAAAATCTATTTACAGGAAGGGGAGCTGATTTTGATTCGCAGTTTAAGAGCACAGCCCATCACAGTGGGAAAGACATGGCCGCGGGACCATAAGGTCCCACGGCATCCACAGTCAGGAAGCAGAGAGAGGTGGATGCTGGTGCTCAGCTCACTCTCTCCTTTTTATTCAGTCCAGGCCCCTAGCCCACGGGATGGCGCTGCCCACATTCAGGGCAAGTTTTCCCACCTCGATTAACCCAATCTGCAAACTCCCTCATAGGCATGCCCCAGAACCTTGCTTCCTAAGGGACGATAAATAATGTCAAGTTGGCAATATTAACCATCACACTGAGCATGCCCAAAGAATATTACCTTCCCCGACTCTAACTCAACTCCTGCTCTATGACCCTGGAAAGCGTGCCTACCCTCCTTCCTTCTTGAATTCTGACCTTAAACTGAGTATGCTTGGGAATGTGCTCCCACTGCCACCCGGAGGGCTTTCCTACTTGAAAGTGTGCCATACAGGCTCCCCAATAAAATCTCCACACTTCCTTTGCTGGGGAGAGCATTACTCCAAAAATAACGCCCATACCTTCCTTACCTCGAGTAGCATAGCCTTCCCCCAAGTTTTCGTCTCTTGGCCACACTTGTTTGGACTTTGGCCTGAGATGGGAACCCACCACTGTCCCTTGTCTCGTTGCTCACCTAATCTTCCACCCTAGAAAGTCAGCTAAGATGTCCACAGCTAGGGATAAATCAGAGATGCCACATTTCCACAACCAAAAGGATGGTTCCGAGTATTTCAGTGCCTCTCCCACACAGATGCCTAGATGCAGTCAGTTGCCTGGTGGGTGCAGAAATCACCTCCTGGAAGAGAGGTGGGTGGCAGATACTAGGAAGGGCAGTTTACAGAACACCAGATCACTGTGGCTGCATCCACTACAAGTGTAGACAGACACTGCTCTGCTCCGACCAGGGTGTCTCTAAGTGCAGATCTGCAGTGGGTCTGCTCCTGCTGGAAGCTGCACGCAGCCCTGGAGGCTGAGCAGAGCCCCACTGCCCTCTCATGCCTCAGTGAGAACATCCTTATGGTGTTTCCCCAACCAAATGATAACTATCATAGTTCAGGACTGTCTCCTCAGACTACAAGCCACAGCACTTTCCACACCCAGCTAACAGAGACTCCCTTTAGTCATATCAGCTTCCCAAGGCTGTTGGAACTGATGGCCACAAGCTAATAGTGCTCAGGGGTAGAAAGTCATTGTCTTATGGTTCTGAGGGCTAGAACCTTGAATTCAGGTGCTAGGAAGGCTGATTTTGATGGAAGCTCTGGAAGAGAGCCCTTTTATTTTTAATTATACATGTATGTGTGTCTGTGCATATAAGTGCAGGACCCATGGTGGCCAGAAGAGGGCGACGATCCTTTGGAGCTAGAGTTACAAGTGGTTGTAGGCTGCCCAGCTTGGGAGCTGGACACCGAATTCAGGTCCTCTGCAAAAGCAGTACATGTCTTAACTGCTGAGCCATCTCTACAGCTCCATGGAAGGGAATCCCCCTATGCCTCTCTTGAAACCCATGCCTTCCACACAGACTTCCTTCTTCATGCTTCCCATAACACTAAGACAAGAAAGTCTGTCTTGATTTCAGCACTGTAAAAGTAGCATCCCATGAGGGAAGCTGGCACAGAGCTTGTCTTGGCCTCCCTTTAATCCTGATCCATGCCATAGGCAAATATAAACTCTCCTGCTGGGAGTGCCCCCATCCACACAAGCCAGGGAGCTCAGCCAGGATGACACTAAGTTCACAGGTTCAAGGACTCTTCAAAGTGCTGTGTCCTGGACAGTGACTGGTCCAATGAGGAAACATGTGACCCAACACTGGGTCTCAACTAACAGACATGTGGGCAGAATTTATCAGAGATCTTTTACTGAAGAGTGTGGGGGGGGGGGGTGCCTGTCTCTCTGTATATCTGCACACACACCCATGCAGAGACCAGACACCAGATGTCTTCTATTACTCTCTACCTTATTCCTTGAAGATGGTCTCTCCCTATGGGCCTGGAGAGATAGCTCACTGGTTAGAGCACTGGCTGCTCTTCCAGGAGACCCATGTTCAGTTCCCAGCACCCACCACACAGTGGCTGGCAATGGCTTGCAACTTTCCTGGAGGTCCAGAGCGACCTTCTGCCTCCTCAGGCACCAGGCATGCAAGCGGTAAACCAACATGCATACAGGCAAAATGCTTATACACACAAAATAAACATAAAATTTCTAATTTAAGACACGATCTCTCACTGAACTTGAAGCACTTCTTGGGGCTGCCAGACTGACTGGCCAGCCGTCTCCCAGGATCCACCTGTCTCTACCTCTCGCAGGCACAAACAGCCATGCTGGGCTTTTTACATGGGTGCTTTGGATTTGCACAGATAGGCACAGCAAGCAATCTTTTGTTTTGTTTTGTTTTTTTCAAGACAGTGTTTCTCTGCATAATCATGGAACTCACTCTGTAAACCAGGCTGGGTTCAAACTCACATAGATCCACCTGACCTTGCCTCCCAAGTGCTGGG
Source organism: Peromyscus californicus insignis (assembly GCF_007827085.1). Taxonomy (NCBI): domain Eukaryota; kingdom Metazoa; phylum Chordata; class Mammalia; order Rodentia; family Cricetidae; genus Peromyscus; species Peromyscus californicus. The sequence continues at coordinate 16,047,805 of NW_026294540.1, read as the reverse complement.
ATCAAAGGTGTGCACCACCACCGGCCCGGCAACATCCAGCACTCTTAACTCACTGAGCCATCTCCCTTCCCATCGGGCGTCTTTGAGCCTAGCTTTCTTTCTACAAAGCCATAAGGACTCAATGTGTCTGTGCTGGATAGTTTTATGTCAACTTGACACAAGCTGAAGTCATCTGAGAGGATGGAACCTCAATTGAGAAAATGCCTCCATAAGACCCAGCTGTAGTGCATTTTCTTAATTAGTGACGGATGGGGAAGGATCCAACACATTGTGGGTGGTGTCACGCCTGGGCTGGTGGTCCTGGGTTCTATAAGAAAGCAGGCTGAGCAAGCCACGGGGAGCAAGTCAGTAAGCAGCACCCCTCCGTGGCCTCTGCATCAGCTCCTGCCTCCAGGTTCCTGCCCTGCTTGAGTTCCTGTCCTGACTTCCTTTAATGATGAACTGTGATGTGGGAAGCATAAGCCAAATAAACCCTTTCCTCCCCAGCTTGCTTTGGTCATGATGTTTCCTCAGTAGCAATAGCAACCCTGACTAAGACAGCATCTAACATATTCCTGAGAGTGAAAACAGTAGGAATGCAGAGGCATCATCAGGTGGATGAAGACTGTTTTCCGGACATGTATTTGAGCACCTAGATCCAGCAAGAACTGAGGATGTCCCTGAGCTGTCCAGTTCCATGAACCAGCAATTCCCCTTAAGCCACTGCAGTCAAATATTAGCTGACAAAATCCATCCAGTCTCTCCCATTTCCGCCACGCAGAGGACCAGCTGAAATCCACCCTAAGTTCACAGAAGTCACACAAAAAAGTTAGCCCGGCAATCCAAGGGCAAGAGGAGGGGCTGGAGAAAGGCTGTTTAATATTCTTCCCATCCTTGTGAGGAAAGAAGGCAAATATTGAATCAAGGAAATCTCTGGAAACAGTCAGAGAGCTTGCCTTTGTCGCATCCATCACTTTGGTAATAAATATTAATAAACAAACCTAGGCCAGAAAAAAATGCAATTCATAACTCAAAAGTAGCCTGACCTTTTATGGAATTAAACTCATTTTCTGTCCAGCCTGCTATTTGTAGAATGTTCCTGGTGACATACATTTTCACAGATCTACCAAAGACGCTTCCATCGGGGTCTTTACAGCTGCTCATGAGCCACAATAAGATGTTTTCTTCTCTCTTAGATACACACGGGGATTCATTCACTCTCATGTATGGGATCTGTCCTGCCTAAGGACACCTGTCTGCAGCCAGAGTGCTCACAGCCACCAAGACAGGACACACAAGCAGACCCACTCTCGGAACCTTACCTACATCACACTTATTCTTCTACCATAGAACTTTCTTCCAAGTTCTAGACCCACAGATGAATGAATACTTGAAATCACCTCTTAAGGGTCCCAAGGATGGGGCTGCAGAGATAGCTCAGTAGTTAAGAGTGCCTGTTGCTCTTACAGGGACCAAAGTTTGATTCCTGGAACCCACATGAGGGAATCACAACCATCTGTAACTCCACTCCCAGGGGATCCAACCCCCTCTTCTGGTCCTTGCAGACACTTCATGCACATGGTACATATACATACACACAGGCAAATCATCTATACATATAAAATAATCTAAAAGAAAGAAAAAGAATCTCAATGACAATCATTCTTAAAATGTTCCTGGCTGGGAGACAAAGGCAAGCAGATCTCTGAGTTAGAGGCCATTCTGGTCTACATAGTGAGTTCCAGGACAGCCAGGACTACATAGAGAAACCCTGTCTCAAAAAAAAAAACACACCCACTCCACCAAAAAAGAATAAAATGTTCCTGGCTGAACTAAGCCTCAACCCACCCATAATCACAAATAAAGCCACCCCATATCTCTTGTCCCCTTTCAGAAAGGACTATAAGCCATGAAGGCAAGAATCGGGCGCCCACCTCAACACATGCATGGAGTTCACAGGACAACTCTCAGGAGCCTGTTCTTCCATGGTGGCTTCTGGGGACCGAGTCAGGTCATCCGGCCTGTGCAGCTAGCACTTTTATAGGCTCAGCCATCTTCCCACCCCCAACTTCTTTACTTTCTCATATTCAAATCTATTTCCATCCTCATTTGACCAGACTAACTTTTCAACAGTAGTCAGTGATCCCTCTCAAAACACCACCCCCCATCCCCCACTGAGGGCTCCTGCCCTGGTTCAAGGACAGGGAGGTTAGCTGTCACCCTGGGGTTCTCTGCACGGACAGAGGCGCAAAGAACAGGAAGCAAACAGAACTCTCATCGTCCACCCACGTGGGTTGTTCCTGAGTGTTGTTCCTCATCACGGCGGCTCCCAGGGTCCCTTGGGGTCAGTGGCAGGATGAAGTAGGCTTGAAGCCAAGAGAACTTTCAGAAAGCCACCTTCACCCCATCTTCTGAGACCCAAGGCAGTGAACTCAAGTGTCTCCAGGGACCAGGCAGGGATACACAGGGGGCTTGGTGGGTGGATTCCCCGGTGAGGTGATAAAAAGTGCTGGGATTAAAGGCGTGCACCACCCTTCCATTTTCACTATTGATAATGACTGTGGATGTGGTGTGACCAGCTGGAGCGCTTGCCTTGACGTCCCTGCTATGATGGACTGTAACCTCGAATTACGAGGGGGAAAAAAAAAGACCTTTCTCCCCCAAGTTGCTTTATCACCGCAACAGACATGAAACCAGGACACCCGGTGACCCGCCTCCTTCGTCCAGACCCCACCTCCCACCACTCCACCATTTTATTTTATGAAACCAGACTTCACTATGGAGATTCAAGCCAGAGATGCCCAGAACCACAAACATCCGATGCTTGGTCCTCAGCTGGTGATGCTCCTGTGAGGCAGCATGGAATCTTTGGGAGGCGGGGCCTCATTGGAGGAAATGGATTACGGGAGGCGTTACCCAAAGATAGGGGCTACCTGGCTTCCAGCCCAAGCTCCCTCTGCTTCCTCGTGGGCAGGAACTCTGTAATAATCAACAGCTGCCTCTCACTCTTGCTGCCTTAGGCCAAGTGAGTCCTTCCGCCCACTATGATGGCTCCAGCCAAATATATCTTTTCTCCTTCAGCTCCCTCCCATGGTCACTCTGGATCCACATGGACAGTCTCACTGGATTGCCAATGTCACACTAACCTGTTTATTCCTCTCAATTTCCCTTCAAAGTAGGTCCTTCATCATCCTGTCTTATGTAAGGGGAGACTGAGGCACAGAGCACAATGTGGGGACACTGAACTCAGCCACCCATCCTTGATCCTGGTTCTTGAGGCTACCTCACTCAGCATCCACAAAGCTTCTGCCTCCCTCCTCCAGTTGGGCCCATAATCCAAACTCTCCAGCCTTGAGGAAGCTTCCTCCCTGAAGTTCCTTCTGCCTCGGTTTCTCCCTGTTGAGCAAGGGGAACGTCATCCTGCCTCTTCCCTGCCCTGAGAACCTTCCACACACTCCTAGAGCAGGTCCCCATCAGTGTGAAACGGATACACCCTTTAGGAGAGCGGTTCCCAAAATTCCCATGCTCTCCCATGAGCAGACGCTTGGAGTCCCAGAGATGCACAGGATAGCTAAGTGCCATCGCAGTTAGAAAACACAGGCTACAGGCTCACCTCTGGGCGAATCTTACACGCCGTGGGTGTGGATGTGACTGAGGGAATCTGCATTTCACCAACCTGCGCATCCACAAGTGGGTTCTGCCACTGTCATCCCCAGCTTGGGCTTAGAGAAAGAGGGGTGGATAGCTGGGGAATCTAGGTGTGATGTGTTGTTTTGCCAAATCACCTGGAAAGTGAGTCTCAATGAGAGGTTGTCTAGATTAGAATGGCCTGTGGACATTGTCCCCGTTAGTGGGATGACTCATGCCACTGTGGGTGGCACCCTTCCCTAGGCAAGGGGCTTCTCAGCTGGAGAAATTGAGTTGAAGGCTAGCATGCATGTGTTAATCCAAGGCCTTCTGCTCTTGACTGTGGATGTGATTGAAACGGCTGCTTCAAGTTCATGCTGGCTTGACTCCCCCACAATGATGGACTGTGACCTGGACTTGTAAACCAAATAAGTCTTTTCTCCCTTAAGTTGCTTTTAGCAGGGGGAAACTCAGCCTCAGAAAACAAGGCTAAGACACTGGGTCCCTCGGATTCCTTTCCCACCGCCGATGTCACAAAGCCAACCATTTCCATGGATTTTGCTTCAGATCATCCTTTGTACGTGTGACAAGGACTCCCTATGCAGCCCAAGCCAGCCACGAACTCCTGGTGATCCTCCTGCCCTAACCTCCCAAAGACTAGGATCATAAGAATGTGACATAAATGAACCTACTTCAGATTACCTAGATGCCCATGTGTGGGTGCCCCTACAGGCAAGCTCACTGGCTGGAAACTGGGCCTGGGTGCATCTGTGAATGTGTACCAGCCTTATTGCAGATTGTGCTAATGTGACCTGTGATCCCCACGAGGATCACTCAGTGTCCCCATTTGATGGCAGACTTCCTTCTACTCTCAGAAGAAGAGAGGGCCATGAGCAAGCTGGCTTCCTGTGAACCCCTCCTTCAACCTCAAGTTTGATTCACGCTCCCTCCCCCAACCCCCGGCAATTCCCTCTGGACTCATCGTATATGCCTTCAGGAAGTGGGAGCAACCCCCATTTTAAAGGGGAGAAAATCGCAACAAGGGAAGTTGAAATAGCCCCTGTTCCAGACAGCTGGCCACACGTGAAGGTGGCTGAGCGAGGGGGCCCAGATGGCCATCTCAGACTCAACCCGTCAGTGAGTGACCTCTGAAGAAACAAACCCAAAGGCAGCTTCATCTGAGGCTGATCCCATGCATCAGTTAGAGCAGTGGTTCTCAGCCTTCCTAATGCTGCGACCCTTGAATCACCTCATGTTGTGGTGACCCCCAACCATAAAATTATTTTTGTTGCTACTTCATAACTGTCATTTTGCTACTGTGATGAATCATGATGTAGAATACCTGATATTTCTGATGGTCTTAAGTGACCCCTATGAAAGAGTCCTTCGACCCCCAAGGGGATCGTGACATACAGGTCAAGAACTAGAGGGACACACACACACTGCCCCTCAGCCTTCCTGATCCTGGAAAACCCTGGATCATTCTATGTCATTTTCACTTTGTCCCAGGTAGCATCTACATAATTACTTCCTATTTCTCTTTAAAACTGGCTGGCTTCACATTACCTTCCCTAGGGAGAGAGCGATACATCCGCTCCTGCAATGAAAACCAAAGCAGCCTCCCTTTCCATAAAGAGAAGAAAACCCTAAAATAAGTCTGATGAGAACGGAACAATGCTACTGAATTCCAGCCAGATGCTGCAGCCTGCCAAGGGCTCGCAGCCTGGGCCGTGAGTTCCTGTTGTTCCCAACACAATAAAGCAACAGATGAGATTCACAGGTGGCTGTGGGGCACCATAGACCATCTCCCTGAAGCACCTGGGATGGAAGGCACATGAACCCTAGTGACCAAAGACAGGCACCTGTCCTCAGTAACTCACCCCCATTTGTACTCTGGGTACCACCTAAACTCCACGTCCCCCAGCTGGCGCTTCCCCAGGTGTGAGGGCACGCTGGCTTGCAGACGGGTGTAGAGCCAATGTCACTGAGGAACCTGGTAACTTTGGGGAGGAAAGCTGAACTAACAAAACCAGCCCTCATTGGAACGTGGAGGTGATTCTGCGTGTGTACTAGGTCACACCCAACCAGGCTGCGGCTTCCTTTGAGTGCCTCTCCGGTCACCATGGCAACATGAAGCGGCTGAAGCACAGTCAGTCAAACTTCCTACTGAGTGTCTCAGTGTGATGTGAGCTCCTTCAAGACCACAGCAGGCACCAGAACAAGCCACCTGGGCTGATGGTTATGTAACCTCACACACACCTGCGTCCTGCTTCCTTTTCTCCTGCGACAACGCAGGTTCTTTTAGGCTCAAAAGCAGAGGAGGGCGTGGCTCTGTTCCTGGCTGTAATTAACTCCAAAAGCATGGTTTCTTTCACAATGATATGAACCTCTGTGCAATCGCCTAGGGGGTCTCTGAGGAGATTGACACTGGATCCTGAGGCTGGTAATAAGGTGGGGTATGAGCTCTTCTGACCCCTGGAAAGCTCAGTCCCCCATCTGTGTGTGTGTGTGTGTGTGTGTGTGTGTGTGTGTGTGTGTGTGTGTGTGTGTGTGTGTGTCCATCTCTCTTTGTATGTCTATCTGTCTCTGCCTATGTCTCTCTGTATGTGTATCCCTCTCTCTCAGTCTCTGTCTCTGTCTCTCTCTCTCTCTCTCTCTCTCTCTCTCTCTCTCTCTCTCTCCCATTGGCCTGGAAATTGAAGAATAAGCATGATGATGACTAGTCCTGGTTGTCAATACATCTGGAATCAACGAAAACCCGAACTGCTGGGCTAGACCTCCAAAATCCTAGGAGGAATTTTCTTGGTCAGATTTCTTGAAGCAGGAAGACCCACTCTACACCTGGGCTGGACCTGCTTGCGGCAGCTGAGCTGCCAGGCCACGGAGGCAGGAAACTTTGCTCTTTGCCTGCTCGCCCTCACTCTCACTGGCAGACGCCTCTGTCCTGTGGCTGTAGTAGGTGTGAAATCCAACTTCTTCTACATTCCAACATGGACTGAAGACCAGCAGCTCTCTAGGAATCCCTCGAAGACCAGCAGCACTCTAGGAATCCCTCCCATGACTCCAGCACCAGACTGGGACAGCTGAGACATCCAGCCTCGTGGCCTACCAGATTTGCAGCCTTTAGTCAGAAGACAGCCATTGTTGGACTGCCCAGACAGCATCCCGTGGGTCACTCTGATAAATCCTTTTAATATACATGTTCATCCTGTCATTTCTGCCCCTTCAGAGAACCCTGACTAATTCAGAGGAGACCCTGGCTGACCAGTGAGTCCCACATAGCCTTCCAGCTCTGCCTCCCCAGTGCTGGGATTACAATCTCACACCACCATGCCTGGTTTTGTTTTGTTTTATTTTTTTTTTTATTTTTTGCATGGGTTCTGGGGATGGAACTCAGGTCCCCTTGTTTGCAAGGCAAGAAATTTACCCGCTAAACCCTCTTCTAAGCCCACCTAGCATTTGAGTGAGTCCTGTGCGTTCAAATGAGCCAGGACTGGATATTCAATGGAGCCAACCAAGACTGCATATTCAAAGGAGCGATCCAGTACTGTGCATTCAAATGAGCATCCTCTCGACCACAGGTTGGCCCCAAGCGTGAGGCTGATTCTCACACTAATTTCTCACCCACATTTATACACAGACATGGATTTTTTTTTAATCTCAGCTCAACTATTCCAGTACATTGTGTCTTATCTAGAAGCCACAAAATTTCCATAACAGCAGAAATTTACACACAGATGGCAAATAAATAAAGCTCGCCTGTGGCTTGGTCTGTGGTTCTCATGGTCAGCGGGTTCTATTAGGGCTTTATGAACTTGCTCAGCGACGGAACGTCCTATCTGATCTCACAGATTGCTGCCGTGCAAGCCAGCCCAGCTCCAAAATGAAATTAATTCCCGACAGTTCTTCTGCAATGTGAAGGCACCAAAATTGAGTTTCTTCTGCATGCAATGCCAGAAATATTTCTCATTTCTCATTCAAACCACAAATGGCTCTCTCTCTCTCTCTCTCTCTCTCTCTCTCTCTCTCTCTCTCTCTCTCTGTCTCCTATCCATTTTCCTTAATACCATACAGTTGCAATTAGCCTATGGGGCACAGACTGATCAGTAACAGAGATTACCACATGGAAGTCAGTCCAAGCAAGAAAGAAGTGGGGGGGCAGTGTCTACAATGAGGCTGAGCTGGGAAGGCCAATTGCACCCCAGAGCATCCCCCAGAGCTCGCATGCTGCCTCTGCAAGTCGAACCCTGGGGCAAGGAGCACCGAGAACTCAAGGGCTCACATCGTTATTCTCTACACCAGCCGCCTTCTGTGTCTACACAGGGAAGGCCGCGTTCGTGAGTAAGCCGGGTTTAGGCCTGCCCTGTGCGCGCTTGTGAGAATCTAGATGGGCCGCCGGATTGACTCCACCCAGGAGAATTTTAACGGGGAAGTCACCTGGCCAAGAGGAACAAGCCCCTGGTGAGAGAGTGCCAGGGTGCTGGGAGGTCTGGGCTCACCTTGCCAGCATAGTCTCAAGGCCCCCATTGTCCAAAGGGACTCCCTAAACAGGAAGCCCAGAGCAAGACACCCACATGCTGTCCATCTACTGAGCATGGCTGCAACGCATCAGGCCGTGAAGGGAGCTGCAAGCATCCACTCTTGAAAGCTCAGTGTAATGATGGAGAGGACAGGTTTAGAGAGGGTGGTTTAAATCAAAACAAAAGAAAGTGTCGGGGGAGACGGGAACAGCAAACGTTTCACTGATGAAGCCGTCTCCCCAGCCTCACATTCTTGTCTTTAATATACCTGTGTGGTCCTCGTCTCTCGCTTAAGGTCCTCCTTCCATTTGGACTCACCTCCTTTGCCCTCCCTCAAATTCTTCCTACCCCTCAGGGCCTAGCTAGTTGACCTGTGGTGTGTGTATACACACACACACACACACACACACACACACACACACACACACACACACACATCCAACACAGGCTGACTTCTACTCTGGCTTCAATAATCATTCAGTGGAGAGGTCAAAAAAAAAAAAAAAAAAACCACCTGCTTTTGTAAATATGTTTTATTGCAACCCAGCCCCTCATCCTGGATGCTTCCGGGCCACAGCAACAGAGCTGAGAAATCATCAAGAGAGACAAAAGACGGAGTCACCACTGAGCACTTTCCAGAATGTCTCCCAAGCCCCAGCTGTCATCTCAGGTGAGTCTCGTATGAGGGTCTCAAGGCACTGGATTCTGGGCCTGCAGAACTCTCAGTACTGGGCCAACCCCACCATCCTTGCACTGAAATATGACAGAACTCCAGAGTAACCCACAGTGACAGAGAGCTGTCCCCAGAAGGGCCCCAGATGCCCGAGAGTGCATCTGGGAAGGTCTGATACTGTCAGCACATACCTAAGGCAGGGCCCCCCTAACTCCCCTTTCTAAAGCATTCCCTGAACCATAAACACGTATCTCTTATAGCCCACAAATGTCTCTCTCAAGGACCCAAGAGCCATTTCTTTGAAATAGAATCCTCCGGAAAGACAGGGCTCTGTTTCCCAGGCTCTGGGGATGGCAGACCTCTAACTCAGTCCCAGCCAGCCAGCAGATGAAACTGGTACCTCATCCACACTGCCAACCCCCAGCCCACCGTCACTCTACTTCAGTTATCTGCTCTACCCTCCCTCTCTCTAAAACCGCCCCGACTCCCATGGGAATAGAGGTCAGCTCTTTGCTGTTGGTAACTAGTGAATTAAACCTACCCTCACCACCTTAACTAGAACCAAACACACGAACCTCTGAGAAACACTGGACAGCGATTGAGTGACCAGCTCCACCCTAGTAGCCGGCAGTTCGGGGTTCACCAAGAGCCAACCCCACCCCCCATCGGATAACTACTTACCGAAGCGTGAACCGTTCTGCCACGGAGCCACTGGCCAGAGAAACCAAAAAGGTCGCCGTGTCCCCTTCCCGGATGAGGTTCAGAGGAACGGAGAGGGCGACGTTGTCGTCGAGGCTCACCAAGGACCACCGCAGGTCGTCCTGGGTAGGGTAGACCACCACACTGCCGATCCTCTCCCGGGCAGGGAGCACCGGCTGAGGTTCCTCCTGTTCTGAGTGGATGTTGTTTTCCCACTTGCCCTCCTCCTCCAGCGGGCACTGACCAGCCTCATTGGCTGGATAAAGAGCAAAGAAGAGTTCCATGGCCGTGCCACCCAGGATCGCCGGGATCTCCTCCTCGGGTTCCAGGTCCAGACCCGAGCTGAACCACTCAGGCAACAGCTCCAGCTCCGCCACGCACAGCCCAGGGGCTCCTTGCAGCCGGCAGCTGGCCGCCACCTCCCTGGCCTCTGGGAAAGCAAACATCTTAACGCAGGGGAGATCATCCCCAGGGTCATTGTCGTCCCAGCCCATGCCAGTGACATAGAACAGCGTCTGCACTTTGGGTCTGTTGGAAAAGATGGAGCTGTCGAGGATGTGGGATTTGAGCCTCCAGTTGAAAGGGAACCTCTCCATATTTCCAAAAGGGGTGGGGGTGAGCAGGAAGTCCCAGGGCACCGTCTTCTCCGCAGAGAAGGGGCCGTAGCTGGCGTTGATGGTGGGAGGGCTCTGGGCTCGGTGGATGAAGAGTGTGGCGGACCGGGCCTGCAGGCTGGCGTTGCGCATGAGGTCCTGGTTGGCCTCCTTGAGGAAGAACGCCTCCTCTGCATCAGAGACGTGGAAGCTGGCTGGGAGATAGGCAGGCAGCGAAGAGAACCTCTGCAGACTGTCTGCCACGCCTCGACCCGTGCTCTCTGCACAAGAAAAGGAAAGCCCGGTCAGAGTCAAGGTCCGTTCTGATACGTGAGGAAATGAACCGACATAACCATCCCCACCCACCATCCCAGCAAGGTGCACCATGGCCACGCAGCCTTCTCATCACAGAAAAAGTTAAAGAGGCCTAAGAATCTCCCAGCAAAGCCCAGTATAGAAGGCAAAGTAGACCAACTGCCCAAAAATCCAACAGTCCTGGAGGTAAACAGCTGCCTTTCCAGAGGAGAAATGTTGACTCTTCCCATGCAAGGGAGTCAAGCATAGGGAATGATGAGAAGCCCAGGACTCCACTTGGTTTGGGTTATACACACCCCGCTCTTCTAACGATGCATTCATGCATTCGGCAACTGCTTACTGTGCACACAACCCTCTCTGAACAGTGCACCCAGCAACCTTGGTCCCCTACCTACTTGGGCTACACTTACTCTCTGAATAACAGGCTTCTCCCCCCATAACAACGATCAAACTTAGACAGTTCCTATTCAAATATCTTCCCAATACATCCAGGTATGAAGAATGGAAAGGTCAAGCTGGCCTGAACCGGTTTGGAGTACATACACAGTAAACCAAAATTGTGTCCCCAAGTAAATTTGGAGAAAGACCTCCCCCTCCCCTGAGGTACCACCTTATGCTTATGTACAACTAGGGGTACATCAAACCAGATGCATCATGGGAAAGGACATGCACACACAATTAAACCTCTATTCTTTTTTGAATGTTGTGTGTGATTCTATGTGCCATAACACACACATGTGGAGGTCATAGTATGACATGCAGGGGTTGTGTGTTGTGTGTGATTGTATGTGCCATGGTGCACACAGGTGGAGGTCAAAGGACGACATACAGGGGTTGGTTCTCTCACCATATGGGTCCTGGGATTTGAACTCAGGACATTTAAGCTTAGCAGGAAGTATCTTTACCCACTGAACCATCTCGCCAGCTCTAAACCTCTCCTCTTTACATGTTGCCCAGTCTCAGGCATTCTGTTATAGAAACTGAAGCAGATTATCATATATGAAGATTTATATATACATGTGTGTATACATGTACTTACATCTGTGTGTCTTTGTAACCCAACAAAGTTTTTTTTTGCTATTTAGTATTTTCAACATGTTACAATAACCAAATATCATTCATTAAAACACGTAACCCACACACAGAAACAGACTGTGTGTGTGTACTATGTGTTGTATGTGTGAGTGCATGTGTGTATGTGTGTGGTGTGTGCGCATATATGTGTGTTTATAGTATATGTGTATGTAGGTACGTATGTGTATGCATATGTGTTTGTGGTGTATAGGTGTGTGTGTGTTATCTAGGCTCCACACAGGAGTGAAAACATGACATTTGTCTTTCCAAGTCTAGATTACTTCACCAGATAAAATTTAAATTAGAATTTGCTTGAGTATGCTGATTTGGGGGGGGTGGGATGGGCTCTCCAAACAGAAAATTAAATCCCAGGTGAATTTTCTGATGGAATAGCTCACCATTGGACCACAGTGATGAGGAAAAGGTGACCCTCTTTGGAGGGACTATGAGGGCACCTGGCCCTCCTGTGGTTCCGGTTGTGTCTTCTCCTAAAATGTAGGCAATGTCCAGAGCAGGGTTTAAATTCTAACTTCTTTAGAAATGCAGAAAAAAGAAGTCAAAATAAGCATACACTTTCACATGCTCCACCTTCTTTGTGCTTTGGTTTATTCCTTTATCTTTCATGTGGTTATGCTACATCGCTCAAAAAACGGATTCACGAGGAACCTAAGGCTGTTCCTTCTCTTCATTTTAGGCGAAGCCTCCGTCTTATCAGACACATCCCTATGAGGCCTCACTCCTGTCCCACCATCAATCAAGCAAACTGTGACATAAATTTTGTCTCACCGCCTCTATGGACAGCCATAGACATCCACAGCTGAGGCCACATCCTCTCCTCCAACCAGCTAGTAACCAAGCATGCTACCTTGATTTAGGGGCATTTATGAAGCCCTGAGGCTGTCCTGGGAAGCTAACATCCCTCCCTCTGTCATAGAGAAGCGCCATTCTTTTTCCCATCTGCAGGCAGACCTGAGCCCGGGCGTGGACTATGACACAAGGCCCTGTTTGGTCTGCTGTTTTCTTAGAGAGCTGATTGCCACTGGAAGGCAGGATCCAGGCACTGAGAGCAGGAAAGGAGGAAGGTTTCGGGGGGTCAGCAGGAAGGACCGTTCATCCTGGCCCCTTTCGGAGCCAAAAAGTGAAGCCCAGGTTAGACCAGGAAGATGCTGTAGTCCTGATGCTTGGAGGCAAAAGATGCAGGTGGCCCTGAGAAGGTCTCCAAGAGAGCTCAGGCTGGGACAGAGGAGGGGATGAAGGAGCACGTGTAATGAAGCAGTTCACGGGGCCCTGGGAGACCCAAAGAGAGTGGCTGCATGTCACCGCTGTGCTTGCCTACCAACACCTTCTGAACATGCGCCTTGGTCACGACTAGTAGGACCTGAAACCTTGAACCCCAAAGACAGACTTGCGTAAAGCTGCAACGAGCCACAGACCTGGAAAATAGTCTCCAGCAATACCATCGTCAGCCCTATCTAGGAAATAACTCACCAGCTGTGTGGCTGAGGGTCACCTGCCTGGACAGAGGTGCAGGGTGCTGCTGCAGCTGAGTCTCTTTCTCCAATTCCCACAAGCAGCATGGGCATGGAGACAGCATGGGCATGGAAACCCAGGCACAGAAAGCTTTCTCTCTGGGGGCCCAGACTGGCAGGTCTTTCCAAACCACCAGTAAGACAAACTCCTCACCAGTATGTCCAACTGTGGCCCTCACCATCTGCTGGTAACCCACTGGCACCTGAGTGGCCTGGGTGTAGCTACACTTGTACAAGTCTCAGGGTCATAAAGACAGGACCGAGAGTGAGGTCTTTGTGAGTGCCAACATTAATTCAGGGAGGCAGGAAACACAGTCTCTGAGGCCAGATTTTCTTTTCTCTTTTCCCAAAAGGATTCAAATTAACATCAGTAGGAAGAAGAACCACTCTGAAGGTTCAAGGACATGACTGAGCACTGAGTGAGCACCATGTGTATACTCATAAAGTGAACAGTCAGAGGCAGAGACAGACAGTCTTGTGAGCCAGTCTTGAAACAGAAGCCAGCTTGGCCACTGAGTATTAGAGGTGAGTGACTATTATAGCAACAAAAACAAGATAAAATATAGAAGACTAAGGACAAAGGAAAACAAAAATGCCATCACCATCATCATCACCATTACCATAATCACCAATAGCGTCATCACGATCATTATCACCATCATCACCATCAATGCCATTATCACTTCATCATCATCATCATCATCATCATCACCAGTATCACTACCATCATCACCATCATCATTACCATCACCATCATCATCATCACCACCATTATTACCATCACATCATCATCATCATCATCACCACCATCATCATCATCACCACCATTATTACCATCACATCATCATCATCATCATTACCACCATCATCACTATCACCATCAATGCCATTATCACTTCATCATCATCATCATCACCACCACCATTATTACCAACACTATTAGCATCACCATCATCATCATCATCACTATCATCACCATCATTACCATCACCATCAACATCATCATCACCATCATTACCATCACCATTATCATCATCATCACCACCATTACCTACACCATCACCATCAACATCATGACCACCATCATTACCATCACCATCAACATCATCATCACCACCATCATTACCATCACCATCATCATCACCCTCAAGAAGCTACACAGTTCACTGAGACTCATACAGACAGTAAATGCCCAGCGTGGATCTAACCAAGCAGTCAAGCTTCAGCCAGAGTCTTGCCACTAATCGCTCTTGGGCTGCCGGCAAGTAACTCCACCAGCCGATTGCACACTGAGCTGACTCAGGTGATAATAAACCCAGCTCGTAAAGTCCACACTGTCCATGACACGAAAGCAAGAAGCTCAGTTCTTCCCATGGGACCTGGAGGGATAGTACAGCACTCACACAGTGCCCTGATTAGACTGAACTGTCCCCATGTGGTCCTCCATGCAAGACAGGACTGCCACAGCAAAGAACAGTCCAAGGGAAGTAACTCCACAGAGGACAAGGTCATCGACCTTTCTGTCACCATGGCTCCCCAGTACTCCAAAATATAATGTGAGTTCACCTCCACTCTCACCCTGTATGGTGGTTTGAGGAATGGCCCCCACAGACTCATGTGTTTGAACGCGTGGCCCATAAGGAGTGGCACTATTAGGAGGTGTGGTCTTGTTGGAGTAGGTGTGGCCTTGTTAGAGGAAGTGTATCACTGTGGGGGTGGGCTTTGAGGTCTCAGAAGCTCAAGCCAGTTCTTTTCCTGATACCTGTGGATCAAAATGTACAACTCTCAGCTCCTCCAGCACCATGTCTGCCCGCATGCGGCCATGTCCTGCCAAGATGATAACAGACTAAACCTCTGAACTGTAGGCCAGCCCCAATTAAATGTTTTTCTTTATAAGAGTTGTCGTGGGCATAGGGTCTCTTCACAGCCATAGAAACCCTAAGACACCCTGTTTCTGTGGATGGTAGCGTGAACATAGATGTGTGCACACGAGTCCACCTCCATATTTAATTCTTGAGTCCGGCTGAAATTTCTCTCCATGAAAAAAATGTACAGTAAGAATCCAACAGAAGTTGAAAACTGGTGTGCCCTGGATTCAGCCAGTGGATGAGCTGATTTGACTTTAAGCTTGCAGAGGTTTTATCTGTTTGTTTGACAGTCCCATACATTTATATAATGAATTTCGGTCACTTTAACACACACTTGCTTCCCCTCTCTCTCACCCCCTCCCTTTCCCTTCTCAACAAGTCCCCCCTTACTTGCATGACTTCTTTCTGGGTGTGGCCCTCTGAGTCACATTAGTTTCTTGACTGGGGGTGGGTAGGAGGCAACTTACCTCTCCCTGGGGGACTTTTGGCAATTAATGGTTGTTGGAGGAAGGGGTGTCATCTGACCAGGAGCCAGTGGTTTGTGTGTATGTTAGTTGCATGTTCCCTTTCAGGAAGCACACACACCCTCCACAGCTCCCCACCCCACCACCAGCCACTAACACCCACCCACTCTTATCACTTATTCCTGGCATGATCCTGGACCCTGGAAACTATTCTGCTAAATAACCATCTTCTCTAAGCCATGCTTTCCCATTTCTCCTGGTCCCTGGAACTCTGGTGCTTGACATCTGTATCTCTATTACGTTTCTGCTCATGCTTTATGCCCAAAGTGCACTTAGAACCTTCATGCTGTAGCCACACACCTGCTGATGCTTTGCAATGGGAATCAGCGTGTGTTTCCAGCATAGCTTAATATAAACAAGTTCCATTACGTTGGCTCAAGTTGACTCTCAACTTGACAGGATCTAGAACCAGCAAGGAGACAAACCTCTGGCATGCCTGTGAGGGATTATCCTGATTAGGTTGAATGAGGTAGACGAACCATGCTTAATGTAGGTGGCACCATCCCATGGGCCGGGGTCTGGGATGGACTAAAGGGGCAGAAAGTGAGCTGAGCGCCAGCATTCATCTCCCTCTGCTTCCTGACTGTGGGTGCCACGGGACCAGCTGTGTCACGCTCCTGCCGCCAGGACCTTCATGCCATTAGAGATTCTGCTCCTCAAACAGTGAGCCAAGTAAGCCCTTTCTCCCTAAAGTTGCCTTTACCACAGTGTTTTATCACAGGCCTTGGAAAGGTAACCAATACAATCATACGCCGCAAGTTCCAAACCCCAAGGTCCCCAGGATGTGGCTGTATTTGGAGAAAGTCTTCGACGAGACAATTCAGTGTAAATGAGGCCACCCGAATGAATCCTAACTCAACATGACTGTTGTCCTTATGAAAAGAAAGAGAAGGAATCAGAGTACATACAAACACAGAGGACCCCGGAAGACACGGGGTGACAGCTGCCACCTGTAAGCCAGGGAGAGATGCCCCAAAAGAAGCTGGACCTGCTGACATCATGACCTAAGACTTCCAGTCCCGGCTGTGAGAAAACTATTGTCACGGTTTCCTGCTCTGCGGCACTTTGTTCTGGCTACCACAGCAAAGCGTGGTTAGCTCATCTGGCTATCTTTGACATCTTCCAACCTGACATCGAATTATTCATTCAACTTTCTCATCTCAGTGCCCAAACAGACTCTCATTAGCAGGGCTGAGGCTCCAGGTGTATGCCCCAAGGTGCTTCTCAGCCTTTTGTATTCTATATAGATAATTTTCAAGTTCTCCAGAATGAACATGTGTTGCTTATTCAATCGAAGAAATATTGACACTCTGCCTTTACAAAACAAAGATACGGAGTTCAATTTAAAGTGGCAGACTGATCGCATGCGTTCCATGGCATCTCCGTAGAGCCTGGGCAGGAACAAAAGCATCAAAGTAGCAAAAGGAACACACCCATCAGCAGGAGAGATGGAGGGGGCATGCTTGCGGATAAGATGAGGTGGGGTGTCTGGATGAGTGGGGACGTCTGCCGAGTATAAGTGAGGAGTCATCTTTGATGGAGTCGATGCACCACTAGAAGCTTCTACAGCACCTAAAGATGAGCCCTTGGGGTGGCTGACCCTCTCACTGCCAACTAGACAGGATTTGGAATTACCTAGAAGACACGTTTCTGGGTGTGTCACGGGGGTGTCTCAAGAGAGGTTTATCCAAGGAGGGAAAAGCCACTCTGAGTGTGGGTGGCGCCTTCGCATGCACTGGAGTCCTGGACCGAATAAAAAGGCAGGCCAGGAAGATGGCTCAACAGATTCGGACACTAGCCTGACAACCCTGGAAACTCAAGATTGATCTCTAGAACCCATTATTTTGAAAGGGGGTCTGGGGGCTGGAGAGATGACTCAGAGGTTAAGAGCACTGGCTGCTCTTCCAAAGGTTCTGAGTTCAATTCCCAGCAACCACATGGAGGCTCACAACCATCTGTAATGAGATCTGGTACCCTCCTCTGGCCTGCAGGCATATTATATACATAATAAATAAATAAATAAATAAATAAATAAATAAATAAATAAATAAATAAATAAATAAATAAATAAATGTATTTTGAAAAAAAAAGAAAGAAAGGGGGTCTGGAGGGGTGGCTCAGCAGTTAAGAGCACTGGCTGCTCTTCTAGAGGACCCAGGTTCATGGATTCAATTCCCAGCATCCATAAGGCAGCTCACAACCATCTTTGACTCCAGTTCCAGGGGATTCAGCACCCTCACACAGACATGCAGGCAGGCAAAACACCAATGCACATAAAATAAAAATAAATAATTAATAAATAAGTAAATCTTTAAAAAAAGAAAAAAAAGCCATATGTGGTGGCATACATCTATAATCCTAGCACTCTTAGGGAGAGATGGTGGCAGAGACAGGGAGAATCATCTAGGCGCTCAAGGGACACCTGGCCTGAATATGCAGCCCAGTGGTTAAAAACAGCCAGAGAGGCCCTGACTTAACAAGGTAGAAGGTGAGAACCAGCTCCTGAAAACTGTCCTCTGACCCCCACACGTGGGCCGTGGCATGCACACATCACCCCCTCCATCCACGGTTATTTAATTAATTAAAAAGTTGAGCGTGAGCTGAGCCCCGGCATCCATGTCTCTCTGCCTCCTGACCATAGACACAACGTGACCAGCTAGCTTGAGCTCCCCCACCATGCCTTCCCCTCCATATTGGACTGTGCACCCTCAGACTGTGAACCCAAAACAAGCCCTTCCTGCCAATAGCTGCCCCCGCCCTTTATTTTTGCCACAGCAATAAGAAAGTAAATAACACACCAGCTAGCGCGTCATCAGCGGCTCCTTGACGTTTGGACAGCTGTGGCCCTACTCCTAGCGAGAACTCAAACCACAGGGCTCCTACTTAACGTAAACAGCTGCCTCTAGTCAGGAGGAAATCAAGACGGATGAGAAAAAGCAGAGGGGCTGTTAAGCCCACGTGAAAGATTTCCACGGGGTAGCAGATGCAGAAAGGGCCTCATTAAATGGATGCTATAGCTCTCATCCTGACAGTAATTCTGACCTCCTAGAGACACCGTCAGCTGCTACACAGTAGGATGTTCTCAGGACCTCATCCTAATTTCCATTTATATTTATTCTAAATTGGGCACCTTGGAGATGTTTAAGGAAGAGAGAGACACTGGCTAAATGATCCTGACAGCCCTGCTGCCCTCTGATTAGAGAGCAGATGAGGCCCACAGGGGGCGGAGAGGTTCCTAGGCAGGAGGCCCCGTACTGCCTGTCACCTACATTTATATACTAAGACAGTCCCCCCCCCCACCCGTGGCAATTCGGTGTCCCTTCCTCCCACCCACCAGCCATGAGGGGGCCAAGTAAAGCCACTTGCCACCACCATGCAAGTCTGTGGGGAGTGTCACACGGAGAGACACTTAATTTTCTCACTAACTGAAACAAGGCTTCATTTGTTCATTACTGAAATAAAAACTGATTATTCGGGGGCTGGAAAGTGGTTATTTGGGGGCTACTATTTGGGGGCTCAGTGGTTAAGAGCACGGGCTACTCTTGTAGAGGACCCAGGTTCCATTCCTAGCTCCCACATGGTGGTTCACAACTGTTCCAGGGGAATCCAATGCCCTCTTCTGGCCTCCATGGGTACTGCATGCACATGGTGCAGATAAATTCACACAGGCACACATATATGTACACATAAAAATAATAAGTATATAAATCTGTAAATTTTTAAGTGGTTTTTAAGGGTATGTATGTCTCTTTCAAAGTTCTTGTTACACAAGCATGAGGACCCAAGTTTCAGCCCTCAACACCCATATAAAAAGCCATGTATAATGGCTCACACCTATAATCCTAGCCACCAGGAGGCAGAAGTAGGAGGATCTCCAAGTTCAGTTAGAGACTCTATCTCAAAAACAAGCTGGTTAGTGATGGAGGAAGAGGCCTAAAGTTGACCTCTGACCTCTACATGCATATACACACATCACACACAAAATGATTCTTTTCCATTTCTTATTTATCTCATATGTGCCTATATGTGCGTACACATATGTGCCACGGCATATGAGTGGCAGTCAGAGGACAGCTTCTTCTACCATGCATGTTCTGGAGATCGAACTCAAGCCATTAGGCTTAGTGGCAAGGCCCCTTACCCGCTGAGCAACCTCACCAGCCCCACGAAATGATTCCTTCACATTGCATAGGTCTCCACAGAGCTAGAACTAAAGTCAGTCAAAGCTGGCTTCCGGTTTCAGGTCCAGCTGGATTCAGCATTCACCATATCATCTCCCCACTTGTTCACCAGAGTCCTCAAATGGCTCAGTGGGTACATGGACTGTGGTGGGTGTGTTGAATGGGCTGGTTGGCCGATCCAATGACAGATGCACACAGACCAAGGTCTCTTACTCATCCTGCTGAGGAGAGAGGCAACCTCCGATAATAACCAACCGACTCTGGCTGAAAATAAGATTATTAAAGATGGCAAAACTGACACCCAAGGGCCCCTTCCTTCCAGCCCTTCTGGACTGGACAGGAAGCTGAAGGAGGCACTATGGGTAGGATTGAGCTTCTGGCTCGGTGTGTGAGCAACAATTTCTTGTGCTTGACGCCATCTATTTTGTGGTCATTTGGCACAAGAGGCTCAAAAAAAAAAAATAGACACATAACCTACGCCTAAACAACAAGTCACACTTGGCAGCTGGTTCAGAGACCCAAAGCCATTCACAGGACCAATTTCAAAGGCACTCTACTGTTTTCCAAAACAGGAAGTAAGCAGGGGAGGGGAGCCAAGTGAAGCCACTGCCTCTCCCTGCGGAAGCTGTGGCAGAGCCTTGCAGGATTTCTTTCTTTTTTTTAAGATTTATTTATTTTATATATAGTATTCTGTCTGCATGTGTCCTTGCAGGCCCGAAGAGGGCACCAGATCTCATTACAGGTGGTTGTGAGCCACCATGTGGGTGCTGGGAATTGAACTCAGGACATCTGGAAGAGCAGCCAGTGCTCTTAACCGCTGAGCCATCTCTCCAGCCCCCCTCCCTTGCAGGATTTCTACAGGGTGGCATTTCAACCATGGGACCTTGGGGTCTTCACCACCTTGACGGTCTAGTGGACTAACATTTCTAAGTGCTCAGAGACTCTCCTCATAGGGTCTCACTGTCTCCCTGGATGTAGACAGCCTGGCCTCAAATTTTTGCACAGATCCTCCTGCCTCTGCCTCCTGAATGCTGGAATTAAAGCCATGCACCACCATGTTCAGATCCACCCTGCTGCAGAGGGACTTCCAGTCAGAAAGAGAAGACAAACGTGTTTTTTAAAAAAACTGGGCCGGGCGGTGGTGGCGCACGCCTTTAATCCCAGCACTCGGGAGGCAGAGCCAGGCGGATCTCTGTGAGTTCGAGGCCAGCTTGGGCTACCAAGTGAGTCCCAGGAAAGGCGCAAAACTACACAGAGAAACCCTGTCTCGAAAAACCAAAAAAAAAAAAAAAAAAAAAAAAAAACTGGGGGCTGGGTACGGTGGCACACACCTTTAATCCCAGCACTCAGAAGGCAGAGGCAGGCAGATCTTTGTGAATTCAAAGCTAGCCTGGTCTACAGAGCAAGTTCCAGGACAGCCAGGGTTACACAGAGAAACCCTGTCTCGAAAGACCAAAAAACAGAATTTGTGTGTGTGTGTGAGAGAGTACAATGAAATACAATGTACCATTAAGAGGCTGGTATCACTCTGAAGATTGCCAGGTCTCCGAAAAGGTGGGTGCAGCGCTGGCTGGAGTTGATGCAACGTGGACATTTAGTAGCCAATGAATACGATTTGGTGCCAGTAGCCAGTGAGATGACTCAGTAGGTAAAGGTGCTTGGGGCGTTGGGACTCACACGGTAGGAAAGAACTGATTCCTGCAAGTTATCCTCTGACCTCTACTTACACATCGTGGCATACATGCCCTGATATACACAAGGAAATAAATAAACACATAAATGCAAAGCACAGCAGTCATGGTAACAGTACAGTAATTAACAACTAGGGATTGTTGCAGACCTACTGTGTGCCGGCGGCTGTTCTAACTGCACTAACGCGGTCCATGTGTACTCTAAATGCACTGAGTCTCATGCATGCAGTCTTTGCACAACCCTACAAAATACCTGTATTATTTCCAAATTACTAGTACCAATATATGACTGTCACGTGAATTGGTAATATATTCCTAGCTATTTATAGAGGTCGAAGTGAAAGCGCAGAGATGTCAAGAAACTAGTCTTAGGTCACACAGCAGGGGAAGGGCGGAGCCAGCCCCCTTATAGCTGGTTCCAGATCCTAACCAAAGCAAAGAGAGGCTCGACAGACGCCTTTAACTAGTCTTATGACCTCGAAGTCTGTGGGATAAGAACCTGTGAGGAGGGCAAGGAATGGACACAGAGACGCCAGCGGGAGCCACATCATAAGTAAAGCCACTCACTGTGAAGAATCCTAGCGGAAGGAAAAATACACCCCCGAAAGCCTGCAGTCCCTTTTCCGGTAACGTCATCCAGATTGGATTGTGTGTACAGCCATGAGCTGGGAAGGAGGCGGACTTGCAGCACCAAGCAGGTGCAGGCCACAGGGGCAGCCCTGGCTGCCTGTCCTTGGCTGCCCCGACCGGGCTCACAGGACAATACCGCCACCTGCTGGCCTCAACTGTCAACACAGAGTAAAGCAGGTGCTGGGCCTGGCTTTGGAGAGAATAAAGGACTTCGGGGTTGTGGGGCTCTTGCCACATTGTGTGGCTGCCCTCGCACAGAAAGACTCTGTACATGGCACAGCAGACCTAGGAGTCCAGTCTCTGCGAGTCCCCAAAATCACAACTTGGTGGGCTTCAGGCAAAAAGGGGGTCACCACCCCCAGACTAGGAGGAAGGGATCAGCAAACAGTAACACAGGGCAGTTCTCTGCCCTGAAGACTAAAAACTTCACTCAGTGGGGGGGAAATACCCATGCCCCACATCCCTGACTTGGAGACATGCCTGCATCTGCCACCAAACACAGGGCCTTCTGGCGTACTGAAGGCATGGGCGTACTCAGGGTAACAGTCACAGACAGCAGCCATGACAGGGATGGTGGCCTTAAAGGTCACCGTACCTGATTTCCTCTGTCCATACCTCTCACCCCCAAGAAGTCACAGGACAGAGCAGGAGGCATGTGTCTGCCCATCACAGTTCTCAGGAGAAACTCTGTCCGCTATGTCACAGATATCTGCCCTCTAAATCCCAACCCCAGACTGAAAATTGTCCCCTGGGTGCTAGATAGATGGCTTAGTGGCTAAGAGCACTGGCTGCTCTTCCAAAGGACCGGGTTTCGTTCCCAGCAACCACATGGCCACTCACAACCATCTGTTACTCCAGTTCTACGTGATCCGATGCCCTCTTCTGGTCTCTGTGGGAAATGCACACATGTGGCACACAGACATACACACAGGTAAAACCCCCACACACATAACATTAAATCTTTTTAAACTATTAAAAACTGTCCCTGAGCCGGGTGGTGGTGGCACACGCCTTTAATACCAGCACTCGGGAGGCAGAGGCAGGCGGATCTCTGTGAGTTCAAGGCCAGCCTGGACTACAGAGCAAGTTTCAGGAAAGGCGCAAAGCTACACAGAGAAACTCTGTCTCGAAAAACCAAAAAAATTAAAAATTAAAAAAAAATAAAAACTGTCCCTGATTCCCCTTTCATAGGCCACCTGAGTGCTGAGGGGCCCCAGGAGAAGGAAACCTTTAAGCTAGCACCAAAAGAGATAAGCATGGCCTGTGTGAGCAGCAGTGGGTGACTTCAGCCCCACCAGGGCTCTGATGGAGACAGAAGCCATGTACAACCTGAGCGGCATGGTGGTCATTTTCCAAAGACCCTGGAGCTGAGTCAGGAGCACAAGTCTTGACCCACATTCAGACTGACCCCTGGACTGACCTCCATGCCCCACAAAACAGCATCAAGCCAGTACCTACTACACAGTTGCCCCTACAACAGAACATCAGAGTGGGCTCCACTTGGGGCCCGTGCCATCTTTACTGAAAACGGGTCATCAAGGAGGGTGTGCAGCTTCTGCGGCCAAGTCTATAGTCCTAAAGTGGGCACCTCTGAGCCTGAGACCACTCAGTCAAGGCGAGAGAGAGACTCTCACCCCCACAACCCCAAGGCAGACAGCAGAGCATCCATGAGTCCTGTGATGTTCAAAGGCATGAGAAGAGGCCAGGCTCCAGACCCCACCGAGTCCTCCTCCTCTCAACTTAGGCGTCGAGAAAACCTATTGCCTCCTCCAGTATCTGTTTCTTTTCTCTCCCTTTGGGGAAATCTTGGTAATAAAGGGGACATGTCTCACACACACACATACACACACACACACACACACACACACACACACACACACACTCAGGATGTTTAAGGGACTTGAGACCTGGCAAGATGGTTCAGTGGGCAAAGGTGCTTGCTGCCAAGCCTGGAGATCTGAGTTCAATCCCCAGGCTCTGCACGGGAGGAGGCGAAAACCTACTCCTGGAAGTTGTCATCTGATTTTCATACTCGTGCGTGGTACAGATGTCACCACACACACACACACACACACACACACACACAATATGTAATAAAATTAAGAGACACAACAAGGGAGAGTGATGGGAACTACTCCCCACCCCACATGCAGGGCTGTCCTGTCTTACTGCCTGGCCTGGGGACATGGCACATGGCCACGTCTCCTTAGCCTAGCGGCTTCTCTGTTGTAAGGAGAACCCCAAGGCTTATGTGGGCAGGGTGCTAGCCCCGCTCTGGCCTCACATTTTTGCTATGCCCTCACCCATACGCTCCTGGAACGTGGGGGAAATGAGCAAGAGGCAGCTGTGTCCCCAGAATGCACCCACAGCACCCGGTGTGCCAGATAATAAATGTGGGATGGAGACCCAGGTTACAATGTGCGCCGTTGATTACCAGTACTCTCCGCTGAAATGACCTCAGAGAGCCCCATTTCATACTTCAAGCTGGTGCCATCCACCCAACAGGCACAGGGCAGGAACCGGCTCAGAGGAGTTCAGTCCAGAACCCCATTTGAGTTGAACCCCAAAACCAGCACACCTCCCTTTTCAAACTGATGAAGATCTGAAAACCCGGATGACTCCAGGTGGCATAGCTATGTGGATGTAATTTCATGCAGAGCCCCGGGAAGCAAACTCCATAACTTGACAATGACCACCTAAAATTAACATGTCTGGCCTTGGCGAGGGTTTTCCCACTTCTCAGGACTCTTCTTGTGAATTTACCACGTCCAGAAGTGAAAGGCTCCTTCTGGAAGGAACCTTGACATCATCAGCCACGGCGGTAAGAAGTGTCTAGAGGTGGGGGCGAGGGGACGCTCTGGTTCTAAGAGAGCTTTTGTAAACTGAGCCCAGCTCACCCTCCCAACTGCCTAAGAAAGGTATGGCCTATGGTCAGCACCTCTCCAACACTGGGAAGCTAAGAGTCACAGTGGTGTTAAGAAGAAAGGAAAGCAAGTTTTTTGCTGTTGTTGTTTCTTCTGTGTTAACTAAAGACCAGAGCAGCCATACATGTCACAGACCGGCCAGTCATGTGATGGATTGCACAGTCACGATGCTTGTTGGAGAAAGTGCTCAGACACATACTGCAGGCCAAGTGATAAGAACAATGTACAGAGGAGAATTACTGGCTACCGTATGTTAGTGCAAACCAAACTATATATAGAATATATGTGTGAATACGTGTGTGTGCGTGCATAGAAAATGCATTCATATGCTTTCCCATGTATAAAGTATCTCTAAACACATAGGGAAGGGGGCTAATATCGGCTGGCTTCCAGAAGATAAACACAGTGGCTAAGGCTCGATAGGGCTCGCTTTTCTTTATAATTACTTTTATAGTCTGAATTAGAACCATGTGCGTATATCATGGCTTTAAAGAGATTAACAGGCTTGCTGACATATGCTTGACAGACCGTAAGACGCACCCAGGTGGTCAGCACATGGGTGCCATCGCCACCGCCTAGCCTAGAATCCGGTCAGCCTCCAGCCTAGCTCCTCTCACCTGGTGTGATTAACTCTAAGTCCCTCTGTTCTAACTGTCCTTTCCGTTGCTGTGATAAAACACCCTGGTTTTTTAAAAGAAATCAGCTTAGGGGAGACAGGGTTTACGTTAGCTCACAGTTCCAGGTTACAGTCCATCAAAGCAGGGATGTCACCACGGCAAGAGCTTGAAGCTCCCGGTCACAAGACATCCACAGTCAAGAGCGGAGAAATCAATCCTGCCTGCTGCTTGCTTGCCCTTGGCTAGGTTTCTCCTCTCTTGTACTGTTCACGGCCCCCTGCCTAGGGAATGGTGCCTCCCATGATGGACCGGGTCTTCCTGCATTAATTAGCCATCAAGATAATCCCCCACAGACATTCCCTCAGGGCCAACCTGATCTAGATAACGCCTCATTAAGACTCTAAATGAGGTGAATCGAGGTTGTGTCTCGTTGGCAGTTAAAACTAGTGAACACACACACAACACATTTACAGGTTCGATGGGTGTGCCCAAGTGCGCTCATGACTTTGCCAACCAATATACAACTGTGTCATCTCCAGTTTGAGGTGATGGTGGACAGCACTCTCAGAAACATGTACACCCATGTTTTCATTTCTTTCAGGCAGATACAGTTAGAAGCAGAAGGGCCAGGTCCGACGGCAGAGGTACATTGCTAGAAACTGCCAACTGTTCTTAAAGCCACTTTACATTTTGCATCCCAACACCCACCAAAAGGAATGCCATTTGGCTGCATCCTTACCAACACTCAATATTACCACTGTTTTAGTCACTAGTTTCCCAGTGGTATGCTAACTTTTGGGTTGAATTTGTATTTCCCTAGTGACTAATGGCATGAGGATCCAAATGTAAACGTTTGATCAGTAACTATACTACAGACAGAAAAACCAGAATCTCCAGGTTCTCTCCCCAAAACCAGACAGCCCTGAGTCAGTATTCCATGCACAAAGTACTCCATGCATCTCCTCTCCTAGGCTCTTGATTCTTACTCTGCAAAGTGGTACAGCGTGGTTTTCTGAATGTCAGGGGGACCACCGGTGACAGCCCCAAAATCAGACTCATCACTCATTCCCAGCTGCGGTGGTTTGAATGAGAAATATCCCCCACAGGCTCACGTGTTCAAACACGTGGTCCCCAGCAGGTGGCGCTATTTGAGGAGGTTACGGAACCTTTAGGAGGTGAAGCCTTGCTGGAGGAAGTATGTCACTGGGGGTATACTTTGAGAGTTTATATCCTCACCCTACTTCCTGTTCTTTCTACTTCCTGTATGTAGTTGGAGATGAGATCTCCCAGTTTCCTGCTTTGGCTGCCATGCTTCCCTTGCCATGATGGACTCTTTCTCGCCATGATGGACTCTTTCTCGAACTGTAAGCCCCGGTAACCTCTTTCTTCTGTAAGCTGCCTTGGTCATGGCTTTTATCACGGCAGTGGAGGAGCACCCAGTCCAGGCAACTTAGACTTGTAACCGAAAGACTGTGCGTCTCTCCGCTCCTCTAGCCAAAGTGGGTATCCTCCACATCCCCAGGCTCCCTAGATATGTGCAAGACCTGGGTCCTGAAGATAAGTTCCATGGGGTCACAGCCGCAGCTCATGATGTATTTAAATGTATTCATCTCCATTTAAGTCACCCAAAGAGGCAGGGCTCCGCTGGCTACCCACTCCCAGGATCTCCACGGCAGACAAGGACAGGAAAGGGGGGCTCCAGCACTTTACCCAGTAAACAAACCTCCTCTTCTGACTCAGTTCCCCCCACCAACCCACCCCAGCCATCCCACTAGGCCCCTCTAATGCCCTCCACATCCCCCCCACACACAGGCCGGCTCCACCTGCTAAGGAAAGCCAACTGTCTCGAAGCTGGCTGGTAAAACTTATTAAAGCAATCCCCTGCCTGAACCCAGATTATTACAGCCACCCTTATGGTAGAATAAAAATTAATTTTCTCAGCTATAATAAGAACGATAAGAATGAATCACTTGGGACCAAATAAAGATTACAATTAGCGCCAACAGAATATATCGAAGTTTAACGTGGGCCGGCTGTGGATTTGCTCCGATTTTCTCTCCATTGCCCGGGAAGGCGTCTGCAGAGACTGGCCTCCCTCATGAGCCCTGTGGATACAGTGGCTGTGTGGGAGTTCCTGGGAGGGAAGGATGGGCTCAGAGGGCACAGAGGCCAAAGGCTCAGGGGGCACAGGGGCCTTGGGAGAGTTCAGGGAAGGGAGAGAAGGTGCTATTGAGAGCAATTCATGCTGTGGAGACAAGTGGCCTCTGTCAGGTCCCTGTGGACCTGTACGGTCACTGAGCCACTCAGCATAGGTGCCCCTCCTAGGAGCTGTACCCAGCTTCTCCTGAGGGACTTCCTCCTCTTCCTCCTTCTCCTCCTCCTCCTCCCCATCATCCCCCTCCTCCTCTCCCTCCTCCCCTTCCTTCTTTCCCTCCTTCCTTTCTTCCCCTCCTCTTCCCCTTTATCCCCCTCCTCCTCTCCCTCCTCCCCCTCCCTATTTCCCCCTCCCTTCTCTTCCCCCCCTCTTCCCCATCACCTCCTCCTCCTCTTCCTCCTCCCCTCCCCCCTTTCCCCCTCCCTCTCTTCCCCTCCTCCTCCCCTTCATCCCCCTCCTTCCCTTTTTCCTCCTACCCCTCCTCTCCCTCCTCCTCCTACCCTTCCTCCTCTTCCTCCCTCTCCTGCCCCCTCCTCCTCTCCCTCCTCCTCCTCCTCTTCCCCACATTCCAGATGAATCTCACTTCCCATATAGCTGGACAGAGATGCAGTGAGGCCAGTGACAACCCCTACCACTTCTGTCTGAAACACTCATCCAGGGCTGGGGAGATGGCTCCGTCTGTGCTAGCTACTTAAACAGAAGGACATGAGTTTGATCCTTGGGGGGGGGGGGGTCGGAGTGCAAGCTGGGCATGGCTGGTAACCCTAGTGCTGACAAATGGATCCCCGATGCTCACTGGCTGGCCAGCATAGACTAATGGCCAACTCACATAATCTAGAGAAACCCCACGGGAGCCTCTTAGGTAGAGGCCTGAGAGAGGCTGGGAAGCCCCAGGTGACCAAAAGCCGCTGTTTCCACCCGCAGCATGCCCCCCTGGGCCAGATGTGGCCACAAGGGCTGTGTGTACTGATCATAACCCTCTCGGCAGCTCTGGGTATAATTTGCATTTCTGCTGTATGTGGAAACTGAGGCATAGAGATGTTGTGCCATTCCCATGCTCACACAACAAAGCCAAGCATCGTCTAAATCTGAACCCAACTGGTCATGCTCCTGCCTCCACACTGCACTGTCCTCTTGGATATAGTTTCCCAACCACCCCTGGGGACTCCCTTTGGAAGTCCCCATGGGGAGAAGCTAGGCTTGCTGTGACCGGTGGATAACAATGGCTCCAGTGGTCACCTGAGTACGTGATCAGCTGGATAGGTGGGTGCAACTCCCCAAGCCCCTGACCTGTATATTCTGTCCTGTATATTCCCTGCCTCATTCCTGGAGTTGGTGAGTTCGCAACCCCAGGGAGAGCCTTCCTGAGCCAATCAATGCAAAGGACACTGGGGAGAGAACGCAAGCCACAGCCTTCAGGAAACCCACCCTTGGAACTATACCTAAGCAGCCTGTGAGGACAGCGAGGGAGGCGATCGGCACCCACCCTCACCCCTGCCCAGGCTCCCACGGGACACCAGCGTCCCAGCCTCACAGACAGTGATGCCAGCCAGAGCTGCCACGCACAAAGGAGACATTTCTCGGCTAATTTTGATTTTAATCTCTGAAAGAAGTGAGCTGCAACCTGGGTAGTCATTAGCAGAGAAGAAAGCACCTCTCATCCCAACTCCTAACCCCGGGTGCCTGCTGGAAAATGGCTGCCACCCGTGGCAGCTTCACTAATTTGGGCTAGAAGAAAAGGTCTTTGTGCCTCTTGCTCAAGGTTCACGACCTCGCTCCCCCGTTCCCAGCTTCCCTGTGGGAGCCTGCTTGGCTCTGGCTCTGGGAAGCTCAGGCAGGAGCCTCTGTGTGCAGAAGGCGCCCACTCAGTGCAGAGCAAGATGCCCTCGGGGGAAACCCCCGTGCTACCTCAGGGGCCTGAGGTGCCACTTGTCCCTGGTTCCTTGCCCTGGGCAGAAGACATTTTCTGCTTGCAAATGAGTCTCTGAGTAGGCAAGAGAGAAAGGCCTCCCAGCTGCTGCCTGTGGCTGATATCAAGCCTAGCAATGTCCCCAATTACAGTGCGCAGCCTTCACTGTTGATTTTTGTCAAAATACCCGTATCCCAGCAAGGAAGACCTTGCGCACAGTTTCAGACGCTCACCTGGGAAGGTGCAGGGGTGGGGGTGAGTGAGCTCAGCTGGTAAAGGTGCTTGCCACCAACCTGACTGATGACCTAAATTCAATCCCTGGAACCGGCATGACGGGAGAAGAGAACAGACGCTCCAGAAGTTAGCCTCTGGCCTCCGCACGCAAGCCCCTCTCTTCTCTGAGTCCATGGATGGCCACTGACATGAGATCTCAGATGCTTCAGCCTTTCTACCTGGACTCAAAACCAGGAAGTTTCCACACCTCATAGCTGCCCAAGGATTACAGAGGCATCCAGCTTCCAGGATGGGGAAACTGAGTCTATACCTCTAGTGTGCACCGTGGCCAAGGTTGGACTGCACAGCTCCCATCTGAAAAGACGGTCCACGCAATCCTCTTTGGGGTATACATGCAAGCTCGAAGATGGCACATTCTGTAAGGATGTGTGTGTGTGTATGTGTGTGTGTGTGTGTGTGTGTGTGTGTGTGTGTGTGTGTGTGTGTGTTGCACATGCATGTGGAAATTGGAAGTTACGTCAAGAATCATCCTCCATCACGCCTCCACCTCATTTATGGAGGCAGGGTCTCTCAAACTTAGAGCCAGCCAATATGACTAGGTCTGGCTAGCCAGCTTGCCCTCAGGATCCTGTCTCTGCCTTCCCAGGCTAGAATTACAGGCAGCTCCCACACCCACCTGCCATTTATGCGGGTTCTCGGGATTCAAACTCTGGTCCTCGCTCTCGCGTGGAAACCACTTACACCACTGAGCTGTCTCCCCAGACCCTATTCTGCCATTTCTTGGACTGCTGTCCCAACGTGGCATTGAACCATCCATGGAGCCTCATCATCTGTGTCATCCATCAGCCCAGCATGCAGAAAAGAGGCCAGCCTCAACAAGATATGGCTTGAGCCCGGGCTCTGTGCCTGCGGCTAGTCCCACCCCACTAGCCCCAAGTGCCTCCGCAGACCCGCCCAGCCCTCTATTCTCCTATGACGACGATCCTGCCAACCTCTAAGCACAAGGAGCTCAAACTACACATCTTGAAGGGATGGCTGAGCCCAGGGCTGGAACATGAAACGTATCACGCAGTCCCAGAATGACTCCCACCGGGCAGCAGGAAAGTACTCGGAAGCAGATGGGGAACCATGGATGTGAGGCCTCTGGAAGGAGCGGTCCATGCCCAAGGATGGGATGAGTTTGAATATGACATTTCATGACAAGCGGCTCATGGGAGGAAGCACAACGAAGAGGGGGGCCGCACAGCTGGCTGAACAACCCAAGAGAGCTGGAAGCCTCACCCAGCCATCAGGCAATGGACTGCATCTGCGGTAGCTGGGTTATAGAGGCGGGTGACCATGTTTTCCTCTTTGCAACACTCCGCCGACTCCCTATGGCCTGTCCTGGAGAGAGCACCTGCCTTCTGCTCCCCACCAGGACACCAGCAGCCTAGAACTCCCATCTGAAGCATCCTCCTGTCTCACACCCTCACCCACAGCAAGCGAAAGGACAGAATTGCTGTTCTCCTGTAAGATTTTCACAGGTATTTAAATTGACTTAAATCCCGACTAAGGCCCAGGGAGACAGCTCAGTCAGTAACCTGGCTGTCTCTTGAACAAGAGGACCAGGATTCCATCCCCAGAACCCATGTCAAAAGAGCCAGCCATAAACTGGACACGGTGACGCATGGCTTTAATCCCAGCACTCTGGAGGCAGAGATGAGTGGACCTCTGTGAGTTTGAGGCCAGTTCTACAGTGTGAGCTCCAGGACAGCCAGGGCTACACAGGAAACCCTGTCTCAAAACAAACAACAAAAATCCAGACACAGTGACACAAGTTTATAATCCCAGAACTGGGGAGGTAGAGACAGGAGGAGCCCTGGGATTGGATGGCTAGCCAGTTTAGCTTAATCAGTGAGCCAATGAGAGACCCTGTCTCACAGGAGAGATGGATGGCACCTGAGGAATGACATCTAAGGATGCTTTCTGGGAACACACACACACACACACACACACACACACACACACACACACACACACACACACTTTCTCTCTCTCAATAAGCTTAGATTTTTAAATCACCATGCCTAAAGCGGCAGATACCTTCTCTTCTAACCAGAAGGTCAAGCTGGCCATGTTTGCCAGGCTGGCCTGGCTTCCCCATGCATCATGAACAGGGCAAGCACACGGGGTGAGCTGAAGAACCTGGAGCGCCCTGGGTAAGAATTCTGTCAACGGCCATGCACACCTGCCTCTATCGCGCTCCATACCTGAGAACACATAAGCAGTGTTCAGCCCGCCTTCCCAAAATAGCCCCTCAGACAAAGTAGGAACAATCCTGCCTGAAAGGCCTTGATGGTGGTGATGGTGGTGATGGTGGTGGGTAGTAGTGGGTGTGTGTGTGTGTGTGTGTGTGTACACATGTACAGGTACATAAGTGGAGGCCAGAGGTTGGTATCACATGTCTTCTATTGCTCTCCACATTCTTCTTTCAGACAGTTTCTCTCCCTAAACCTGAGGTTTGCCAAGTCCACTAGAATGGCTCCAGGAATTCCCCAACCTCCAGCACTGGGATCACAGACATGCACAACCTTACCCTGCTGTGGGATGGTCTGTATGTCGAGTGTGTTGCTGATTGGTCAATAAATAAATCACTGATTGGCCACTGGCCAGGCAGGAAGTATAGGCGGGACAAGGAGGAGAATAAAGCTGGGAGGTGGAAGGCTGAGTCAGAGAGACACTGCCAGCTGCCATGATGACAAACAGCATGTGAAGATGCCGGTAAGCCACGAGCCACGTGGCAAGGTATAGATTAATGGAAATGGATTCATTTAAGATATAAGAACAGTTAGCAAGAAGCCTGCCACGGCCATACAGTTTGTAAGCAATATAAGTCTCTGTGTTTACTTGGTCGGGTCTGAGCGGCTGTGGGACTGGCGGGTGAGAGAGATTTGTCCTGACTGTGGGCCAGGCAGGAAAACTCTAGCTACAATACCCAGCTTTTAGATGGGTGCTAGGGATCCAAACCTGGGTCCTCACACTTGGCAGAATAAGTGTTTTACCCACTGAGCCATCTCCCCAGCCCCCAGAGGGTCTTTTTATTGGAGCTTCTGGAAGCCCTGGAGACAGGTATTGCAACATTAAACGGCCCCAGACTCTGGGACTCCGGTACCCGGCTGCAACCATGACATCATCTTTTATTTTTAAAACTGCCCCCACTCACACTTGACTCACGGAGACACCGGAGACCATTTCTCAAATCAACAAGCCCCATTAGCAGACGGACAGAAGGTGCCCTCGGAAGCCTCTGCCGTTAGATTAAGACCCACAGCGGATGCCGAGGGAGGGAGAAGGACAAGGTGCTTCTCTGGGCACTGGGCACTGTTGCCATGGAAACGAGGGGCCACCGGGAGAGAGCTCCATGGGCCCCAGGGCCAGAGCTTCCGGAACAGAAGGACTTGGGTGTCCATCGGGGTGGGGCTCAGTGGACCTAAGGAGAGAAACTGCAGGTACCTGAGAGTAAACCACACTTCTTCAGGGCTTCCTCAAAGGCTCCGTGCCTCAGTGTCCCCCCCCCCCATCTATAAAATGTAAAATGTAAGGCAAGGCATGTGGTGGAGGTTAAGGAGATCATAAGGTAATCCAACACCGGGGGACCCCCCCCAACCATTCTGCTGCAGTACAGACGCAGCCCACGCAGCCATCTTGGTCCAGGTCCCTCACCAAGACATCATGCTGAATACGTGCACGAAACCAAAGACAGTTTGACATAACTTCAAGGGAATGGTGCTGTCCTCACAACAATGGCCCAGCAAGAGGGTCCTACCCTGCAGATCCTCTTCTATTGGACTTTACACACTCCCATGGAAGGGTGCCAACATACCCTCCCCTGGAGCCTGGATGGTCCCAGGACTACAGTGGGAGAGACTCCTGGTGATGTGTGGTCAAGTCCTCCAGGCAACACAACCCTTGCCTGGTCAGGACACTCTCCTTTGCCAGCGATGGGCCACCATGTTTTGAGGAAGTCAGAAACCTGGGGGAGACACGGGGGAACCCCATTCCAGCCGAGGACCCACCAGACACTCAAGCGTACCTGAAGATGACTCCCTTGAACCATTTCAGAGGACAGAAATGGAGACGGGACACTGCCCCTGCCACACCCCGCCCTGGGGCAAGATTGTTTTAAAAAAAGAAACGGCTCTGAATTAGGAAGTCAAGGAGCCAATCTGTGGAGCCAGAGAGATGGCTCAGCGGTTAAAAGCACCGCTACTCTTGCAGAGGACCCAAGTTCAATTCCCCCACACCCACACAGCAGCTCACAACCACAGGGGATCTGACACCCTCTTCTGGTCTCCAAGGGGACTGCACACACATGGAGGACAGACACATATGCAGGCAAGATCCCCTCACCCCCTCCCCCCCCAAAAAAAAACACAAAAGAAAATTATAATCTTTCTTTCGAGACAGGGTTTCTCTGTGTAGCTTTGCGCCTTTCCTGGAACTCAATTTATAGCCCAGGCTGGCTTCAGACTCACAGAGATCCACCTGGCTCTGCCTCCCGAGTGCTGGGATGAAAGGCGTGTGCCAGCGCTGCCCAGCAGAAAATGATAGTCTTTTAGAGGAGATCATCTGTGCCTGTCAGAATGCACAACAGCTCTTCCCCCAGAATGGAGATTTAAAGACGAAAGGCCATGTCTGAACATGGAACAGAACCTAGCATGCAATAGGTACTCAGCAAACAACAGTAGCATGAGGACCATTTGACACAGGAGTCAGAGGACTGAGGATGGCAGAGCATGGGGCGTTCTGTCTTGACATGCCATGGCAACAGGAAGACTCACGCTCACACAAAAGCAGGACAGCAGACAGTCCTCCTGCCCTTGAAGGAGCAAGCACCCGACAGGCAGACGATGTTTTCCTTTTTTGTTGGTTTTAGTTTTGTTTTTGTTTTTGAGACAGGGTTCCTCTGTGTAGCCCCTGGCTGTCCTAGAACTAGTTCTGTAGCCCGGGCTGGCCTTGAACTCGGAGATCCGCCTGCCTCTGCCTCCCGAGTGCTAGGATTAAAGGCATGTGCCACCACCGCCGCCGCCACCACCACCACCACCGGCTTTCCTTCTTTTCTAAGGTAGGTTCTATAGCTAAGACAAGACAGCGGGCTCTGGTTCTGCAGAGTTCACACCTATCATCCCAGCACTCAGAGGCTAAGGCAGAAGGATCACCAAGTTCAGAGACAGCCTAGGCTGCTAGGCAAGACCTTGTCTCAAACAAACAAAAAAGGAAAAAAATGATGAGGCTGGAGCTGGAGAGGTGGCTTAGTGTGGGTCTCTGTGAAATCACCTCCCAGGAGCACTGGTGAACAAAAACCCTGCAACTTACAGAAAAGCTCTGTGGAAGTTTGTTTTTAAGAACTGCGGATTTCTGCCGTCACTCAGAACATGCTGAGAGAGGGTCTGCACTAAAGGCACGCGAGTGATAACTGTGATTCCTCTGGGGAATGTGGGAGATAGAAGGTGCTTGGGATGTTGAGCTGTTGTGTGATTTTTACATAAATAATACTACTGGCTGCAGAACTCCCTTCTCATTGCCGTCCTGGTCACCAGTCACCAGTCACCAGCCAAGGCTTCCCACACACCAGCCCGTTAACTCCAGCCGAGAGCACGGTCGGTCAGTCTCGCTTTTATAAGAACAGTCTCAAGGCTGCGAGAGTTTAAGGAACTTTAGGTGGTCCAGGCCTAGCATCCCAGCTACTCAGGAGACTGAGGCAAGAGGATTTCCAAGTTCGAGGCTAGCCTGTCTCAAATGAAACAAAATGTTTTAAAAGGATGTGGGTGTAGTTCAGTGGTAGAGTGCTTGCCTGGCATGCACAGGGTCCTGGGTTCAAGCCGTAGACTAGAAAAAAAAATGGTAACTGCAATCAACTGGTTATGCAGTGTGGATGACACTTCATGAGGTCTTCCCATTTGTTTAACAGTGAGCCTTCTCTATGTGCCAGGGAGAAATGCCTGGCCTCCTGAAGCCATGTTTCTAGAAAAAAAAAAAAAAAAAAAAAAAAAAAACACCAGTTGAGAGCCAGCAAGATGGTTCTGCAGGTAAAGTCACTTGTCGCCAGGCCTGCCGACCTGAATTCCAATCCCCAGGACCAGCATGGCGGAAGTAAGTAGAAAATCAGAAAATCGACACACTCAAGTTATTCTCTGCCCACCACATTTGAACCGTGATGTGTGTGCATGCCCCCGTCTCTGGCCACCCACCCACAAAATGAATACGTGTAAATTTGAGACATTTTCATAGGATGCTTGACAGCCTCGAGAGTCCTGGAGGAAACAGAGGAAGACAGACAGAATACCAAGTGTGATGCCCCTGGACAGAGAGGATGATCAGGGACCTGATCTGAACAAGGACGACATCCTGAGGCGTCGTGGGCTCAAACATGAAAGAAGTTTCAAGTGGATAAGCTGCAGGTGCAAAGGCCCTGTGGCAGGACCAAGCTGGGGGGTGTTCCAGGGACAAGAAGCCAGGGGTGAGTCATCAGACGGAAAGTCTCAGACATGACAGGGATGCCACTTATTTAGGGAATTCTGGTCCGTTTCAGGACCCTGGCTTTTACACAGAAGGAGATGGAACTGCTGGAAGGTTCTGAGCATGGGTGGAGCCGGCTGCAGTTTTCACTTAGCAAAACTATGCTGCTGGTGGTCACAAACAAGGGTTGGAGTGAGGCTGGGGTACAGCGGGGCAACCAGTGAGGAGGCTACTCCAGCCATCTGGGCAAGCGATCGGGTGGACTGGAAGCAGGGTGGAAGTGGGGAGGTGTGAGGTTGGGTATGCACTGGGGAGAATAAAAGATGGTTCTAGGTCTGTCCTGCTGGATACTCAGAAAGAAGGCATTACTATCAGCTGGCCTCCCCACTGTTGTGGAATATTATTTTAACTAGGCGAAGATGTGTTACATTTGTCCATGCTGCAGACTATTACTGTGCACAGGTGTGTTGCATGTGTTTATGCTGCGTTTGTTTCACTGTGAAAAGATGTGTTGCCTCTGTTTCGCCTTGCCTGCCTAAGGTACCTGATTGGTCTAATAAAGAGCTGAACAGCCAATAGCAAGGCAGAGAAAGGAAAGGCGGGGCAGAGAGAATAAATAGGAAGAGAGAGAGAGAGAGAGAGAGAGAGAGAGAGAGAGAGAGAGAGGAAGGAAGGAAGGAAGGAAGGAAGGAAGGAAGGAAGGAAGGAAGGAAGGAAGGAGAGAATGAGGAACGTGCCTGGGGCAAGAACTCAGGCAGACACCAGACAGACAGACAGACAGACAGACAGACATAGAGAAGCAGTGAAAGTAAGATACACAGAAGTAAGAAAAGTAATAAGCCCCAAGGCAAAAGGTAGATAAAGAGAAACAGGTTAATTGAAGTTTAAAGAGCTAGCCAGAAATGTGCCTAAGCAAGGCCGAGCATCCAAAACTAGTAAGTCTCTATGTCATGATCTGGGAGCTGGTTGGTGGCCTACAAGAAAAAGCCAGTACATCCCACTACCTGTCCCAGATGGCCCAAATGAAGATGGATGCGTCTAAGAAACTGAACTGCAATACAGCATGCTAGCGCAAGCCTATAAAAAGATAAAAAGCCTCTACCTGAGTCTTAGGGAAACGTAATAAAGAATTAATGACCTGAGACTCGTGGAATCTCACTCAAGGTTTCCCTATATGTCAAGACTTCTTAGACTATTAACTTCCAACAGGAAATGCCACCCCCCAGCTCCAGGATCTGTGAGTGCCAGTACACAGTGACCCAGCTAAGTCCTCTAGTTTGGGCTTTTCGGCAACAGGCCCCACCTTGACTTCTCTCCATGTCTCTGTGATAAAATGCTCTGACAAAAATAACCTAAGGGAGAGAGGATGTGTTTTTTTAGCTCACAGTGCAAGTCCATCGTGGAGGGGCGTCCAGAGGGCAGCCCGAGCTTGAAGCTGTTCACAACAGGAAACCGAGAGACATGAATGCCAGCCAGGGCTCAGCTCGCTTTCTGCATCTTACACAGCCTGAGGAGCCCTGCCAAGGGAATGGTCCAGCCCACCACGAAGGTAGATCTTACCAGGTCAACTAACATCATCAATAAAGTCCCCTACAAGCAAGCCCAGAGGCCCACCTTCCAGGTGATTCTAGACTCTGTCATGCTCACAGTCAACACTAACCATGACAGACCCCGGGGACCCGCACCCTCACAGGCAAAGCCAGGCACACAGAAGGCCCATTTCTAGGTTGCACTCACTCTTAAGACCCCCCCCACACCACCCCCAAATGTTATCATTACTCTCATTTTCTCCCATTTTAAAATCCGGTATCAGAGGCCCTGAGAGGTTAAATAACTCACTTGTGGTCACACAGTTGGGACACAGTAAAGACTTGAACCCTAGCCAGCTGACTGTGAAATCCAATATGGTTACTTAGCAAACGTAAGCTACTAAAATTGGATGCTAGGACCCAAGAGCTGAATGCTTAATGTTATTTAATTAACATAAACTTAAGGCTACAAGTCAAGACTCAGCTCCCTACCTGGATCAGTGGGGACACTGTCAGATCTCCTTTTTTTTTGTTTTACGTTTTTATTTCTTTAGTGGAGAGGAGGGCTGCACCATGACGTGGCGGGGGCAGGGGGAGTCAGAGGACAATTTTCAGGAGTCAGTTATCTCCTGCCACCATGTGGGCACCAGGGATCAAGTCATCAGGCTTGGCAGCAAGCACCTTTACCTGCTGAGCCATCTTGGAACCCTGGGTCACCATTTTTATTCTTTATTATCGTTTTTATGCATGCGATGTGAGGGGTCGGGTGTGCCGTGGCACATGTGGATAGACAGAGAACAATTTCCTAGAGTTCGTTTCCTCTGTCTCCTTTTTGCATGGGTCCCGGGAATACAACTCAGAGCATCGTGTTTGTGTGGCAAGCCCCTTATCCTCTGAGCTGTCCCACCGGCCTCAATCTACTCTTGTCTAGACGGAGACCAAGCTGGTGATGAGCTGGTGCAAACGCTCCGAGCTTGAGATGGGATTAAAATCCTCAGCAGATTTCAAAGCGTGAAAAATAATGAGAAAACAGGAGGCTGGAAAGACAACTCAGGGGCTAAGGGCATTTACTGCTCTCACAGAGGACCAGTGTCCATGAGCAACAACGTGGTGGCTCATAACTACCTATAACTCCAGCTCCAGGGGATCCGATGCCTTCTTCTGGCCTCTGAGGGCACCCGTACACACAAGTACATACCCACACACAGACAGACACCCTGGCACACATACATGTACACACACCCACACACAAAATAAAATAGAATATTTTTTAGTGAAAAAGTCTTATGCATATGCTGATCTCAAGGAAAAAATTACATATTGTGTCGTTGGTTGTTTTTCTTTTATTCTTTTGGTCTTAGCTCTTTGGGGGGGCTTGCCTCCCAGCTCCCAAATAAATCACACACAGAGGCTTATTCTTAATTATAAATGCCCAGCCTTAGCTTGGCTTGTTTCTTGCCAGCTTTTCCTAACTTAAATTATTCTATCTACCTTTTGCCTCTGGGCTTTTTCCTTTTCTTATCTCTATATATCTTACTTTCACTCTTACTCCAAGGCTGGCTGGGTGGCTGGGTGGCTGGGTGGCTGGGTGGCTGGGTGGCTGGGTGGCTGGGTGGCTAGGTGGCTGGATGGCTGGGTGGCTGGGTGGCTAGGTGGCTAGGTGGCTGGGTGGCTGGGTGGCTGGGTGGCTGGGTGGCTGGGTGGCTGGCCCCTGGCATCCTCCTCTCCTTTTTTCTCACTCTTTCTTCCTCCTCCCAGAATTCTCTTTCTATTTACTCTCTCTGCCTGCCAGCCTCGCCTATCCTTTCTACTGCCTTGCTATTGGCTGTTCAGCTCTTTATTAGACCATCAGGTGTTTGACACAGGTAAAGTAACACAGCTTCACAGAGTTAAACAAATGCAACATAAAAGAATGCAACACAGCTTTGCATCATCAAACAAATGTTCCAGAGCATAAACAAATGTAACACATCTTAAAATAATTTTCTACAATATTAAATATACTTGTTTAACTAAAATACA
The DNA here is from genome assembly GCF_007827085.1 of Peromyscus californicus insignis. Lineage (NCBI taxonomy): Eukaryota > Metazoa > Chordata > Mammalia > Rodentia > Cricetidae > Peromyscus > Peromyscus californicus. The sequence continues at coordinate 16,008,014 of NW_026294540.1, read as the reverse complement.
TTTTTAAGATTTCTTTAAAGATTTATTTATTGTTTTTGATTTACATGTTTGAGTGTTTGCCTGAATGTACCTCTGTACACTATGTGTGCAGTACCAATAGAGGCCAGAAGAGGGCATCAGATCCCCCAGAACTAGAGTTACAAGTGGTTGTGAGCCACCTTGTGGGTGCTGGGAATTGATCCCAGGTCCCTTTCAAGAACAGCCAGTGCTCTTAACCACTGAGCCATCTTTCCAGCCCTAATGAAATATTCACATTCACCTGCTTGTTTTGTTTTGCTTTGTTTTGAGACAGTCTTATACCATAGCCTGAGCTAGCCTGAAATTCACAATCCTCCTGCCTCAGCCTCTGAGCACTGGGATAGAGGCATGAATCACCCTGCCTGGCTTCTTTTAGCTTTAGTAACTGCCTGTTAGGAAAGCTCACACACAAGGCTCACTTGATACTTTTGATCACGCTGTTCTGAGTAATTCTACCCCCAAGGAGATGCATCTCATTTAACTTGGGAAGAAACACCTTCCTCTCTCCCATTTCACAGAAAGTAAAACTAAGTCCATCTTTCACAAGCCTCAGGCAGAGAGTCACAGTAAGGTCAGGCTCAGGCTTTTCCACTTGAGATTACCTCCTTGGGGCAGGGTCCCAGAAGTGAAGTCACTAGATACACAATTAATGTTCAATCCCACTCACCCCTGGCTTGCTCCCAACAACCAATATGGCCAGCAACACAGGCCTGCTCCTGTCACCATCTACCACAGGTTTATGGGTAAAGAAGCATAATCACCATGTACCACGACCACAGCACCAGCTCACAGGACCACGGCCACTGTACCACAGTTCACAGCACCACGGCCACTGTACCACAGCTCACAGGACCACGGCCACTCTACCACAGCTCACAGGACCACGGCCACTCTACCACAGCTCACAGGACCACGGCCACTGTACCACAGCTCGCAGGACCACGGCCACTCTACCACAGCTCGCAGGACCACGGCCACTCTACCACAGCTCGCAGGACCACGGCCACTCTACCACAGCTCGCAGGACCACGGCCACTCTACCACAGCTCGCAGGACCACGGCCACTCTACCACAGCTCGCAGGACCACGGCCACTCTACCACAGCTCACAGACTCTCCCACTGTACCATGGCTCATGGAACCACAACCATTATATAAAAGTAAATAAATATCAGAACACATGACACCCCTAAGCACCATTCTTTCGCGCCCAGCAGCCCCCTCCCCTGTTACCCACACCTCAGTTTTCCTCTGAGAGGCCAGAGTTTGGCTAGTCATGTGACCATACTTCTACCCACATCAGTGAGTTCTGAGGCAGGTACATGACACAAATAAGCCCAGTGAGAGTCTCTGTCATGCGCGTTGAAGGAAGAAGAGCCTCTTTTCTGTTAGAGGCTATACGATGCCACCAGTTTGGACCGACACAGGCCACTCCTTCAAAGGGCCACCTCAGTAAGAGGCCAACCAGGAGACAAAGACTGGAAGGGACTAAGCTCTGCCCTGTCACTTACAAAGCTTTTCTCCTCTCCTAGAGCTAGAGTTTCATGTTAGGTCTTGGTGTTTGGGCTTCTCTCTCTCTCTCTCTCTCTCTCTCTCTGGAGATTTATTTATTTTTATTTTATGTGTGTGGGTCTTTTGCCTGTATGTAATTATGTGCACCATACACATGCCCAATACCCTCAGAGGCCATAAGAAGGGTGTTAGATCCCCTAGGGCTGGAGTTACAGGTGGCTGTGAGATACCATGTGGGTGCTGGGAACCGAACTCGGGTCCCCTGCAAGAGCAACAGATGCTCTTAACCACTGAGCCACCATGTGTGGGTTCTATCCCACAGTTGTCCTCTGACTTCCACACATACAACATGGCACAGTGCCCAAGTGCAAATGTGCATGCATGCACACACGTGCGCGCGCACGCGCACACACACACACACACACACAACTAAAATAAAAACATTTTTAAAAGACTCTATAAACACCACCTTGAGGACATCAGTCCCTCCTAGACACTGCTTTCTTACCCAGTGCCAACCAATATGGTCCACACAAAAAAAAAAAAACAATTTCAACCTAACCTTCTCTTGCAGGAGGCCACCGCTATGAAAACAAGTCAAAATGAACCATTTCCTGCTTCACTCCAGGTCATAAAGCTTCAGGCTCTCACTATCCATCCCTCTGTCACGGCCATTTCAAAAGCAAAATGGGGACTCAAATTGTTCCTAGGCAACAAATTACACACCTGTTGGGGGAGGGGAAAAACTAGAACACCGACTGCAGATAGAAACGGGGCACCACTTCTCCCTAATGCCAAAGCCGCCTCCATGGTGGAGTGTGGGGCAGTCTGAGCGGTCAGCTTTCCCCCAGGTGAGATACACGCAGCCTGGAAGTTTTTAAACTATGACACGTATAACACAAGCAAGGACTTCTGAAGGGCGTCCAGTCCAGCTTCAGATGTGGCCTTCATTCTGTTTGAACGGCTGTTTGGGCATGACTGTGACCTCATGACCGTGACCTCAGGACGGTGAGTCGGCTCCTGGGAGGTTTCTCGGGGTTGCCATAGCCCGGCTGGGACCCACAAGAGGAAAGCGAGCCATGTGCCCGGCCTCTTCCCACAAGGGTGCCAACGTCACAGGCTCCTGCTTTTAGAGTAACTAACTCCAGAGCTGGGGAGATGGCTCAGTAAAGTGCTGGCCGCTCAAGCATCAGGACCTAAGTTCAAATCCCCACACCCACATTTTTTTTTTTAAAAATGCAATACTGGTTAGAGCCTATAATCCCAGCACTGGGGACGCAGAGACAGGGGGATCCCAGGAGCTCTGTGGTCAAAATAAAAGTGGACAGTGAGTGAGACACCTCTCTGCCTTCATTTGTGTCTGTCCCCTTTATGCCGGTCATCCCCCTGTCTCTGCGCCTGAGCATGTTAATCATTTCAGGAGTCCAGAATGCAGAAATTCCTAGCCAATCCCATTCCAGTTCCAGGCTGAAAGCACGGAGATTAGCCATTGTCCTAACCCTTCAGTCAGCCTGGGTTCTAGAACAGTCTTCCGTGGCTGAACACAATCCACCTCACACACACATGCACGTATACACACACACACACACACACACACACACACACACACACACACACGGAGGCGGGGGGGGGGGGGGGCAACACAATGGTCTAGATGAAGAGGCTGCACCCTGGAACACACCAACTTTTGAGAACCAGCCTGGTCCCCTTAAGTCATGATTGATAGACTAACAACTTCTGGACCACCTTGCAGGCCCAGAGCTGAGAGAGTGACAGCGGACTGCTTAGCCACATGTCCCTGCTGCCCTTGCCCTAGCCCTTCTTCTGCTTAACAAGAACCCTGGAGACAAGAATGGGGTGCCAGGGGACCCCATCCGTCTCCCTCCCATGTGCTGGCCAACCCCTTACTTTGCTTATTAATATTACTTTTGTCACTTTAATTGGCGATCTGGGGACAGGTGACCAAGCATGGCTACGGGGACAGCTAGGACCAAGACTTGTGCTCTGCATCTCTGGCCACACTGAGGGCATCCACAAGGCCTCACTCTCGTGACCCTATCACCTCTACACACCATCACAGGAGGAATGAGGGTTGCAGCCTGAAGCCAGGGAGTGGGGACATGAGCACTCAGCCACACCCTCCCTGTCCTGAAACCAACTGTGCCACATGACCCAGACCCTGGAGTGACTTCCTTCACAGTCACAACTCCGTCTTCAGACCTCTCTACCTTGCACACCCAAGACTCCAGCAACTCCAACGCCAAGTTCAGGCTCTGGAGAGTTCTCGCCCTTCTTTCTGCCCAATGGAATGTTCCAGGACATTCTCTATGACATCACTTGTCACAGAGAGAATGGACAAGCAGCCACAGGAGATGAGCTGCATGGGGGAGAAGGGGGAGGAGGTGTGTCAGACACACAGAATTTACACCGCAGAAAATCAACCAGCCCTGGGGACACTGGGTGAGCCCTGGGGACACTGGGTGAGCCCTGGGGACATTGCAGAGAAGCACGCTGCAGAAACCTCACCCTTTACGGAAAGTTTCTAGACGTGCATGAAACATAACGCAACTTAGGGTAACATGTGTGGCCAACAAACTTAAGAAAACCTCCTGAGGGGCCAGAGAGATGGCTCAAGGGTTAGGAACACTGGCTGCTCTTGCAGAGGACCCTGGTTCGATTTCCAGCACCCACCCAGCAGCTCACAACTGTCTGTAACTCCAGTTCCAAGGGATCTAATGCCCTCTTTGAGTGTCTGTGAGCAATACATACATGAGGTACACATACAAGCAGGCAAAACACCCATAGACAGGGCCGGGCGGCAGTGGCGCACGCCTTTAATCCCAGCACTCACAGGCAGATCTCTATGAGTTCAAGGCCAGCCTGTTCTACAGAGCGAGATCCAGGACAGGCACCAAAACTACACAGAGAAACCCTGTCTCTTAGAGAAAAAAAAAAACACCCATATACATAAGATGGAATAAATAATTATACAAAGAAAACAGGCTGAATTCAAACAATGATGATCCCAAGGGAAGAGGGGGGAAGCATGCAGACAGGAGCCTAGAACACGTGGAAGCCTCCATCCACCCATTGGAACCGGCATTTTCTATGACCATAGTTGGGGACTGGCTGCTCAGTTTTCATCAAAATGTCCTCTGCACCTCTCTGCATGCTGGGAATGTTACATAATGTTCAAGACAGGCTCCATCAGTCGACAATGACTGGAAATTGAAGCTGGCCTTCCCAAGTGCCTGCCATTAGGAAGTCCGGTTGTCGTAGAAGCATAAAGAGCTACTGGAATGAGTGACGGCCTCAACACCAGCCAAGATGTGCTGAACAGTAGTTTACATTTTGTTCCAGTTTTAGATTCCAAAACAGACCAAACCCACACACTCTACTGAAGAAACCATCACTGTCACACACCCAGGCACCTCGGTGGCTTGCAGAGCTGTGACTTAGGAATGACAAAAAGCACGACAGATTATAATTGAACAATGGAACATTGTGGCCAGGGGATACTCTATCCCAGAGCCTCGAGAAGGGCCCCAAGGTGGCCTTTGCCACTACAGTGACTACAGTGTCAGAAAGTCTGTCTTCATCCCTCCAAGTCCTGGTGGCTGGAGCCTGGATGCTTCCTGGAGCCATGAAGACTTGGGAGAAGCTGGGTGACCCTGATCAAGTCACTTGGTGTCTCTGTGCTTCAGAATTTGTAAATTAAGATGATTAAAAAAAAAAGTACCCATTTCACAGGAGGGCTGTTCTCAGACGTGGATGCATAAATACTGTAAAGCACCTGGAATAATTAAACCTGGAAAATAACAGGCATGTGAGTAGTCAGATACTGCTGTCCTGAGTGGCATTGGAAAGCAGTATGGTCCTCTTGAAACAGAGCTAGACATAAGTAAAGACCCCAGCTTCCAGGCTGGAGTGTCGGCTCAATGGTGAAAACCTTTGGTGCACAAGCATGAGGGCACCAAAGGTTTACATTTTGTTCCAGTTTTAGATTCCAAAACAGACCAAACCCACACACTCTACTGAAGAAACCATCACTGTCACACACCCAGGCACCTCGGTGGCTTGCAGAGCTGTGACTTAGGAATGACAAAAAGCACGACAGATTATAATTGAACAATGGAACATTGTGGCCAGGGGATACTCTATCCCAGAGCCTCGAGAAGGGCCCCAAGGTGGCCTTTGCCACTACAGTGACTACAGTGTCAGAAAGTCTGTCTTCATCCCTCCAAGTCCTGGTGGCTGGAGCCTGGATGCTTCCTGGAGCCATGAAGACTTGGGAGAAGCTGGGTGACCCTGATCAAGTCACTTGGTGTCTCCTGCAATGGGCAGAGCCTCTGCCTGCAATCCCAGCCTGCAAAGGCAAAGTCAGGGGATCCCCAGAGCAAGCCGGCTAGGGAGGAGACTCACTGTATCAGGAGCTCTGGGTTTGATTGAGAGACCCTGCCTCAAATGAATAAGGAAGAAAAGCAATGGAGGACGATTCCTGATATCATCTCCAGGCCTCCACAGACACATACACACACACACACACACACACACACACACACACACACACACACACACACGAAAAACGAGGACAGGGGGAATCCCAGCTTGGTGGCTTCAGATACACCATACACCCTCCAGAACTTCAGTGGACATCCCTTCTAAAATGGAGGTGACAGTCACAGCAGGCAGGACCACGTGAGGACACAGCACACATGTGGCACACGGACATACTTACACGCATGCAAAATACTCATGCATATAAAATTTAATAAACCCTTTTTTAATTATTAAAACAAAAAAAAAACCATGAACGTAATGTGTGAAGGGTGGCTGAGGGTTCCCTCACAGCATGGCTCCAGCAGTCAGAGCAACCAACAGTGAGCACACGATGAGACGCCATCCAGGCCAAAAGGGCTGGGGTTCTCTAAAAGGAAAGGAAATCTCTATGGGATGGGCAGAAAGTTCTGGAAGGTACAGATTACGGAGTGAAACAACAGAATGCATGCACCACACAGTCCCTAGGGTCTCCTAGAAGAGACGGTTTTGGCCCTGGGTTTGCTCCGGCTTCTCTATCGTCCTTTCTAAAGAGCTCTAAGGTTGCGAAGTCCTTAACTTCAAGCAAAGGAGAAGAGGAAGCTTTTGGTTTCTGCTGCCTCTTCCTGAGCTGGGCTTCATCCTTCTACCAACACTGCCTGCATTCTCTGTTTAAATGTCAAACCAGGGAAGAAGCATCCCCGGGGGCAAGCTAGGAAGCAGATTAAAGGCCTTTTCTGATTTCTTAAGTATATTGATCTACATGTGTTTTTAAAAGTGCGGAAAATGGTACGTCATCATCACATCGGTGCTAGATATTGAAGTCATTTCATTATCTTATGGAGACTAGAGGAGAGAGTGTCAAATTGTGCTCCCGAAAGATATCCACATGTTCATCCCCAAGCCCATGGGCCTGTTGTCTCAGGTGGCTAAAGGGTTTTCAGAGCTAGGAGTCACGGCGCATGCCTTGTGAAACAAAGTCAGGGGGATGGCAAGTTCAAGGCCAGCCTGGGCTACACAGCTTGATTCTGTCCCAGAACAAGGAAAGGGGGTTTTGTAGATGTCATTATGGTATTAAAGGTCTCAAGGTGGGTGGGAGATAATGTGGCAAAACTCCTAAGGAGGATGCGTACAAGGATCATGCCGCATCCTTTACGAGCAGAGAAAGAAAAAGAACAGTCTAGACACCGGGCAAGGGGGATGGCTCGGTCAGCTGAAGTGTTTGCTTTACAAGCATGAGGCCTTGATTTTGTTCCCTAAAGCCCGTGCAAAAAGCCAGGTGTCGTGGTGCAAGCTTGAATTCTCAGAACTGGAGGGCTGGAGGGAGATGGAGACACATCGATCCCTAGGGCCCAGTGGCCAGCTCGTCTAGCCTATTGGAGGGATACCTAAGAGATCCCGTCTTGAAAACAAGGCAGATGGGCAGTTGGAGAGATGGTTCCGTGGCTAAGAGCACTGACTGCTCTTTGCAGAGGACCGGGGTTCAATTCCCAGCACCCACACAGGAGCTCACAAGCATCTGTAACTCCAGATCCAGGGGATCCAATGCCCTCTTCTGACCTCCACGGGCACTTTATACACATGGTGCACATACAGGAAGCAGGTACACACACACACACACACACACACACACACACACACACACACACAAATAAATAAATAAATAAATAAATAAATAAATAAATAAATAAATAAATAAATAAAATCAACCCAGTGTCTTTCAGGAGCTTTATCCACACTGCAGAAGGCAGCATGGCCATCAGGAGGGAAGAACTAAGGCTTTGCCATCTGGAGTAGAAAAGCCCAGAGAGGTTCACTCAGCGCAACAGTGTGTCCACAGGGCTCTGCTGGATGCCCTCAGCAGAGCCAGGCACACGGAAGGTACTAAAAACACCATGCATGAGCAACTGAGTCAGCAAACGGAAGCAAGGAGAGACAGCTTCCTGGGAGAACATCTCCAGGCGGCCTCTGGGGGAAGGCCAGGAGGCTGGGGAATGGTGGTGGTGGGAGAGAAGATCCTCTTTTTTATTATCTCTTGGGTTTGTATATTAATTGTGCAGAGCAGGGTTTCCCCCACAGCGTTTCATTACTCGAACACAATACACACCCGCCATTCCTCTTCCTCCACTGTTCTTCCTTACTTCCCTCTGCTGTACCCCGCTCTCTTCTTCTGCGCCCCAATAATTCTTTATTTTCCCCTCTGTTCTGCCCACGCTCCCTCTAAACCAGCAGTTCTGAACCTTCCTGACGCTGCGACCCTTTAATACGGTTCCTCATATTGTGGTGACCGCCCCCCCCACCATAAAAACATCTTCATTGATACCTCATAACTGTAATTTTGCTACTGTTATGGATCATGAAGTAAACATCTGATATGCAACCCTTGCAAAAGGGTCATTACACACACACACACACACACACACACACACACACAAGGGGGGCGTGTCCCATAGGTTGAGAACACCTTATAGGCACACACTGGTTGCCTTTCTGAGTCTGGCTCATTTCACTTAAACCAAGGATGCCAAAAAAAAAAAAAAAAAAAAATGCCTAGTCCATTCATCCTCCCAGAAGATTCATGATCTAATCCTCAGCTCATCCCTACTGAACATTTGGATCATGTTAAGTCTACTGGGGGTCGGGGGGGACCATGGAAATAACAAGACTAAAACCTCACCTATGGGACACAGACACCATGCTCGTCTGTTCCTACAGGTGAGCACTGTATCCCTAGGAAACGGGGGTGGGGGTGTGCGAAGGCTGGGTGGGCCTAAGTGGGGCAGAGGGTGGAGGGGGCCACAAACCACAGGCAAAAGGTGGACATCTGCCGGGCGGTGGTGGCGCACGCCTTTAATCCCAGCACTCGGGAGGCAGAGCCAGGCGGATCTCTGTGAGTTCGAGGCCAGCCTGGACTACCAAGTGAGTTCCAGGAAAGGCGCAAAGCTACACAGAGAAACCCTGTCTCGAAAAACCAAAAAAAAAAAAAAAAAGGTGGACATCTGAGTCCCAGCCTGGAAGTTCTGAAGACTCCACTCCCTTCCCTGGGCCTTGGTTTCTTCATCAGCAAAATGAGTACATTATTACCAAATTCTGTCCTAAAACCCTAGACACTTCCATCAGAGGTAAATGTGGTTCAGAACCAAATCATCTCCCCAGCACACACCACTAGGGTCTCGTGTCTCCCCAGACCACGCTGCCTGTGTCCCGTGTCTCCCTAAGACGGGGAATGGACGCTCCCATATTCTGCACATACCAAGACGGCACCGCAGACAGCTTTGGCACGTCCGCCCTCATCCTTCCCCAGTAATTTATGGCCTGGATGTGGCCCTATCGACACTTCATTACAGAGACTGACAACCACGGTAATTACGCCTTTCCGCGGCCGACTATTCATCCTCTGTATCTTCCCGGTTCCTATCACGTCTGGTCCTTTGTCAAGGACAGCTGGGCATCTTCCGGTCACGCCCCAGCTAATAGGCACAGAGCAGGAACCCGAGTCTAACAGAGGGGACTCCGGTTTCTCGTTCAACTTTCAGACGTCTCCAGAATATGATGTTTGAAACCTACCCGATGGGTGGACATAGATCCCAGACTGGACTCCTGACGCTCAAAAAGCTTGGCTGCAATCTGCCCCGGAGGGTGTGCTGAGGAAACAGCACCTGCTTTTGAGAGGACAACCACGCCCACCTGTGATAGAACAGTCTGTGTCACCGGGGTCTTTAGGAGCCAAGTCCCCTGGGACGTCTAAAGCAAGGGGCTCATGGGAAAGCTAACAAAGTGGAACTGAACCCAGATGTCAATGAACGCAAACTGCTGCCCAAAGTAGGGGGCGCTGGCTAGTGCTGGGGCTCCCCTGGACTCTGAGGTTTTTTTCAGGAGTGGATGAAATCCGCTCACACTCAGATAGCAAAGGAAAAGGAGACAGACCGAGAGAGGAGGGACGTCAAAGGCTTCCTGCTTGGAAGCCAGCACTTACCACCAGTGTGGTCCCTCAGGGCCTGCTCAGGAGTGCCTGGTGACTCCCTTTGTGCTAAAAAAAAAAAAAAAAGTCTGAGGTGCCGGGCAGTGGTGGCGCACGCCTTTAATCCCAGCACTCGGGAGGCAGAGCCAGGCGGATCTCTGTGAGTTCGTGGCCAGCCTGGTCTACAGAGCGAGTTCCAGGAAAGGAGCAAAACTACACAGAGAAACCCTGTCTGGAAAAAAATTCTAAGGCTCAGAGTAGTCAAGGGACTTTCTCTAAAGCCACACAGCGCTTGAGTGATGGTGCTGGGAACTCTACTCACTATCTCTGAACCCACACCCACACCACTCCCACCTGGGGCCCCTTCCAGCCTCTCCTCGAGGCTAATTTCATCCTTGTTGTTGTTTTGTTTTGACACGGGGTCTCTTGCAGCCCAGGCTAGCTTCAAACCCACTATGCAGCTGAGGGTGACCTTGAACTTCTAATCCTCCTGCCTCCACCTCCCAAGCGCTGTGTTTGTCATTTCTCCTGAATTTTAATCCTATGGGACAACACTTCAAAACTCCGTCCTTGCAGCCTTACCTAGCCCAGTGGTGCCGGGAGCCGGCCACAGCCAAGGGTGAGCAGGTGTGACCACCACCCCCTCTCATCTGCTTCTGCTTCTGCCTCCGCCTCCGCCTCCTCCTCCTCCTCCTCCTCCTCCTCCTCCTCTTCTTCCTCCTCTTCCTTTTCCTCCCTCCTCTCACTCCCCTCCCAACTGCTCTCACTTTTCCCGGGGCTGGAAAGCAAGAGTCTTCCCTTCAGGGGGCTGGTCCCCCGTGGAGACACTTCTCTCCACCCCCAAGGCCACACCCCCAGTCTGCGTTCTCTGTGGCATGGCTCCCGGGGTTTCCTCTCCCTCTCGCAGAATTGCCTTACTCTCCGGTTGAACAGTTGCCATGGAAATCACTTCTATTGCTCTGGGAAGACGTGAGGGCCCAGGACGTTTTGTTTTGTTTCTCCTTCTGCCTTAGACGGGCACCAGGCTCCTCCCCTCCGGGCTCCCCTCCCCTCTCCTCCCTGCTGCTGGGGAAACTCTTGGTCCAACCCTCCAAGGGGCATCCTCGCCCCAGACTCCACAGGTTCTCAGGCAGGAGCCACTCCCCAGCTTCCTGGCGCACCCTGGAGTCATGTGACTTTTCTGACCAATGAGATAGCAGCTGGCTGCCTGGGCGCATCCCGTGGCAGAGGCAGACCTGCCTCTGGCCAGGACCGGACAGCAGGTGAGAGTTGGGATGCCTAGCAAACAGCCCTGCCCCTGTGGTGGAGCAAGGAGGACCCAGCAAGCCTGGGATGGCTTTTGTTCTTTGAGACTGGAAATTCAATTCCAGTCTCAGGGGGCCAAGCTGGAGAGATGGCTCAGTGGTTAAGAACACCAGCTGCTGTTCCAGAGGACCCGGGTTCAATTCCCCAGCACCTATATGGCCGTTCACAACCATCTATCTGTAACACCAGGCCCGGGGAATATAGTGCCCTCTGGTGCAGATACTCATGTTGCCAAAACACCCATACACATAAAATAAAAGTAAAGAAGACCTCATAGGGTGACTGAGGGGGTGGAATTGATCGATATAGACCAGGCTGGAAAGTACAGGCACCCCAGCTACTCAGAAGGCAGAGGCAAGAAGGTGACAAGTTCAAGGGCTGCCTGGACTACAAGTGAGTTCAAGTCTAGCCTGGGCACCTTCTCAAAATTAAAAGTAAAAAGAGGGTTGGGGGTGTTGAGACTTGCCTTTCATGTGTGAAGGCCTGACTCCCATCATCCTCTACCCTAAAGGCCTTGGCTTACCTCGGTTGCAACTGCAGAGACCCAGGGATGGAGGGTGGGCCCTGGGCATGTATGTCCTCAAAGAAATTCAGTACAGCCTGGGACGCCTGAATGGGACTCCCACCCCGGACCTTTCCAAGTGTGTCTCTTCCTCAAAATCTACCTCACCAAGCTGCTCTAATCAGCCACCTTGATAGAATGGGGACAGCTGCACCCTTGCCTGGCCCCACAGCCTCACTCTCCCACCACCCTCTTGCAGACCGGAGCCTCAGGCACCTCTGTGGACAGCCAGTGGCCTCTCAGCTCTGAAACCACCCCATGGTGCCAGCTGTCAGGACAGACACCAGGGCCTCTGCCAGTTTGACAGACAGTGGTACCCACAAGGGTTGGAGTCAAAGCCAAAGGCTTTGCTTGACTGACAGGCCCCTGAAGACACACTCCACCACCACGTCTATCCAAACCTCTCTCACTGCCACCCACAGAGAAGCAGCACCCTCCCCAGAACCCCCCAGCCTGCCATCCATCATCCATGATGGTGGGGCAGCACAACCCTGGGATAGACAGCTCATCGCCGGCACTTGGCTTGAATCATCCAGTGCCTACACCGATCCGAACTAAGGTCTGAAAACAAGCTTGGAGAACGGCCCTAGGTGACAGGTGTCCTTACCCTCGAGAGTCTCGGGACCCTGTGGAGGTCGGAGCAGAAGCCTGGGAAGCCGTGGTCGTGGTCGGAAGGATAAAGGCTGTGTTGTTTTTCTTTAGGTTTTTTTCAAACGTCTAAGCAACACAGGCAATGTGCTCAAATAAAAGAACAAACGCCAAACAGTCCCCACCACCGCCTTGTTCTTAATTCCAACACTAATTGCCAGAGTCAAGCCCTACCACCCCCACCCCATGCATACTAAAAGAACATTTGTCAATTTCGTCGACATTCGCCTTAAAAACTTTTTTATCCGAAGGTTTCAAAACAACAGGCAATCTCTGAAGCTAGGAAGCTGGGGTTAACATCTGCTCGACTCCTACTTATTCTTCAGAACCCCCAATTCAGAGGAACTGTTCATCTAGGAAACTTGCCACACCCTCCGCAGGCATAGAGCGTCTCCTTAGTAACCTGGGAGTCTCTCCCATGTGGCCCCTTTGTCACCTTAGGTCTGCTCCGTTCCCTTCGACAGCACATTCCAGGTGTGGCACGGAAGGGCCTCGGGGAGAGAGTGCCAAAGGGGGGGGATCTATGAGCAGAGCAAGAATTCAACCCACAAACAGCTAAAAGAGGTTGGAATAAAAAAGGCTAGGACTGGCCGGGCGGTGGTGGTGCACGCCTTTAATCCCAGCACTCGGGAGGCAGAGGCGGGCGGATCTCTGTGAGTTCGAGGAAAGCCTGGTCTACAGAGCGAGATCCAGGACAGTCAGGACTGCACAGAGAAACTCTGGTCTCAAAAAAACAAAAAAAAACAAAAAAGGACTGGGAAGTTGACCCGGTCAGTAAAGTGCTGGCTGTGTAAGCATGACAACTTGTGTTTGAACCCCTGAACACAGATAAGCACTGCACGGTGGCGGACATCAGTAACATCTGCATGGGGAGGTAGAGACAGGCAGATCCCTGGGGCTCGGTGACCCTGGCCAAGTCCATGAGCTCAAGGATCAGAGGGAGAGAAAGAGAGAGGGAGAGAGAGAGAGAGAGACGCTGCCTGGAAGAACAACATGGAGGGTGATTAAGGAGACACTGACGATGACCTCTAAACACCACCCCCGTGCACACAGGTACACAGATATACACACACGCACATGAAAATAAGCAAAAAAAAAAAAAAAAAAGAGATAGAGGAAAAAGCTAGACGGCGCACAAATGTACCCTACAAGCCACTGGTGGGCTGGGGAGGCGATGACGCCCACTGGAGCCCCAGGCTGGTGGGTGTGGCCTGGAGGAAAGGCAGGTGGCACTCTGTCCTCCAGGCCCGGTAACGGGCTTCCTTCTCTTCCACCAGGATCTCAGCCAGTTCTCACAGACAAGGCGTGCAGATGTGAGCAACAATGTCAGCTGGCACCGGCTGCATGCCTGCAAAGTGGATATAGGAGTTTGGCGCCAACTGTGTGCTCACAAAGTGAAACCTGGAGGCTGGTGCCGCCTTGCCCAGTGTGAAGTAGTATGCAGCTTGAGAAAGGGGCGGGTCACCACTGATCATAAGAACAGAGGAGTCACCCAGACACTATGCTAAGGACGAGAGCAACCTCATAAAGGACACCGAGATCATGACCCCACATATATACAATTCACAAAGAGATCAGGGACAAAAAGCCAGAACAGCAAAAGAATGAGGAACGCCAGGCTCAGAGGGCGTCTTTCTGAGAAGAGAAAGAATCAGGTTGGAGAAGGGCACAGAGAGGGCGTAAAAGAACAAAAGACACACAGCAATCGTCCAAATGGGAGTCATCTTTGGAGAACGGGACATTATTAAGGGTTATGTTAAGGGGAAGAGAGCATACAGTGGTCACCATATACACGTCACCCTTTTGCTATTAATACCAGGGTCTCACTCTGTAGTCCAGGCTGGCCTGAACTTGCTATATAGATCAGGCTGACCTTGAATACACAGAGATCCACCTGCTTCTGCCTCCTGAGGTCTGAGATTGAAGGTAAGCCAACCGTGGCTGGTTTCTTTCTTTCTTTTTTCTTTCTTTTTTTTCTTAACTAAGGAGACACGGTACCTGGCCCTCCAAATAAAGTTGTATTCCCGACATAAAGATGGTTTTGTATCTATTCAAGCAAGTAAAATAAGCTACACATTTATATGGGTATCCATGCACTAATCCGCATCATGAAGAGCTTCTGGAACAGTCTATAGTGAAGAGCATATCCCAGCTGTCCAGGAGACCATCCCCGACCCTCTGCATCTGGCTGCATTTGAGATAAGAAGGACATTCAAATGCAAACAGATGCGCTGAGGTCTATTTAGAACATTCTAGAAATGGAAGCACCATCAGCAGTAACGGGAGGGTGGGGGGTGATGACCGGCCCGGCAGGGCTGCGGTACTCAATTAATCCTTAATGTGTTTGGGGGGCTTTCTCCCTGCCGCTGGGTCATTTACTAATGCGGGGACTCACTCCTTCCCTCCGCCTTCAGCACATCCATCACCATGGAGATGGGGAGTGACTCAGAGATCATAAATAAAAATAATCCGACTGCACACGCCACCACACGCCACCTGGATGTGATGCCAATCCATTTTTTTTTTTCATTCTGAGAGCTCATGGGAACTTGAATGATGGACACCTCCCAAGAAACAGAAGCCACTGGGCACCCACTGAGAGCCAAGGTGACACCCAGGGACATATGTACTTCCCACTAACTCTTACCAACTGCGGGGGAATGGGGGTCGTGCGGCTTGCGTGCGTGTGTGCTTGTGTGTGGTACTGGGGTGAACCCAGGGACTCGTGCATGCTAAGAAGTGTTCTACCACTGAGCTACATCCTCCTCAGCCCTGTTTTTACTTTGTATTCCCAGAAAAGTCTCCCTTAAGTTGCCTGGACCAGCCTCAAACTCCCTCTATAATCCAGATAAGTCTCAGTTTGTCAATATACTCTGCTCTGGGAACTGCTGAGGGTGTACATAACCCACCTATGAGTATCCAAGTGGGTCCCTTGCCAACCCAGGAGCTCCATGACTTGACACTCAAGGCCTCCCCAGACCTGTCCTTGCCAGATGAATCCAGGTACCAGTAGGCATGGACATGGGGTGTCCAAGAACAGGGAGTCCCACAGTCACAAAGTCCCTCCCCTCTTCACCCTTCCACCATCCTGGGCTGCGTGTGGCAAGTGAGCCAGAACTGAGCTGGGGCTGGGCTATCAGCTTGCTGGATCTGGCTTTATCTTGGCTATGTGTGGCACTGGCTTCTATTTATGACATTGGTCTGCTCTTAAAATAAGTGTATTTAAGTAAGAGCAGGTGGGGGTGCTGGAGATGGAACCAGGGCTTTGCACACGCTAGACAAGCATTCTGTCTCTCCCCTAGACCCCAGCCCACTTTCCACTCCTTGATTTTGAGGGAGAGCCTCCCTACGTTGCCCATGCTGGTCTCGAATTTATGATCCACCTGCCTCAGCCTCCTGAGTAGCTGGGATGATGCCAGGCCTGACTCTATTTCTAAATACATTCTTTTTAATTAAGCGTTCTTCTTTTGGGGGGGGGGGTTGGGGATTTAGCTCAGTGGTAGAGCTCTTGCCTAGCAAGCACAAGGCCCTGGGTTCAGTCCTCAGCTCTGGAAAAAAAAAAAGAAGAAGAAAAAGATTTCTTTTTTTTTTTAAATATGTATGAGCATGTATTTCTGCATACCATGTGAATGCCTGGAGCAAGCAGAGGCCAGAAGGGGGCGTCAGATCCCCTGGAGCTGGAGTTACAGGCAGTTGTGAGCCACCCAACAAAGAAATGAAAATCAGGTCCTATGCAAAAGCAACAAGCACGCTTTCTTAACCGCTGAGCCATCTCTCCAGCCCCTAAATAGAAAATTTTAATAGCAGGAGAATACTTCAAATAAGGCAAAATAATAATAATTAATGATGATGATGATGATGATGATGATGATGATGATGATAATATCATGAAGTCAGCCCAGGAAAAGCCAAAGGTGGAAAATATAGCAACTGGGGTTGGAGAGATGGCTTAGCGGTTAAGAGCACTGACTGCTCTTCCAGAGGACCCGGGTTCAGTTCCCAGCACCCACATGGCAACTCACAACTGTCTGTAATCCCAAGATCTGACACCCTCACACAGAGATACATGCACACAAAACACCAATGCACATAAAATAAAAACAATTACATATATATATATAGCAACTGATGCCTATGGCTCCTGAGACCTGAGCGATGGCCTCAGGCATCTCTCTCCACCTCAGCTGAGCCAGCAGCGGCTGCCACCTGTGGAATCTAAAGTCTCACTCTGCTGTAATTACAAAGGCAGAAGACCCTCCCTCTCCACAGGTCCTTGGATCCTCCTGTCTCCATGTCCTCTCGATGATGTAACCGAAACTCAAGGAAACAGGCTCACAGTTTGAGGGGGATCCAGTCCACATCGGTGGGAAAGTGGTGGTGGTGGGGGCAGGAACTGAGCCAGCAGGTGACCCTAGGCCCGCAACCAGGGAGTAGCATGCCCCCAAGGACCCACTCTCTCCAGCAAGGCTCCACCTCCTAAAGGCCCCCACAACCTTCTGAAACAGCGCCACCTGCTGGAAACCAAGTGTCCAAACACCCAAGCCTGCGGAGGACTGAAAAATAGACAGATGAATCTCTCCCACGCACCTGCTCCTGAATAACCAGTCAGAGGCTTAATATTAATTATAAACTCTTTGGTCTATGGCTCTGGCTTATTGCTAACTTGCTCTTTTATCTTAAATGAGCCCATTTCCACTAATCTATGTATCACCACGTGTCTTGTGGCTTTACCTGTGTTCCATTATATCTTGCTCACCCCACCCCACCCCCCACCCCCAGCAGTGCTCAGTGTCTCCCCTGACTCCATCTTCCTTCTCCCTGTATCTTTGCTAGGATTTCTCATCTGGCTAGAACCTGTCTAGCTATAGGCCAGAGCAGCTTCTTTATTAACCAATGGTAGCAACACATATTCACAGCGTACAGAAAGATCACCCCACGGCAGGGGACGCATGACATCTAAACACAATAGGTCACTAAAGGATCAGGGGCTGGGATTTAAAGTGACCCCAAACTCAGTTATTGGATATTCTGTCCGTGATGGTTAACCTTGACTGTCAATTTGACACAATTAAAGTCACCTGGGCAGGGAGTTGCAATAAGGGATGTCCAGACAAGGGTAATGTGTGGGCATGTCTGTGGAGAACATGTCTTAGGTTAACTGGTGTAGCAAGTTGAGGTTTGGGTTCCCAACTGTATAAAAGAGCAGAAAGTAAGCTGGCTGTAAGCATGCAGGCAGGCATTCTCTCTCTGCTCTCGATTGTGGTTGTGATGTGACTAGCCACGTCAAGTCCTGCCTTGACATCCCTTGACACAATGGTGAACTGTGACTGGGAATTGAGAGTTAAAATACACTGTGTCTCCTCTAGGTCACTCTTGTTGGGATGTTTTGTCACAGCAACAGACAGGACACTGTATTCATGTTACTTTGTAACTGTGATCAAACACTTTAACCAAAGGCCACTTAAGAGGGTAAGAGGTTTCACAGGTTTGTTTTAACTCACGGTTCTAAGTTGTTCACCATGGAGGGAGTTAGGGGGAGAACTCAAGCAAAATACTTGAAGCAGAAACCACAGAGGATGCTGCTTGCCGGCTGCTTCATAGGCTCAGCTAGCTTCCTAATACAGCCCAAGGCCACCTGCCTAGGGATGGTGCCACCCACAGTGGGCTAGGCTCTCCTGCATCCACTAACAATCGTGGCACTCCCCCACAGACATGTCCACAAGCCAGGTGACTATAGGCTGTGTCCAGGGGACAGTCAAAACTAATTGGGCAGCCATTATTCTAGGACAACAAAATACAGAGGAGGATGTAGGTTTTACACGGATGTCTCAGCAGAGACCCATGACAGTGAATATCTATAAAGAGTTCAGGAACCCGGTGATGGCATTTGGGGAGGGGGGGTGCGTTTCTTACTGATGTGTGGAAAGGCTCGGATGAAATGTCAAGTGCAAGCAGCTGCCGTAGCCATGGTTTCTGAGTCTTTCCTCTCACTGGGGTGTGGCGCATCCTTTCTGGGAGTGAGTGGCAGATGAGTGCTTGGGTGAGGAGGGATGCTGCCTTCCTCTCCAACCCGTCAGAGCTTCATTAACAGTCACACAGCCGCAGAAGTCAAGGATAATTGGGAATTATCAACTTGACTTTTTGAGATTATAATAATTACTACTACGGAAGGTGCAAAGGAAAAATACTTGCATATTGTTGGAGGAGATGTCAACAGATAATTCTTTCTGAAAGTTAATTTGGCAACGAGGATCAAAACATTGAAACATAGTCATATCCTTAGCCCAGGAAGTATTCTCCTAACTTAAGAATTTGTAAGAAATAATAAGAAAGTTCACTGCCACACACCTAAGGCATTGAAACCCAGAAATGACCTAGATACACAAAAATAGAGGCTTAAAGTGTGCCCTTGAAATGAAGCACTATACAGCCTTCAAAAATCACACTTGAAGAACATTTAAAAACAGGAGTGTGGCCAGAATATCATGTAGCATAAGAAAAAAAGACATGTGAGCCTTCAGAATTAGGAAAAGCATTGCAGGAATATGAGTGTTCGTGTCTGTGAGTGTGTGTGTGTGTGTGTGTGTGTGTGTGTGTGTGTGTGTGTATCTGTCTGTCTGTCTCTCTCTGTGTGTCTGTCTGTCTCCGTGTGTGTGTGTGTGTGTGTGTGTGTGTCTATCTGTCTGTCTGTCTCTGTGTGTGTGTCTATCTGTGTGTGTATGTGTGTGTGTATCCATCTGTCTTTGTGTGTGTATCTATCTGTGTGTGTGTGTGTGTGCGCGCGCGCGCGCGCGCGCGCGCTCTGGTCTCTGCAGACAATGTGCACTCTGTGTGTACGTGTGTGTGTGCATGTGCGTGAGTGTGTGTGTGTGTGTGTGTGTGTGTGTACATATGCACATGCCTGCAGAGGCCAGAAAAGAGTGTCAGATCCCCTGGAGCTGAAGTCACAGATGGTTGTGAGCCACCATGTGGGTGCTGGGAACTGAACTTTCATCCTCTGCAAGAGCATCCAGTTCTCTTAACCATTGAGCTGTCTCTCCAGACCCTATTTTTAAGTCTTTGCACGTTTCTATAGTCTCCAAATTTTCAACAGTTCTCTTAAAATCAGAGTCAGGGGGTCCTAAGGGTGAAGTTTATGAAAGTCCCATAGTTTGGCTTTTAACATTCTCTCTGAGTTTGTTTTTGTACACCAGGGAACAGCTTTGGCTTGTGGCTCAGTGGAAGTTAAGAGTCAGCAGGGAGGCTTGGAACCAAAGCCAGCCCAATCAGCACCCCAGTGAGTGGGCTTGCAATACCGCCAACACCCACCAGGAGGCAGTGTCGCGCCACACGCGGCGCTCACCTGCTGGATGCTCGATTCTCTCCCTCTCTCTGTAGACCCCTGTTGATGCAACAGTATCAGTGCTAGGAAGACTAAAGACAAGGCATTTTCAGGTCCCTGTTGGGTACTTCCCAGGGACATGTAAAGAAACATCTATTTGTTCCAAACCGAGAGGGCACCAACAGATCAAAGAAAGATTCTGTTTATTAGATGGGTTTATTCGCGTTCTTGACAGAAGCATGGGAGACACCAAGGCAGCGCGCCACCAGAAGTCCCAACTCATCTGTTGTTCACCTCGGTTGCAAGCTCTGGAGGGGAGAGGCCGGGCGAGGAGCCTTCTGCGGGTCTCAGGAGCCCGGGCACCTCCTCCCTGCACGTGAGAATGTTATCACAACTGCTCTGATTTGAGATGGGGATGTTCACGTCCAAGCTCGAGGAAAACAGCCACAGCACAGTCCTCCAGCAACAAAGTGTGGGCTCTGAGCTGCCCGGGCAACGGAAGAGGCTTGGCACTGACTGTGTGCTCTCACCCAGGAACCGAGGGCACACACTGGCAAGGGGCCACCTGCAATGAGACAGCGTGTTTCTATCCATCAGTCCTCAGAGCCGATTTGGCACCCACCGTGTGCCAGACCCCAGAAATACACAAAGGACTGGAGTGCTCAGCTCGAGCACTGAGTAAGGACATAGCGTGCCCACCAGAGCCCGGGAGGCGGGGCCATCCCAGCTTATCAATTAACGGAAAACAGAAGAAGTCCCTGAACATGAGGTGGGTTGATGGGGGGGGCCAGGGCGGGAGGGGGGGTACACCTGCAACTCCAACCAGTCTAAAAAGGATGTGCACTGGGCAGCAGTGGCGCAAGCCTTTAATCCCAGCACTCGGGAGGCAGAGCCAGGCAGATCTCTGTGAGTTCGAGGCCAGCCTGGTCTATAGAGCAAGATCCAGGACAGACACCAAAACTACACATAGAAACCCTGTCTCGAGGAAAAAAAAAAGTGGGGGGGAGATGTGCAAAGGGCACTGAGGGAACCAGACTGGATGGAACCAGAACTCAATATGGAGTCTGGCTCTAGGCGTCACCTTATTCCCTTGAGTCAGGGTCTCTCACTGAACCTGGAGCTAAACTGGGGCCAGCAAGCCCCAGCTTGCCTCCACCAACCCACAGTAACAGGGGCCACAGATGTGCATGGCCACACCCAGATATTTTTCTCCATAGATGCTGGGAATTTGAACTCACGTCATTACGCTTGTGCCGAAAGCACAATTACTCACAGCCTCCATGCGTGTTTTTTTTTTTTTTTTATCTTTATTACACAATCATGTCACACATCATGACAGGCGATCGTACTCTGACAAATGTCCTTACAGGACATCATGGAGTGTGTCTACACAAAATGAGATGGCCACTGCACAGGACCACAGTCACACATGCATGCAGACCATCGTGGGCTGAAATGTCCCTACCCGGAGCCTGACTGGGTGTGGCTATGGTAGAACGTTGGTTACCAGCTCGATCACACAGCCCTCAACTGGTGGTTTTTCCTCCTTCTCAGATAGCCTGTTTTACTTCCTTCTACTCCAAAACAAATTACCAGCACACAGCCAGGCTCCACTTGGGCAAGTTACCACAGCAAGCTCAAAAAGAGGGACCCAGGATGGGAAGACTACTCAGTGGGTAAAGCGTTTGCCCCAAAATAGGAACACTTGAGTTCAGTGTAAAATGCGGGAACAGCAATGCAGTCTGTAGTCCATCTTCAAGATGTGGCAGAGGCTTGCCGACCCTGGAGACAGGCAGATCTGTGGCACTCACTGCCGGTCAGTCTGCTCTATCAACAAGCTTCGGGTTCAGTGAGAGCCACTGTCTCAAAAAGTAAGTAAGGCAGATGGCTGGAGAGATGGCTCAGCAGTTAAGAGCACTTGCTTCTCTTCCAGAGGACCCAGGTTCGATACCCAGCGCCCACAGGGCAGCTCACAACCATCTGTAACTCCAGTTCCCAGGTACCTGATGCCCTCTTCTGGCCTCTGTGGGCACCAGGCACACATGGTGCACAGATATACATGAAGGCAAAACACCCATACACAGAAAATAAATAAATCTTGGGCCAGGCAGTGGTGGCACATGCCTTGAATCCCAGCACTCGGGAGGCAGAGCCAGGTGGATCCCTGTGAGTTTGAGGCCCGCCTGGTCTACAGAGCGAGATCCAGGACAGGTGCCAAAACTATACAGAGAAACCCTGTCTTGAAAAACAAATAAGTAAATAATAAATAAGTCTTTTAAAAAAAATTTAAGTAAGGTATATAATGATAAAGGAAGACACCTGTAGTCAACCTGTGGCTTCCACAGGAATGTGCACATACATGCACACACCCACATGAACATATATACGCCACACACACACACACACTTACATTTTCAGTGTGACCCCAGGGGTTACTACTATACACAATCTCATTTCCAGGACAAACACAGGCCTGGGAGTGGGGGGGCGGGGGCAGCCACGGCTTACCCCATCATCCCCTACCATCTCTCTCTTCTCACACTATAGAGGGTGAGGAGAGACAGCTCATGACCCCTGGAACCCTGATGAGACAATGTCCCTTTAGGAAATGGCAGAGCTGGAGGGAACTCGGAACTTGAGCGGCGTTGCCAAGGTTCCTTATGCTTCTACCCCTTTCTCGAAATTTACCATCCCGCTGGGCGGTGGTGGCACACACCTTTAATCCCAGCACTCGGGAGGCAGAGCCAGGCAGATCTCTGTGAGTTCGAGGCCAGCCTGGTCTACAGAGTGAGATCCAGGACAGGTACCAAAAGTACCCAGAGAAACCCTGTCTCAAAAACCATCATGCCTGATGCAAGCAAGTGTGTATGCATTCTAGAGAACCTAAAGTGACTGCCTAATTCCCAGATGCCCGCATCTCTCCTTTAGTCTCAGGAAAGTGATAGTTTTCATTCATCGGTTTAGGAAGCAGAGTGTCATCTCCTCCCTGTCCCCGCCCCACAAGCCATCTTGATGAGCCACTGTGCTGAGGAACCAGGGACACAGGTAAAGAGCTCATGACCAGGCCCCAGGCCCCAAGCCCCACACAGGATCCAGCTTTCTCCCTCTCTCTAATCTTCAAGGAAAAAAAAAGTCATTGAAATGCATCTGCGCCAGGGAAATAGAAGGGCCGTCTGCCTGGCTCCACAAAGGCCCCGCGTTTGTCACCCTGCTTTTTGTAGCCAAAAAAAAATTCATTATTTTTCCTGGCACCGGTGATGGAAGGTGAAGCCGTGAGGAGACCTGGAAGTTACTGGAATTCCGCACCACAACACTGGGTAGCCGCACCTGGCCCGAGGCGGTTGCCAAGCTTCTAAACGCTAAGTGGTGAGGCCAACCTGAGGGACGCGCCAAGGAACAGTAAATAGACTCAGAGGTGGATCTTGGAGCCTGGGGTCCCCGCAGAAGGCGGGTCTGGCTTCCAGGCTACTGAAGCAAGAGGAAACCGCAGGAGCCGCAGAGAATCCAATTAATTCCATCAGCCGGTAAAAAACATTCCAGCTCGCTAGTTAAAAAGGTAGGGAAAGTTCCGAACAGTCTCTCCTAAGCAAACCCCCAGCCGCCGCCGCGTAGGAAGATTGCCAGGGTAACAAAATAAACAGAGCTCAGGAACATGCAGGAGGGATGCTGATCTTAGCTCCCCACTGCTGTGTGATACCCAGGAAACCTTTGCCCTCTCTGAGCCTCCTTTTCCTTTCTTTCTTTCTTTCTTTCTTTCTTTCTTTCTTTCTTTCTTTCTTTCTTTCTTTTTCTTTCTTTCTTTCTTTCTTTTTACTTAATTTTAAAGCTTTAAATGTTGAATAAATGAAATGTTTCTGTGTATCAAACATCAAAAGATAGAAGGGTCTGGAATGATCTCTCCCTTCCTCCACTCTCTTGTCGCCCCCAAACTCCCAAGAAACAACCTATGCTATCGGATTGTTTGTTTTGCTTTTGAGGCAGGGTCTCACATAACTCAGGCTGGCCTCCAATTTGCTACATAGCTGAGGATGACCTTGAACTCCTGATCCTCTTGCCTTCACCTCCATGCCTGGTTTAAACAGTGCTGGGGATGGAACCCAGCATGCTAGGAGAGTGCTCTCCTGAAAAACCATACCCCTATCCTGATGTCTGGCTTCTCTTGAAAACCTAAATCTTTTAGCCCTTTCAAGGACTTGCTCCCAATGACCTGACTTCCTCTCATTAGGTCCCACTTCTAATGACTTGACTTCCTCCCATTAGGTCCCACCCCCTAACGACCTGACTTCCTCCCATTAGGTCCCACTTCTAATGACTTGACTTCCTCCCATTAGGTCCCACCCCCTAACGACCTGACTTCCTCCCATTAGGTCCCACCCCCTAACGACCTGACTTCCTCCCATTAGGTCCCACCCCCTAATGACCTGACTTCCTCCCATTAGGTCCCACCCCCTAACGACCTGACTTCCTCCCATTAGGCCCCACACCTCCAATCACCTGACTTCCTCCTGCTAGACACACACCCCTTCCAATGACCTTTCCCCGGGCTCGGCATCCAGTGGTCTAACCTCCTCTCACTAGGCCCCACCTGCTGAAGGTTCCATTCCCAGCCCTAACCACAGCCTGGGGACCAAGCTTTCTCCACACCACTGACATTCATTTTCAAAATGAAGGACTGTGGCAGTCAGAAGAGACAGAATGGGACAGCCACCTGCCTGACACCTTACCTTGCCACTAACAATGGAGGGTTGGGGTTCAGACAGGGAGCCCTGGGTCACTCTGATGCTAGGACAGGCTCCAAATGCCCAACACAACACTTTAAAAGAAATCACAGATCTCTCTCTCTCTCTCTCTCTCTCTCTCTCTCTCTCTCTCTCTCTCTCTCACACACACACACACACACACACACACACACACACACACACACAAGCCAGATGGCTTTTTTTTTTCCACTATGTGGAATAGGAAGGCCTTACTCCAACCCAGGCTGACCTTGAACCCCAAACAAGACAAATAGAGGAAAATCTCCAGAACAAAAGAAAAAGATGAAGGGGGCGGGCGGGGGGGGGGGGGGGGGGGGCGGGGGTGTTGGCCAGGCTCCTCCATGTCACTGTTTTCTAGATGCTTCTGTATGGCTCTTGTTTTTACCAAGCACATCCATTATGCTCAGGGAGGGCAGTTGGTGCAGACATTATGTAAGGAAGAACAGAGCTCAAGCTGGGGAGATGACTGTCCCCACCAATGTAAGAACCTGTGAGCCTGTGGTGCCCAAAGCCACAGGCTAATTCTTGAGAGCAAAGGCGTTATTTGGAAGAGAGAGAAGGAAAGAGTGATTTTAAGTGGAAAACTGCCGGGTAAAAGCCTCCCCTGCTGGGAGCTGCTCAATTCATTCATTAAGGATGAAACAGACTCCAATCTACAGCATCCCACAGGGACAGGAGGCTGGCTGACTGTCTCTCCGAGGTGCTCACAGAATGGCTCCTTCAGAAGCCCCTCCCTGAATCTTAGCAGGGTCCCGGGTCACAAAGACACATGCCTCCAGGGATCAGAAGGCAACAGCAAGTGAAGTCTGGGGACCAACGTATGATGCTTGAATATTAAATTCACGGGGCCACACCTCCCCTCTGTACTGGGGATACCATTCTGTGGAAATACCTCCAGTCTTGGACAGAGTTTGGGGAACAGAGAACGGCTTGTCTAGCCTGAGGGAAGCTACAGGGGAGGGCTATTATAAACGGTAACTTGGGGGAGTAGCTTTGGCAAAGTGGGGATCCAATGCTTTGCATAAAAGGGGTGCATACTAGCCCACTGTACCCCACCTCTGTGGGAACATAAGGCTATACTTCATAGCTTTCCCTGGTTCCACACATATCCAAAATTGAAGTACTCAGGAGCAACTGTCCAGTGGACCCGTTTTTTTAACCCCAGACAATCCGTAAGCAAGACAAAACACACCCCTGGTCCAGTCTGAGAGGCACCATTTTGTGTCTGATGCTAAAAAAGGGTAGGGATGAGGATGACAGATTACCAGAGAAAATGCTGGAGACACATCAGCCTGCTCCCTGACCTTCCTCTGGTTTGAGAGACGCTCCACAGCTTCACGCAGCGTTAAAATCCATGAGTAAAGTACTTGCCACACAAGCATGAGTACCAGAGTTCGATCCCCGGAACCCATGTAAAAAGCCAGGCAGGATGCTGTGTGCTTTTAGTCCCAGTACCGGGAAGACAGAGAAAGGACCATTCCTAGGGCTCATGGACTAGCCTGCTTCCCCTAATCAGCAAGTCCCCAGTCCTAGCGAGACCCTGTCTCAAAAAGCAAGGTGGGCGCTGGAGAGATGACTCGGCCATTAACAGCACTTTCTGCTCTTGGCAAAGGACCCAGGTTCAGTATCCAGCACCCACATGGTGACCTACAACCACCTGTGACGTCAGTTCCAGGGGATCTGACACCCTTGCCTGGCCTCCATGGCCTCCTGAACATATGTGGTACCCAGACAAAAATGCAGGCAAACACTTATACACAAATAATTTTTGTTTTTGTTTTTCGAGACAGGGTTTCTATGTGTAGCTTTGTGCCTTTCCTGGAACTCGCTTTGTAGACCAGGCTGGCCTCGAACTCACAGAGATCTGCCTGCCTCTGCCTCCCGAGTGCTGGGATTAAAGGCATGCGCCTGCGCTGCCGCCGCCGCCGCCGCCGCCGCCACCACCACCACCACCACCGCCCGGCACAAATAATATTTTTTAAAGGTGGATGGCGCCTAAGGTTCATCTGGCCCCCAAACATGTGTACAAATGATGATGATGATGGTGATAGTAATAATAATAATAATAATAATAATAATAATAATAATAATACAAAATGAATCCATTGCATAGTGGTACAGCTAATTACAATCTGATTTCCATACACGTGGGGAGGAGCTAGCATGCTGGTGATTTAGGAACTGCATTCAGTCTTGAAATCTAGGGTATAAGGTCATGGTATATATGAGTTCATGTCCCAGGAAATGCCACCAGTGGGCACTGTGTTGGCTAGTTTTATATCAATTTGATATACGTTAGGGTCACCTGAGAGGAAGGAACCCCAATTGAGAAAATGCCTCTGCAAATTAGGGCTGTAGCAAGCCTGTAGGGCACTTTCTTAACTAGTGGTTGATGGGGAAGGCCCAGCCCATTGTGGGTGGGGCCACCCCTGGACTGGTGATACTGGGTGCTATAAGAAAGCAGGCTGAGCAAGAGACAGGGAGCAAGCCAGTAAGCAGCACTCTTCCATGGCTTCTACATTAGTTCCTGCCTCTGAGTTCCTGCCCTGTTTGAGTTCCCGCCTTGGCTTTCCTCAACAGACTGTGATTCAGAATAATAAACCCTTTCCTCTGCAAGCTGCTTTTGGTCATGATGTTTCATCACAGCAATAGAAACCCTAAGACAGGCAACTTCTCTGTGTCTTTTGCTTAAATATTAAAGCCTGTCCCATCAGACATTGCTATTGTTTTAATGAGTATTCGTTGTACCATGGGATGGGTTCTGGCTGATAGTCTCATTCAAGTCTATATGTGCTTGTCTGTATTCACCTCATTACCCTTTCCTGGCTCTTTGCATCCCTCTCCCAAAGTTTCCCTTCCTACTTTCATATTGTGTGTGTATGTGTGTGTGTGTGTGTGTGTTATGGGATATTTGTACACTGAGTGAAAGTGTATTCCTGTGATTGGTGTAATAAAAAGTTGAGGAGTCAATAGCTAGGCAGGAGGGATAGGTGGGATTTTCAGCGGAGAGAAAGGAAGAGGAGGAGAATCTATGTGCACAGGAGAAGCCAGGAGACACAGACCAAGTCAGAGGTACAGAATGAAAGGTAAAAGGCTACGAGTTAATTTAAGATACAAGAACTAGTTGGGAACAAGCCTAAGCTATAGGCCAAGCTTTCATAATTCATAAAAAGTCTCCATGTCATTACTTGGGAGCTGGCTGGCGGGACAGAGAAAGACTTGTTACATGTACGTGCATGTGTGTATGTGTCTGTGTGTGTGTGTGTGTGCGTGTGCATGTGTGTGTGTGGTGTGTGTGTATGGTGTGTGTGTGGGTGGTGTGTGTGTGTATGGTGTGTGTGTGTGTATGTGTGTGTGTGTGTAGCATACACATAGGACAGAAAGCACATGATTTCTCCATCAGAAATGTCAGAGCCACTAAGGCCACCTAGCACACAATTTCCATCCTAGAGGGCCAATGGAGCATCAGGCTTACACAGAAGAGGAACACAGAGAGGCCATAAATGTCCGTGACCAGTGCCAAATGAGGCAGTAAGCCTCAGGGATCCTCCCATCTCGGCTTCCCCGGCACTGGGATTACAAGCACATGTCACTCACCTGGCTTTTCTTTTCTTTCTTTCTTTCTCTTTTTCTTTCTTTCTTTTTTTAATTTTTCAAGACAGGATTTCTCTGTGTAGTTTTGGTGCCTGTCCTGGATCTCACTCTGTAGATCAGGCTGGCCTCGAACTCACAGAGATCTGCCTGCCTCTGCCTCCTGAGTGCTGGGATTAAAGGCATGAGTCACCACCATCCAGTGTCCTTTTCTCTCTTTTAACGTGGATTCTGAGGTTTGAATTCAGGTCCTCATGATTATGGAATAAACACCCTAGCTCATTAGGTCTCAAAAGGCCACATCAGAGGTGGCAAGCAGTCTTGTCCTGGATCTGCAGCCATATTGCTAAAGCATCAGTCCCTGGGAACCAGCCAGAAGATTCTGTTAGTAAGCGCAGCCCAGAGCCTGCACAGCCAGTGATGTGCTGCCTCTCAGCTCCTGGAGACACGCGTGTCCACACGGGGCAGGGGAGGGGGGGGGGAATACCATAAGTGCACCACTGAGTCCATAAATAAGCAGGACTGATGATCTCTTCCCCGGGCCATTATCCAGCCCGTTCGTCTTGGTTTCTCTGCCCGAGTAACGGGCAGATGTCATTGCCAACGGGTCCCTAGGGGTTGATTACAGACTCCATTACGAAGGGTTCCAAAGACACAGCTCCATTCCGAGTCTTGAAGCATTTTTCAAACCGAGGAAAGAGAATTTCATTTAAAAGACCAACGGCCACGAGTAACCTCACCATTGGGTTCCAATTTGATCCCGTTGGCAAACGCCAAGCATTCCGAAGGTTGTTCACGTCTCCGGCTTTTGTCTAATTACCTCACCTGTGACAATTACTGCCGCGTGCAGCAGACATGGAAAACAGGAGCTGTCTGCCAGACAGCCCGCGGCTCGCAGATGGGGCCCCTCAGAGACGCATCACTCCACGGACATTATCAGACACCGACACTGTCGGAACCTGCGGCACACTCCAAATGCAGGTTCAAGACAGAAGAGGCACCTGTTCCCGTGGGAGACAAAGCACTGAGAATAGCCAAGTAAGATCATTCCAGAAAGTGGTAAAGGCCAAAGAAGAGAGTTAAGCTGCGTCACAGGGTGATCCCATAAGCCTGATGGGAAAGAAGCCACGCCCTTCCTTTACCTGGACTCTGTGTGTGTGTGTGTGTGTGTGTGTGTGTGTGTGGGTGTGTGTGTGTGTGTGTGTGTGTGTGTGTGTGTTTCGAGACAGGGTTTCTCTGTGTTGTTTTAGTGCCTGTCCTAGATCTCGCTCTCTAGACCAAGCTAGCCTCAAACTCACAGAGATTCTCCTGGTTCTGCCTCCCAAGTGCTGGGATTAATGGCCTGAGCCACCACCGACCGGTATTTTCTTCTTCCTACAATACCATGTACACCCAATCTGCATAGTGCATGCTGTTCCTCTTCTGATTGGCTGAGGTGTTGGACGTCCATTCTGATTGGCTGAGGTACCGAGCATCCAGTCTCATTGGTCAAAATGTTGCTGTTGATTGGTCCATGCTTCCTTATACGTTTGTTAAAGGTACAAAGACATCCTGTTGTTAAGGTTACAAAGATGTCCTGTGGACTGAGCCTATATCCGCTGGCTTTCCCCAGGGCTTCTCCTCAAGCAGACTTCAGGTGTCATTGTGACCGTGCAGAAAGACTTTTACCAGCCATCCAGCCCAAGAAGCTGCCACACTGCCCACCTATCTGTTTCGTTTTATCTTATCAACAGGCGTATTCCAAGACGGTAGCAAAGCTACCATCCCCCATCCCATGCTCCTCTGTCCTGAGGTTCCTCCCAGCAAGAAGTGCGGTCCGTGTATGGATTTCTGGGTGCTTTGACTGTTAAAGTGCATTTGTTCACAGGTACCTGGGTGACTTTGGGTGACTTGGTTCTCAGAGGTCACACCACTCCCCTCTCACTGGTGCCTAGAGGGCGCCATGCTGTAAGGAAACCCAGCAGCAAGCAGAAGCCACTTGAAGACACTAACTCCCTGGGGTCAACCCAGCCCAAGGACCAAACACAAGTGGGCCAGGCTTTGGTGACTTTGTCCCCAGCAACCTCAGAGCCCTCCAAGTGAGGTACAGGCAGAGGGAGGCAGAAACCAGGCTCCCCGCTGTGCTATGCCCACATCTGACCCCACAGAATCTGGTAGCAGCAGAAAGAAAATGGTGGCTGTATGGTGCAAAGTTTGGAGGCAATTTTCCCAGCAGCCCCATGATAAGCACAGCCTCAACACCATGAGGGTCACCTCACCAGCTGGTCCACTTCCTGTTCCCCCCCACACAGACCGGTCCAGAAACTACTTCCTGATCAAAGAGGAAAGTAATGGTAGAACCATGGGCAGCTCAGAGACTTGCTGTCAGTGTGGCCTTCATTACTTTCTCATAGCATTAGGAAGAGGAGGAAGGGGGTGGGAATCACCCCTGCTTCCTCCCACATAAGCAAGCAGAGCTCTTCAAGGTCTGGAGACAGATGGCAGGACCTGACACAGGCATCACCTGACCCTACGTCACTGTTGCTGTGAAGTACAAGGCTTGAATCTCTGCATGCTTCTTATTTGCTTTGTTTTTGCTTTTAGATTTTTACTGCTGTTGTCTGAGACAGGGTCACTCGACATAGCCCTGGCTGTCCTGGAACTCACTATGTAGGCCAGGCTGATCCCAGACTCACCGAGATCCACCTGCCTCTGCTTCCCACGTGCTGCAATTAAAGGTGTGTACTGCCATGCCAAGCTACTTATCTGATGTGTATGGGTGTTTTGCTTGCACGTATGTATCTGAAACCATGTGTGTGCCTACTGCCTGCAGAAGTCAAAACAGGGCATCAGATCCCCTGGAACTGGAGTTATGGTTGGTTGTGAGCCTCCAAATGGGTGCTGGGCATCGAACCTGGTTCTCTGCGAGAGCAACAAGTGTTAACCACTGAGCTATCTCTCCCATATCTCCATCCATAGATGTATTTATTTTATGTGCGGGTTGCTTTACCTACATGTGTGCATATGCACCACCTGCATGCAGTGCCCACAGAAGTCAGAAGAAGGCATCAGGTCCTCGGGAGCTGGAGTAACTGATGGTGGTGAGCTTCCATCAGAGAGCTGGGGATAGAGCCTCGGTCCTCTGCAAGAGCAGCCAGTGCGCTTAACCACTGAGCCATCTCCCTGGTCCAGTCTGCACGCTTTTTAAACATACAACCAGATGGCTTCCACCTCAAGGATTAAAGTTAACGGTAGAAGCATTAACCCTGCCCCAGTAAAGCTCCTAATTGTTCCCCTGAACCAAACATGAGTTCCATCAAACCTTGTGATCCAGGTGCTGTGACAACATCCACAGGAACATGCCCTTCTAGAACCGTTCTTTTATCTCTCCTGTTGAAAGACGATATTTCCCCTCTGACATATTATGACTCAAGAACACCTGATCTCACCTGTCTTCAAACCACCCCATGAGGCAAAGATTAATAAAAAATAAATAAATAAGGTGTAAACAGGAAGAGTGAAGGTCCCATTTCCTGTCCATCAAGCTCCAGACTCCAATAGGTGCCCAGGATGGGCTCTTTCTACTAATTGTTGAACAAGGAACGCCACTTTGATATCATAAAACTGAACCTGAGGGAGTAATTACTAACAGATTTTTAAAAAAGGGGGGAGGCATCCCATTGGTGTACAAGAGGACTGACTGGTACACCTTTCCATTTCATTAGGAGTCTCTTCTGTGGGTTTTTAACAGTCACCTTGAGTGGAGTTAGACCGAGAACTGATAATTGCCTGCAGCTTATGGCACAATCATGCCACCCCTGTGGGCAACAGTGGCTCTGCAGCCCACGCACACACACACACACACACACACACACACACACACACACACACACACAGGTGGAGGCGGGGAGCTGGCTCTGCAAGCCGCCTCCCCTCACCACCCTACCTTGTTCTGAGCTGGGATGACAGGTGACAGAGGTGGGGATGAGTCAGAGTTCCGCAGCCCCCTCAGGGATACAGAGTGCTGTGCTTGCATGGCCCCCCACATATATCACAGAGGATGCCCCCCCCCCCCCCGTCAGCCTGCCTGTCACAATCCCCGTGTGTTTAAGACATGCCGCTAAGTCCCAGGAGGGATAAAGGGGGTGGATTTCAAGAGGAGTGAGATTCCGTCTCTGGTCCTGAGTGTTCCAATCAAGGGATAGGGAAGGTGCCCCGAGCAGAGCCGCCAGCTCTCAGGTAGACAAGGAACTAACCTCTTAAAGAAGCTGGCTGGTACCTTTGCTGCCTTCCCAAAGCCTGGATGCCAACGACCATCAAGTGACTCCAACCCAAGCTCTCCTCTTGGCGTCTTCTGAGCAAATGCCTCTGGAAGCTGTGGCACCTGCCTTAGAATTGCCCTTCTCAGCTGGTGTGCCTTTCTGGATCTTCCTCTCTTTCCCCATTGATCGCAAGCTCCCCTTGGGAGCCAGCTCGGTAGAAACAGAGATGAGAACCTAGTTGCATGAAAGGGAGAGGCTACAAGATTTCATTTATTTTATGCGGTGTCCGACACCAGCGTCAGGCACAAGTTCAAATCCCATCTCACTGCTTCTTAGTAGGGTGACCCTCCACACCTTCATCTTTCTGAAGTCCTGGCCCAGGAAAATACAGACAAGATTTCGGGGTTATTGTGAGGATAAGAAATGAAGGGGTGGCGGGGTGGACTTCACCCATACACACGATATTACGGTGATATTGACTGTATATCTTGGACAGGTCAACACCAGCCAGGCTTCATTCACAACACAGCCCAGCACAGACCAAAAGGCTCTGTGGGCATGGACTCCTGTTACCACCAACACTATGCACCACACTACAGAGGGATCTGGCTCTCAGGACTAGACAGAAAGAGTGACCTGACAGAAATCCCAGCACTTTGGAGGCTGAGGCAGGAGGACTCTCATGTATTTGATGGCAGCATGAGCCTGTCTCAAGAAAACTAAAATACAGGTACAGTGAAGATGGTTCTGTGGGTCAAGAACTTACT
The DNA here is from genome assembly GCF_007827085.1 of Peromyscus californicus insignis. Classification (NCBI taxonomy): domain Eukaryota; kingdom Metazoa; phylum Chordata; class Mammalia; order Rodentia; family Cricetidae; genus Peromyscus; species Peromyscus californicus. The sequence goes on along the minus strand of NW_026294540.1, from coordinate 15,974,793 downwards.
GCCCTTGCAAGCATGAAGACCTGAGTTCAGATCCCCAGCTCTCACATGAAAGTCAAACATGGAAGCACATGTCTGTAATTCCAGTATGGGGAAATGGAGGCTGGGGCATCCCTGGGACTCACTGGATAGCCTGCCCAGCCAGTCTGTGAGGTCCAGGATCAGTGAGAGATCCTGCCTCAGAAAAATATGGTGGAGAGCAACAGAGGAGGATACCTGATAGCTAATAGCAAGGCCTGGCATCCAAAGCATGTGTACGTGAACACACACAAGAAAATGGAGCTAGACTCCAGGAGTCCAGTCGAAGAGAGGGAAGAGGGGTTCTATGAGCAAGGGGCATCAAGATTATGATGGGGAAACTTACGGAGACAACCAAACCAAGCTAGTGGGAACTCATGAACTTTAGACCAAGAGCTGTGGAACCTCCATGGGACTGGACTAGGCCCTCTGCATAAGCGAGACAGTTGTGTAGCTTGGTTTGTTTAAGGGGCCCCCTGGAAGTAGGAACAGGATCCATCCCTGGTGTATGAGCTGGCTTTTTGGAGCCCATTACCTATGGGGGGGGGACACCTTGCACAGCCTTGATGCAGGGGGAGGGGCTTGGACCTGCCTCAACTGAATGTACCAGGCTCTGCTGACTCCCCATGGGAGGCCTTACCTTTTCGGAGGAAGGACTGGGGGTGGGTTGGGGAGAAGGTTAGGGGGAGTGGGAGGAGGGAAGAGAGGGGGATCTGTGATTGGTATGTAAAATGAATAAAAAATCTCTTAATTAAAAGAAAAGAGAAAGGGGCTAGAAGATAGTATAAGGATCACAGAGGTGACAAGGCTAGGTTCTACCTGGAGAGGGGTCAGGTGCCACCTCTGCCAGGAGTCATCCCCTCTCCCAAGCTCCTTCAGGATGATGAACTTCAAAGCCAGACAGCTTTGAGCACCCTCAGGGAGCCAGGCTGTGCCCCTCCCCGGCCTTTTATTTCTAACAATGACATCAGAATTGCCCCCCCCTTTCCCATCACAGATCTCAGGACCCAAAAGAGTCTCAGAGGCCCACTTGGTCCTCAGTCCCCCACTGCTGATGAAAGCTGCCAAACTGCTTCTAAGTGACAGAGTCCTAAGTGACACCACCAGGAATGACCAGAATGACAATGTGGGGCCCTCCGTAACAAAGAAATTATGTCATTTCATTTTTCTGTTCTCAGAGTACACTGGCTTCCTACAGCACAGGGTGAGGGATTGTGCCTTGAAGACTCTATGCCCCAACCACGCAATTCCAGCTAATAGATCAGCTTTCTAGAGAGTTCCACGGCAAGATGATTCCAAGGAACACCCAAGGGCCCCCTTAGCCTTGTGATTCTGTGGTCCTCAGAGTGTAGCTCTCCAGTCAGTAGCCTTTGGTAGAGACTTGCTAAAAATCAAAACGCTGGGACCCACCCAGCCCTATCTTATCACAAACCCTGGACTGAGGCCCAACAAAAAGGCCTTGGAGCAATCAGATACTTGTTCAAATATGGGAGACACAGGTCAACATAAGTACACACAATCCCACCTCACTTGTCTGAAAGATCTTTTCAAATCCTGTGATCAAAGGTTGGGAATTGGGATTGGAGAAACCGATCATCAATTAAGAGCACTTGTTGCTCTTACAAAGGACCAGAGTTCCAATCCCAACATCCTCACTGGTTGACTCACAGATGCCTCTAACTCTTGCTCCAAGGGATTTGGCCCCCCCTTCTGGATTCATGGACACCTGCAGCAGACATATTCACACACACACACAAACACACACACACACACACACACACAAATATCTGGTCCCTTGTCACCATTAAAAAAAAACACACAAAAAAAAAAACAAAAAACAAGCCCAGAGAGGTGGTGTGACTCCCTCCCCAACTGCTCCCTGGGTCACATGGCTCCAGAGGACAGGGCCAGGTGGCTAGTTAATAAGAGGGAAAGTCATGGCTGGGTTCCCAGGACGAGAATGAGCTGGAGGTGAGTTCAAGGGTCTTATTAGCACACACACTCAAGCCAGCACCTTGGAGAGAGACAATAGCCTCGGACAGAAGAGACCCAGCTGTGTTGCAGGCCTAAGGACGCCAACTTCCTCTCCCCCTCCCCCTCCAGTTTTTCTCCCAGCACAGACCACAGACCAAGGTGTACACCAACACATAAAGTAAGAGCCAGATCGACTGATGCATCCCTCTAAATGGAATAGATAGATTGCCTTGTAATTTAGTAGCCTCCCATGGGGTACGCTCAGACAAAGCCATGGGCGCATCCAAACAGTGTTTTATGCATCTAGCAGTATAAGCGCTATCAAATGCTGTATAAATCCAGACCCAGGTAATAAAGTCAGCGTCGTAAAAGACCCGTGCGATGCAGTAATTGATGCCCCTGGTAACCTCCCGAAAACACAGCAATAACTCAAGTCAGGTGCGGAGATCTCCTCCTCAGCCTTTCTCCCCCAGATAAGCTGCGGTGAACTTTAGACCATGCAAACCAGATTACCGGTTGACATTCAGAAAGGGCTTCTGCGGGCTTCTGAGGTTCGACTCCATGACTTTATCCTGACCAGTTCCTAATGGCCCCACTGAAAGAAAGTAAGACCAACAGACCCAGAACGACACAGCCACAGCCTGGACCGCCATCCAGGGGCATTGGGCATGTGCACAGGTAACAGTGGCAGATCTTCCCTGGTCACCACCCCTGAGATCTGCATCTAGAATACAGACCACAGCTGGGAGTTTACTTCAAGTGGGCTTGCGTGCTGGCCATGCCGAATCTATGTGCAAATCCAGAGCCTTGAGGAAGGACGTGCCCTGAAACACCAGCCCCTCCAAGCTCTCAGCAACAAATCACAGGAAACCAGCTCAAACTGACCTACATGAGAGAGGCAGGTAGCTGGGTGAGGAAGGAGGCAGGGAAGAGAGAGGTCTAAGTTTGTCTGGTTTATGGAGGGCGGTGCGTAGTCCCACATCACCCCAGCCAAAAAGCTCCCAGACAGATTTTGTCTGTCCGTCAGGCCCATTCCTGAACCAAAACAATGGAGATGCTGTGCTCTATTGGGCATAGAGTATTATGTTCTGATTGGTCAGCAAAGAAGTTATACTCTGATTGGCCCAAGAAGTCGTGTTTTCATTGGTCAAAAAAGAGGATTTCTGATTGGCCAGAAAGGATGCTGTGCTCTGATTGGTCATCAAGAAAGCTAGTCTCTGAGTGGCCATGATCTTATCTCTGATGGGTCACCTGCCACCCAGAGACCGAGGTATGTCAGCCACCCCCAATCCAAATGTGACCACTGGGAGGGAGCCTAGAAAATGTGGAAAGGCGCCAAGCAAAAGGAAAAACCTCAAGAAACATCTTCCAACAGAGTGAAGACAGGTAGGGCAGAGGAACAGAGGAAGGTCAGAATCATGCAGGGACCCTCAGAGATTCCCCTGAACCCATGTTGCAAAGTTCAGATCAACACGGAGCCTTCCGTGGGAAGCTGTGACAGTTTGGGTGTGAGTGTGTGTGCCAGGGAACTCTGTACTGGGTATAGCTGCATCTGACATGTTCTCCAGGGGGCCCTTACCTCATCTGAAGTACACAGCTTAGTGGGAGCTGGAGAAAGGCAGGAAGTAGCTGGAGGATATAGGTCACCAGGGGTGTGTCCTTGAGGCGCTGTCTTGCCCTGACTCCTTCCTGTTTTTCCCCTCCCTATTCCCTGTCTGCCAGGATGTGAACAACCTCCTCCCCGACAGGCTCCCACCGCCATGATGCTCAGCCCAAGAACATGGGTCCAGCGACCCTCCGAAACGCTGAGCCAAACATCGGTCCCTCCCTATAAGCTACTGTAGCTTGTATTTTGGTCACAGGGACACACAGTAATAGAACACTATTCTAGGCGAGTGCTCGTGAAACGAAAAACAGAATGGAGAGGTTTTAGCCTGAAGATAAAAAGTAACAGGTTTCCAGCACATAAGGGTTTTGACTCCTGAACAGTTCCCTAACCTCAAAGGTGAACAGCTGGGGACACACAGAAAGAAAGCTGAGAACTGCAATCCTTAGACCTAGGCTGTGATGGAAGAGGCTGCTGTTTCGGTAGTGACTACCTTGACTCCTAGAAGCAACAAAGCAGTAAAGAATATGTCTATGTTAGGAGACAGTCCCTTTCAAGTTCCCCTCACCTGCCTCAATATCTCCTAAAAATATCCATCCCGATCCTCGCATTGTAATGACTTAGGTGATAAATCCTGTCCCTTCCTGCTCACCCCAACCCACCGCCTCTGCCCCACCCCTGGGCTATGACTGTGATAAAATGCCGAAGCCCCAACCAGTGTCACAGCCAGCGCACCAGAGACTCCTAACAAGCAGATGATGTCACAGTGACAGATGCTGCCAGACGGCGAAATCCATCACGTCTGTCCACGAGAACAAAGAGCGAGAGGGAACGCGCTGCACAGGGCAGGCAGCTCCCAGTTAAGAATCAAAGCATCTCTGGGGTGAGGAAAAGAGCCCATAATGGGAAAATCAACAACTGGATCTGTCCACGGGGCTGAGGCTGGGGTCTGGCCGCCTCTTTAAAGGGCAGCATGCATGGAGATGCAAGCCCGTTCCCAAGCCACATGGATTGTATGTGCATCCATGCTGAAGAGGCTAGGACTCACTTAATAAGGGTTTTTGCAATGTCACGGCATAAAAAAAAAACAATGGCAATCACAAAGAAATAGAGGCACTGTGTTTGGAAAGCCCGTGGTGTGGTGATGGGCAAGGGGAAGGCCATGCAACCTGGGACGCGGCTTCCCTGTACCTCTAAGAATCAGGCCACATTCACAACCATATGTGTTACTTACAAAGAAGATCAGTTGGCACCAACAACCTAGATCTTGCTCCCCAGGTCACGGAAAGTGGAATGAAGAAGGGACCCATCCCAGTCACAATGACAGCCACAATGAGATGGCCATGTAACGGGAGTCGTGTTCCAGTCTCTATCACCATCTACTGTCAAAGCACCATAGTCACAACATGGGAATCTGAGGGAACCAGAGTAGGGATACTTCTAGGTACTGTCAGTACCCGAGTGGATCCCCATGGGTCAACATATTGGCTCTGCCTACCCCACCCATGAGGGAGCACACAGACATCCTATTTTGCATCAAGATGGCCATGGTTATTATTGCTACCCCAACCTGTGTCCATCCACAAAGATGTTGGAGTGAGCCGCTCAGCATCCTAAGGCCAACCTGGCCGAGAGAGCCTGGACCTGAAGTGCAGCCTTGGACAAGGCAGTGGACAGGCATGTGGTACCAACGAGGACACGATGTCTAAGAAGCCAGAAGCGGAGCTGGTCTGGGTCACCTGCCCAGGTCTCCCGACATCTTCCACCTGGGTTGTCCACAAAGCAGGTAAACTCAAGTCACCAACACCTGTTGCCTAACTAACTACCCAGATGGACCATGACAGGAAACAAACTAAGAAGGCCTGGCCTGTGGTAGGTGAGCTCATACCTTCCTCTGGGGTTCTGGAGGCCAGGCACAGCCTCCTGGCTCATGAGACCGTGTGTTCAGCACAAGCTGTACATCAGCCATGGGACCTGGCGATACGTCTAGCTGGTGGGTACAGCAGATGTGAGTACACCATGACTGCAAATGTCCAGGAACAGCAGAAACGCTGTTAGCCACTTCCTCAACATTGGGACCAAATACCTCACAGAAGCAAATGGAGGAAGGAAGAGCAGTTTGTCTTGACTCCCAGTGCAAGGTGTATTCCATCATGGTGGAGAAATCATAACCGTGGGAGATTACCAGGTGATTCCCCATATCTCAGGGATCAGGAAGCAGAGGGCTAAATCGGAAGCAGACCCTCAAAAGGTCCACCCACCAGTAACTTACTTCCTCCTCCTAAACCCCGCCTCCTAAAGGTTTCACATCCTCTCAACAGTGCCACCTGCTGGGCATTGAGTGTTAAAACACAGAGGCCTGTGGGGGACACTTCACATAATAAATGCCAAACCCCAGAGAAGGAAGAGGCCACCAGGAGTACCAGGCCTGGTGTGGAAGAAAGCGGGGGAGGGGGGAGGGGGGCTTTGGAGAGCTGTGCTAAGCCAGACAGATCAGCATGTGATATAGCGGAAGCCCAACCTTCGTGTGTTTTCTACCTTTCCATAAACCATCATTCTCCCAGGGGAGCTTGGCAGGGCCTGTGGGATGCCCTTCTGAGCCCTGTAAGACATCAGGTCTGATCACAGCTTCTGTCTCAAGGCAGCTGGTGGCTGGGGCATGTGCAGTCAGCCAAAGCCACATCTCTGTGGAGCACTTTCTGCCCCAGATGCTGTGGAACCGACAGAGATTTATTCCACTCCTGAGACTGGGTGTTTTGAAAGCCACAGCCTGGAGAGGCTAAACATGTTGGTCAGGGTTTGGTTGCAAAGAACAGAGACAACCTTGGGCCAGAAGGGACAGAAAAGGGTTTCTCAGAGAGAGCAGAGGGGAACAACACAGACAGACACACACACACCCACACACACACGCATACACGCACGCACACACACACTTCAGAAATGACCCTCGTGCCACATTGCAGATCCAGGGCATCAGGGAAGCCACTGTCCCTCATACAAGGAAGCCACCAATCAAACCAGGAAGTTGCCACCAGGGACACTAGCTCAAAATTCATGCCACCAAAGCCACCATCTGAAGGCCACCACAATAAGGCCACAAAGGTAGACTGCCACCAAGGTACCAGTACCCAGTACCATCACTGCTAGGGTGCACACAGCCCACCTCTCCACCTTTCAAAGCACCTCTGCTAAGGCTACTTCCAGAAAGAGACCCTGGCTTCACATCATCCCCACCAAGAACACCAAGACTGAGAGATGCTCAGTGGTGATGATATCACCATCAGGAAGGAGCAGGCTGCCCTCTTGAGCCTATGAAATGCAAGTGTGCCGGCTAACTTTAGTCACCAGCCTGACACAATCTGGAGTTATCTGAGGAGAGATTCTCAAGGAGGGATTGTCTACATCAGGTTGACCTGCAGGCATGTCTAATGGGCATTATTACCTTGATTATATTAATTGATAAGCAAAGACATGGCCCACTGTGGGTGGCAACATTCCCTAGGCAGGGGAACCTGAACTGTATAAGGATGAAGAAATGGAGCTGAGCACAATCGAGCAAGTGAGCCTTCTTTGCTCCCTCTTTCTGACTGTGGATACATGTGGCAACAATGTATCCCCATGCCTTCCTCACCATGGTGGACTCTCCCTTGGGGACAAGGAGCCCAAATCAACCCTTTCTCCCCTGAGTTGCCTTTGACAGGGTGTTTTATCACAGCAACAGAAAGGAAACCAGTATAAACACATAAACTAAAACCAGTGATGCCCACCCTTATCACTGTGAGAGTACCCACATGCCTGAGAATGGGGGGGTCACAGAGAGAAAAACGGATCCAAGGAATAAAAAGAATTTGTCTTAGTGAGGGTTTCTATTGCTGGGAAGAGACACCATGACCACGGCAACTCTTACAAAGGAAAAATCGTTTCAATGGGGTGGCTTCCATTTCCAGAGGTTTACTCCATCATCATCATAGTGTGACATGGTGGCACGCAGGCAGAGCCAACTGTCCTATACCTTATCTTGCAAGCCACAAGAAGTGGTCTGAGACACAAAGTGTGGCTTGAGGGTACATGAGACCTCAAAGCCCGCCTCCACAGTGACACACTTCCTCCAATAAGACCACACCTGCTCGATCAAGGCCACACTTCCAAATAGTGCCACTCCCTTAAGGGGCCATTTTCTTTCAAACCACCATAAAAATGGCCTAAGCCTCAGCTCCTAGATCCCAACCATGCCCGATGCCAGAACACTGAATATTTTCCTACGTCAACCAAAAGGGAAGATTTCTTTTTTTCTTTCCTAGTTTCCTTTTCCTACAACCAAAAGAATTCTAAGACTACGACCCCAGGGCCAGAGAAGCTTAATCTTAAGTATGAGATTCTGGCCAGTGTGAATCAGAGAACACACACCTCATCCCTGGGTGGGCTGAATCAGCCACACATAGAAATCTCACACTTCAAGGGCTGAAGAGATTGCTCAGTGGTTAGAGCACTGGCTGCTCTTGCGGAGGGCCTGGGTTAAGTTCCCCGCACCCACATGGCAGCTCAAAACCATCTGTAACTCCAACTCCAAGGGGATTTGAGCCCTCTTCTGGCCTACTCACTGCTGCGTGCATGTGTACATATACCCACTCACAGACACACACACACACACACACACACACACACACACACACACACACAAATACATACAAAATTAATTAAAATAATAATAAATACATATTTTAAGGAGATATAGAAATCTCACACTTCTCCCTTAGAATCCAAGCCCCAGATCTCCCTCTGCCTCTCTCTTCCCACCTCCCCTGTCAGACATAGACATCCTACACTGCCCTCCCACTCAATCTCAGGCTGGCCTGGGACTCCAACTGTCACTATCCAAGAAGGAATTCGGCAGGTCATTTGAGGATGCGCGTCTCTCATCTTCTATCCCAGCTCTGCCCAGTGTGCACACGCGTGCGCACACACACACACACACACATACACACACACACACACACACACACACATTAACTTTTTTCATCTTTTTCCTTCTTTGTATTTCTCAGGCTTCCAGAGTTTTCCTAACAAAAAAAAAATCTCTCTCAAGAATCAAGCCCAAGGAAACAGAACCACTAGGCTTATAAAAATAGCTATTTGAATGCACCACAATAACAAATACGAAATAACACAAAATCAACACCCAGCACTCCTGGGAATTTGTGGGAGCAGAACAGCCCGGAGCTTGAAGGAGAAGGAGTTGGGGAGAGAAAACTAAATTTCCCTGCGCAGCGAGAGCTGAGTCTGCTTTGAGATTGTTTTCACAAACAGGCAACCACGTGAGAGAAAACAGATAATACCCTCCCGATTCCCCCAGCGTCTTCACCCTCCACAGCCAGGCCCTTTAAAAGGAAAAAAAAAAAAGGAAAAGGCTGATGCCCCAAAGTCAAATGAAATCAAGCTTGGTTTGAAAAGCAAATATGAGCAGGCGCTCCTCACAGGCTGTGGGCATGTTCTCAGGGGAAGTAGGGCCTTGGGGTGGTAGCACTGGGTTCCTCAGGACTAAGGCGGGAAAGCTGAGGGCAGTCTTGGCTGCCAGTGCACTCACTTAGCAACATCCATGCGGCATCCACCGTGCCCATGAGGGTACTCAGTACACAGGACGCAGAAAGGAGCACAGAGTGATGGGGGGCTGAACTACAGAGGTCCCCACCAAGGGCACACTGGTGCAAAATAAGTAGCCATCACTGGCTGGCAGGCTGAAAATGAGAACATGGTTCAGCAGCAGAGCTCCTGCTTACAATCCCCCAGTGAGGGGCTGAAGGTGTGGCTCAGCAATAGCACTCCTGCCTAGAATCCTCCAGTGAGGGGCTGGGGGGTGTGGCTCAGCAATAGAACTCCTGCCTAGAATCCCCCAGTGAAGGTCTGGGGGTGTGGCTCAGAAGTAGAACTCCTGCCTAGAATCTCCCAGTGAGGGGCTGGGGGCGTGGCTCAGCAGTAGAGCTCCTGCCTAGAATCCCCCAGTGAGGGCCTGGGGGCGTGGCTCAGCAGTAGAGCTCCTGCCTAGAATCCCCCAGTGAGGGGCTGGGGGCGTGGCTCACTGGCAAGTGCTTGCCTAGTGCCTGCAAGGCCCTCGGTTCATACACAGCATCACAAATGAAGAAAAGGAGACGCTGAGCTCACACCAATGAAGAAGATGAACAGGACACTGGGGGACAAGGTGTCAAGCTCACTGGGTTTGAGTAATCCGGAACAGCCTATGTGAGGTAAAGACATCAAGGCACGGGCTGGGGGATCCAGGAGCAACTGGAAGCGGGAGAAGCATCAGATCCATCCGGAGCCTCCTGAAGGTCACCTGCAGCAGTGATCACAGATTCTGAACACAGTTCCCCATCAGAGAAGCACCTGCTGCTCTCTGCCTGGGTTCCTACTCAGAAGCACATGGGTCTGGATGCAGGAGGAAACAGAGAGTTGACAGCCTGCCCCCCCTTCCCCTGAGAAGCACCTGATGGAAAAGCTGGGAGCCGGTGTGTCAGCTGCCCAGCATCCTCAGAACCCAGAAGCCAAGACCTTAGCCAGTTGCTTAGACATCCCAAGCCCCAGCTGCCTCCTCCCCTTCTCCATTTTCTGTTCCTTGTCATGGTGCCTGCCATTACCCACAATCCACTACTGCACGCAAGGTTCCGTATATGGGGACCAAAACTCAGTAGCCATGGAAAGATGATGAGGAAGGGAAGCGCTCTCTGAACCCTTCCCCAAGGCCAAGATCTGGGCTTTCCAAAGGGAAGAGAAGCCGTGCTGGGGCACAAAGTAGGTGTGACCGGAGACATCAGCCAGGGCCAGGCTGGGGCAGCCCTTTTGGAGCTACCTCCACAAGAGCAGGAATCTTCTGAAGACAGCAGAGGTGGGATATGATGGTGTCACACACAGGTGGGAGGCAGGGCCCAGCTTCCTCTTTGGGAGAACTCAGGAGCCCCAAGCATCCATCCAGAGATGAATGGGCAGTCCGAATGTGGCCCATGCTGCCACGGAGCGCTACTCAACCACTAACAGGAAAGAAAGGCAGTCGTCCGGTGCACGTCGATGAACCCCAAATGTTCCATTACGCTCACATACGCTACAGCCACATCGGTAGGAGATGTCTCAAGTAGAGCAAATCCGTGGCAGAAGCGGACAGTAGCCACTGAAGGCTGGAGGTGGGGAACAAAGGAATGGACGGCTTGTCAACTCAACAGGATCTGGAATCATCTTCTTAGGGAGGTAAGACTCCAGGCACGCCTCTGAGGGGTTATCTAGATGAGGTTAGCTGAGGAGGGAAGACCCACCCTGAGTGTGGGCAGCACCATCCCATGGGGTGGGGTCAGAGACTATGAATACAAAGGAGAAAGAGAGCTGAGCGCCAGGGTCCATCTCTCTCCACTTCCCGACTGCGGATGCCACAGGACCAGCTGCCCCACACTCCTGCCGCCATGCCACCCCCCCTCGCCATGACGGACTGTACCTTCTAACTATGATCTAAAATTAACTCCTTCTTCCCCAAAGCGTCTTGTGTCAGACACTTTGTCATGGCAACAGGAATAGGGGCTAACACCGGTGGTGTCCGCACAGCCCGGGAACCCCACGCGACGCGGCTCCTTCGGTGGTCCGAAGCCGTTATTTCTCACTATGGAAGCTCACCTGGGAGATAAACAAAACCTGTCTCAGTGGGAGGCAAGGGCAGCTGATGGCAAGGTCGTACAGTTGGCAAGGTCATCGGAGGTGGAGAGAAGGGGATAGGCAGAGGTGGCCCTACAGGTTCACTGTCTGGCCCTGCCAGGCCCCAGCTTTGGCAGAACACCGTGTACCAGGCAGTCACTCGCTTTCCCCACTGCCTGCCCTGGGATGAGCTTCCCATTAACAGGCCCTCCCGGGCATCGCCACCCCAGGGTCAACCCCCACCACCACCACCACCACCACCATCCACAGGAAGCTACAGCCTCCTGGGTCTGCGACTTGTCATTGAGAATTAATCTGGCCAGGGTTACCTGAGGAGCACCCATCCACGCCACCTGACCACAGGCTCTAGGAGCAGGCACCTTGGAAAAAGCCAGAGAAAGCACTGGGGAGGGAGGCATCTGTCTACTCTCATCACAGCCCTCACGCTTACCATGACAGCTCCCACGCACACCAGGGCCTCAGGTGACATGCAGGAGGAGTAATGTTCTCCCTGTGGAGCAGAGTTCTGATACCTTAGAAAGCACACAGGACCTCCTGAAACACCATTCAAGGAGTGGCCGGCCCCTCAGGGGGACTGAAGGAACCTCCCACACCAGCCACATACTCAGCCACGTCTGCATCTGGCCTGGCCGCGTCACCTCTCCTAGGTTAGCGCATTGACCAAAGACAGTGACCATCAGAGACATGTGTTTGGGACCATCAGATCCTCCCCATTCTGGAATGGGTCGGGAAGAATCTGAGCCACCCACCCAGCGGACTCATCAGGAGACTGAGGCATCCTGCCTTCTCCAGACTAGAATCTGTCATAACGAAGTGATGTCCATCGGCAAGGTCGGCTCAGGAAGGGGAAAAACAACAAATCGTAATGCCACACAAGTGCAAGGATGCCATCTGGCCACCCACGGCTCTGCTCTCCAACTTTAAAACTGAACACACACACACACACACACAGAGTTCTGCTCATGAGGCAGCAGAATCGAAAATAACACCTCGCCAGACCCAGACACAGAAAAGAACAACAGAACAATTTTACTGAATACTTCAATTAATTAATTGCCCAGAGGAGCCAAGCTCACGTCCCTAGGAGCGGCTTGGGAGCTATTTATATATTTATGATGGGGACGCATGCAGGGTGCAGACTTTGAACGCTAACCCTGTCCCAATATTTACAGAGTGTTCCCGTCTGTCTTGGCAGACAGGTGTCAATTCTATATTTGTGACAAACTTTCCCCTGTGCCAGTTTATAATTTGTCTAATCAGAAGGTGTTTATTGCTGAGAACTCATCTGGAAAATTCCATGAGCCAACATGCTCTTCTATGGATCATTTTTGGGATTTGGGGGAAAGTGGAAATTTAGAAAAGTTGCTTTTTTTGTTTCTAAAACGATCTCCTGGCCAGGCAAGGTGGTGCACACCTTTAATCTCAGCACTCAGAAGGCAGAGACAAGCGGACCTCTGTAAGTTAAAGACCAGCCTGGTCCACAGAGCAAGTTCTGGGACAGCCAGAACTATGTAGAGAGAGACCCTGTCTCAAAACAGAACTTTAAAAAGTGTCCTTTTAAGCCAAGCATGGTGGCTCATGCCTGTAATCCCAGCACTTGGGAGGTGGAGGCTGGAGGATCAGACATTCAAGGTCATCCTTAGCTGTGGAGTGAGTTTGAGGCTAGCCTGGGCTAGGTGAGACCTTCTCTCAAAATAAATGGTGTGTGGAGGGTTTTAAGCTTTTCTTTCCTTTTTACTTTTTGGTTTAGAGACTGATTTCAAACCCTGTCCAGGGATACTCGAGTTTAACTAGTGGCCGTGGCAAGGGGCTGGCAGAACACACCCTGAAACACTCAGCACAGGAGACCATGTTTTCCAGCCCCAATTCTGCAAAGTATTTGTTTGGGAGAAGAGGCAAGTTACACTGATATATATATAAAGATATATGATTGATAGATAGATAGATAGATAGATAGATAGATAGATAGATAAGAATTCTTTCCCCAATAAAGACAAGCACCACATTGATTGAATCCCTATGTTTTTCTTATTGAGAACACTGTGTCCAAGTTTTCCTACGTGGACTGTCCTAATTTTCTTCTCTATTGCTGTGATAAAACACTGACCAAAACTATTTAGGGAGGAAAGGGTTTTATCTGGCTTACAGTTCACAGTCCATTATAAAGGTAAGTCAGGACAGGAACTCAAGGCAGGAATCTGGAGGCAGGAGCTGAAGCAGAGGCCATGGAGGAACGCTGCTTACTGGCTTGCTCTGACTGTTTCCATATATAACACAGTACCATTGTCCTAGGCATGGCTCCATGGGCCCTCCCACATTAACATTGGAGACAATGGAGGGAATGCGGCCCAACTGACACCTGGGTAGAGACTCTAGCCTCACAGCTGTGAGGAAGTGTAGATCTGTGACAGATTGTTGTGTCAGCCACAGAAAACTTACACACACACACAGGGAGAGAGGGAGGGAGAGAGAGAGAGAGAGAGAGAGAGAGAGAGAGAGAGAGAGAGAGAGAGAGAGAGGGAGGGAGGGAGGGAGGGAGGGAGGGAGAGAGAGAGAGAACTGTCCCATGAGCAAGCCAAATGCAATTTCTAAGCCAAGCATGGTGACACAGGCTGGCAATTCCAGAACTAAGGTTGAGGCAGAAGAATGACAAGTTCAAGGCCAGCCAGAGCCAGTTAGGAAGAGTTTGTCTTAAAAACAAAATGGATCATAGAGGATCCCAGCTCCACAGTGTGGCAGAGTCTCTGGTCATGCATGTCTGAGAAGGCCAGGCAATTTCCCAGTTCCCGGGGCCAATGCTGCAATGAGGGCCTGTATCACCTTAATCTCAATCACACAGATCGTGCATCCTGAATACCATGGAAAAGGCTACTTTGTTCTACCTTGCATATCAGCCTCACAGGTAAGATTTCTTTAATGAAACTTCCACAATGAACTATTCAAAACAGAAAGTTAACAGATCTGGAGAAATGGCTCAGAGGTTTAGAGCAGTGGCTGCTCTTCCAGATAACCTGGTTTTGATTCCCAGCACCCACATGGAAGCTCACAACCATCTGTAACTCCAGTTCCAGGGATGCCCTCTTGTGACCTCTCTCTCCTGGCAGCACCAATTTGATCCCGAGAGAATGTTGGGCTTTTAAGACATTTCCATTTGGAAGTTTGTCTTCTTGGCACAAAATGGCCTATTGGGCAAAGAACTGCCCTTGCCTCAACTGCTGACAGTACGAATGCTGTCCTTCTGGACAAGCAGGATACAAGGAAAGCGACCACTGTACTCTGCTAAGACAGAGTAAGATGGTCTTTCAGAATTCTTGCTTCTGAAAATGGTCTGTCAGATACTCTAGGCCTGTAGCCAATTTGAATGCACCAACAATGCTGAGAAACATTAGGTGACTGTCCAGGCTGCCAGTTGTCTCTGTCTACTCTTGCAAGATTCCCGAAAGTTGCTTGCATCCATCTTCCATTTCTCAGGTACCATTATATTCCTTCTCAGGTCTTTGATGAAGACTAGCAGTTATAGTTACAACTTAGTATATATATATATATATATATATATATATATATATATATATATATATATATATATATATATATATTAATTTATATATAATTAATATATATTAATCTTAGATAGACCATATTAAGTATTAGATTATTAGATTCAGGTTCTTTAGGATAGGACATCTTTTGGAATGATCTTTGTAACACACCATTTAATTTTAGTATGTGTTTCTTGCTTGATATTGTTCGCATTGATTGTAGTTCCATCTTATCTAGGTCATTATCCCTCATTACTCCTGGACAATATTTGATAACCATTCCTTTGTATATAGTCTTGTATTAAGTTAGAACCTTCTTATTTAGACAAAAGGGGGAGATGTAGTGGGTAGCCGTTCCAGCTTTGATCTGGAAGTTCCAACCCCCATTGAGGCTTCAGTAACTGTCACGCCTACAAGGTGGGGCCAAGAGAGGGCCCTGAAGACCCGAGATCTGGATGCGCTGCCCTCTCTTGGTTCCTGAACCCTGGATGCTAGAGGTAGACCGAGCAGAGTTCTCCAGAGAACACTGCCGAACTGCGCTATGTCTTCCCCAGACCCTGCGACCTACCTATCCCTTCATTTGTAAGTTATGCCACTAAATAAACCTCCCTTTTAACTACGTGGAGTGGCCTTAATAATTTCACCAATAGGACACTGTTTGCACATTGTGTACAGACATGCATTTAGGCAAACACTCATGCATGTAAAATAGAAATAAACCTTAAAATAAATAAATGATTGATGATAGATATCTAAAAGATAGATGTCTACTAGATAGATAGATAGATAGATAGATAGATAGATAGATAGATAGATAGACAAATAATAGATAAATAGATATGTGGATAGGTGGATAGATAGATGATAGATAGATAGATAGATAGATAGATAGATAGATAGATAGATGATGGATAGACAGATGGACTGACAGGCAGACAGACAAATAGATGATGGATTGATGGATAGATAGAATATAGATGGATGGATGAACAGATGGACAGGCAGACAGACAGACAGAGCGATGATGGATGGATAGATGATGGATGGATAGATAGATAGATAGATAGATAGATAGATAGATAGATAGATAGAATGATGGATGGATGGATAGAATGACAGACAGATGGATAACTGATTGACAAATCTAAGAAAGGACAGATGGATGGTTGGCAGACAGTTCAGCTGTCCAGCTCTGATTGGTTCTCTTCTGGCCCCTGCTGATCCCTAATTGATCAGGTCACACATTCATCTAGGACACGGAGCTCTGAGCAGGATGAACCCAGGGCCACTGAGGGCCAGGATCCCATGCACTCACATGTCACAGGAGCAAGACCTGTAGCTGTCCAAACTTAGTCAATGCTGGGAGTTGAGAGCAAGCCTGGACCAAGCGTTAACCTAGAAAGGAACCCTCCAGAACAATTCCACAATGAAGTCATTGGTGGACAGACATTTGACTGAAATAACAGAAAACCCAACTACAAGTGCCTGCCACTGTAGAGACACATGGTGTCTACTTAACAAGAGGCTGGAGGTGGGAGCAAGTGTAACTTCCAGGCTCATGGGGAACCCAGGCTGCACTCCATCACAGCTCCTGTGCCTCCTGATGAGCTGGCAAGGCCATCCCACCATCAAGGCTGTGACCCTAACAGAACAAGGCCTCCGCGGGTCTCTCTCAGCAGTAAGGCAATCTTCCACCTGCCCTGGCATGCTCATGCTTCCATCTCATTGGTTAGAGCCAGGTCACAGGGCCAATCCCTAGCAAAGAGAGCCCTATGACACATGGTCTCAGACTACTCACCTCAGGTATTAGTCACCGCCTTGCTGCTACGATATAATGCCTGAAAGATCAACTCAAGGAAGGAAAGGTTTATTTTAGCTCATGGTTTGAGGATACAGTCTATCATGTTGGGGGAAGGCATGGCAGCAGGACTGTGAGGTGGCTGGTCACGTGGCATCCACAGTCAGGAAGCAGAGAGAGATGAAGGCTGGTGTTCAGGTCACTGTCTTTGTATCCAGTCCAGGAACTCAGCCTGGGGAATGGTGCTGCCCACATTCAGGGTGGATTTTCCCTCCAGCTAACACAATCTAGAACCCCCCTCATACGCATGCCCAGAGGTTTGTCTCTTGGGTGATTCTAGATCCCGTCAGGTTGACAGTCAAGATTAACCATCACACCTCTTAAACAAAGAGTCTTCCAGCAGCAAAGAGGAAGGAGCAGTGACTTCTGGGTAGGAGCCAGCCAGAGCCACTAAGAATACTTGCACTACCTCTCCTTGCACCAGATGCCTCCTTAGGTATTTGGGCGCCTGTTTACATATTACTAAGATAGGGTCTTTCTGTGTAGCCCAATGTCTTAGTTAGGGTTTCTATTGCTGTGAAGAAACACCATGACCACAGCAACCCTTACAAAGGAAAATATTTCATTGGGGCTGGCTTACAGTTTTCAGAGATTTGGTCCATTATTGCCATGTATCATGGCAGCACACAGGCAGACATTGGTGCCAGAGAAGAAACTGAAAGTTCTACATCCTGATCGGCAGGCAGCAAGAAGAGAGAGTGCCACTGGGCCTGGCTTGAGCATTTGACACTTCAAAGCCCACCCCCCAGTGACATACTTCCTCCAACAAGGCCACACCTCCTAAGAGTGCCACTCCCTATGAACCTCTGGGGGCCATTTTCATTCAAACCACCATACCCAAGCCTGCCTCAAATTCACAATCCTCCTGCCTTAGTATCCACCCCAGTATTGCAATGATGATTGTGTACCACCCAACCACAGGCCACAGAAGCGTCCCTCCGAAGCTTATGATCTGCTGTAGCTCTCCCTGTCATTTCTGATAGACCCTGGTGGCTTGGCAGGCAGGTAAAGCATCCACAACCATTCACGTACACAGTCCCTGGCCCCCTAAAGTGCTAAGGAAGACAGCCAATCAGGCATCTGAGTCTGAGAAAGATCTGGCTGTTCCAACCCCAGCAAAGCTTCACACTCTACCTTCTGAGGCTCAGAGACCAAGCGACAGGGAGAGGTTTTTCCAGGCCACTGATTCTGTGGGGGTCAGACACTGATGTTGAGGCCATTGTAGGAGACCACTGTTCCTGCTGTCTTCGTTGGGCCCCCCCAGAAACAAATCTCAGAGGGGAATTTGATGGTGGGTGGTAAAATTGGAAGGTGATCCCAGGATGATGGGGTGGGAGAAACGAGACAGGAAGGAAAGAGGGTGGCACAGGGCACCACTGAGTCTTCATGGGCACAAGGGTCCTACCTCTGACAAGACAGCCATCTGCCTAGGAAAATAAAAATCGTGGCTGGGAGGGCTCCAGTCCAGCCCTGGGCATCCTTAAGGTCAGTAAACTGATGAGCCCTGAAAAGGTCCCTATTGTGGGCCTTGAATACACACAACTACTCACAACTGGCTAGAACCACTAAAGGCCACAACAGTCTAATGCTAAACGGAAGAGAGGAAATGAAAACATGTAGCACACTGAAATGAAAATATGTATCATCTGTCCATAGCAGGGTTGTGACATGTCCCAGCAGGCCAAGGTGCTTGTCAACAAATCTGACAACCTGATAACACGCACACACACACACACACACACACACACACACACACACACACACACACACACAATAAATTTACCTATTTAAAAACATTAGTTTTTTTTTTGTTTTTTTTTTTTGTTTTTTTTTTTAGCCAAAGGACAGACTGACAGACTTTATTAGCTCCCGAGTTCTAGTTCTCCTTCTCCTGTACTGTTTTGGTTCTACATAGTCGCCCAGTCCAGCAGGCAGCAATGAGACCCACTTTGTGCCCAGCAGGGGCATCTCTTTGGATAGTGGAGGGTTTGCCAATGTGCTGGTGGTCACCACCTCCAAAGGGATGCTCCACAGGATTCATGGCCACACCCCGGACATGTAAAAATATGGAACGCCTCACAAATTTGTGTGTCATCCTTGTGCAGGGGCCATGCTAATCTTCTCTGTATCATTCCAATTTTAGTGTATGTGCTGCCGAAGCAAGCACTAAAAACATTTCTAATATAAAAAGAATGTTCACAGAAACATTTTTCACAAGAGCTACAAAATGGAAACATTGCAAATGTTCATGAGCTCAGGCTTCTGTATTCAATAGATGCATGGGTGAATAACATATGGTATGCCCATACAATGGAATATTATTCAGCCATGAAAAGGGGATAGGTGCTAACAGGTGACATATACTACGATGCAATTCAATGAAAGGCCCCAAACACAAGGAAAGTATTAGATGGTTTTGTTTTCTTGAAATACTTGGAAAAGTCAAAAGAGTGGATTACTAGTTGCTAAGGGCTGAGGATGGAGGATAAGAGTGAGTGGGAGTTTTTCAGTTTGGGTTTTGGTTTTTTTTGTTTGTTTGTTTGGGTTTTATTTTGAGACAAAGTTTCTCAGTGTAGTCCTGGCTGTCCTGGAACTTGCTCTGTGGACCAGGCTGGCCTCAAACTCAGAGATCTGCCGCCCCCCCCCCCCCCCGCCATGCTGGGATTAAAGGCGTGTGCCATGTACCACCACACTGAAA
This sequence comes from Peromyscus californicus insignis, assembly GCF_007827085.1. Lineage (NCBI taxonomy): Eukaryota > Metazoa > Chordata > Mammalia > Rodentia > Cricetidae > Peromyscus > Peromyscus californicus. Next base: position 15,955,411 of record NW_026294540.1, on the reverse strand, counting down.
AGAGTGAGTATTAATGGATACAGTTTTAATTTGGAGTAGTGAGAATGTTCTGGAACTGTTGTTCAGCGGTGAAGGCTGCACCACACTCCATATTGCAAACATCACCGAATTGTGTGCTTTAAGAAGATTTATACAGCGACTATACCACCGGACGCCAAAAGACTTCTAGGACTTTATCTTTAAAAGACAAAAACCGAACAAATAAGTCTGTGGTCTGCTATTTGATTGCAATGGAAACTCTAACCACGTTGGAAATAAGTCACATTATCTAATGTGACTAAAACACAGAGAACAGAAAGAAAGTGAGGGGAAAGTGAAGAATTAGTGCAGTGCAGGACAAGCCACAACCAAAACACATGGTAAGAGACTGCCAGCAAATCCAGCTCTGGGCATCCTGGCAGCAAAGGAGAAAAGAGAAATACTCCCCAAATCCAGACTTTTCATAAGGACCCAGTATAGCAATGCAGGGGTCACCTTACAATCTGAAGACTATTGGAACTGCTGAGAGTCTAATGTTGCATAAGAGTCTAATGTTGAGGGAGATCTGTTTGTTTATTTGTTTTCGAGACAGGGTTTCTCCATGTAGTTTTGGTGCCTGTCCTGGATCTCCCTCTGTAGACCAGGCTGGTCTTGAACTCACAAAGATGCGCCTGGCTCTGCCTCCCGAGTGCTGGGATGAAAGGTGTGCGCCACTGCTGCCTGGCAAGGAAGATCATTTTATCTTGCCAGCAAAATCGCCTCCACCGGGATGTGACGTCCTACCCTCCTCCTTGGACTTTTGTAAGAGGGTTGGCAGGGTGCAGATTTTTACTTGACTATCTTAGAATGTCATCAGTCTTCCTAAGGTCACAGTGAATCCTTTTAACAGTCACATCATTCTATTTTAGACCATCCGTTAAGTGGGCAGCAGGTCGATTTCCCATCCTGCAAGTGCTAACACTGCTCCGGCCCTGGACACCCCTCCTGCATCTGTGGGTTTGCTGTGGTTCCGGCCATCTCTCAACAATCCCTTCCTGCCAGCCTCCATTTCTCACCACACTGGGCATTGGCTTCCTGGTCGGCCTTGAGTTGGCAGCTCCATTGACTCCAAGGTTCCTGCTGGATCCTTCCAGCGGGGTGGACGATTGATAAGATGGAAGAGTGAGGGCAGATGGTACCTTCTGTCCTTGACCGGAGAGCTCTCACAGGGACATGTGTGAATGCTTGCAGTTTCTGTCATCCCGGGGGCGGGTGGGACAGGAATGCCATAGACATCTGGCTGACAGGAGCGCCCTACACTGACAAGCCATTCCTGAACAGCTGTATGACCCCGACCCCCCCAGGCTGAGAACCCTGATCAGGAACTAACATAGATAATCAGTTCACTTATGGGTTTTTAATGTTGTGGTATTTTGAATGCCAGGCAATGTCCCGGAAGCAATTCCCTTAATATTCAGATTGTGGGGAATCCCCATGTTGCTGGAGCGGGCCCTGAACCTATGAAAAGCCTGGGTTTATTTCCTTAGGTCACTTTGGCTGCCAGGATGCCCAGGACTGAACTGACAATCGGTTGCTTACGTACATTTCTGGTGTGGCTCACCCCACCAAAACCCCCCAATATGGACAGAAAACCTCTGAAGTTTATTCTCCCTTAAATTGTCCGCATTGTATATATTTGGTCACAGTGACACACAACAGACCCCCTAGATACTTCAACCTGGTGTCATGACAGCCATTCAGTCTATCTAATGCAGCTGTCCCAAGGGGCATCTCATGGGGTCCCCAACAGAGTGGCTTCCATGCTCCGAAGCTCCCAGAGGCCCCCTGTGCCTCAGCTGCATTTTCCTGTCTTGTATGGCTCCTTCCACCCAGCAGTGTGCTCTCTGGGGATCATTCATCATGTAGCCTGTCGGCACCATTCCTTTTCAAGACTATATTATATTCTATCATCTAGACAAACCACATTTTGTTGATCTACTTGTCAATGGGTAGACACCAGGGGTGTCCCCATCTTTTGACTACCTACCGTAAACAAAGCTGTTGTGAGCATTTGTGAATAGGTTTTTGTTTAGGCAAAAAACCTAGGCATGACATTACTGGCTAATTCTAAATTTAAAAAAAAAAAAAATGCCAACTTTGCAAGATGCAACAAACACCCCCCTCCGATCATTTCTCGGGTACAGATTAGGAAACATATGGATTCCTCAAGCTTCACCAACAGCCTTGGAATAGCTCACATCGACCTTTTCTTATACTCACAGTCTTGGTCCAAGACCAAATCTGAGTCACAGCTGACAACAGTGAGGGAGATGGACCGGGTGACAGTGAAGGAGACACCTCCCTCTCCCCCAACCCTGAATGCCAGGCTGTGGGCGTTGGAGATGTTTAGATTTCATTTCTGCCCGAGAAACTGAGACATCATTTAGCAGACCGCCATGAGTCCCCTAGAGGAAATGGTTCTAAAAAGCTCCGTGGAAGGACCAAGTGGCAGAATCTTTGCAAAACACTCAAAAAGGCCTTTTTCCCCCCTCTTGGTGGGGAGGAGACTGGGGAGCAGCCTTTTTTCCTCTTACAGTAGTTTTCAGTTATTTAAATAACAAATGTGTGCCAGGCATGGTGGCACAAGCCTTTAATCCCAGTTTGAGGTCAACCTGGTCCGCACAGCAAGTTCCAGGACAGCCAGGACTACAGAGGAAGACCCCGCTCCCACCCATCAAAAAAAAAATTTTTTTTAAAATAACAAATGCACAAAGATTTTTTTTTTTTTCAAAGTACAAGGGACATTAAGTCACCTCCCGCCCTTGCCCCTCTCCCAGGAGGAATCTGCCATTGTCAGCTTTTCACAGGAACCCGCCCTGTTCTCTGTGGCTGCCATCATCGTTATCTAAGCAGGGTGGACTGTCCACAGGCCTCTGCTACAGCGGCTACAAAGGGTGAGGCTGTCTCAGTAGGAGGCTGAGCTCTAGGAGCTGATGCGTCCCTTTTGATAGACCCTGCCCAGGGGTGTGACATAGAAAAACAATGGAATAGAATGAAGTGCACAAAGCCGGAGCATCGGTGCACATGAGGGAAGCACCCGCCACTGAGAAACAGCTCTGAGAGGATGATTTCCCTCAGGTTCCAGAGCCCAGAAAGGCTCAAAACTTAAATACTGACACTCTGTTTTTGTTTTTTTTTTTTTAACATAGGGAAACTAAGGCTCGGGGAGATCCCTGTTTTTTTTTTTTTTGTTTTTGTTTTGTTTTTGTTTTCGAGACAGGGTTTCTCTGTGTAGCTTTGCGCCTTTCCCTGGTACTCAACTTGGTAGTCCAGGCTGGCCTCGAACTCACAGAGATCCGCCTGGCTCTGCCTCCCGAGTGCTGGGATTAAAGGCGTGCGCCACCACCGCCCGGCTGGAGATCCCTGTTGAACCAGGGATTGAGGTTTGCTCGTGGCTGGCCCTCATGCCCACCTCACCCCTGAACTCCAGGTGTCTGGAATCTGTTGTCTGACGGGTCCGGCTTTGACATTCCAATCTGTCACCGTGACCTTGTTGGAGTTGATCCAGCACCTGATGCTGCTAATTCCAGTTCACTGAGAGCTCTTCCCCATAGAAGCCGGCCCGTCTCACCTCATCACAGTGGCAAGGGTGCCCATGTTACAAGCTCGGGGTGTCCTGGCAGCTTCTGCACGGTGCAGTGGTGTGCAGGTTAACCACCAGCTGGGAAAGCTGGGATCACAGCCTGAGGCCACACACCCTGCACACAGAAGGAATGGCCATGCCTCCGCCAGCTCCCAACCGCAGAGACCACATCCCTGGGGACAGCGGCCACCCCTACCCTGGCCCAGAAAAGGATTCCTGATTCCTTTCCCTGAAGGCCAATCCAAGTGAGTGAGTGAGTGAGTGAATTGAATGAATGGATGAATGAATGAATGAATGACCAGATGAGGCAGCAGCTAGGATGATTCCAGAACAAGGCCAGAAGCACATTTACAGCTAACAGCTGTCATCTATAGAGAGCTATTGGGGACCACCTTCGCTTTCCACAGGGAGACACTGTATTCCTCCAGAACCAGCAATTGTGTTATTTTTTTGTTTTGGTTGTTGTTGTTTTGTTTTGTCTTTCAAGACAGGGTTTTCTCTGTGTAGCTTTGGAGCCTGTCCTGGATCTCGCTCTGTAGACTAGGCTGGCCTCGAACTCACAGAGATCCGCCTGCCTCTGTCTGCCTCCTGAGTGCTGGGATTAAAGGCGTGCGCCACCACCGCCCGGCCAATTGTGTTATTTTTTTTTTAACGAAATCGACACCATTTACATCCAGGGCACAAAGACAAGGTCCACAGAGCAGCCTGCTGGATGGGCTGAGACTCTGCTCTGGGACCATAGCTGCTGAGTCCCAGAGACAAGGATCCAGTGCCTCCAAGGTCCCAAGCATGACCGCACGGTGGTCGTAGGGAAGGGACGCAGTAAGGATGGAATGGATGCCGCCCTGCCATCCCCCTCCTCACTGTCAGACCCTGGAGTATCCTTCTCTCCTTGAGCCCCCTAGCAGAAAGGACAGAAAGGGACCCTCCCCTAGCACAGTACCACCCCTGGAACAGTCCCCTCTGCTCTAAGCACTCCAGAATAGGGACCAAGGGGGTCCTGCAAATCCTCTGTGCTGCCCTGGCCTGCAGACACCCTCGTGTCCACCATGTTCCGCCTCCTTTGACCCCCCAAACTCTCTCCACCACTTGCCGGCTCTCCATAACAGAAGCAGTGACCCGTGTGCCCCCTTCTCCTCCAAGCCCCCTCCCCCCAGTCTACTCTATTCTGCTTTGGTGGTTTGGTGAACCACAAAAAAAAAGCACCAACATTTGCTTTGTGTGGTTTGGTGAACTATAGCGCATGAAGAGAACCCAGCTACAGCGCCCCTCTTCCCAGCCTGAATTCATTTAGAAAGAACATCCTCTAGACCCAGGGGAGGGGGGGTCAGTATGGAGTCAGAGAAGCTCCAGTCTTAGGACCCCAGAAATAAAGCGCCACTTAAGCCCTGGAAAGGATCCCTGTCCACAAGCACAGGGCCACGGAAGGGGACTCGCCCTTCCTTCAACACCACCTCAAACTCACCTCAGAGTGGGTAGCTTCCAAGGGCTTCCCCAGCTTCATAGCATCCGAGTCCCTAATAGACAGTGGAATATGATGCAGCCCCGAAGAGGCTTCAGGGGAGGTGACCCTGGCATCAGCTCACACTGTGTGGCTGTGTGGCCGGCTTCTTACACTCGGTGTTGTATTGTTGTACATAGTGCCACTTCATGTAGTACTAGAGCAGCATTATGGATGCAGAGTGAGTTCAAGGCCAATCTGGGCAACTGATGGAGAGTCTGTGGCCGAGTTAACATCTCTGCTGCTGGTGATAAAAAAAAAAAAAAAAAAAAAAAAACACCCTGACCATAAGGCAACTTTGGGGAGGGAAGAGTTCACCTGAGCTACGATTCTAGATCACACTCCACCATTTTAGGGAAGTCGAGGCAGGAACTTAAGCAGCCGATCGCATCATGGAAAGAGCAGAGTGAAGAAACACACCCTTGCTTACTTTTAACTAGCTTTCTCCTCTAGCACCGCCCACAGTGGGCTGGGTCAATTAAGACAATCCCCAACACAAGCGTGCACAGACTAATCTGATCTAGACAATCCCTTGTGAGACTCTTCCAGGTGACTCTAGGTTGTATCAAGTTAACCCACTAAAAGTAATCAGCACACTAATGATGGGCGGGGGGGGGGGGAGTGTGTGCGTGCACGCGCCTACGTGGGTGAGCGTGCCCTTTGAGTGTATTAGAGAATGCACCAGAGGGGCGACCTCCAGTCCAACAGTCACTCGAGGAAGCACTCAATGCTGCTGGCCTGCTCTGCTCCTCTTGAGAGAAAATCAGAAATTCCAGATTTTCACATGAAATCTTGGCTCAGAAATGATTAAAACCGTGGGCTGGTCAACCCGCCCGATGCCCCTGGGCGGTGCTGGTCCTGAGATACCACTTCCCAACCCCGAAGGTCTCAGGACACCCACAGAGAGCCGAGCAGATCGCTGGGGCTTCAGAACCTGCCACCTTCCCCCAGGTGCCTCACAGGCAGCTGAGACCAGACAAGGGCTACCAGCTCACTTCCCGCTGGTAAGTGTGGGCTCGGCTCAGAAACAATGAGCCCAGGCCCCAGGTGAAATTCATATTCTAATTCAAGTTTCTCGCATTGATGAAGGCTGCTGCTGCTGCTGCCACCTTGGAATGCTAACAGCTCAGAATGAAGCCCTGGGGAGCGAGCATGAATGAGGAGAGATGAGAGGGTTCGTCTGAGTACCAAGAACACGAGACAACTGAAGCTGAGGCTGGTGGCGCCCCCCCTCAAACTGTCTGAGCTCCCGAAGCATGCGGCAGGAGATGAAATGCCCCCACCCAGCCTGCTTCCATGGGTCAGTCCAGAGAAGTCAGTGAAGGCTCCTGAGCGCCACACCTAAGGACACCTGGGCTGTCAAGAAGGACCAAGAAGATCCTCGGTCCAGTAGGAAACAAAAGCAGGTCTATGATGGGACTGAGCGGTCCCACCTCCATCTCCCATTCACAGCCTTTCCAGCAACTCCAGGAGCCAAGAAATTCTTCCTCCCAATCCACCGTTCTGGATCAGAGGAAGGTGGGCAGATGTGGTTCAAGGGATGCATCGAGGCCCCACCCACCACCATCCTCCCCACAGCATAGAAAGTGGAGTCAAGGCGGGACTGGGCTTCTGTGATGACTGAGCCCTGGGTTCCCTCCCCACTGCCGCGTGCGCGTACACACACACACACACACACACACACACACACACACACACACACACACACACACACACACACACACACACACACACACACACACACACGAGGAGTCAAGTTCACTTTCAGGCTACCCAGCCCTCCAGATCCTTCAGCAGCCGTTTCTTCTATGTGGGAAGGTGGGTCACAGCTAGGCCACAAAGAGACTCCTTACAGAGAAAAAAGGGAGGACCAGGAGTCCCAGCCATCCTACTGCCTACCAGACCAACCTCCCTGAGCCACACTGTCCCCAGCCACACCTTCCCTGAGCACGGCCCTGTCGGAGCCACGCCCCCTAGGAGCCACGCCCCCTCGGAGTCACGCCTCCTGTAAACCGGTTCTCTCCTCTGGTTGAACTGTGATTGCTGTGGAGGTGAAATGAAACGCCCACCCCGACAATCCTCCTCTGTGGAGCGAGTTCAGTGAAGCTCTCACCCTGAGGGCTCCAGAAGGGGCAGCTCCTTCTCATTGATTCCTCAAGTTCCCGTCATTATTTTCCAGGACTGGTGATAGAACCCAGGGCCTCCGGCACACTAAGCAAGCTCTCCGCCACGGGGCTGCAACCTTTCTTTACTTTTTATCTTGAGTCATGGATCTCCATGAGTTGCCTAGGCTAGACTTGAACTTGCAATCCTCAGGTCTCAACCTCCTAGCCAGGCAGGTTTTCTTTACTTACTAGTAATCAAAATCTTGTCATTGACCCCAGCCTGGTACAGACCCAACATCTGTTGACAGGTACAAAGGGCAGGCAGAAACCGAGTAAATCCCACTGTACAGCACATACTCGTGGCCTGTGAAGGAAACATGATGTTCTGTACTTCTCTGTGCCCACAGTCAACATAAATCCTGCAGGGACATACTACTGACCCTAAAAACGACTACAAAATCCTGTCATTGAAAAATGAATATGCTGAGCCAGGCGGTGGTGGCACAGGCCTTTAATCCCAGCACTCGGGAGGCAGAAGCAGGCAGATCTTTGTGAGTTCGAGGCCAGCCTGGTCTCCAAAGCAAGTTCCAGGAAAGGCGCAAAGCTACACAGAGAAACCCTGTCTTGAAAAAACAAAACAAAACAAAAAATAAATGAATAATAAAAATGAATATGCTGGGGTCAGCAATGGGCTTGCAGATGGTTGGGAATTGTAAAGATACTCAAATGAGGCATTCAGGGACTGGAGAGATGGCTCAGCAGTTAAGAACACTGGCTGCTCTTCCAGAGGACCTGGGTTCAATTCCCAGCATGTATATGACGGCTCACAATCATCTGTAATTCTAGTTCTAGAGGATCCAATGCCCTCTTCTGGCCTCCATGGGCACAACACACATATGATGAACATATATACATGCAAGCAAAAGACCTATACATTTAAAATTAACTTTTAACGTAAGAATGGATGAGAAACCTAGAGATTCTTAGGGGCCCTGAAATCACTTTTGAATTTCTTTTTAATTTTTTTAAGACCCACCCAAATCATCCAGGAAGTTGTTGGGCACACCTTTAATCCAAGAGGCAAAGGCAGGCAGATCTCTGAGTTCCAGTCCAGCCTGGTCTACAGAGCAAGTTCCAGAATAGCCAGGGCTACACAGAGGAAACCCTGTCTCAAAAAACCAAAAACAAAACAATTTTTTAATTAAGAAAAAAAATCCACCCAAATCATGCCAGATGTCCCAGCACCAGGCAAGCTGAAGCAGGAAGATTTCAAGTTCAAAGCCATCCTGGGCTACACAGTGAGACCCTGTCTCTAAATAAATAAATAACCGGCAGGGTCTCTGTGAGGTTCATTCGCCCGCTGAGGTCCCATGAGCCTTGAGGCAGGAACGTCAATAACATTTTCATCTTTGACATTCACTGCCAACCACAGGCAGGTGCAGAGCGCTTAAGAAACACTTTTGATTGACGGGGAGGGAAGGGGCACGAAGGAGACTCTCGCATCAGTCATCACTGGCAGATGGCATCTACTTCGCCCGATAGTCTTCAAGGAGGGGGAACAGGCCAGGGGAATGGGGTAGATAAAAATCCACACACGATCTTGCCCTTACTGAGCTCAGGCCCGGCTGGCACATTAGCTAGACCAGCTCTCAGCGGAGCACATAATGCCACAGCTGGAGCCAGGAGGAGAAGCCAAGGCCATCTGAGACGCTTTACCTGAAACTTGTCAAGACTTCCTGGTTGCAATGGAAACACAGTTCAAAGTGAGCAAGATGGCTAGGGGCATAGGGAAGGGCAAAAATCTCAAAGTGTTGCTCCCCAGGACCTCACCACCTTGTTTTTTGAGACAGGATCTCTCACTGATTAGGGAGGTTGGAGACGTTCCTGTCTCTGCACTGGGGGTTACAAACACGGTACAAATCATGAGCCCACTCATGAGAGGAGAAAAAAGTTAGCAACACAGAAGCTAGAGTTTTGGAACAGGGGGGACTGGGGTTCCTCAAAGAAAATTCAGCAAAAGCTGTTAATGTAGCTCAGTGGCAGAGCACCTGCCTAGAATCCCCCAGTGAGGGGCTGGGGTGTGGCTCAGTGGTAGAACACCTGCCTAGAATCCCCCAGTGAGGGGCTGGGGTGTGGCTCAGTGGCAGAGCACCTGCCTAGAATTCCCCAGTGAGGGGCTGGGGGACATGGCTCAGTGGTAGAGCCCCTGCCTAGAATCCCCCAATAAGGGGCTGTGGACATGGCTCAGTGGCAGAGCACCTGCCTAGAATCCTCCAGTGAGGGGCATATCCTAGAAGGTGGAGGGGGCAGACAACCCCACCAGGTCACAGACATTGACTGTCTCCCTCCCTGATCTCTCCTTCAGCACCTGCATACTGCCATGTCCTGCCATGATGATCATGGACTAAACCTCTGAAACTGTAAGTCGCCCAATTAAATGTTTTTTCCTTTATAAGAGTTGCTGTGGTCATGGTGTCTCTTCACAGCAATAGACACCCTAACTAAGACACTATACGAAGTAGCCAAAACCCATGTACACACACTGCGGGGGAAGGGGAGGCTCACAGTTCAATAGCCTGTCCATAAGGGCAGCCAGAGACTGAGAGTGGGTTCACCTCCTGGTAGACAATGGCCCTGAGACAGCAACAGCATGTGATCAGCCCTCCTCACCCCCCCCATCTCCCCACCCCACCCCCGCCCCAGTCAGCCCCGCCCCAGCCAGCCCCACCTGCAGGCTGCTGCCCATTGCTTCCTGAGGAAGCACCTTTTCCAATACCAGCTTCAGAGGTGAGCTTCTGGCCAACCAGATACAGCATTCCACACCCTGGGCACAGTCCCTGATACTGGGGCCAGAAGAGGGCCCTTGTCAGTCCAGATCAAAGCAGCCCTGGGGTTCATGCGGAGCTGGCTCAGAGAGAGACATCTGGCCTCTTACTGGTCCCAGGATAGGCCAGAGCTGACTATGGCCCACTCTGCCATCAGGGAGAGCATGTTGGCAAAGATGATAAGAGAATTTTTTAAAAAATGGAGAAAGTGAGCCGGGCGGTGGTGGCGCACGCCTTTAATCCCAGCACTCGGGAGGCAGAGCCAGGCGGATCTCTGTGAGTTCGAGGCCAGCCTGGGCTACCAAGTGAGTTCCAGGAGAGGCACAAATCTACACAGAGAAACCCTGTCTCGAAAAACCAAAAAAAAAAAAAAAAAAAATGGAGAAAGATAAAGCAATGATTGGGACAGTATCAAGCGCCTGGATCCATCCACACCTGAACGCTTCCACCATGCACTTCCCACGTCTGAGGATCGAAACATTGTGGTTTTTGTAGTGTCCAGACTGGAGTGTTAACATACTTCAGCGTTTGGTGTGCCATCTCCAGGAGTACACCCCAAATCTCAGCATTGCAAATTTCAAATATTATAGGCGTGCATGTCTTTCTAAAATAATCCAACAAGAAATACAGAAACGTGAGGTCGGAGAAGAGAAGTGTAGATGGGGGTCACTGCAACCAAGGCTTGTGCTGCAGCAGCCACCCTATGAGGGGGGTCTTCTGAGCTGTGAGCCATCAGGCTGTGCCTGCAGAGTAAAAAATAGCTAGCCTACACATGTGCTACTATTTTTAAAACGTTACATAAATGCTACTGTAATTACCAGACCCGCCTTCAAAGCCTGCTGAATTGACAGCCACTTTCTCGATCAATATGTTGTTCTTTTTCCACCCAGAGACACCAAAGCAGCCATTGTCCTCACTCCTAAGCTTGGATAATTTCTTTGACACTAGAGAGGGTCCCTTGTTCTCCACATTGGAAGTGCCCCTGAACACACAGAGAATGGCCTACTTGACTATGTAAGGCAAAACTGCATCTTTAAAAAGGACAGAGTAGGTGGTTTACTGGGAGGCCATGTGTACTACACCTATCACAACTACTGGACTCCCATGGTGCTGAAACAGCCCATAAACAAACAGGGAGTGTCAAGTATCAATAAAACTTTATTTACAAACAGCAAGTAGAGGGCCAAAAGCAATCCATGGGGCCACTGTGTGCTAATGCCTGCTTTAATTTTTTTTTAATTTATCATTTATTTGCTGGATATGAGTTCCATGCTATATATGTAGAGGTCAGAAAACAATTTTTGGGACGCAATTCTCTTCTTCCATCATGTGGGTTCTGAGGGTTGAACTTAGGTTATCAGCCTTGGTGGCAAGCACCCCTACCTGCTGGGCCATGTCACCAGCCCAAATGCTTGGTTTAAAGAGTACAAGACAAATTAAATAGATAGATAGATAGATAGATAGATAGATAGATAGATAGATAGAGTACAAGATAAATAAGCAATATGCAAAGAACCAAGGCCAGCAGAGGGTTGGGTGGATGGCTTTACACACCTCTAGAGTGCCATGGAAATTGCTGGAAAAATGGAATTTGATCTACGCACCACCTTTTATCTATGCAGCTACTAAATGGCCTGAGAACTCATATCAGCTAGACCTCAGTGTAATGCCAAAATAATCACACCCACTATATGAGCAGAACATGCCAGATCCCAGTTAAGAACCAAGTTGTACCTTACACCAGCTTGATCTAGGTCGGGGTGAGAGGTGCAGGGGTAAGAGAGTAGCCGAGCCTGGATCCCCTCAACTATCATAAGGATAGTATCAGTAGTTGCTCCCATTTATTAAGAGCCAACGTGTGTGTCCTGTCTCATGAATCACCTTGACTTTACCCTCCTTGCTCGTCTCTGCTTGAGGGTTGTTTCTGTTTGTTGGTTGTTGGTTTGCTTTTTTGAAACTGGAACTTACTATGTAGCTGAGGATAACCTTGAACTCCTGATCCTCCTGCCTCCACCTCCAGAGTGCTGGGATTGCAGGTATGCACCACAACATCTGGCTTAGTTTTTTTTTTTAATTGTGTGTGTGTGTGTGTGTGTGTGTGTGTGTGTGTGTGTATGCACCGTGTGAGTGCAGGTGCCCGTGGAGGCCAGAAGAGGGCATCAGTTCCCCTGGAGCTGAAGTTACAGGCAGGTAAAAGCTATATGACATGCACGCTAGGAATCAAACTCAGGTCCTTTGGAAGAGCAGCAAGTACTCTTAACCACTGAGTGTTAAGATTTGTGATTTGGCTTCACACACACAACCTTCTTTACGTGGCTCTGGGAAATATCTAGAAAAGCAGGAACCTGACTCGTAGGTGAAATTCTCTGCAGTCTGTCATTTCACAAACATCGATGTGGCCCCAGTTCCACCCACATTGACAGACACGCACAGTCAGAACACAGCAAACATGCTTGTACAGGTGTGTGCAGGTACATGCACACATGCCTGCAGAGCCAGAGACCGACCTCAGGTGTCATTCCTCAGGTACCATCTACCTCATTTTGGTCTCACACTGGACTGGAACTCGCTATCCTCAGGCCTCTGCTTCCCCAGTTCTGACATTCCAAGTGCAGACCACGATGGCCAGTTTGTTTGTTTGTTTGTTTGAACACAAATCCTAGGGCTCAAACTCAAGTCCTCAAGTTTATAAGAGAAGCCCTTTGCCAACTGAGCCCCTCTCCCAGACCACCCAGGGAAATATTTATCGAAGAAATCTAATCAGTAAATCCCAGGATCGATTTTCAAAATGTGCCCAAGTCTCAGCAGCTGCAGCTTCCTACCAGGTCTTCACCATCGTTTGCCTGGACTATTGCAGTAACCAGTGGGGTCTCCTGACTCCATCCTTCTCATACCTGTCAACATCGCTCATCATCAGAGGCCTCTTGAGTCCTGTCACCACCTTGGCCTCATTTCCCATTCTTACTTATCTATCTATCTATCTATCTATCTATCTATCTATCTATCTATCATCTATTTATCATCTATCTGTCTATCATCTATCTATCTATCATCTATTTATCATCTATCTATCTATCATCTATCTATCATCTATCTATCTATTTATTTTTGCAGTAGTATGTGTGTGTGTGTGTGTGTGTGTTTGCACACGTGTGCCATGGTGCATGGGTGGAGGTCAGAGGTCATTTTGCAGGACTCTGTTCTTTCCTCTCATCGTGTGGATTCTAAGGCTCAAGCACAGGAGTCTGGCTTGGCAGCAAGCTCCCTCACCCACTGGGCCATCTTGTCAACCCTTATCCCCCACGCTTGTCTCTTCCTCGCGTAGACAAACCTCGCTGGCTTCCTTTCTGCTCTTTGTCCCTGTGAAGTACATGCCACCTTGGGGCTCTGTCTCTGCTGTCCCTTCAAACACTTTTCTTCACGTTCCCCACTGGGAAGGAATGTTCTTGGTTGCCCACTCGACTGCCTCTAGAATGAGTCCAAAAGTGGAGGGCACACCTGTGGGAGACTTTTTGCTAGGTTTGAAGTGGGTGCATCCGCTCCTAGTCCATACCTTTGTGGTAGGAAGACACACACTTTAATGTGGGTCATACCTTCTGGAAGCCCGTATAAGGACATGGAAAAAGAAGCTTTTGTTCTCTGCCTGCTCGCCCTCGCCTGGCTAGCACATCCATTCCTTCACTGGCATTGAAGCCTACCTACTTCTTTGGGAGTCCAGTGCAGGCTTAAGACCAGCTGAGACATCCAGCCTTGTGGAATGAGCAACTGCTAGATTCTTGGACTTCCCATCCACCGTCAGACATTGTTGGATTAGCTGGACTACAGCCTGTAAGTCATTCCAATAAATCCCCTTTAGGTAGGTAGGTAGGTAGGTAGGTAGGTAGGTAGGTAGGTAGGTGGATGGATGGATGGATGAATGGATGGATGGATGGATGGATGATTGGATGGATGGATGGATGGATGGATGGATGGATGGATGGATGGATGGATGATTGGATGGATGGATGGATGGATGGATGGATGGATGGATGGATGGATGGATAGATGATTGGATGGATGGATGGATGGATGGATGGATGGATGGATGGATGGATGGATTGGATGGATGGATGGATGGATGGATGGATGGATGGATTAGATGGATGGATGGATGGATGGATGGATGGATGGATTAGATGGATGGATGGATAGATGGATGGATGGATGGATGGATGGATGGATGGATGGATTAGATGGATGGATTGATGGATGGATGGATGGATGGATGGATGGATGGATGGATGGATGGATGGATTAGATGGATGGATGGATGGATGGATGGATGGATGATTGGATGGATGGATGGATGGATGGATGGATGGATGGATGGATGGATAGATGGATGGATGGATGGATAGATGATTGGATGGATGGATGGATGGATGGATGGATGGATGGATGGATGGATGGAGACAGACAGACAGATTCATTCTATAAGCTGTTACTCTAGAGAACCCTAACACACCTACCTAGCCTCCCCACTCTCCTCTTTAGGCCTCGGCTCAAATGCTACTGTCGGAACCGGCTGAAGAGGACAAGCCATCCTCTCCCAGCACCCTTGTCTGTGGTGTCCCCTGCAGAGCCTCCTATGAGGAAGCCATGTTCCCAGTTACCGATGGCTTCATGCCACACCCTAGGTCAGGGACTGTCACTGGTGTCACTAGTCTCAGAAAAGTGCAATAAAAACGTGTCAGAATTCATAAGAACGTGCACGAGGGGTGAGGCGGATTGGAGGAAGGTTGTAAGGAAGAAGGTTGGCAGCAGCCCACTTTACAGATGGAGAAACTGAGTCTCAGTACAGTCGAGGGATTAGATGAACATCGCCCACACTTCCCAATCACTGTGGGGGGGTGTGGTGTGTGTGTGTGTGTGTGTGTGTGTGTGTGTGTGTGTGCGTGTGTGTGTGTGTGTGTGTGTGTGTGTGTGTGTGTGTATCAGGACCTTATTATGTAGCACAGGCTATTCTGAAACTATGTAGTCCAGGCTAGGCTTGAACTTGCAGTGATCCTTCTGCCTCTGCCCCCTGCACGCTGGGATTACAACCATGAGCCACCATGATGGACTTCAGAGCTTACTATTTCTTGTGGGAACCCCCAAAACCTGTGATATTGACATCCCCTGGTTCTTAAATGGCAGCAGCTAAGAGGTAAGGTCTACAGGTCAGATGGCCACCCACAGGTGGCCAGCGGAAACCAGGAACATTCCCACACCCCCATCGACCTGGCTCCTTAGCAACCCCAGGAGCACCCACAGAGGATGGCACAGCACACAAGGACCCCCCAGCTGGAGGACAGGATTCCAGAGCTGACCCTGAGGAGTGATGCTCATAAGCCACCCTTCCCCAGCTCAGGGGACTGGACCAGTCACCAGAGTGAGCTCTCAGTGGGTTAATTCAGACTACAGCTATGAGACTCCAGGCTCAGAGTGAGGCTCACAATCAATCACCCTCAGTCATAAACCTTGGTGAGTCTGACTCGACCCCATCGATTTCTTATGTAACTATTTGGGACCCGGGGAGCAGAGGGAGAGGGAGGGCATACAACACCCAAGGAGCCTGGCATCAGGAAAATTTGGTTCAAGCACCCTTAAGGCAGAACCAGGTGGCTGCACAAAGAGAAGGCATTGGAATTAAATAGAAAGGGTGGGACTTTTCTCTCTTTCCCCAGGCAGGGGAGCATGCACCAAGCCTTGTGTGGGAGATGCAGAATCAAGCGCTGGATGGAGAACCCAATTGGCCCCCAACCTTGCCTCTCCCTGCGCCAATGAGCAGGTGTTTATCTCTCTCTCGCTTTGTTGCCTGCTTCTGAGACTGACAGCCCCTCCCATGAGACTGAAGCGGCTCTTCTGTCCCCTGTGGCATCCCGAGTGCCCAGTGATGATGAATATGTGATGGTTGGATGAGGAGCGAGTGAGTGAGTACTGAGTGAGGGAGTGGGCGAGTGGATGGACACAGTATGTGGAGCCTCTGTGTTCCAAGCACTCTGCAGAGAGACGCCTGGGTCCCCATTCCTCTGCCTGGAGCCCTCTCCAGTAGTTGGTTCTTTTTGGTAATTTAGGTCTCAGGCCAAAAAGAAAAAGAAAAAAAAAGAAAGAGAGAGAAAGAAAGAAACCTGTTGCCTCTCTAAAGGTATGGCTGCAACCGTTAAAGAGCAAATTTGATTTAAATAAATAACAAAGTACATATCTCAGAGAGAGAAAACAGAGGCCAGCAAGATGGCTAAAAGAACTTGCTGCAAAGCCAGTTCAATACCAGGGATCCACATGGTAGAAGGAAAGAACCAAACCCACGCCGGCAAGTTGACCTCTGACCTCCACACATGCACTGTAGCACCACACGTGATGGATGATAGCTAGATGATTGATAGATAGATAGATAGATAGATAGATAGATAGATAGATGATAGACAAAAATATGAGAAAATAAGGAAGAAATTTTATTTACTTATTAGATTTTTCTTATATCACTTTATGTGTATGGCTTGCATGTGCCTCTGCGCACTACATGCATGCTTGGTTCCCAAAGAGGTGGTGAGCCTCCATGTGAGTGCTGGGAATCAAACATGGGTTTTTTGCAGCAACAAATGCCTTTAACCATTGAGCCAACTCTCCAGCCTCCAATTTTTATTTTACTTTTTAATATAAGAAGAGTCTTGCCTGAGTGTATGTCTGTGCACCACACATATGCCCGGTGCCTGGGGAGGTCAAAAGATCATGGTGTCAGAGCCCCTAGAGCTGGAGTCACAGATGGTTGTGAGCATGTGGGTGCTGGGAACAGAACTCCGTCCAATGCAGGAGCAGCCAGTGCAATGGTCTTACTACTGCATCCAGCCCCAGGAACATCTTTAAATAGTGTTGCTTCTACCAAGAAGTCTCATTAGCTCCATCACCAGTCACTCCCCGTCAGACACTTGTGCTGGTGCATTCCTGGGCTTCCCCATCATCATCCAGTCTTCCTACACACCCCAAACTCACAGCCCCCCAAGACTGAGGTCAGGGAAACGCAGCAGGCTCCTGACCAAGGAGGTACCATCAGGGCAGAAGTCAGGAGCTTCAAGGAAGAGACCCCATTCTGCACACACACACACACACACACACACACACACACACACACACACACACACGCCATGCTGTCCATCCCTAGGATTCTCTGTGCCTCAGTATCCCTACCTAGGATATATCCAATCTCACCCTAAGAGCTGCTCAAGAACCCCAATGAAGTCTTGCATCAAGACGCCCCTTTGTGAGCTGGGCAAGGTGGTGCAACTCTGTAACCCCAGCTCTCAAGTTCAAGGCCAGCCTCAGCTATATGCAATGCCCAGTATTATCTTTTAATACTTTATTTTTATTTATGTGTGCATGTACATGTGCCCAAACATGCGTATGTCACAGGTGTCGGAGGAAGTGAGAAAAAGGCATTGGTTCCTCTGGAGCTGGAGTTACAGGAAGCTGTGAGCCAGCCAACCTGGGTGCTGGGAACTGAACCCTGGGGTCCTCCAGAAGAACAGGAAATTCACTTTTTTAACAGCTAAACCATCTCTCCAGCCCGAAGACACAGCATTTTTTTAAGCTGGTTGGTGGGTGGCTCATGGCTTGTGGCTTCTCCCTGTAGCTCTGCCCGTGGGTAGAGCCCCACTCCTGGAAACTTAGCACAAGCCTTGTGCTTGCTTAGGGTCCCCCAGTCCCATAATGAGATCTTTAAAGAAGTAGTTCAGGGCCAGTCTTCCAGATGAGGAAATGCAGTTTTGGAGAGGCCAAGGGACTAAGCCAATACTGCCAATATCTCAAACCTGAACAGAGACACTGATGGCTCCAGCTGAAAAGGAGAGGTTGTTGTTGATACATGTGTGTGTTGGGGGGGGGCGGTATTTACATGTGCTTGCATGTGCAAATGGTAACCAGAGGATGACTTGGGGATGTCATTTCTCAAGTGCTATCCACCTTGGGTTTTTTATTTGTTTTTGTTTTTGTTTTTGTGAGGCCTCTTACTGGTCTGGAATGCATCCAGTAGGCTAGGCTGGCCAGCCATTGTACCCCATGGATCCTCCTCCTGTTTCCACATCCCCGGGGCTGGGGTTACAAGCATGCACCACCACACCTGGCCTTTTGATGTGGGTCCTAGGGAACTCACTCAGATCTCATGCTTAAAAGCCAAGAACTTAACCAATATCGCTTTCTCCCCAGCCCCTCAATGGATTTTATTGTTTCATTCAGGGTCTCACAGTATAGCCCTGACCTGGAACTCACTATCTAGACCACACTGACCTTGAACTCATGGAGATCCACCTGTCTCTGCCTCCTGAGTGCTGGCTTTAAAGGTATGCACTGCCATGCCCATCACCAATTTTGTGTTTTAAATTGTTTTTTTAAGTGACATATGTTCATTGAAAATAGTAATGGCGGACCGGAGTGGTGGTGGTACACGCCTTTAATCCCAGCACTCAGGAGGCAGAGTCACATGGATCTCTGTGAGTTCAAGGCCAGCCTGGTCTACACAGTGAGTTCTAGGACAGGCTCCAAAGCTACACAGAGAAACCCTGTCTCAAAAAAAAAAAAAAAAAAAAAAAAAGTAACGGTTTTCATAGACATTTCCAAATAAGTACATCTGCACTTTGGCCACACCCGTGTGCCCTCCCCTTCCTCCCCCTCCCCTCCCATAATTACCATTCATTCCCACAGACTCCCTTCTGCTTCTCCATCCCATGTGCATGGACCACTTCATGTGCCCATATAAAATCTAAGATCTACAAATCAGAGAAAATATGTGATATTTGCCTTTCTGAATCCGACCTATTTCGCTTACTGTGGTTTTCTTTTTCCATGCAAGCAAGTTAAAAATGAGACTGCCATGCCAGATGTCCCCAAAGGTGGCCAGCCCCTCCACAGGTGGGCCTTCCTCACCTGCTCTGTCTTCCCCAATACCAGGCACCTCTGTGACCAACCGTGGGAGCTTCTACTGAGCCGACTTGAGAAAAGACACACCTCTCCCAAACAGAGACACAGCTTTCCCCTTGGGAGAGAGACACAACCCTATGTTCCTGGGTCCAAACCAACACCAAAGCCCAAAAACCCAGGACCAGCAAGATGGCTCAGTGGGTAAAGGGCACTTGCTGCAAAGCTTAGTGACCTGAGTTCAAGCCCCGGAACCGACTTAAAGGTGGAAGAAGAGAAGCAACTCTTGCAGGTTATGACCTTCACCTAGGCACCGGGGTGCCTGACGCCCCTACACACACATCACCACCATCATCATCCATTAAAAATAAGTGAAGTATCCTGGAAGGAATGTCCACATAGAGAGCACAGTAGCTAAGAGAAAACCCTGAGATGCATATGCTGCTGTGCACATCTGGAGCGGGTCACCCCACCCTGGCACCTCTCCAGCCTCAGTTTCCTCATCTGCAAAACAGAAGTGCCTACCCCCGAGAGGATTGTTGCGAGTCAGGGAAGCCACATCTAGAAGGGGCTCGGGATAGTCCACCGGCAGAGCCAGCCTAGGTCACTACTGATGCTAGGACACCTTCCAGAGGAAGGGACTAGAGGCTGCGGAGGTGGCTGTCAGGAAAGTGTTTCCAGGCAAGCGTGAGGACCTGAGTTCGATCCTGCAGCGCCCATCTAAAAAGCCGGGTGCAGCTGCGCACTCTGAAACCCCGGCACCCCAGAGACAGGAGGATCCCTACGGCTCACTGGCCAGACAGCCTAGACTGATTGGTGAGCTCTCGATTCAGCGAGAGACTGTCTCAAAAAAGCAAGGTAGAGTGGTGATAGAGGACATCACCTGATGTTGACCTCTGACCTCCATACACACACAAAGGCGTGAGAGCATAGAACAAGAAACCTCAAAGGACCAGGAGGGAGGCAGGTGTGCATGCATGGGCCGGCCAATATCTACCCTTTATTTTTTTTTTTAAAGTATTATTTGGGAGGGTGCACATGCCAGGGCATACAGATGGAAGTTAGATGGCTTAGCCTCCCCTGTAAACATCTTCACCCATAAACGTAAATAGCCCTCGCTCGCCCACCTGCAGAGGAGCATGCTCTCTGGTGCTCCTAGCAGAAGAGGCTCATAGAACCTGCCTGCCGCGCAGAATGTAGCCCCGGAGCCCCCACACCCATCAGCACCTACACCCTTCTGACTCCTGTCCCTATCTTTCAGGGATAGGGCGGTCGCTGTCATAGCCGGGGACTCCTTAGGTGGAAAATGCCTTAGCCAGCCAAGCGCTAGGTGTAAGGTTAGAAAGTCCAGGGCCATGAGTTGAGAAGACATCCCCTGGCCTGGCCGCAGACCCCTACCTGCCGCAGAGCTGTGTTCAGAGGCCCCTTCCTACTCTGGACCACTTCCTCCCAAGAGCTGAGGGTGGTACCTAAGCCCCTCCTCCTCCTCCTCCTCACAGGCCCCGGGGGGCCGAGAGCCACAGCCTTCAGGAAAAAGGACTCTCTCCATCCCTCTCAAACTGAGACCCAAGAGAGAAAGGGCTACCCGGAACTTGGGGGCTCTCTGAGAAGGAAACCCTTAAAGGGCTTTACTGGCCTAGACCACCCTCCCAGACTCCGAGCCAGCAAACGAGGGGCTTCTTTTTTGTCCTTCGGATCATGGCAACCGCTGCGCTCTTTGTCACCCAAGCGGAGCTCCTGAGGAAGCCCCACGCCTCCCGGTTCCTGCCACTGGCGGGAGGAGGGGCGCCAGATGATTTACTCTGGGAAGGTCCCCAATGCCATTAAATCACCGGAGGCTGCGACAGAATTAGCATTTCCCCCACCCACCTCCACTTCCCCACACCACAGGGCCACCCCTTCTCAAGACCCGGTGTAAATGAGAAACAAATAAACCACTCGCCACAGCACGGGGACCAGGCAGGGCTAAGCCCTGTGACTTGCAAGCCAACAGCGCCGTCCCTACATTTGCGAACTTGTCACTAGCAAGGCTCTGTGGGGGGGGGGGGGGGGTGCACCCCACCCACCCCATTCCACAGACACCCCTCCCCCAAAATAAAAGCATCAAGGGTCAACAAAGCAAGACTTGTCAATTTCCCCCAGGGGACGTGGTCTGGAACTGCATCCCTAACTTCCAAAGCCACAGCATGCACAAACATGGTTTAAATGATGGGGCCCCCTGGTCGCTAAGCCGGAGGATTTGTGCTGACTCCAACCATGTACAATTCCGTATGCTTCAGCCCTCACGAGGCTCCAAGAAGTCCGCCCACCACTCCTTCCCGGGGTAGCTGCCCACGCAGGAAGGGGGCACAGGCAACAGCGTGTGTGCAATGAGAGCGCCTCCTCACAGCTGAACTCTCTCTCTCTCCCCCAAGCCCCTCTCCCAGGACCTCAGCCAGTCCAAGGTTGGTCCAGAAATGATCTAGAAAACGTAGCCAGTTCTAGACGAAGCTGGTTAACTCCCAATCAACCAAGAGTAGGCAGCTCTTTCAGGAACATCACCCTTGCTTTGGAGCTAAATATAGACTTAGCAAACTGTGTTCTCTTTATGTCCCTGGTGGGAACCGGTGGAAGGCACGGGCGACCAAGGACCCCAAGCATGGAAAACTCTGCTTTGGTGGCTGTGCTGACAGCATCCTCAGAGGGCCAGAAATGGGTTCCCAGGGGTGGCACATTCTTCCTCTCCCTCCCACCACAAGCCGCCCAGAGCCATGCACAGGCTCTTCCGTGGTTGGGTGGGGCTGGACAGGGTGAGGGGACTCATTCTGGCACAAGACAAGAGGCAGGCAGCTTCCTCCTCCAACCGCTCTTGAACACAGCCAGGCGAACGCTGACCCCCATGGAGAGAGAAAATAGCCACTACACTGCAATTTCCAAGTCCGAGGGACTGTGCACTTTGGCAACCGCGTCTCAGGGCTTCCGCTCTGAGGAAGCGGCCTGGACCCCGTCAGTGCCCCACTCCAGGCCGCAGATCAGTGCCAAGAGCCAAATAGCCCTCGGCTGCTCATTAACCACGCCAAAGAAGAGCCCTCCCTCCACTTTTAAGACCAGTGCAACGTCCTCCGGGGGCCCAACCAAAGCTCCGGGCTGACCACTATCTCTCCAAGAGGAAAGTCTTAGTAAATATTTGGGGTCACTTGAGGGCATCGGGGAGGAAGGCAATATTTACTTTTTCCCCCATGCACAGTCATCCTTATAAACAAGTCAGCATCCAGGCTTGCTCCTAAGTGGGACCTCACCTAGGCAGCCAGAGCCGCAAAGTTGAGGTTGCGTTTTTTTTTTTTTTCTTTTCCTTCTGCATTCTGGGTATCCGTACGGTTGGTTGGTTTAAGGAACGGGAAGGGATGCTCTCAGTCTAAAAGCTACCTGCTCCCAAAACGTGTGTGTTTAAAGGTCTGGAGAACACAGCCCTCGCACGCACATGAACATGGCTCGTGACTGTCGCTTCTTCCCAGCCTTTGGGATTGTCTCCCCTTGCCTGGGGTGGGGGAGGGGGAGCTACTGTCATTTTAGGATAAGCTTCCTCTACAACCAACACGTAGCAACATCGAGGTGGCCGAGTTGAGCCAACTCCAGCCCAGACTGCAAACAGCAAATACCTGGCTATTCTGACTTGCCCATTCGCGGGCTTTAGGCGACAGCTGCGCGGGTCCCAGCTTGGAGCCGGGCTCCCCGATCCCGGGGCAAGGGCTTTGAACACTGACACCTTAGACATCACCAGATGCCTGCACGACCCGGGGCTGCTGGACCACGCTCCGGGGCCCTGACAGCCCACGGGTCAGGGCGCTGGGGCGACCTGCGCTTCCAGGGGGCGAGCAGCGGGGTCACCTGGTTGCCTTCGGGAGCCACTTGGCGGGGAGTGGGTGGCTTTGGGAAGCTGGAGACAGGAGGGCAACCGGGCGCGGGAGGGACTACGGCCAAGCCAGACATCGCCGGCCGAGACGACCTCCAGGCCCCGCAGGTGTCCAGGCAACAGGACAACGGTCCACAGACGCTGGGCCACGACATCCCCCGCCGACCCCCGGACCCGGGTGCCCAGCCAAGTGAGGAGAGGAATCCGGGGAGCCCTGCCTGTGGCTCCCGGAGCCCCAAAAGGATGCGAAGGGCAGCTGAGACTGGAGAGGAGGCAAAGGGAACGCGCGCGGGGCTTGGGCCGCCCGAGGCTTCCCAGCCCCGCCAAGAGCAGGAGGCGGCGGCCGCCCGGGACTTGGGACCCAGGCAGCAACTTTGCGCGCGGGGTCGGGGAGGGGACGCGGCCGCGTTACCTGCGCAGCGGAGCGCGCTCAGCGCCAGCAGCAGCCCGAGCGACGCGGCCGGGGCCCGCATGGTCCTCCCGGGAGCCGGCGCCGGGCTCCGCTCGCTCCAGCGCCGCCGCCGCCGCCGCCGCCGCCGCCGCCGCCTCCCGCACCTCTCGGCTCCGCGCTCGGCCGCCCGGCTGCAGACGGCGGCGCCCGGGCTCAGCGCGCGCCCGCCCTGCACTTGGCCCGAGTTGCGCGGCCCCCGCCGGCGCCGCGGCTCCTGCGCCCCAGCGCGCGTCCCATCCCGCCGCCGCCTCGGCCAGCGCCAGCTGCCGGCCGCCCCTCTAGCCAGCGCGAGAGTGAGCGAGCCGAGCAGGGAGGAGGGGAGGGAGGAGGGAGGAGGAGGAGGGGAGCAGCCAGCAGGGAGGAGGAGGGAGGAGGACAGGAAAGGAGGAGGAGGGAGAAGGGGAAGGGAGGAGGGAGGAGGAGGGAAAGGGAGAAGGAGGAACGGGGCTAGAAGAAGAGGGAGGAGGATGGAGTTGAGAGGGGAGGAGGAGGAAGGAGGAGAGGAAGGGAAGGGAGGAAGAAGAGGAATGGGGTATAGAAGACGGAGGGAGGAGGAACAAGCGCCCGGAGGTGGAAAAGGATAGCAAAAGGGGAGGCGGGGAGGTGCCCTCCCCCGGGGCCAAGACACCAAGCGGCCACCCAGCGGTTAAGCTGCAAGATGTGCCACTCTCTCCCAGGCGAGGGCGCAGGGCCGCAGAGGCCTGTGGAGACCGGAGTAGGTAGTCGGAGTAGGGACAGAGAGAGCATGTCGAGTGCGGACGGGTTCCCAGGGTGTGTTGGGGGCGCAACGATGGGCGTCCCCTCGCAGAGGAGGTGTCTGCGAGGGACAGATTGCGAGGCTGAGCGCAGACAGGGCACGTGATGGATGGATGAGGTGTGGCCTGAGAGGGCCCTCACGAGTGTCTGCCAGCCCCAGGCAGACCAGGGTGCTCCTAGGGTGCTGGGGTGTCTGCAGTGTGCTAAGCCCGGGCCACGAATTCCCCATCAGGGCAGTCATCGGGTTACGAGGTGGGCCAGGCTTCAGCCAGCGTGGGAATGCAATCGCAGGTAACAGGGGCATAGAAACTACTGTCCCTCTGGAAGCACAAGCACTAGCCTAGTCCAGGCCACAGGTTGAAACAGGGAAACCCTAAGGGGCTTCTCTAGTCGCCCTGAGAGGCCATGGAAGTTCCCTCCAGCAGGCTACAAGGCCAGTGGCTGTGGAATCCGCCTACCTGGGTCTTGCCCTGCCCAAACCGATCACACTGGCCACCAGTTTCTGGTGTCCCGGCTTTGCGTGGAAAAATGGGTCAAACTTCAAATCGGTCAGCTGGGGTGATGCAGACTTCAGCCCAGCGTCCTTAGCTGAGAACCCAGCTCAGCCTGGGCAACCTAGGGCAGACAGAACTCATAAGCCTGTTTCCCAACCTGAAACATGAAGTCCGGGGCAGCCTCTAGCTGGTGTCCCCAGTAATGCCCAGAAAGCCCCTGACCTGATCACCAAGGGCAGCACTCCCATGCTTACTGCAGCCATTATCCCTGGGTGTCTGATTTCCCTCCAAGGGCAGGCAGGCAGGCAGGCATCGGAACACTCCAGCCTTCCCAGCTGGTGAGGGGGCTGGCAGACCTGCTTCATTAGTAGGGGCTCATTAGCCCAGGCAGCTCCAGGCTCTCCCACAATAAAAGAAGAAAGAGCAAGAAGCAGGTGCCTGGTCTTAGGCCAGGTTAGCTACCAGGAAGGAATTCTACTCTGCCTACAGTCAGCCTTCCACGGGAGCTCCTGGCCTGGCCAAGGAGCTCCTGGGGGGGGGGGGGGAGCATCAATGGCTGGACGGTGGGTTCTCGGCTTCTCCTTGGGTTTGGAGGGTCTATCTATTCCCTCTCAGTGACTGTGCCTGTGGGGGTGTTGCCCAGCCTCAGGATCTCCCGTGTGCTGTTCCAGACACCTCTTTTACTCATGAATACCGCTGAACGGAGCACCTACTGTGTGCAAGGCCTGGGCACACGGAAACACAGTGGGCCTGCCGCTCCTGAGGAACAGCCGGTAAACAGCAGCCCCATGATGTAGGTACCCCAGGCTGCAACCACAGCCAGAGGGAGGCCAGGGTGGACTTGACCAAGATCGTCGAGAGGTAGGATCTGTGACCAATGAGAAATCATGTCATAAAATGGATCACAGGGGTCATTCTGTGTGGCTTCATTGGTGGAAGGGATAGCGCACGGAAGGCAGGCATGAATCCACCCAGCAAGACCACGAGCCAAGACCCATCAAGTCCCAGGTGTGATGGGAGGCATCAGTGACCTTACCCACCACACACACACACACACACACACACACACACACACACACACACACTTCTGCTCTGAGGCACCCCATCACACCCCAGAGAGCTGTTCTGTTTATCTAGGGTAGAGCTAGACTGGAGTGCTCTCCCCCGACTGACACTCACTCACAGGTGATGAGTTAATCCCACAAAGAGGAAAGGGGAGTCTGTTTTGTGGCATGGCAGAGAGAGTGAGCTGCTGTGTGACTTTGCATAAACTCCTAACCTTTTCTGAGCTCCTTTGAGCGGTAGGAGCCCTGCTTTGGCCTGTGCCTTCACTGGGTAAGGATGTCTGCATTTAGCCAAGCCTGGGTTTCAGATGGTATTTATGGAAATTCTAAGCTGGGGCGGGGGGGGGGGGGCGCAATAAAGGGCCCAGAAAGGCTGAGGAGCTGACAGTATAACCAGAAGGCCCCATTGCTCCCTCAGCAAATTCATCTTCTCATCCCTACCCAACCTCAAACCCGCCCCCCAGTCTCAGCTCCAGCCTGATGATCTGGGAACCAGGCAGCCCCCCCCCCCCCAAGGTTCTGTGCACACCTGGAGAAGCTGAGGCCAGAAATGACCCTCCCCCCTGGTTCTGTGGTGTGGGGAGGGAGAGTTAGCCTGGTCCTGAGGTGTAGAGCTCAGGCCACCCCTACCTAGCAGGTGGCTGTCCTCTCCCGATCCTCCCTCCCGGGCTTCGCCTCTAAAGCGCCGCCCAGGTGCCGCTGGGCTGCGGTCAAAGAGTAACATTGCCATCTTGTGGCCACAGCTGGCACTGCCTCTCCAGGCGGCGCAGGCTCTCGCCCCGGGAACCGAGAATGCTGGGGGCGGAGGGGCTCCCGAAATAGAAGACCATCTAACTTAAATAACAGGAATCAGGAATGCGCTAAGAGTCGGGTATTTCAAGACGTCCGACACAAGATGGAGAGAAGGGCCCTCTTTTCTTTTTCTGAGGTGTTCAAAGCCTCAGATTCCTGACCCTGCTGCCTTCTCCGCCTAGAGTTCTGGAATGGCAGCCTTACACCCATAGTTGTATGCGGTGCTCTGGATCGAACCCAGGGCTTTGTGCATGTTAGGCCACTGAGCCACATCCCCAGCCTCCTTCCTGGGTTTTATTCTACAGAGCACTGTTATCACTCTGGCTCTCCCTATGGGAATACCACCTTCTGTCCATCCCCAACAGCTGGGGACCTGGCTAGACCTATGTACCAGGCTTGCCACAGGGAACCCCAGCGACTATCCAGGGAAGGAAAGAAGGAAAATAGAAAGGAGGGAAACTCGGGGTCAGAACAGCAGGTTAACGAGGTGGCGGAAACCCCCATAAGCCTGTGAATTGAGCCCTGAAGAAGGGAAGGCAAGGAAGTTCAGCAGGAAAAGGGGCTGGCCCCATATGTCTGACTTCAATGCCTGGAATCCACACTGGAAGGAGAGAACTGACTGCTGTACACATGCAGTGGTACATATCAACCACCCCCACCCCCCAATTCATAGTCAAAACAGTAATAGCTTTTTTAAAAAATTGAAACATTGTCTCACCGTGTAGTCCTACCTCACCCGGAACACACTATGTAGACCAGGCTAACCTCAATCTCATAGACATCCACTTGCCTCTGCCTCCCAAGTGCTGGAGTTAAAGGTGTGAGCTACCACATACATTCAGAAGGGATTGGAGTCCATGTAAAGGCCACATAAGAGAGTAATGTGCCCCCACACACACACACACACAAAGACCTGGCTAGTGGGGGTGAGGTGCTTAAGAAGGAAATGCCAGGGGTTGGGGATTTAGCTCAGTGGTAGAGCGCTTGCCTAGCAAGCGCAAGGCCCTGGGTTTGGTCCTGAGCTCTGAAAAAAAAAAAAAAGGAAATGCCTTGTAGCCCTTCCACTGCTCAGCAGCAGGGCAGAAGGTGTATAAGAAAGAGTCGGTCAGGGGCCTGGAGAGATGGTTCAGAAGTTGAGAACAGTGCTGTCCTTCCCAAGAACTCAGGTTCAATTCCCATTCACAACTATCTGTAGCTCCAGTTCTAAGGGATCCAATGCCCTCTACTGGTCGCTGTGGGTACTACACATGTGAATCACAGACCTACATTGTAGATAAAACTTATATACATAAAATACTGACTTTCAAATAACAATTTAAAAGAGTCAGCAGTGAAGGCACCCCATGGTTGGAACTTGAGAACAATTTTAAGATGTACTAGAAAGAGAATGAGGCTGATCGTCATGAGCAAGGCCAGAACACACACACACACACACACACACACACTCAAAGTGTCAAAATCCACAGAGCCTCACATCGCCCACCTGGACCACGAGGTTGGGTTCACTTCAGCAGCCTTTCAGATATCTGCAGACCTTGCCTCAACCACCCAAATGTAAACTAAAGAAAAGGCAGAAAGGGTTTCACTGAACGAGAGGCAAAGGTCCTTCTTGACACCTTGTTGAGTTTGGGTGTGATGGGAAGGGCTCAGGTAACCACGGATGACAGCGTCCACCACCAGCTTCAGGTGGCAGAAAAAAAAAGACAGATTCTGACCTCTTAACCACGGTGTCGTCTACAGCAGAGCTGTAGACACAGACGTCCTCTGAGATGGTGCACAGCGGTACTTCAACTCCGCCATCCGGGCAGGCGTCCATGACTTGCAGCCAAAAGCAGCCTGGATGATAGAGGCAGGTTCGACGAGAGCCCTGAATGGACAGTTAGTCGGGAGTACTTAACACCCAGCCCAACAACTCAGAACGTACGTCAAAAGGGAGAAGAGAAACAAAACACAAATTGCTTCTTCTGTTATGCTGAATTTTTGAGGATGAAGTAGTTTTCCAAATCACATGTTCCCGACAGAGACTCAAGACATGGATACTGAGAAAGCAAAACCTTGAGCCCAAGTTGGAGTGTCTTGGTGTGTACTTATACCCTTTTCCCTGCACTCTGTATCCACCCCTCAAACCCCCCCCCCCCCCAGTGAGGGCATCATGTGATAGCATTTGCTGTGGAATCATCCTTCTGTACACTGTGAAGATGTGTTGCTCTCACTGTTAATAAAAAGCTGATTGGCCGATGGTTAGGCAGGATTTGGGGGGCAGAAAGAATGATGGGAGGAAGAAAGGTGGAGTCGAGGGGAAACACCATGAGATGCAGAGTGAGAAGGATGGGAAGCACATAGATGAGGTAAACAAACCTCGGGGCAGCACATAGTTACTAGAAATGGATTAATTTATGAGAGCTAGCTAAAAACAAGCCTAAGCGGTTGGCTGAGCATTTATAATATTAAGTCTCTGTGTGGTTATTTGGGGAGCGGCTGGTGGGACAGAAAAGTCTGCCTACAAGCATTGCTTCCCGCCCCCCTTGCTTCTTGCAGAGTTGTCTATTCTATTCAGAGCCTCTTCTTCATCAGTTTCCCTGAGGCAAAAGGGCAGACCACCTGCAGCATTTCACTGGGGAAAGGCAATGGCTTGGGGCTGGAGTGTGGCTCAGTATGGGTGTGTTCCACCCTCAGCATTGCAGAGGGAGAGGGGGAAGGGAAAGAAGAAAGGGGTGAGGGTGGAGAGACGGCTCAGCGGGTGAGAGCATTGCCGTGCAGCCATGAAGCATTGAGTCTGAATCTCCGGCACCCCTGTAAAAGCCAGATGTGGCTACAGATGCCTCTAACCTTCGCATTGTGGGGCAGAGACAGCTAGCTAGCCTAGCCCAAAACAGGGGGCTTCTCATTCACGAGAGATCCTGCCTTAAGGCAGTAAGGAAAGTGATGGCAGACACTTGGTCTCCTGCTTCAGCCTCTGTGTGTGTAAATGCAGGCACACACACATACACACACACACACACACAAGCACTCGCGAAAGGAGGAAGGAAAATGGAGAAAAGGAAAGTCCTGTCTAAGCTGTTTTACTTATGCGTGGTCAATCCTCAGGGTGCAGTGATGCATGGTCAGTCCTCAGGATGTATCTGTGGGGGGCCAGGCTTCAGGGTGCAGCTTCAAACCCACACTGTGGGGCAAAGCATCAAAACAACTCAGGGGCTGCCCAATACAAGCCCGTAAAGATGTGCACATTCAAATTCCTACCCACTAGTGGTGGTGGCCAGTGGCCTCTTCACTACTTCACAGCTCCGGATGTGGCTCCTCTGCTTCCTTGAAGTTCTGGTTGTAGCCTCAACCTTTAATGGTGGAGTACTTCCCCAGCTCCATCACTAAAGATTCCCACAATGGGTATTAACTTATTATCCACTCCAAATCAGTAAGTATCAAGATGTTTACAATGAAATTTGCACATTATTAACACCTGCAATGTCATCATCTAATATTTTTCATTTTTTTATAATGATTTATTTTATGTGTATGACTATGTCTGTATGTACACTACATGTATGCAGTACCCACAAAGGCCAGAAGGGGCATCAAATCCCGCGGAGCTCAGGTTACAGACTGTTACAGGGCTTTTAACCTCTGAGCCATCTCTCTGCTGCTGCTGCTGCTGCTGCTGCTGCTGCTGCTGTCTTGGTGCTGGAGGTCTACCCACAACCCGGAATAGACTAAGAATGTGCGCTGAGTACCTTGCCAGCCCCTCTCACAGTGTTTGAATCTAGCCCCTTTGGAGAAATCTAGCATCCTTCTGTCTGCACATGGGGACTGGCCCCTCAGGACACCACGGACTTCTCTCATCTGCATGCCCTTTCTCTTGACCACATCTGCCTATATGCATTTTAAATAATTTTTATCCCTCATAAATTCTATTTATTCTCTCTTCTTCTTTATTCAGGAGTACTTCCTGTGGGGAAATGAGAGGGTAGTTAGTGTCACACCAGGATTCGTGCGGATTAACTTCTAGGGTGTGAGGAGCCCACAGCCCTGGGTGATTCAGGAAGCAGTCTTTAGTCCAGAGCAGGGTAGGGAGACCTTGGGATTGTCTGTGGAAGGAAGAAAAGTGCTGGACACCTGTGGTCCCACGTGATCTTCGGAGAGAACCCAGCTGTAAACAAATGGCTCATCTTATCACTACATTTAGCCAAGAGGAAGCTGTGAGTTTCCCCCTGAACCATGGGGCTCAGCAATGCCATATTCATAATGACCAACCCCTGAGTGAGTAAGAACTCGGGGGCTTGCAGGGTCTGTGGCCTCAGGTCCAGCTGGTGCCGTGACTCAAAATCTTCAAGGTTCACTCAAAGGTTCTTCTCAGCAGTAGAAGAGCAGGAACTATTGGCAAGAAGTAAGGTCACAGTGATGATAAAATGGCACAAAAGTCTCCTTGAGGGCGTGTGGCCAAGAGCAGAGCCTACTGAACACAAATAAATCACTCTTGATGTTGATCATGAACCTTTATTGCAAATGCCCCCTTTAGTGTTTTCCTTAAAATAGGCTAAGATGTTGGGGTCCGGGTGATTATACTCCCTCATTGACAGCTATTAGACCTTCCCTGGTGCTCAGGGTTTTCTCTTTTTAAAGATTTGTGTATGCATGTGCACATGAGTGCAGTAGCCACAGAGGCCAGAAGGGGGTGCCCAATCCCCAGGAGCTGGAGTTACAAGCAGTTGTGATCCATCTGACATGGGTGCTGGGAACCAAACTCTGGTCCAAGAGAAAGAATTCAACTACTGAGCCATCTCTCCAGCCCCTCCGTGCCCACTTTCGAGATTTACCATTAGAAGTGGTCGAGCTAGCCACACAAAAAGGAGAGAGTGGACGTTTGTCTGTGTAGTGACCACAGCGGCAGAGGCGGTGGCCGCCACACCACCAGCAGTGGCAGGAGGGAGGCTGAAGAGTTCCAGGCGGTATCTGGGGCAGATGCAAGGAGAAACAGAGGTGACCCCAGAAACAGAGGGCCAGAGGAAGAGAATGCACGTAACGGTGGAGTATAGGCTGAAGATAGATGACATGAGGGGACAGATTAGATGCTGATTGCTGCCAAGACTTAAGGGCCAAGGGTCTCAACATGCTAGGGCAGGAGAGCTATGACACTGTCACAGGTCCCAGCACCTGAGAACCATCCAGGCGCTGTAACATAAGCAGGCACACTTCCTGATGATGATGATGATGATGATGATGGAAACTGGGAATTACAGCAACTGCCATGTACCGGGACCACTGGTGGTTAGAGCACTGAGCAATGTGCCTCCAACATGAGCACTGGGAGGTGTGAGTCTCTGGCTTAACCCTAGAACAGTGAGTCCCCGGATCTCTCATTGAGCTGTAAGCCTCTGGGTCGCCAGCCCAGGCCCTGGGTCTTGGGCACTCTAGGGCACTGGAAAAATGTCTCCTTGCCTACCCACAATTCCTACCGAGGCAGAGCAAAGGGGCCCACCAGCATGCCTACCATTAGATGGTCACTGTGCCCAGGGATGGACTACTAATTGGCCGACTCTGGACCTGGGAGGATCCGACTCTGTCCAGACTGCACCCAAGTCCATCGCCTTCACCCTAGACCTCCAACTGCCCCAAGTTATCATGGGGAACACTCTGAGAACAGTCACAGCCCAGGGTGTGTCCTGCACTCAAGAGTGTCATTCTGGAATTTTCTAGTACGTTCTTCCAGCATGCCTGTCCCCATCATGAGCTTCAGGGGGAAACCATGAGCATGGGAGCTCACATCTGGCAGAGGGTCACCAAATATCCGATGAGCTAAAACTGCCGACTCTGTCTTGCTGTTTATAGTATGTTCCAGTGAGACCAGCCACGCACCCCCGCCCCGTTAGATGGAGTGTTTTACCTCATTTAGCAAAGGAGGAAACTGAGGCTTCATTTGCCCCACAGCAACCAAATGGTACAGGTGGAGTTTGAACAGAGACCTGAAAAACCTCAGGCTCTCCCTCAAGGCGTGACCACACTAGGCCCTCTGTTAACCCCTGACCACCCCAGGGCCTCTCTTATAGTTCAGTGGTCTTCCTCCATCTCAAGAAAACTTTGGTTTGGTTTCTTTGGGTGGGGTTTTCTAAGGCAAGCTGGAACTCCTCATCCCCCTGCTTCATCCTCCCATGTACTGGGGTGAGAGGTCTGACTCCCAGGCCCAACTTGGACACACACACACACAAATATAATTTCATACATGAGTGCTCTATGTACATTATTTCTACACTACTCTCTCTCCTCTCCAGCTCTACGTGTGTCCCAACTGTTCTTCATGCCCATCTGAAAAGAGCTTTGCCCATGGAGCCCCACAGGTTCTGAGGACAGACAGTGACTGTGACAGCAGTGGGGAGGTCACTCATTCAAGGCAATGACAGCCCCACTTGATGGTGGCCACCATTGGGGAGAGTCCCTTGTGAGCTCCCGCAGCGTGTTTGAGAGACGGATGACATCTGTGAGTCAGAACAGTGTTGCCCAGCTCCTTAAGACATGCTGGGACACCCAGGACACAGTGACGCCTGATTCACCCCAAGGTAAGTTCTCACCATAGCCACCTGCCCCACCACCTTAGACCTCTGCATGTCCACTGTTTTGATGCCTGGCCATGGGGTGGCACTTCCCTCTGAAAGAAGAATAATGGAGCTTTGTGGCACACGGCCGCTTCCCTGTCTAGGCCTGCCTCTGTGTCCGCCCACACAAAGCAAGGTCATTCCCCACTGGGCAGTGCCCAAGGCATGGCTTTGAACTTACAGGGTTAGGGGCAAAGCGGGACAAGGGGGCCTCATCATAGAGCAAGATCTCTGTGTGGCGCTGTGATGGTGTCTGATTGTGTCGGTGACAGCCAGCAAAGCTGCCTAACAAGCATCCCGGCTCCGCGGCTTCGAGAACGCCTTGTTTGTGTTCTTACATCTGTGACGCGCGATCCTAATTAGTCTTAACAACAAAAACCCAGAGTCAGACATCGCGAGTGAAAGCTTAAAGATCAAAGAAGCAGAGCAGCAGCCACTAGAGACTTCTTACCTCTACGAAATCTCACACCGAATGGGCACAATCCTGTCTCTAGGAATCCTCAGACTGAATGGGGCCGAGATCCTGTCTCTACTGCCTTATATTCTTGTCTACACCTCCCTAGTACTGGGATTAAAGGTGTGAGCTCTGTTTCTCTTTTAGACTGGTTCAATCTCATGTAGCCCAGGGTGGCCTTGAACTCCTGATCTTCCTGCTTCCTCCTCCCAAGTGCTGGGATTAAAGGTGTGTGCCACCACTGCCTGGCCTCTATGATTAACTAACTAGTGCCTAGCTCTGGCTGGCCCTCTGATCTCCAGGCAAGCTTTATTTGTCAGAACACAAACAAGATATCATACAACACACCTGCCGTCTGGTAAATGGTCAGCTGCCCTGGGCTGGTGTCCGCCAGACATTCCTGGCCGCTGTGAGGACTCCAGGATCCCAGCATCTCCTGCCGCCCAACATAGCACAGCAAACCTCAGGGGGCAGGTCCGGGCACAGCAGCCATTCCCACATTGCCTGCGTCTTGTCCATTCCTGTCTCATCGGCCAGTGTGTCAAGTAGCCGAGCACCGTGAAACAGAGTGGGAAGGACAGAGGGAAGTTCACCCTCAGAGGAAGCTGCAACGTTGGCCACAGACAGCACCTCTCTCTCGAAAGTCTCCAGCACAGCTGTTTTCAGCCAGGAGTGCTTTCATTCTTTCTCAGTTTTTAAGCTACATTGATTGTGTGTGTCTAGGTGAGTGTGCATGCTTGCCCTACATGATTGTGTCTGTGTGAGTGTGCACACTTGCCCTCCATTGACTGTGTGTGTCTATGTGAGTGTGCACGCTTGCCCTCCATTGACTGTGTCTGTGTGAGTGTGCACACTTGCCCTCCATTGACTGTGTGTCTGTGTGAGTGTGCACGCTTGCCCTACATTGATTGTGTCTTGTAAGTGTGCACACTTGCCCTACATTGATTGTGTCTAGGTGAGTGTGCACGCTTGCCCTACATTGATTGTGTGTGTCAAGGCAAGTGTACATACTTGCCCTACATTGACTGTGTGTGTCTAGGTGAGTGTGCACACTTGCCCTCCATTGATTGTGTCTGTGTGTGCACACTTGCCCTACACTGACTGTGTGTGTCTGTGTGAGTGTGCACACTTGCCACTGCACAAGAACAGAGGTCAGAGGACAACTTGCTAAAGTCAGCTTCCTCTTTCTACATGTAGGTCCCGGGGATCGAACCCAGGTCATCAGCCTTGTTTGTCAGCAAGCTCCTTTACCTGCTGGGCCATCTTACCGGACTCTATGGATCTTTACTCTGAATGGCCAATTGGAATTAAATCTCATTTAGTATAGAACAAAGGAGAAGAGATGTTTGAAGAAAAGACCCATTTTTGTTACCAAGGCCCGTGACACGGGCTGGCCCCCCCCACCCACCACATCCCTCTCTTGTTTCTGTGAACAGATATAAAAGAAACCCACCGAGGGTGGGCTGGGCACAAGGAGGGTTTGCTGTTATATGAGTGCACAGTATGCCCAGCAGAAGCCAGGACTCGAACCTTGCAAGATATACAGGGTGGTTCTCCCTTCCTGCTTTCCCTGCAACCTCAAAAGTTCCAGCCTTGTGCCGGGAGTGACTCCCCTGAGTGACTTCCTCAAAGGGGTGTTGGACTCATCCCAGCTCTGCAAGCAAGGATGACGAGGCTCAGAGATGTCAAGCACGTGGATTGAGAACACACAGCTAGGCCCACAGTGTCCTTGGCTCTCTTCCACTCTGACCCTTGCTTTCTCCCGCTCTTGTGATTGGCAGGACAAGCCTCACCTCCCACGTCGTCGGCAGGTGGGCTGCTCCTGAGCCAGGGCTGCTGGGATGCAGCCAAGGCGAGTGTCTCCAGGTCCACAGGGCTTCCTGGACCACAGCAGGAGACTCAACTCCCTGCGGCAGCCCAGCTTGGTTCCCCAAGCTCTCGACAGAACTCACGGGAGGGAAAAGGAGGCTGTAAACACCAAATATAACCACTTGAGGAGCCGGCGCAGACAGCGCTGCAGACAGCCAGTTACATAACAGCTGCCGAGGTTTCGAAGAAGCCATGAGGCTCAGCGCGAGGGGGTCTTCCCTAAACACTCATTCAGTCTCCATTTACTCCTTGGTGACACACCTGTTCTGCCCCAGGGACCCGCCCGGCATCCCAGTGAAGTCCTTAGGCATGCGAGGCTGGCACCCTGGGCAGGAGACAGGCGGACACATAGATCAAGAACCTGTAAGAAAATTAGGTTAGAAAAGTCAAGAGTAAATGGGGAGGGGTGGCTTAAACAAGGGTAGGGACTGAAAGGGGGACATCAGAGTGAGTCTTTTTGTTTGGTTGTTTGGTTGGTTGGTTTTTTGAGACAGGGTTTCTCTGTGTAGCTTTGGAGGCTTTTCTGGAACTCACTCTGTAGCCCAGGCTGGCCTCGAACTCACAAAGATCCGCCTGCCTTTGCCTCCAAGTGCTGGGATTAAAGGTGTGCGCCGCCGCCGCCGCCGCCGCCGCCGCCGCCGCCGCCGCCGCCGCCACCCAGCCGGAGTGAGTCTTAACAGAGAGCAAGGGAAAGAGCCTCACCTCACAGGCTGGGGGCAGCCCTGCCAGGGGCAGAGGCAGAAAGTGCAAAGACCCTGGGGTAGGACCGTGCCAGCACCAAAGAGGCCCACGGGAGATGCACAGCCAAGAGGCTTTGCAGACTCTGGGCAGGAAGAATTGTCCCCAGAGTCAGAGAGCCACCCTAACTAATGAGGCTGGAGGGGAAGAGAGAGAGAGAGAGATGCCTGGGGAGAATTATTGGACCCGGCAGACTCCTGCCCCCTCACCCTCAGGGCTGGGACAGGATGCAATGTGGCCGCATGTGACCCAGGTGAAAACCAGGAAAGCGGCTCCAGTGACCCCCTCAGAAGATCCTGGACTGTGTGTGTCACTGGGTGCCCCAGCTCACATCTGGAATCCCAGCCCTTGGGAGGCTGAGGCCTGGGGAAAGCTGTGGGGTGGAGACACTGAGACCCTAGCTCCAAAATCAAAACCAAAAAAGAACAACTCCAGGACTGGAGAGATGGCTCAGGGGTTAAGAGCAGTGACTGCTCTTCCAGAGGTCCTGAGTTCAATTCCCAGCAACCACATGGTGACTCACAACCACCTGTAATGAGATCTGGTGCCCTCTTCTGGCCTGCAGGGACACATGCAGGCAGAATACTGTACACATAATAAATAAATCTTTAAAAAAAAAAAGAACAACTCCAGATACTTCCTGGAGCCGCGAGTGGGAAGGACTCTGGGAAACAGACAGCGGCTGCTAATGGCTTGGAGGGGACAGTGGGACCAAGGAGCCCTCCAGGTCAGGATGCAGCCCAGTGGGTGGTCAGTGGGAAATGGCACCTACACCCCAATCTTGGTCCCAGAAGAGCCCCCCCCCTACTTTATGCCAACTGTCCCCTCTGCCTACAGCACCCTTCCTTCGGGTCACACATGGCTGGCACCTTCCCCACCATCAGGTTTTCCCTCTGACCACCCAGCTGTTTCATGCTCCTCCTGCATTCTCTGGGATGTGGTCAGACTCACACAGACATAAAATGGCTGGTAAGCTTGATGTGTAAGCGACACATCACAGGAACTATGCATCTGGCTATTTCCCGGTCCTGGGGGGGGTCCTGGCCGGGAATGACACTCAACAAAACAGAAAGATTGGAAAATTCCTCTGATAGGCTGCTGGGTTATTTGATTTCTTCCACAGGGAAGGGGAGGGGGGGAGGAAAACGGAATAAGTCATAGAAAAATTAAAATCTGAAGACAAAGTGGGGCGTGCATTTGCATAAAGACTAGCTTCCGATTTTTTTTTAATGTCGCCCACCTCCACGGCGAAGGTGGCAGCCGCCCAGGCAGGGCCGGAAGCGGCTCAGCCAGCCGTGTGCACGTCACAGGGGTGTCAGACCCCTCCCCAGGCACCCTCAGCTATCCCAGAGCAGTCTCGGTGTTTACCACGTCATTTATGCACAGCTAAGTCCAACCCTGGACACCTTTCCAGCTCCCTCCTCATCATCATCCATCCAGGGTAGGAAAGCCAAATTGCTGATTTTCCCAGACTCCCCTGCAGATCTACTTCTGGACCAGAGAGTATCTGGGGACCCCCAAGAGTGCCAACGTCTGACCATGTCTCACCTCTTCTTCTTGCTTTAAACGAAGCTTCCATGACTAGAACCACAGAGGTCGCCTTACAATCCTGGAAAAGCCAAGAGACTGAGAGAGATATCCACCCGGTCCTCGGTTGGTGGAGTTCTTGCCTAGCATGCAAAGGCCCTGAATCCTGTCTCCAGTGCCGTATAAAACTAAGCATAGAGGCAGGAGGATCAGGAATTCATGATCACTCTCAGCTACATAGAAGCCAGCCTGGGCTACATGAGACCCGTGTCAAACACACACAGCTAGCCATAGCCTGACTCCAAAGCTTGTGTGTCCAGGCAGCCAGTGTGCCTGGGATCTAACGGGACATCATTTAGCAAGGACTTGAGATTGCTGACTGTACTGGCCGGTCCCACCCCAGACTGCAGGGTGAGAGTCAAGCCCGGAACTCTTGTGTGGCTCCACCTCCGAGAAGGCTGGCTAAAAATAAACCCAGGATCTGAAGACAGAACATTTACTGTGACAGTAGCCATCCATCAGAAGACCTCCGCCTTCCATGTGGGGAGCTGAGACACCAGGCGGCAAGAGGACAGGCGGGTGGGAAAAGAGGGGACTGGCAGCCTAGCCAGAACTCCCGAGCTCGACGGTACACCATGGGGCACCCCGTCAGTTCCCCAGATTGCTGTCATGAAATCAAAGTCAAGCAGAGGTGCTGACCCCCAAATTCAATTTGCAAGATCAACCGCGCAGGAAAGCGGGCCTAATAGAATTGTCACACCCCGAGTCCCCGCTGAGTCAGAATAAGAAAACGATGAATTATGGTGTACAGCCTTTGCAAGAACCCGAATTCCCACAGAGGTGAGCGAGGCACAGCTGGGCAATTTGGCTCAGTGGTTAAGGGCATCGGCTGCTCCTGCAGAAGACCCCAAGTTTAGTTCCCAGCACCCACATGGTGGCTCACAACCATCCTGAATGCCAGTGCCAAGGGATTTGATGCCCTCTTCTGGCCTCCACGGGTACTGCATGCATGTGATGCACAGACATAATGCAGGCAAAGCATTCATACACATAATAAAAATAAGTCTCTTTTTAAAACAGGCTTGCATATAACTCAGTGATATAGCACTGGCCTAGCACACGATGCCCCAAGCTCCATCCCCTATACCATCAAAATAAAAAAATAAAACTGATAAAAAGGGGGACAAAAAGAAAAGGCCCGTAGACACATCCGTGGTAGAAACATGAAACTGTGTAGGTCCCTAGAAATCACGCAGGAAGACTGACTCAGAGTCCCCACCTCCACCGTGGCCCATCCTCCTCTGGGAACCTGTGGGGGCAAATGTGACATGTGGGGCTGGGGGGGTCAGATGCTCACTAGCAGATGGTAAAGGGGAGAGAACCAGTGGCCACGTGATGGCCAGGGCCACGGGGCTGCAACGAATGGGGACCCAGGCCCATCAAGGCTTTAGAGATGGTAGAGAGGCGCTGGCCAAGAAAGGAGACACCCCTAATAACAGGACCAGGCCGGGAAGGGGGGCTCTTCCAGAACCTCCAGCAGCCAGCCCTGTGCACATTGATGGGGCCACCTCAGGCTCTGACCTCTCAACTGGAGCCACGGGTGCTTCAAGCCCCTGTTGCAATGACCCATGGGAAACTGCAAAAGGTCCTCTCAGTGCTCAGCTCCCCAAGCTCCCCAGCGGCACAGCCTGTGGGGCTGAGCAGCCTGACCTTCCGGGAAAGCCATCCTCCTGCGGACAGAGGCACACGAGGCCAGGCCCCCATCACTTACCTCTTCCTGCAGGAACAGGGAGGGAAGGCTCGGTGGGAACAAGCCAGATGATCCCACCAGGCAGCAGGTCAGAGAGACAGCCGCACCAGGAATGACAGGGCCCAGTCCACAGAGGGGCTGCGTTTTCCTGCATCCTGGAGATCAGTACTGCCACCCGCTCTCTGTGGTGGGAAGGCTACGCAGGGCTGAGCTGGGGTCTGTGGCGAGCTGGTACGATACAGGTAAACTCGGGTGATAAAACTGGTCTGTGATTCAGGTACCCAGGCAGCCCTGGGTGGCAGGGAGGCCCAGGGTGTGAGGAGGCCTAGACACTGACCTAACGCACACTAGGACCATTGTTGAACACCATTATACAACTGTGCTGGGCCACAGGACTCCAGGGCCCAGCAGTGAGCCGACACTGGTACAGCCAGCCACCCATGGATGTCCAACCACCTCAGAGAAACACAAGCATACTGCGTGTGTCCAGGTGTGCATGGCACAATTTATTCCATAAAATTCTTCATAGCACTTTTCCCTTATAGACTTAAAATTCAGAATATTTTCAAAAGGTTTTACATTGTGCTCAGTTTAAAAAAAAAAAAATACAAAAAAACGATCACCAGGATTTGTGACATACTCCACACGCTAGATGAGAAGCACCGTCGAGTCCTGACGACCAAAGCGCGAGACTCCATTTACAAGTGCAGAGGACAGTCACAACAAAAAGAGCCCAGGAACGATTCAGAGGGAGCATGAGGCCATTTCCCTTTGAGGCCAGCATCTCCATCCCCGAAGGACTCCGGGATCC
Organism: Peromyscus californicus insignis; assembly: GCF_007827085.1. Lineage (NCBI taxonomy): Eukaryota > Metazoa > Chordata > Mammalia > Rodentia > Cricetidae > Peromyscus > Peromyscus californicus. The sequence goes on along the minus strand of NW_026294540.1, from coordinate 15,915,269 downwards.
TAGCACACACCTAAGTGGTGGCTAAACACCCAGGGATTCAAGTGCCCCTGACACCAGATCCTCAGCTAACATTAAAACATTTGACCCGTTCAAACACTGTGCTGTTAAGACCCAGAGATGGGCAAGGATACCTGCCTGCAGAGGGGACTTGCCACAGCACAGCGAGCTCTTGGCTGGCTGGAGTGTCCCTCACAATTCCCTAGAATGGTGTTCTGGCCATGGCAGACAGTACGTGAGCCGTCAGCCCAGGGGTCCCGACAGCCAGCTGCGCGGTGACAGGCACATTGGGTCAGGAGCCCTGGCTTCAGCCAGCTCTTGAGAGGAAGCCAGGCCCGTTCAGGACAGGGAATGTAGGTATGACTTCACCTTCATAGAGCGAGATGGGACAGTGGGCTCAAGAGGATGAAGGCCACATCGCTCCTCCGGTATGCCGTCACCAAACGCCACCAGCTCCACACCTGCAAGGCTGTGTGCCGACCTATAGCAGCAGGGCCGAGACAAGCCTCAATGGGCCCTTCTGGTCTCTGAAGGCCAGGCCCATCCTGGAGCAGAGGAGAGCTGGTCCCCGCCCGTGACTCCGAAACAGGAATACTATTTCCGAGCCCGCGGAATGTGCAGCGCCCAGGGCCATCTGGAGCAGCTGCTGTCTCTAAAGTGTCCCTAAGTTCCATCACGTGCACAGCTGGACAGCCGCTGGCTCAGAAGTCCTGCAGCTCAGGGATGTTCCGGTACAAGTCCAGGGTCTCAGGGTTGGAGAAGGCCCCCCGGTGCTCCACGGCCCTCCCGGCCATCACCTGCTTCACAGCCACCTCCACTTTCTTGCCATTGAGTGTGTACTGTGGGAAGAGGCAGGGGACAAAGAGAGCAGTGTTTACACCAGAGGTGACACGGGGCGGCCTCGCCTCACGTTTCCACCCGCATCCGCTTCCAAAAAGACCCGTAAGACCAGATACACAGCAGCTTCCAACACACGCCACAGCACCTGCAGACACCTGTGGGAACCCGCGGGGAAGGACATCGAGGCAGCGCTGACACCATCTGTGGAACCTGCCACGTGATCCCACGCCTGTGTCAAGATCACATGAGCATGTGGGTGTCTCCAATGCTGGGCACGGCACCAGACCCACACCCAGGAGCTCTGGGTGGGCACACCAGGTGCCACATGGCCCTTGTCCAGAGTGACACCACACCTGTCTCAGGTGTCACCTCCTCTGACAGATCTCTCCTGTCCCTGTGCGTTCTTCAGATGTTAAAGAGTTGTAAAGACAGACCTGTCCCTGCCCAGAAGGGTGTCAGGAGGGCCAGGCTGCTCGCTCGCTGGCTCGCTCACTCACACACTCACTCACACTCACATACACACTCCCTCACTCACACTCACTCACTCACACTCACACACTGATTCACTGACTCACATTTACACACACACAGACTCACTCACACTCACATACACACTCCCTCACTCACACACTGACTCACTCACTCGCTTACTCACAGACTCACTCACACACATATTCACTCATATACTCACACTCACATACTCACACGCTTACTCACACATCACACTCATTTACTCACACACTTCCTTACACACTGATTCACTTACACACACACTGACTCACACACTTGGAAACTCACACACTCACACACTCACTCACTCACACGCACTCATTCTCACAGTGTACACCTCAGCCTCTTCCTCCCCACCCCTAGATGGCTATGAAGACACGGTCAAAACTTCCCCAGGCAGAGCGCAAACCACCCAGGTTGTTCTTGGTCAAGTCAGTGGCTTGACTACTCCCAGCATGCTCCAGGAAGTCTCGCCCAGCTCAGCCCAGCCGAGTTCATCTCCAGCTCTGCACATGCTTGCTCCATCTGCACAGGGAGCCTCCAGGTCAGAAGCCCAGTGTCCCCCATCATCAAATGAGCAGCAGCCTACAGGCATGGAATGGCAGCCTCACAGGAAGTATGGGTAACTGCAGCTCACACACACTTGCACACATGTGCACATATTTGCACATGCATGCCCCTACTCCCCAATCCAAATGTGACTGAGTCAGAATAGTGAGCCTTCAGAGGCCGCTTCCCCAGGTTCCACAAAACCCCCAACACACACACCTGCAGCTCCCTTCCGAGTTCACATTCCTACAGCTGTCTGCAGGGCATACTCAGGCCATCAGCCCCAATATGGCATCCCACAGAAGCTGCTGGAAATGCTGTCATGAGGGAGAAGATGGTTGCTAGGCAACATGGTACCCACATAGAAGTAAGAGCAAGGCGCAGTCACCCCAGCTCTCATAGGCCCAGGTCAAAGACAACGTACTGGAATGCCTCGAGTCTCCAGGATGAGGCTGGGCACATGGCGAGCAGACAGGCCAAGGCGGATGGCATCACGGATGCGCTTCACGAGGTCAGGCTGGAAGGTGTGCCCAGATGCCATCTTCAGAAACAGGACCACCCGCTCCTCACCATCCCTGTTGTACTGGGGGACACACAGGCTGTCCTCCACCTCGTCAAAGGCTTCCACTGTGGAAGCAGAAAGGAAACGGCCTCACAGGAAGCTCTCGACAGGCCAGCACGCCCACGTCACCTGTCAGAAGGGGAGGGCACCGGGCCACCTGGGCAATACCACAGCTGACCTGAACTGAGGGATGCTCACGTGAGGGCATATGTCATACATACGAAGATGCCACTAACAGGGAGAGAGGGGCCAGGCATGGGAGGAACTGAGTTCAGGTCACTCACCTGGCCACGCTGACCTGCCACTACCTGGGGCTCAGATCTCAACAGAAGGCAAAGGAGGCCACCTCTCCAGAAGGGTGGCTTTGGGGCCTGCACTAGGACCAAACGCCTAGGCCAGAAGCTTTGATGTATCTGGTGTCCTACACCGTGCTGTGTGACCCTCAGCATTCACACACCCTCTCTGTGCCTGTTTCCTTGCCCAGAAAGCAGAGATAAGATGAACCAATGCTCTGAGCTTGCTCTGAAGATGTAAACCTGAAGGAAGGCCAAGTGGCCGTAACCCTTTCTGAGGCTTTAGGAGTACCACAGTGTGGCCATTAGAGAAGATGCATGCATGGAGACCCACCCTCACCCCCTACATGGATGTCCACCCTCACCAGCTCTTTGGGAATCAGGGTCCTGGTGCCTGTGGAACTACCCTGGACCAGAGCGAGAGTAGCAAAGAGACAGGCACGAACCAATGTTGTAGATCTCCGAGCTGCCGAAGCGTACGCCGTTGGGGTTGAGGGTGCCATCACTGCAGAGGCAAGAGGCGCATGGCTAGAGCATGTGGCCACGCCCCATCCCTCCTGGCAAGCACCACACCCATCAGTACGGCTCCTCCCCTAGCTCCCAGCTGCCACCTGCTGCTGCTCTCCCTCCTCTCACTTCACAGGTGTGTGTCCCCCACGCCTCAGAGGGAACGGCAGGGAGGGGACCTCACCTCCGGCCCAGCATGACGATGCCTCCTGTCTTCGGGTTGATCCTGCAGTAGTCGCCGTGTGCCCAGACACCTGCAAGAAAGGCGCAACACACTGGTCACTAAAGGGGTGGACTGGGATACGCCCAGACAGACACCAGGGGCGGGGACAGACAGGATGGGATGCTGGCCACCGGGTTCCTAAGTCCAGGAACAAGCAGTGTGTAGCTGAGCACAGGGGCCGGGGAGGGTGAGACAATGAACCACATGCATCAGATATGGCGGCACACGCCTACAATCTCAGCACATGTGATTGCACACATGTAGTTTACACAAGGCCAACAACCCCAGTGGTAATGGAGGATGTTAGCAGCGTCCCTCCACCAAGACCTTGAGGCTACTTGTTCTGAGCAAGGCAGGGCCATGGGTCCTCTACAGGGGAGCCTGACAAGGTGAACTGCGGGCATCAGTGTGTAAGGGTGGCGTGGGTGGTGCGTCTGGCATAAGTCAACCTGTCTCCGGACCTCCCTCCGACTGCCACTTCCATTGGAACCAGCAGACAAGCCCTGACCAGAGGGCGGGCAGCCCGCAGCCTGCAGCCCTCCGCCCAGTGACTCGTGTGGCTCTCAGCAGTGCTGGTGGCTGGAGGCTTTGGAGGCAGCGGTGGGGGAGGGTCAGCTGAACCCAGTGACAGATCTTGGGGTGTTTTCAAGCGGACCCTGATGAGATACTGAGCCCCACCGGGAGCTGTAGAAGCCCACCCCAGCCAGGCAGGGCCTGGCGCCAGCCCGCTCCGCCAGGGCCAGCCCGCCCCGCCTACCCGGGAATCTGGAGAAGTACGCCTTCCTGTACTTGTTGCCGTTCTCATCGTTCCAGAAGTGCGTGGGCTGGCAGGGGACGGGCTTGGTGCACACCAGCTCGCCACTCTCTCCCCAGACGGCCTTCCCTGGCATACGGGGAGAAGACCGAGCCTGGAATACTCAAGACCACACTCTGGCATGCACTCCCTTCCTTCTGCTCCTACTTGGGACACAACTTTGCTGTGTGCAGGCAAAAGCCACCGACCCTGCATGTGCACCATGGCCTCCCCAACAAAATCCACGTACAGCCCGATACCCACCACCCACTGCTCTCACGGCACTCCATCTCAACCTACTTCTCTGAAGCTGGGGTCAGAAAGCCTATGAGTGCAAAACCCCACCCACGGGAAAGGACGGTGTTCCCCATGGGAGAGCGGTCACGCCCCTCTTAGGGAGACGAAGGATCATCACACGCAAGGGACACATCTGTGTACACGTTTCTCCCTCCTCACATCCCAGAAGTGCCAGGGAGCCGTTTACCTTCCTCGTCCCAGGCTTCCACGGCCATGCCAAGGTTCCGGGCTTGAATCTCACCCTTGTACACAGGGATAGACGAGTTCTGACCCATGAAACAGGAGATGATGTCAGTGCCACCTGCAAGCAACAGCAGAGGACAGGTGACCCGCAGGGAGAGCCTGGACCCAGCTCTGTATCTGCCCCCAGCGTCTGGTGACGTCCTCTTTGACTGAGTCTCCCGACCCAAGGACTCAGAGCAAATGCTCTCAGCTGGTCAGTCACATGGCAGCCCCAGACTTAAGATGGATGAATGTGAGCCTCACCTGATGACACTCACACACCACACACCTCCCCACATGCACACACACCTCCCCACATGCACACACACCTCACACAGACACATTCACCACACTGCACCTAGACACACACAGCAAAGTCAGTGGGGGCACAGTGGGATTGTGGGTCCCAGCCCCGAGTCCAGAGGAGGTGCACAGAGTCCGTGTAGACACCCTGATCCTCACACTAGACATCTAGATGCCCCACACCATGCTGTAAGGATGAGCACCTCCTCCTGCAGGTACAGGCAGGTGTGGGAAGGGCTGAGTCACCTGAGTGTCCCTTCTGTGACGGCAGAAGGGAAGGCTCGACCGGAGGCTCTGTGCAGCTGCTTCTCCCCAGCAGACACCTCTGCACCTATGTCTCCTTTATGTCCACCCTCGGGTCCCATGTTCACTGCCGCCGCCACCAAGGTTGGCTTAAGGCTCACCAAAGGAATGGGGCAGGGGCCTCACCAAGAAGATGGGGCCAGGTCCTGACACAGGCCAAGCTGGCTAAGAGACACCCAGGCAGCACCCAGGACATCCCCGAGACCGAGCCAAGGTGAGCAGGATGCACTGCGGTCTCGGGAAGAAACGGACCAGAGGACATGAGGTATGAGAGAGGCTGGACGATAATGGGGTTGAGGAAGAGGCCAGGAGGCCCATCCACCATCACGGTGCATTGAAAGAAATTCGGAGACAAACCTAGCCAGCTCTGAAGGTGCTCAGACCTTCAGACAGAACCAAAAAAAAAACAGAGCAGCAGCAGGGGCAGAGGGGACGGCTCCATGGTGCTCTCCCTACAAGGGGCAAATTTATAGAGAAAAGAGACATACGTGATCCACAGATTCCTATGCACTGAGATAGCATGACCTGTCAGAGACACTGCTGAAGGGAAGTGTGATGCACCTGAAATCATGTCCTGGGGAGCCCTCACACACATACACACATGACCACATGCATACATATGTTCATACCCTTACATACATGCTCTCACATTCATGCATCAAACACTAGCCCACACAGAGAACACTGAACTGTGTGTGCGTGTGTGTGTGTGTGTGTGTATGTGTGTGTGTGTGTGAGAGAGAGAGAGAGAGAGAGAGAGAATATGGTGGTTTGAAAGAAAATGGCCCCCAAAGTGAGTGGCACTATTAGGAGGTGTGGCCTTGTTGGAGTAGGTGTGGCCTTGTTGGAGGAAGTGTGGCCTTGTTGGAGGAAGTGTGTCACTGTGGGGGCGGGCTTTGAGGTCTCCTATGCTCAAGTTACTCCCAATGTTGCGGCCCACTTCCTGTTCCCTGCATATCAAGGTGGAACCAGCACCATGTCTGCCTGCATACCACCATGATGAGAATGGACTGAACCTCTGAAACTGTAAGTAAGCCACCTCAATTAAATGCTTTTTCTATAAGAGTTGCTGTGGTCATGGTGTCTCTTCACAGCAACAGAAACCCTAAGACAGAAGTTGGTACCAGGGACTCAGGTACTGCTGTAATAGACCTGGCCATGTTTTTGTTTGAAGGAATATGGACCTTGGGGCTATGGATTAGAAAAGCAGTGGAAGCCGGGCAGTGGTGGCGCACGCCTTTAATCCCAGCACTCGGGAGGCAGAGCCAGGCGGATCTCTGTGAGTTCGAGGCCAGCCTGGGCTACCAAGTGAGTCCCAGGACAGGCGCAAAACTACACAGAGAAACCCTGTCTCGAAAAACCAAAAAAAAAGAAAAGCAGTGGAATGCTGTAAGTGCTGCTATGGGCCATAGTAGTAGGAGCCTGGAAGACAGTGGTGCTGAATTTGATTTGATGAACTGTAGGGGCCTGGCTCAAGAGGTTTCAGAAGAAAAGAATACTAATATGTGGCCTAGAGATCATTTTTATGATATTTGGGTGAAGAATGTAACTGCCATTAGCCCTTGTCCCAAGAGTCTGCCTGAGGCTAAAGTGAAGAGTTTTAGATTAATTCCATTGGCAGAGGAAATCTCAAAACAGCCTAGTACAGACTCTGTCGTGTGGTTACTAGTGTTCATGCTTATAAAGATTTGTAACGAAAAGGAGCAAGCTGAGCAAAAAATATATAACATGTACAGATTGAGAAAAGGGGCACCAGGCAGTGGAATAGAGCTATTCCTATTGTGTTCAAGGAGACAAACAGATTAGGAAATAGAATAAAGGGAGTGGTGACCTCAGGGCAAGATCCCATCCAGCTAAACTTCCAGCCTGTGAAAAGGAATTAAAGCAAAGCTAAGAGCCGGGTGTGGTGGTGCATGCCTCTAATTCCAGCACTTGGAAGGCAGAGGGCTTGTGGATCTCTGAGTTTGAGGCCAGCCTGGTCTACAGAGCAACTTTCAGGACAGTCAAGCTTAGGCAGTGAAGGACAGAAAGCTGGTGAAGATGCAATGGAATAAGGGACCATGTTCCAACCCCAGCAAGCAGCAGACCTTGGCGGCTTTGGCCACATGGTTCTGGCTTTAGAATTAAGGACAGAAGAAAGGGGTTGTGGAATTTGCCTCCACACCTAAGGAAAGCCACTAAGGCCAGGCATGTGTCATGTGTGTCTCTGAATGGAGGCCTAGAAGAGGACATTTCATGAAGCTGTGAAGGTGAAACCTGGATTGTCTTGGAGACCCCAAGATGTTGGAGATGCCAGAGCCATGGGATACCTGCCGAGGAGAGCTGTTAACAGGGAGTGGAACCAGCTCAAGAGAGAAAAGTGTGTTGGAGTTGGAGACCTGAAGAGCGCTTTACATCAGACACAGAGATACAGTTTTGGAATGGTAATGTATATCCTGTGCCATTATATGTTAGAAGTATGAGATCTGCTCTATGATTTTGATTTTACAGGGGATTACAATTAAGAGATTGCATGAATCTCAGAAGAGATACTGAACTATAGACTTTTAAATAAGTTTGAGACTGTTATAGACTATGGGTACTTTTGAAGTTGGACTGAATGCATTTTTGCATTATGATATGGCTACAAGCCTTTGGGGACCACAGAGTGGAATGTGGTAGTTTGAAAGAAAATGGCCCCCAAACAGAGTGGCACTATTAGGAGATGTAGCCTTGTTGCAGTAGGTGTGGTTTTGTTGAAGGAAGTGCGTCACTGTGGGGGCGGGCTTTGAAGTCTCATATGCTCAAGCCATGCCCAGTGAGTCTGTCTACTTCCTGTTGCCTGCATATCAACATGCAGCAGCTCCTTCTCCAGCACCATGTCTGTCCGTATGCCACCAGGCTCCCCACCATGATGATAATGGACTGAACCTCTGAAAATGAAAGCCACCCCAATCAAGTGTTTTCCTTCATAAGAGTTGACGTGGTCATGATGTCTCTTCACAGCAACAGAAACTCTAACTAAGACAGACAGCCCAAGGATGCCAGAAGAAGGATCTGGAACTTGAGTTACAGGTGGTTAAAGGCGCCCAACATGGGTGCTAGGAACCGAACTCTGGTCCTCTTCAAGAACAGCAAGTTCTCTTTAATCCCACGACCTGCCGTCACTCCACATACCACTGATGTGATGCTCCTAACTTCGGCACCCATCCACGGCTTCCAAGGGCCACCCCACACTCCCCCATCCCCGTTCCTCCTGCAGCCACTGTTTCTGGCCCTACCTGAGATGGAGCCGAGGAGCACGCTGCTCTTGACGCATCTGTACACATACTCGTAGCTCTGGGCTTTCAGTGGTGAACCAGTGGACAGGATCGTGTGGAGTGTGTGGAGGTTGTGAGTTTCCACTGGGGATAAGAATGACCAGAGGTTAAGGCAAGCCTACTGCCTTCAGCCACGATCACATGCAGGACACAGTCAGAATGGATGTCAGTTCCTGGGAACACAGACTGAGGGGCCACTCACCTGGCTTCATGTCCTTCTCCTCCAACACCGATAGCCACTTGGCTCCCGTTCCCAGGATGGTGATCCTACAACAGAGGTGGGAAAGAGCGCCTTCAGGCCTCCTCAGATCCCCCAAAGCTTCCAAACATCATAACAGACTTCAGCCACAGCCTCCCACCACCTCCCTCCTGCTGCAGCTCCAGGCCTGCTCTGTCCCATCACCAGCCTGGTCCAGCGGGGAACTGACGCCAGGTACAAGCAGAGGCTGATGATGAGAAGTGAGCAACTCCCTCCAGGGGACAAAAAGTCACTCACAGTGAGGACTCCCATGCAGGGCTGTCTTACTGTCAGATGGCCCTTGCAGATGGGTGACTGACTGCCCTGTGTCCCAAGTGTAGATATCTGGCCCATCTTTAACCAAAATCGTTTCTCCCTGGCCTCACCTCAATAAGAAAAACCAGCCCTAGAGGGTCTAGTCTGAGCCTGGGAGTGAATGACCCTGGGGAGTTAGAGCTGGTGGCGCCCTCTGGTGTTGATCAGAAGCTGGAACCACAACCTAAGGACTTGCTCCTAGTTTACAGACATGACTGAAAAGCTCTGAGGTCCTAAGGATGCCGCCAGCAAAAAACAAGAGCTAACCCCACTCCTTTGGCCTCTCAAAGTTCCCTCCCAGCCTGAGGACCGGTCCTCACCCCAAAGCAACAGGCCAAGGGTGGGGTCTGTCTTGTCTTTCGTCCCCTCTGCTTCTAGCACCCTCCACACCCTCCCAAGCAGAAAGACAGAGAACTCTGGGACAGAAATGGGGATGTTAGCTCTGTGTGAGACTGAGCCTCCCCCAGCAAGTCAACAATCCTGACTGCTTGGGTCAACCGAGCAGGACCCCAGGGTACCTACCCTATCCTGTCCACAAGGTCCCACAACACGTTGGGTGTCGGGACCAGCGGGGAGCCATCATACAGGACCAAGGATGCTCCAGTGGCCAGGGCTGACACCATCCAGTTCCACATCATCCAGCCGACCTGCCGCAAACAGGGAGACCAGGTAAGCCAGGCAGAGGTGCGGGCCTGGAACCCTGGCACTGAGGACAGTGGAGAGAGCCTGGAGGACTGCAAGTCTGGGGCCAGCCTTAACTACATTGTGAAACAAGTGGGGAGGAATTCCAGCAGGAATCTCCAACCTGGAGGGAAAAGGGGGCGCCCAAGCTCCCCTACATGGACCAGAGGGAAGCCAGGGCAGACTTGCTGGGTATCTAAGTGTCACCCAGCACTCTAGGGTCAGTATTGGGAGGTGGGGACATACAGTTGGTGAGGAAGTTCCCACAAAGCAGGGAGTGATGGTGCATGCCTGTAATCCCAGGATTTGGGAGGCTGCAGCAGGAGGTCAGGGGTTCAAGGCCAGCCTGGTCTACAGAGCTAAGCTCCATCTAGCCTGGACAACTCAGCTAGATGATATCTCAAAATGAAAAACATAAAGGACTAGGGATGTGGTTCGGTGGTAGAGTACTTGCCTAGCATGCCTGAGGACCTGGGTTCAATCCCAGGCACTGAAAAAAGAAACATGAGCCAGTACAGATGTATGCTGGGGATGTCTTTCTGTATGCTGTGAATGTATGTTGCTCTGATTTGGTTGATAAATAAAATAGACTGGCCAGTAGCCAAGCAGGAAGTATAGTATAGGCAGGATAAGTCGAGAGGAGAATGCTGGGAACAGGAAGGCTGAGTCAGGAGTCGCCAGCCAGACACAGGGAAGCAAGATGTGAAGGCAGAACTGGGAAAAGGTACCAAGCCATGTGGCTAAACATAAATAAGAATTATAGATTAATTTAAGAGGTAAGATCTAGCTAGCAAGAAGCCTGGACCATTAGGCCATACAGTTTTAATTAATATAAGCCCCTGTGTGTTTATTTGGGTCTGAGTGGCTACGGGTCCAGGAGGGACTGGAGAAAACTCCAGCCACAGACATACTACCCAAGAAACACTGCTAGATCCTCCGGAACCTCTCCAGACTGGACAGGAACACCCCAACTCCCGACTGAAGCTCTGGGTTAGTGCCAGCACCCCACGCTGCTCTAGGCCATGTGGCATCCACCTGCCATCCCTTGTACCCCCCAGTCACAGGAGGGGCAGCAGAGGACCACAGGACGCACCGTGGTATAGTAGAGCAGAATGTCGCTGCTCGTCATGTTGCCGTGAAGCACGTGCTCCTTCAGGTGCTGGATGAGGGTGCCCTGCGGGAGGGAAGGAGAGCAAGGCATGGGTGAGACACTTCGTCCCTCTCCCCTTCCCGGAGAAAGCCAACTGGAGCTCTCTGGCTCGAAAGGCCAGCTTTGGTGCCACCCTGCCACCTGACACCCAAGCATCAATCAGGAAGTCCCAGGACACCCCGTCCACCTATGAGCTCTCAGTGCCCATCCCAGAGACATACTAACTTCACGGAGAAGAGAGGCAGCCTTCACTATGATGGGAGAGACAGCTCAAGGGCCAATAGCAGATGTGTCCCTGCCCCTGGGCACTCCTGGGAGAAGACATCTAGACACAGAGCTCAGAGACACCATGGCAGAGGGGCCCACAGGGGCCACCTCCCACCCAGCCTCCACTTTGGTAACACAGTTCCAGCTCCAAATCCACAATGTGCAGCCTAGGAAACACCCTCCCGCAGGCCCGCACCTGGCTCTTCCTGCTCCCCACAACAGTTCAGCACACCCCTACCTGGCACATGTGCATCCCCAGCTGCTCTGGCTGGAGGCTGGGGCAGGGGGAGCATCCTTCTCAGAGCTGAGTCCAGCTAGCACTGTGAGTGCCCACTGGTCATCACTTCACCCTTGACCTTGGTCTTCCTGTCTCTATACTGGGTCCCCTAGGAGATCCCGAGGACAGACTGGGGATGCCACCCTTTGATGCCCCCGAATGATCAGCTCACTGCCTGGGCCTGGTCCACAGGTGTGAGCACCAGGCTTGCGGGGAGGCTCACAGGCTATGGAAGAGCCACGGGGCTGGCCCAGGACCCCACATGTCACACACCAGACTCACGTCACACACTCACACTTAAGAGAGGTCAAATCAAAGGAGGACCTCCATACAAAGCTGCTGCAGGTGGAGAAATGCCCCCACAGGCGCACAGATGCAAACACTTGGTGACCAGCAGGTAGAGCTGTTTGGCAGGTTATGTAAACTTCAGGAGACTTCCTGTTCTCTACTTACTGACTACCAAGTGCCCTCTCGTTCCTGTTGCCATGCCTTCCACACCCTGATGGGAAAAGCCTGCCAGGGTAAGCCCTTTTCTCCTCTTACTTGCTTGTCCTTGGTGTATTTTATCACAGCCACAGACAAATAAGAAACCGGCCAGTGTCACACACCTCTAATCCCAGCACCAGGGAGGCAGAGGCAGGCAGATCTCTGAGTTCAAGGCCAGCCTGGTCTGCAGAGTGAGATCCAGGACAGCCAGGGCTACACAGAGAAACCCTTTCTAGAAAAACCAAAACAACAACAAAAAAAAAAGAGGAAAGAAAGAAAAAGAAAAAGAACAAAACAAATTCTGTTCAGTAGAAACCACCTCCCAGAGGTTCTCCGTCCAATCATACTGGATCTGCACCAAGAATGAGTCTTTCCAGGGGTTCCGCCACCATGCACCTGCCTGTCACCCTCAGGTTCTGAGCTCAAAACAGAGCGTTGCTGACTGCCTTCCTGGGGGGCGGGGGTGTGACACAGTTGCATGGTTCCCTGGGTCTCAAATGAGAGCTTTGGTGTTTTTCTTTCAGTGCTGGGGATGGAACCCAGGGTGCACATGTGCCACTGAGCCACAGCCCTGGCCCCGAATAAGCTAAAGGAATGGGACACTGCTTTCTAAGACTCCCAAGCAACAAGCCAGTGATGACCTCTGACCCCACACACCAGGACAACACTCTCCTCTCCCTCAGTCTGTGTTCACCTATTTTCAAGGCATCCTGCCCAGGCTCCAGCGCGCTCTACACCACCTACAGCCTATCACAGCCACCACAGCCAGGAATGTAGTGCTCCACTGCCCTGGGCCAGTTCCAGTTCTCCCGAAAGCATCCCATTCAGAGGAAAGCAGCACCCCGGGGTCTCTGCATGAGGGAGTGGTCTGATGACTGCTAGACCAGCCTAGGAAAAGACACCTACCCCAGCAGAGTGCACCATGCACTTGGGTGCTCCTGTCGTGCCCGAGGAGAACATGATGAAGAGAGGATGGCTGAAGGGCAGCTGTTCGAACTCTAGCTGCGGCGCCTGCGCGCCTGTCCCGCTTGCCAGGAAGTCATCCAGGAACATGCTGTCGGCAGGAGCATGAGAAACCAACAGTGAACATTCCAGAACGCCAGAATAGGCCTGATAATTCTGCCACATTCTGCTAGATATGGCCCAAGATCCCTCCTCATCTACTCTAAAAGCCTGGAGCACTGGCTTGCCCAGTATCCAGGGATGTTGATTGGGTATGGAAGCCCTATGCCTGAGGAAGGGAGGAGTCAGTCTCCCAAATTGAAGATGCTAAAGGAGAAGTCACTGGACATGAAGATTAGGCGCTGGAGTTTCTTGCATCAAGGATTGGCTCTGTAGAGACACACAGCCCCCACCCCACTGCCCACCCTGACAATCCCCTCTACACCTCTGGAAAGACTAGCTCACATCTAGCTATCCATACACCAGTGCGGACTAGTCCACTTCCTGTTCGCACTTCATCCCCCAATCTCCCCCACCCTGGGGCAGGGGCAGAAGGGCAGCATCAGGAATATAGAACAACTGGCCCAAAGCTACCACAAGCAAATACGTATCACCCTCATTTATTACATTCTGGGGCCTCCAGCAGCCATGTGTAAATATCTGATGCAGAATAAACACAACCAACCCAAGCTGTTAACTAAGTTCTGTCCTGCCTCAGCCCACGGCCACCAGAAGCCACCAGATGTGGGTGGCCCAGAACCACAGAACAAAACAGGAACAGCAGGTCTCCGAATCAAACTCTCTCTTCCAAGCAAGGAGGTGGGATGTCATTAAACTCAGCAATTTGCTGAGGCTAATGACACTGAAACCCGCCCCACCTGGCATGAAAAGACATGCCTCAGAGACCAGGGACAGGGAAGAGCTTTTAAAAAAGACATCCAAAATGCTCCTGACAGCCGCACCCCCACATACACCTCCTCCGAAGTCCTGTTCTGTGAAGTGCCGTCTAATGGACACTTCCCGCAGAGAAAAGCTCTTTCCTTCAAAGGCTCCGTAAGTCACAGTAAATAACTGTTGCTTTTGTTTCTCTCCTAAAAATGAAAATACCAGGGGAGGCTCTGCCCTGAGCTCTCTGGACCAGCAGTTCACTGCTCAGGTTTATCTGTGACAGCCAGCAATCTTAAGAAAAGAATGGCGCCGCCTGGTGCCTGAGGTTTGATGAGGGGACCGCTGCGTTAGACAGAGCAAAACTAACCGGCGAATGTGGCTCTCCTGGTCACCTCGCTTTACATCAGTTACTGATCAACAGCGATGACCCTTGGCTTTTTCCCTCACCTCGGCATCACGGCCTCCATCAGACAGACACACCAGGGCTAAATCTAAGGTTACATGGATGAGACCACATCTCCTCCATCCGGCTGTAAGTTACCAGGTCAGCACTTGCCCGGGTCCAGAGGAGCAAATACCTGGGCGGACTCACAATGGACTCCCACACAGCTGTGGTCGTGGGTGGCTTCAAGGGACAGAACCCACTGGGCCTTACGGGGACACACTGTTACCCATAGCTAACTATGCTCTCGTCCCAGCACTGACCTATTTAATTCACAGAGGGATGTACCATCGGCATTTAAAGGATGGTAAGAGCACAGAGAAGTGAATTACTGTCATGGGGCCACCCAGCTGGGACCAGAACCCGAGCGGGAGACTCTAACGGCCAGGTCTTGCCAAAATGCACTTGGCCCTCAGCATTCTTCCCAGGCAGCAAGGGCCCTGTGAAGGACAGACCTCAAGGCCAGTCAGGAGTGCAAGAAAGCTCAAACATGAATCTTTTCTATCAAATACTATAAAACAGTGTGTTTAGTACAAAGAATTCAAATCTTCCTATCTCTCCCACCTCGTAAGACTTTCGTGCAAATATGTGAATCCAGGAATTTGCATTCTGGGAATGTGACGACAAGGGGCAGTGACCCTTTTCTCCTGGAGCAGTGACCTTCCTCCCCTTCCTCTCTCATGTCCTGTGCACCCATTCTTTCCAGACTAGCAAATCCAATGAGGCCGTGAGGTCAGAGCCCGGCCAAAGAGGAAAGGACAGTCACCACCTGAGTTATCAGAGCACACCTCTGGACACTTCAGGCAGAGGTTTCTTTGCACCCTGACTTATTTCTAACAGAGGCAGCCACCTCAGATCTCACAGAGAAGCATTGTCAGGCAGCTGGCAGCTCCTGAGTACTGTTCCCTCCTGACGGATGGATATGCTGTGTCCTGTGGGCCTAGCGGTCAGCAGTTCCCCACCCACAGGTGTGTCTCATCCTCTGACTGCACCTGTGGAGGGCAGGACACGTGCTTCCCATCCTTCAGGGCCCCAGACAGCACCGTGCAAAAGTCAGGGAGTCCGATGTCACTCACCGCCTGTCTTAGTCCTCTCCTCACAGAGGGCACAGGGGTAGGGGTTGGGGAGGGCTGCCATGTCCCCACAGCCCCTCCTCACAGCCTCAGATTGTAGCTTCGGGGGGGGGGAGGCACCTGCCAGTAGCAGGAGCTAAGGCTGAGAGAAAGATCCCCGCAAAGGTAACCAGATCCCTTCCACTGTCCCCAGAAGATCAAAGGGTCCACCACAAAAACAGACAATCTACCAATGCCAGGAAAGCAAAGGAGGGGCCCAGGAACAAATAGGAATGTTTCCCAGCATTCTGGGGGGCTCAGGTTCAAGAACCCCATAGGGACTAAAATCTGCAGGTCCTTGGCCCATACGCAAACGGGGACAGAGCAAAAGGACATGCTCCCAGCCTTCAGTCACCTCTAGAGGACACACGATAGGAATGCTGCGTAAACAGTGGCCCTAATAAGATCTGCACATGCTCAGTGCAGACACAGGTGTTTCCCAAAGTTTTACGATCTGCGGATGGTCATATCCACAGATGAAGAACCCACGGATTCAGGTTAGCTGCATACACTATGCGTATACATGTCCGTCTACACAGCATCCACGTGTTAAGTACTAACCTGAGTGTGCCACCTGGGTGACAGGTGTGAGCGTGCCTGTGCACACAAGTTACCTAACACCAGCCTGCTCTACCCAAGCCAGGAAGGCAGGCCTGGTGCCCTCCCCGGCCACAGCAAGACAGGAAGGAAGCTGACGGGTCTGGAGAGACTCATCCTGGGGGCCTCCCACGCTCCATACCACAGGGAAGGTTTCAGCTAATGGCTTCCCCACCTCAGATAGACGGGACCGAGTCTGGAGAGTGGCGCCTCCTCCTCACCTGTTGGGGATCTTGGAAATGTCTATCTTCTCCCTCGGGAGGACATAGGGGATCAGTACCACTCTCTGCAGGTCAGGCAGTCCTGAAGGAGGGGTGGACAAGGTCAGGCCCGGCTGTTGTCTGCGCACGCGCCCAGGACAGGACCCCAAGTACCTTTCACAACGCGCTGCAGCTTCTCCAGGTGGCTGTGCTCCTTGCCGTTGTAGATCACAGCCTCCACTGAGAAGATGAGTTTGGGCTGAATTTGAGAAAACCGGTCCAGGACACCCTGAAAACGAGAGGATGGGTCATGGGAAACTATAAATGCAGGGGAGAAAAATGTCAGTGTCAGGGTCGAGTAATGCCACTGTCCTCAGCACTTGCAGCCAACACAGGCAGGCAGCCCACGCAAACTCCAGCCACATCTAGGAAGCGACGGCCACACCAAGGAAGGCCTCGCCATTCAAAAAGCCCAAAGACTCGGAAGCATGACGTGAAACAGAAAAGGTTCCGACTGCCCCACCAAAGGTCCCCACCGCACAGACTGCCTCTCACCACAGCCCTCCAGAAACATACTGTATATAGTCTGCCTTCCAGAAGGGCACAAGGTTCTGTGAAACCCGGATGTAAGAGGAACCGGCATCCTCCTCCAAGTGTTCACATTCTCCTGTACGCGTGCGCACTGCTCAGGAAGGCTGCCCTGGCTGGAGTGGCGGGCTTACCCAGAGAACTGTGTACCACACACAGGGAATCCACAGCCAACCAAGGGTAGCCCTTTCCTACCTCCCATACAAATTTATGTAGACAGGCTCAGCCATGGGACCCCTTTGCTGTACCACTCCAGGGGAAACAGATCAAAGCATAGAAGTCAGCCCCTACCCCACCCAGGACAGCCAGGAGGCCATCATCCCTGCTAGCAAGGCCGGTGAGGCAGGGGAAGGCTCCACCCCTCTGGCCCCTGTGCTTCCGCCAGCAGCTGCTCAGAGGATATCTATGGTGACACCACGCATCACAGACAGGGTCCCCACCTGGCTGCAGGCCCAGCCACCTGCAGAGGGACCATTAGGTTAATTAGGGCCCTAAGTGTGACTAATTAGCTGCTGGAGCACTCAATGTTTCCAGAGCTCCCCAGTGACTCTCAGCAGGGGAAAGGCGCTGACTCAGCAGGAATCTAAAAGGCAGGGGGGGGGGACGGGGGGACACGGGACAGCTCAAGGTGGGCCACCCCTCCCCTCGTCCCCCCCCCCCACCGGCTACAGCAGCCTCCCCGAAGCCTGGCAATCTGTCCCTGCCAGCCCACCCGGAGTTCTGATGCACCCTAACATGAGTTCACTTCAACGCTGTCATTTTCCCAACCACTGGCGGAGAGGGCAGCGCACAGCGGGTTCACTCCACCTCCCGGGTGCTGGGCACACGAGGGTCCCCACTCTCCCAAAACAGGAACAAACGCAGAAAGCCGCGGGGAAATAACTGCTGGTATCATTGCTTCCGGTTCCACGTCTAAGAGAGTTCACAATGCTCAGAGAAGACATGTGCAGGGCACCGCTGCTCATGCTGAGACGGAGGATCATGAGTTCATGAGTTCAAGCTCAGGCTGTGCCCACAGTGAGACCCTGTCTCAAACAAACTGGCTGTTGAGCGAGCCGGAGGGTGAAGGTGCCGGTGGCCCTAGCCTGACAGCCGGAGTTCAATCCTGGAACCCAGGTAAAACTAAAAGGTCAGCACTGACTCCGCAAAGTTGACCTCTGACCGCCGCATGCGTGTTGTGTCATGCATGCCCACAGACACAACACACACACACATGATTATTTTTAAAAAATGGCACACGCCTTTGATCTCAGCACTCGGGAGGCAGAGGCAGATGGATCTGCAGCCTGGTCTACAGTGAGTTCCAGGACAGCCAGGGCTGTTACACACAGAAACCCTGTCTCAAAAAAACAAAACAAAACAAAAACAAAAAACAAAAACAAAAAAACTAACAATGTTCAAAGCCCTCGACCTGCATGTTCTAAGCTTGTCAAAGTCATGCCCGCCTTTGACTCTCGTGGCACCAGGATTGGGGAGCCTTACAGAGAAGAAGGACCAGGTTAAGAACTTCGTTCGAGCAACGCAAGCCAAGAAGCCAGGGGCACGCACACAGGCTGCTCTGTGGAAGAAACACACAGAATAGATGTCAGGACGGAAGTGGGTGCTGAGGCCCCTGGGCAGATCACACCAGCACCTAGAAGGGAACCCCACAGTCAGGTGGGGGCCCGGGACAGCGTTCAGACAGAAGGAAGGGCAAGTCCGCAAGAAAGCCCAAGGCCAGAGAGGTTGACAAGGAGCTAGCCTGGGAGGGTGTTAGCAGGGGGCAGGGCCTTCATCTCAGAGGACCACTTCCATTCACAGCTGGCCAAAAGGAAGACCCAGCAGCCAGAGGTGTAAGGCTCAGACATCGCAGAGACACCCCCAGTCGCAGGGATAGTACTCAGCAAAGACGACAGGCATTTCCAAGCTGAGTCTGCAGATCACAGCTGAAGCTCCCCAGGTCGGGCAGGTGAGGGAGAGAGCTCAGAGCATGTGAAGGAGCAGTCGGCCTGCTGAGGTCCCCAGTGCTGTATGAACTGCCTTGTGCTACAATGAATACCCCGGCCATCGCCATCGTGGGTCTGACCTGAGCCAGTGCTTAGCAACCAATGAGGTGTTGAAACCAGTGGCCCATGGTGAGTCACACAGATGGCCACCCAGAGTGAGGACAGTGGCTGTCCTATTTACACACAAAACACTCAAGCAGCTGAAGTGTATAGTGAGAATGGGGGCAACAGGCTGCGGGCTGCGCCCTAAGCACGTGGGTCTTAGAGGGTGGCCTCCCTGATGTCTCTAAAATCACCACCAGTTCAGAGGAAAACAGAAAAACCCAAAGTGGCTGGCAAGTACAACCCGGGGTGGGTCACCTCCTGTGGGGCAATGGCCCACACGCCCACACGTGTGCGCCATACAGAGCACAGCCGAGCAGCAGTGGGTAGGAGACTAAGACAAGACGAAGTGGGGTACCACGGTGCATGGGAGAAGGGGACCTGCTCCCCACCGCAGAAACCCCTCCCAGCTGTTTTCACCCTGAACAAGGGTGGTCCGTGTCGGGTAGGCACGGGCTAAGCAACAGCTTCAAGGACTCTGGAGCTGTCCCAGGCCACAGTTCACAGAGAACAGATGTGGAGATGAGCAATCAGCAGGCCTCCAGAGGACGCAGGGGCCAGCAGGCACGGGGCCAGCAGGCACGGGGTTGCCCCTGAGGCCTTTCATGAAGATGCCACTTATCTGTCCCAGGCCATAGCTGCCATGTCCCCGGGCAGGCAGCTCTAGCTCGCTTCCTGTGTAAGGCCCGGGAGAGGAACCGTGAAGGGTGACACTCCCTAGAGTCTGAAGCTGAGCGGCTAAACACAGCATAGCAGCAGGATGGAGGAGACGGTGGTGGAGCCCTGCTGCCCCCTAGTGTCCACAACGCAAACAAGCATTACACACCAGCCAGCAGCCTCCAAGCTGCAAGACAGAGCCGGGGACGCCACTCACTAGAGACCAGTCCTTTGGAGTCACAGGCCTCTGGTGGTAACATCTGGCCAGAAGAGGGCAGTCCAGTCCACTAAAGGGCACATCACCACCACCATCACCCCCACCATCAGAAGGCCAATTCTGGAGCTCTGCCTCAGGTCCGCAGCCCCCACACAGGTTACCCCAGTTCTGATGACAAAGTACCCTCTCCCTCCTAGTGAGCAAGAACCAATACTTACTGACCCCACAGTTAAGAGGGCCCCATCACACAGACCTCCTGTGTGCTCTCAGTGCCCACAAGTGCACTGTGGGTCTGCATCCCAGGCTCTAGACCTCAGGTGGGCAACCTCATAGCCAAAGCCCTTTCTGCCTCCTTACTCTTGGCCACCTCCTGAGGGACCTAAGCAGAACAGCACCCAGGGCCACCTTGTTAGAACCTCCCATGAGGACGCCATGGGCCTGGACCCCAACTAGCTCATACAACCCCACAGCAGCCCCTGGGGCTGGTAGCCACCTGTGGAGTTTCAATCTAGGCCAATCCTTGCTGATCCTAGACAGTCCTGGGGTTGGTTATACATGGGAAAGGGCACAGGAAGTAGAAAAGGACCCATGGGCATCACCTCAGCCCACTGGGCCATGGACCAAAGTGAGGGGCCCTGAGAAATCAGCACTCCTCCTCCATGACAAGATGGAATGATTCCTCAAAAGCCTTTGCTGAGAGAGCACACCTTAAAGCAGACGTGAGTTTACATGTTCACCCCTGGAGAATAAGACACGGAGCACACCCCAAACTCAGCTCATGCTCTACCAGTCCAGCACCCAGCTGCTGGCCACACCAACTGACCCGGCCTGGGTCAGAAGCAGCTGGCCCCAGAGCTGGTGGCTTGGACACCACGTGTCCTCCAGCAGCTGGCACCAGGAGAGCTGGCGGCTTGGACACCGCAGGCACCTCCTCCTGGCACTTGTGAGTCCACGAGTTCAGGGCCCTACTGACCCTAAGATCATGACCAAAGCAGGCTTTCCTCAGTTGCTACAGCACACTTGAGCAGCCTGAGCTCTGGACACACCCCTCGGCATCATGGTCCCTTAGAAACCCCTTGAAGCCAGGCGGTGGTGGCGCACGCCTTTAATCCCAGCACTCGGGAGGCAGAGCCAGGCGGATCTCTGTGAGGAATTTGAGGCCAGCCTGGTCTACAGAGTGAGATCCAGGACAGGCACCAAAACTACACAGAGAAACCCTGTCTCGGAAAAAAAAAGAAAAAAGAAACCCCTAAAAGTCAGCACAGACATTCAGGAAACCTCAGAATCGGCAGGCAGGAAACAAGAACCAGTCTGCTTGTAAACTTAAAACCAACACCCAAGTCAGGTGAGGTGGCTTATGCATGTAATCCTAGAACTTAAAAGGCTAAGTCAGGAGGATTGCCCCAAGCTCAAGGGCAGTCTGAACTACAGAGTATGACTTTGTTTTAGAAAGAAAGAAAGAGAGAGAGAGAGAGAGAGAGAGAGAGAGAGAGAGAGAAAGAGAGAAAGAAAGAAAGAAAGAAAGAAAGAAAGAAAGAAAGAAAGAAAGAAAGAAAGAAAGAAAGAAACTAAATGAGTCAAAACCATATCCCTGTTCGTGCGGGGGGTGTGTGAGGCCGTACGCACTCAATCATTCAATCCCCAGCACCAAGATCAGACTCCGCAGCCTTCTCCCTCCCACTTACGGCTGCCCAAGGAGACACTCAAGAGCTCCACTCAGACAGCCACAAGCTCTAAGAGGGTGGGGAGTCCCAGCCCACCAGGGACACTCTTTGACCCAGTGGTACCCTCCAACAGGACCCCAACTCACATTCACACCAAAGTCTGGCGAGGTGGAACTCCAGATGGCTCCAATACTGGCAGCGGCCAGCATGGCCTCCACGGCATGCGCACTGTTGGGTAGATAACCTGTGGGAGGGAGGGGAGAAATTCGCCTTGGGTTGAGGGGGTCAAAGCAACAGTCTTCCAGAAGTTTCCCCGAGAGGCCGGAAGTATCTGAGAAGCAGAGATGCCAGCAAGTCCACTCACCATGCCTCACTAGCCCATTCTCCACACGTGAACCAGAGGGACCCTGCAGCAGTATTTGCTCTGCCCATGACCTTGGACTATAGGGCCCGAAGGAGGTGCTCCTTGCCGTTGGAACATCAGTCATTGCCCTTAACCGTTAAGCCATCTCTCTTCCCCTCTCCCTTTCGTTTTTTAAGAGGTCAAGTACAATGGCAGGAAGTACCGCCTCCTTCAGGCCCTATAGCAGAGCAAACACCACTACAGGACCCCTATGGCCTCCACAAGCAACTCTAGCCTTCCCGGCTCTTCTCCCTCACTCTGCTCACTTCATTCAGTCCTTTGGGCGTTCTAAGATTCTCCTTCCCCAGGGCCTTTACACAAGCTGCTGTACTTGAGCACACCTACACACGCACCAGCCTTCCACACTCAGTGCACATCTGTCCTTCCGCTCCTCCATCACTTGGCACTTCTTCAGGGAGGCCTTCCTTAAGCTAGGTACTTAAGAAACACAATGGTAAGCTGGGCAGTGGTGGCGCACGCCTCTAATCCCAGCACTCGGGAGGCAGAGCCAGGTGGATCTCTGTGAGTTCGAGGCCAGCCTGGGCTACGGAGCGGGATCCAGGATAGGGACCAAAACTACTGTCTCAGAAAAAAACAAAAAAAAACCCACAATGGTACTTCCCCTAGCTAGGAGAACTGTACCAGCCTGACCATGTGTGGACCACCTATTTAATATGCGGTTCTCAGGTGAGGGCAAGAACCTCCCCTGTCTCCATCTTTGCTTTGCCAAATGCTCCACATACCCTAAGAAATGTGCTGTCTGGAAGACGGGTGGGCGGGACGAGAGAGGACAGGTGAGCCGTGTGTAACCCTTGGGGCAGAATGAGTGGAGGCCCCATTGCCAGGGAGGTTGGCATCATCCAGGGAGACAGAGACCATCTTTGGGTGGAGGGATCACCATCAACTAAACAGACAGTGCCGGCGTTCTGGGAGAAAGGACTTCAACACAGGCCTTGGGACAAGGGCCGTGGCCAGGCACCCACATGGGGCCCGTAACGACCTTCTCCAGAGAGACACAACAGTTTGCACTCTGCCTTTCAAAGTTCATGTGCTCCCTGCTAGTCCATAGGCACTCAGAGGGCAGGGCTCAAGTATCGTCCCCTCAACTCCAGGAGAGTCCCCTCGTGCCTGGTGTGAGCAGAACTGAAGCGCCTCATCATTGTTGTTACCCAAGGGAGGCTGGACTCACTGCCCAGGGGAGTGCACAATCCAGGCCAATTGACTCCCTGCTAACATGACAAGCAGCCTGCCCTCCCCCTAAGCCATCAGGCCTACCTTGGGGGCCACAGTGCAAGCAAAAGAAAAGAGCTGTGAACAGTCTAATGCACCTCCTCAGCCCTTCGGGCTCCTGTGCCATTTGATATTTAAATCACTCTTCACGTGAACTATGGTCAGGGCAGGGGGAAGCTGAATGACAGCCACAGAAGGGCAGGCCAAGAGCCAGCCTGACTGAAGAGCCAGTCTCCCGGGGGGAGAGCCCAGTCCCAGGATGGCTCTCAAATGTCCCCAGGCACTCCTGGCACTGCCTTCTCTCAGAAACACCTGCTGCAGATGGATTTGAAAAAAATGCAAATATGGGCTGGCTCATGGCTCAGTGGCAAAGCCCTGCCAAGCATCAGCCCTGAGTTCGAATCCAGCACCACAAAACAAACTAGTGGGAAGAAAAGCAAGAATAAGAGGCAGCTGGGTGGTGGTGGCACACACCTTTAATCCCAGCACTCAGGAGGCAGAGGCAAGCGGATCTCTGAGTTCAAGGCCAGCCTGGTCTACAAGAGCGAGTTCCAGGACAGCCAGAGCTACACAGAGAAACCCTGTCTCAAACAACAAAAAACAAAACAAAAATGAGAAGAGGCTTCAGCCTTGCTTAGCTCGACTTCAAAAAGCAACAGCTGAAACAGAGCCAAAGAGAAGACAGAAAAGTTAGGGTTCAAGCTCCAAAGCCTGCCCTGGCTGCACGCAGGGATGTATGCACAAAGACCAGAGTTCTGGGCCAGCCTGGGGCACATAACAGGAGCCTGCCTCAAAACACAAACAAATGAAAGCCTGGACTGACTGCTGGCCCGGTCCGCACTTGCATTCACCTAAGAGCTATTTATTAGATGCCAGCTGTGTGCCTGGCCTTCCACAGCATGTGTCGGGCCAAGAACGGAAACAGTCCATCTTCAGGGACAGACACAGAGCCCATCCCCGGAGAACGCAGGGCAGACAAACAACATCTAAGTGGCATCACAGGCCAGGAGCCCACAAAGAAAAGTCAAGCTGATACTGGAGATCAGTGAGGAATCTGCCCAAGTGTTGCCAGGGTGGCCCCTAGTGAGCAGTGCGTGGGCACAGGCGACAGAGTGGGGTGAGCCGGCCAACCGGCTTTCCTGCCAACCAGGACAGGCTGTGATCACTCCATGCCCTCCCTGCCCACTGTCTAAGAAGGAGCTGCAGGACTCCAGGGGGCCAGCACTGGATCTGCTATGCTGTAGCTGCAGACCCGCCCTCTGCAAACACAAGCTGGCATCTGCTGTCGGCCAGTCCCCTCAGGAGAGGCGTACCCTGCCAAAATCGGCACTGCCAAAATCGGCACGTAACCACTCAGACCATCACCCTGGCCCGTGGCCTTGTCCAACTGTGGATTAGGGACTGAGCCCTGAGTTGCCCTGGAAGAGTGGCTCCCACACCCCCACACCCCCTCACCCCCCGCCCCCGGGCACACCCTTCCTGAAATTAACAAACTGAAGTTGTTGGGTGAAGGACAGCCCCCCACAGGCCTTCCTGCTGCTGGGAAATCAGGATGGAAGGAGAATTGGAAAGGTGGCTGAGCTGCTCTTAACGGAAAATGTGATGCCACATGGGATGCAGCGAAGGTTCAGGAGGGACTTCCAGGCCTGGAGGCTGCAGGCTCCAGTGTGCCTCCTGAACGACAGTCCCCAACAAGCTCCTGGGGCCCCAGGCCAGAGAATCCCTCTGCCCACTCCTACTGCGTTAGGGTTCTGCACATCTTTTTCCTGCCTTGTGGTCGAAAGTGGGGAGGAATTGAGAAGGAATAAGGCTGTCAGCAACTCGGGGTGGGGCGGGCAGAGGTGGAAAAAGTCATGACAGGTAGTGCTGGGTATCTGTCACAGCACCCTCCTTCCTACAGACATCTTGCTCTCACCAGCCACAGGGCCTTTGCACAGCTGTCTGCCGTCTGGCTCCCTTTCCTCTTCCATACTGCCCCACGGCAGCACTATTTCCCACAAGCATCTGTTAACCCACCAGCTGCACAGACCACACCTGGACATCCTTGCCCCTTTCTGCTCTGGAAACACAATGAAGAGAATTCCTGGTCCTCACAGAACAGTAGGATAGGGGATTCTTCCTTTCTCTTTATTCGTCTTGTTGTTTTATGGTCTTACTGGCTTTGTTTTGAGACATGATCTCCCCATGTAACCTGAGCTGGTCTGGAACTTGCAATCCTCCTGCCTCAGCCTCCCAAATTCTGGAATGATGGGTGCAACACCACACCCAGACCGCATTCTGCAATTCACTCTCGGTCAACTCTGACCCGTGTATGCGGCTGGAGTCACACAGGGTCAGTTCTACCCACGGCTAAACCGGTTTCAAGTCTCTCCACCCTCTGGGCCATTCTGTTGATGGTTTGGCTTGAGTTTGGGTACTAGGGATCGAACCACCACAGCACCAAAAGGTGTTTACCAAAGGATGGAAGAAAAGGAGGGAGGGAGGGAGGGAGGAGAGAGGAGGAGGAGGAGGAGAAAAGAGGAAGCCCCTTACCGACCACACGGTCCCCTTTCTTCACGCCCATCTTCCTCATGGCGGCTGCAAACAGAGCCACCTGCTGCCGCAGCTCTTCAAAGGTCACCTTCACAATCTCCTCTCTGCCTTCCCCTGAGAAGAGAACAGGATCACTCAACCACAGGCCACACAGGAAGGGACCTGAGTCAGCGGGGACAGGAGCAGAGGACCCAGACGGACGTGGGAAAATGCAGAACCAGGCCCAGGGTGGCGCCGCTCCACACGCTCCACATGAGAGCCAAGCCCGGTACAAGCCAGGCTCCGACCACAAGTCGGGATCCTCAAGAGGAGAAGCTGATGAAAATAACCAGACTGAGCCGGGCGGTGGTGGCGCACGCCTTTAATCCCAGCACTCGGGAGGCAGAGGCAGGCGGATCTCTGTGAGTTCGAGGCCAGTCTGGGCTACAGAGTGAGTTCCAGGAAAGGCGCAAAGCTACACAGAGAAACCCTGTCTCGAAAAACCAAAAAAAAAAAAAAAAAAAAAAAAATAACCAGACTGGCAGAAGGTGGGAGGACCCCACAGTCTCTACAATATCCAGAACAAGAGTGTGATATGGAGACCGGCAGGGAAACCAATACGGAGACAACGTGTGCATAGCTGTCACCTGTGACACTTCACGGCACGGCCAGCATCACCACAGAGCCATCCTGTGATCACCCATCCCTCGCGGTCACCTCTGCCCCCAGGCATCACCGATCTGCTATCCATCTGGACAGTCTGAGTGATGAAAGGATGGGGCTATGCCCCCCACCTATAAGCTTAACTACAAATGGTTCTGTACTACCTGTTCAACCAGGTCAAAGGGTTGTTATGACTACCTGTTATTATGACTACCTTGTTAAGACCACCTCGTGTCTTTGTTTCAGAATGCGTGACTAACTTGTTATGCTTCCGTTCTGCCCCGGAACCCCACCCATTTTGCAGGCCAAATCGCTCATTTGGAAACCCCCTACCCCTGAGCTATAAAGACCTGGTCTTCCTCATATCCGATGCTGACCTCTTGAACCCAGCCTTAGCAGAAGGCAGCCCGTGTACAGGAATAAAAACGCTTGCTTTAATTAATTTGGCCGTGATGATTTGGGTGGGTGGCCTTTCTCCTCCCATCTTTGAGATTCAGCATTTGTCAGTAACTACTCCTTTCCATTGCTGAGTAGCAGTCCACCTTCAGTCAGGCTTCGACAGTTATCCTTTTTGTTTTGTTTTGTTTTTTTTTTTGGTTTTTCGAGACAGGGTTTCTCTGTGTAGCTTTGGTGCCTGTCCTGGATCTCGCTCTGTAGACCAGGCTGGCCTGGAACTCACAGAGATCCGCCTGGCTCTGCCTCCCAAGTGCTGGAATTAAAGGCGTGCGCCACCACTGCCCAGCTTGACAGTTATCTTTTTATTGGCTAGCTAATGCAAAAATTAAAGTGTGAATTTAAAAAAAAAGAAAATTAAATGAGCTGGGTGTGGCAGCACACACTCTGAATCCCATTCCCAGGAAGCAGAAGCAGGCAGACCTCTAAGTTTAAAGCCAGCCTGGTCTACAATAGCGAGTTCCAGGGCCAGCCAGGGCTACATAGTGAGATCATGTTAACTCGCCCACCACCAAAAAAGAAAAAAGAATATTAAATAATGACTATTGCCTGCAGAGGCCTCACTGTGAGGGCCTCTCCAAGGCTTGCAAGAGTCTTCACCGAAGAAATTACGTCAAAACATCCATGCTGACTTCTGGTGGAAGACGATTTTTTTGCTTGGCTAGGGTAACATATAAGGATGTGGGTTCTAATTTACAAATTCAATGCACCCCCAGTGTAAACAACATAAGCTGTTCCGTGGAGGAAAACAAAGCGATACTAATACTTGAAAAATGCAAGAACATCCGGGAAAACACTTGAAAGAAAAATGAAGGAGGAGAAATAGGCGTTCCATCCTGGGTTTGATTCCCGGCAACACAAAAAGAAAGAAAAGAAGGGAGGGAAGGAGAGAGACAGGAAGAGGATCGAGGAAAGGAGAGAAGCTAAAAAGGGCAGAGGAGCGGGTGGCTCACACAGCCCCTCTCAGCTCCACAGGCCTGGCCCAAGTGACCAGTGGGTCATTGTGGGACCCACAAGTGACCGCTGAGCCTTGGTCATAAAAGACACTGCAGCAGCCTGGCCAGTACCTCAAACCCAGGCTCCAGGTCAACCAGGACCACTTAGCGAATGACACTGTCTCTAAGTCAGTGGTTCTCAACCTTCCTGATGCTGCGACCCTTTAATACAGCTCCTCATGCTGTGATGACCCCCAGCCACAAAGTTATTTCATTGCTACTTCATAACTGTAGTTTTGCTACTCTTCTGAACCGTAATGTAAATATCTGATATGTGTTGATGCCCCAGATTGAGAACCACTGCTGTAAGTAGAAGTAAAATTGAGCGCAGACTCAGGTCAGGTGTGCCTATCCCAACATAAAAACAAGATCTAGCATCTCCCCAGGGGCCCACTGTGGGGAGCCAGCCGCCTGTTGTGAGGACTCCTGGGAGCCTTGGAGAGGCTCTCACAGCCTCCTCGGCCAGCAGTGAGCCAGCCCCTGTCAGCCAGCCAAAGCCACAAGGCCTGAGGGGCAAACCTGTCTGAGATGGGCGGTCAGGTGATCTGTCAGGTGGACTGCGCGCTGTGGAGGAACTGGAGTCCTCCTTGAAGGAGAAACAATGGCCTTGGGAAGATGCTAGCCCCACGACCATCATCTTTGAGGCAGGGAGCTCTGTGGTTCAGAATTCCGAAGCAACTTTCTACAAGTGAGCGAGCTTCCTCACCCTGAGGCACCCAACTGGTGTCCCGGTGTGGGCGATGTCTGCAATGCTGGCCATTTTTATCCCTGGTGACAATACTCAGAGACGGCATGCTCTGTGCAGACGGCTGTGCTGATAAAGCCAGGACCGGGCTGAGGGGCTGAGGGGCTGAGGGGCTGAGGGGCTGCTGGAGCTCACTGGGGCACGAAGGCTGAAGTGCCAGTGGCTTTAGAGAAGGAAGCCTGAGTGTTGCTGTGATGCCTGGTGAGCAGGGCACAGCCAGTGACACCAGAGGGAAGGGGGACACGGGAGGGAGGGATGATAGATGAGTGAGGATCTTCAAGTCCCCATGCTGCTCACAGGCCAGCCTTGGGAAGAAGGCCAACTCCGGGCCAGGGAGGGAGGAGGCAAGCTCAGTGCGACACGTCAGACCCTGAATTTACTTCTCAGCACCAGTTTGGAGGTTGACAGAGAGCCCTGGCCCAGGGGCACCTGCCACTCTGACACCATGAGGAAGGAAAGCTGGCTCAGCAAAGCTCCACCTTCGAAGGAAGGGACAGAGAGCGAGATAGAAATGCCAGCCCAGCTGAGCTGCATTCCGTGAGAGAGGGGACAGGGGCACAGGGATGGGGGATCACCCTTGGTTCAGTACCCACCGGGATGCCGGCACCACAAGCCCCGAGAAGCTGTTCAATTCCCCCTAACCGTCAAGTATGCCAGTTTTGTGGTTTAGGGTTTAAGATCTGTTAAGATTTGGATTTCAGGTTTGAGATTTGAAGTCCGTTCCCATTTTGCAGTGGAAGAAACCGAGTGCTCATGAAACATCGAGTACCGAGTACAGCACATGTGTTTATACGGTCCAGAGAGGACGGTAAGGTGGTGTCGAACCAGGAACCTGGGCCTGGAGCAGAGCGGCCTTCCCAAGCCGCTGATGCCCACACAGACTTACAGACATCCAGGCAGTGGGGCCTTATAGGTGTTCAGGGAATACTGATGGGGCCACAAGACAGACCTTAAAAAGCTAATGCTAGCCTGGCCTGGGGGCGCACCCCTCTAACCCCAGCACTCGGGAGGCAGAGCCAGGTGGATCTCTGTGAGTTTGAGGCCAGCCTGGGCTACAGAGCGAGATCCAGGACAGCTAGAGAAACCCTGTCTCGGAAAAACAGAAAAACAAAAAACAAACTCACTCAAGCTCACTTAGTCCTACACGAAGCCCAGTGATCACCCCACTCCCGCCTCCCCCTATCCTCGAAACTAGAGAGACCAGGAAACTGAGCGGTCAGAGCGGGACAGACAGTAGGCATGTGACAGCCAAGAGCACAGTACTTTTCAGAAGCATTAGAGCCAAGCCTCTGACGCACCCTAAGGGCTCTCACTGGTAGTAGATATTGGCGCTGTCCAGAAAGACAAACGCTAGTGAACAGAAAGCTAACAGGAAGCTCCACCCACTCCAACAAGGCCCGCTCCCTACAGTGACCAAGCAGCCTGACTGGAAAGGAGAAAGTGTTATTACTCAAAGGCGAGCGAGCAGCCACCCGAAACAACTCAAACGCTAGCATGCCCAGACACACACACACACACACACACACACACACACACACACACATGTGCACTGCACACACAAATATGCATACAGGTGCACCTGCATACTCCTGAAGGTGCACACAAAAGTATGCAACACACACACACACACACACACACACACACACACACACACACACACACGACAATGTTAGAAACAAGCAACAGTTGACTCCATCTCTAACCAAGCCCTCTCCATCTCCCAGCAGAGGTGTCTGTTACGCTAGGAGGGCATATACCAATATGCCAATGCCCAGCCGGAACCCTCCCTGCCGCCCCGCCACGCCCACGGGGCCACACACATCCACCACCCAGGACACCCGAGGGACTCACTGGCCACGTAAAGGGCGACTTTGTCATTCTCCTTGTGCCGTAGGAGGTTCTCGGCATAGTTGAGGCGGCTGCCCCTGAACCACTCGGGGACATCTGCGATTCCTTTGGACGTGTCCACGACCTGCAGAGGGACAAGCAGAAGGGAGGCGGGGGGCTCAGCCCAGAGCCTTATGACATCACCCATACACCGACCCTGACCTGTGGAGACAGCACAGCCCTGCACCCAGGGCAGCCACCCCCGGAAATCCTTACAACAGAGTTTACTGAACACCTATTTATGACGGTTACTGAAGAGGAAGTAAAGGAAATGCCCAGGCCGGAAGTGGGGAGTTCAGGCCTGTTATCCCAGCACTCAGGGGGTGGAGGCGAAGGGGATTAGGAGTCTGAGGCCAGCCTGGTCTACACAGTCCTAGAGGGCCAGGGCTACACAGAGAAACCCTGTCTCAAAAAGAAGGAAGGGGCAGCACTGCCTGGACCTGGGATGTGACTCAGTAGCAGAGCGCCTGCTCAGCATCACGTAGTCCCGGGTTCATCCCCAGCACAAAAGAAAATGAAGAAAAGGAAATCAGTAGAGAGCACTGGCCCACAGACACACCAAAAACAGGAGTCAAGCCTGGGGCCCTGCCCCACCCCATAATTCTCTGAAAAATGACTCTGCCTTCCCCTTGGTGCTGAGCCCTTGGTTTCCTCCTCTGAGGGCCACACATCAGCCTTACAGAAGGCTTTGCCACAAATGGGCAGTGAAATGCACTTCAGATACGGGACTCCTTCCCCAGGGCATCCTTTCACTAACCATCGGGAGGAAATGAAAGTTCTCTGGAAGGTCTCCTCAAAATCTAGATAACCCTAACAATGGGGATGTGCTTATACCTCCGACTGCCCACTGAGCCATGTTGCTGGCCCACACATGGGATTTTTAAAAGCTGACATGATTCAGTATTCCCCAATCGACACGTCAGGAGACAAGAGTGTGGCCAGACCCACTTACCTCGTCATACATTCGGGAGTAGACTATTCCACTGAACTTCCAGAACTCAGCCCAGAAGTCCGAATATGACCGGACAGACCAGTGGTACAAGTCATCATAATTCCCTAAAAAAAAATAAAAAATGAAAAAATAAAAAAATAGCACCCCTTCAGACCAGCCTCAGAGGGTGGCCCCTCAGCAGGAAGCCCGGCGCCTGAGAACCCCACATGCCAATGACTCAGTGACTCCAGCGCCCCTGAATGATGGGGAGAACTAAACCTCAGGACGAAACCCTTCATCCAGTCCCAAAGGTGGCCCAGGCTGGCCTCAAACTCTTGATCCACCTGCTACAGCCCTCTGGGGACTACGGGAAGGCAGCACCACACCCAGCCTTCTGTCTTTGTGTGTTTGAGTGCGTGTGGACATGTGGAGGCCACAGGTCAACCTCGGGTGCCATTCCTCAGTCACCATCCATTTATTTGTCTCGGTTTTTAAAGATTTTTTTTTTCCTGGTTGTTCAAGACAGGATTTCTCCGAGTAGCTCTAGCCATCCTGGAACTCACTCTGTAGACCAGGCTGGCCTTGAACTCACAGAGATCACAAAGCTTGGCTTTGCTTCCGGAGTACTGGGATTAAAGGCATGCGCCACAGCAGCCCGGCATTCCAGGTTTTCTTAACAGGACATTATGTTCACTCAAAACTAACATGTGGGCCTGGCTTGGGGGCAAGAATTCCAGCTACCCTGAAAGCTAAGCCTGGGAGAGAAGTTCAAGGCCAACCTGGGCTACAGAGCGAGTTCAAGGTCTGCCTGGGCAACTTGACCGAGACCCTGTCTCAAAAGTAAGAAGTAAAGAGAAGATTTGGGATGTAGCTCGGTGGTAGAGGACTCACCTAGCATTCACAAGGCCCTGGGTTCGATCCTCATGACCACAGAGTAGGAAAAAGACAAAGTCCCATGAGTCCAAGGGCTCACTGGAAGAGGTGAGTGCTGCTAGAGAGAAGCCTCCACACAAACGGAGCCTGGTTTAGCCACTCCTGAAATTTCCGGTTTCACTGACGATACCCTACATGCAGACCAGTCCCGTAGGCTCAGGAGAACCCACGTGCTCTCTCAACAAGGGTAGGGCACCGCTGAAACCTGGAACTCACTCCCTCAGACTCAGGGGGTTCAGGGGGGCCTGGGTTACAAGCGTTAACACAAGTATGTGGAAGGGACCCAACCAAACTACCTGAAACAATGCTCTTCAACACATGCAAGTAAATTCAACGCTTATGAGACCCTGTCAACCTCTGCAAGACAGACATATCTGGAGGTCAGACAGAGAATGCAGCAGGCACTGGTGGGCTACAAAATATCCAAAGCCATCCAAAGCAGCTCCCCTCTGCAGATCCTGCCCAGCTAAGTTAAAAGCTGGGTGTGGCAGCTGCTCCCCAGCTCAGAGGTTAAGGCGCTTAATGCACAAGAGTGCACAGTTGCAGAGAACAGGGAGGGGGGAAGGGGGAGGGGGCGGTGGGGGACGGAGGGGGGAGGGAGGGGGGAGGCAGCACACACAGTAAGGGAAGCAGAGTGGTTGGAGATGCAGAGAGAGCCCGCTCACAGGTGGGAAAGCCACAGCAGAGCTAGATGTGGGACTTTGCAGCTCCAGACTCCAAGAAGGGACCTGGGTCATGGCAATGAGGTCTCACCTCCTCCGGGCCCAAGGCAGGATGTATACAAAGTAGATATCTAGCATGCTGGGAAACTGCAGGGTCAGTGAAGCCAGAGCTGACCTAGTGACTTTGCCGGTCAGGCTCAGACAGGCCACTCTGCCTCTCCAGGGCGGTTTCCCTCATGGGTCACTTCAAACTGTGGACAAGCGGCTACAGATTCTCCCACACCAGTGAAAGAATTCACTCTGGCTCCAGGTCAGGCTAGGTGACTCCGATCAGCACCCACTCTGCCACTTCGGGAGCAAATGGCCTGGGGCGAGCTGCCCTACCTCGGAGCTCTTGTCTGATGAATGGGGGTAATGACGTGGCTGTTGTGAAAACCCATAGGACACATAAGAGCACCAACACCTACATTCAACCCCTGCCACTGAGTGACCTCAGACATCACTGACCTCCTCTGAGCCTCAGTTTCTCCCTGGGGCACGGTAAGGACCTAGGAAGTGCCCCAGAACAGTTCCTGCACCCAAAGGCACCCAAAGGCATCCACCATGGGTGTCACCCCTCCGCCTGCATGAAGAGCGCACATGGCACCTTGGTGACGTATACTGAGTCCATACATACACGGCTAGTCAGCACGAGAGTTAATATGCAGTAGTGTGGAGCACCTCAGGCAGGCAGAGGGCTGGGGCAGCTCCCAGGGACAGCTCTATGCACCTGTGGGAAACACTAGCCAAACAGGCCCCACAGCTCCTCTCCCTCTCCCAGGCTTAGTCAGCTGGGTCCTCACAAATGGAATGCTCTGGATGAAAAAAAAAAAAAAAAAAACCCGCTTTCCAAGTTGCTAAGCATGGCTAGACACTAGAGGTCTACTCTAAACACAAAAGTGGGTTCAGGCTGGGCCTGGTGGCTCGGGGTCCGTAATCCCAGCTACTCAGGATGCTGAGGCAGGATGATCAAAAGAGCCAAGCCTGGTCGACAGAGCAAGTTCCAAGCCAGCCTGAATAATTTTTAAGACCCTGGCCAGGCACGTCTTTAATCCCAGCACTCAGGAGGCAGAGAGGCAGAGGGATCTCCATGAGTTCGAGGCCAGCCTGGTCTACAGAGTGATTTCTAGGACAGCCAGGGCTAGGTAGAGAGACCCTGTCTCAAAATAAATAAATAAATAAATAAATAAAATAAATAAAAATAAAAATAAAAATAAGAGGGTTAGAGTGCTGCTCACTAGGAGACCCTGTCTGGCATGTGGGAGACCCTGGGTTCGAGCCCTAGGACCTCGAGAGAACAGAAGTACACTCAGCACAGCATCATTGAGGGTGTGGCCTGCACCACAAACCTGGGGAACTGGTAGTCACAAGGGCACTCCGCACCTGAGGACCTTGTGTGGAAACTTTTCCACTGCTGTCTCCTACCTCAGCCACACCAGGGGGTGAGCCGGGAATCCACTCAGGGGGGCCACTCTGAGGCCCAGGTGACCACAGGCACATTTGGTCCAGTGTGTTTAACACTCAACCGAGACTCTGAAAACAGGTGCTAGCATTTAAAAATCTTAGTTTTTAAATGAAATACTGGGATGTGATGGCGCATGACTGTGCTCTCAACACTCAAGAGGTACAGGCTGGAGGACTGTGAGTTCAAAGTCAGCCAAATGTACTGGCGCATGCCTGCTTTTAATCCCAGCGCTTGAGAGGCAGAGGCAAGTGGATCTCTGAGAACTTCAGGCCAGCCTGATCTGTATAGAGTTCGAAGCTAGCCAGGATTACATAGTGAGACACTGTCTCAAAACAGAGAGAGAGAGAGAGAGAGAGAGAGAGAGAGAGAGAGAGTTTGGGAGCTCTGACTCTACACAAGAATGCTCACCATACACGAACCAGCAAGGCAGGAGCAAAACAATACGAAAAAGCGCATGGAGAAAGGCCACAACGTTCAGAAGACGGCATTTGAGTGAGACCTGAAGGATCCCCAAACGTCGGGGCCAGGCAGGTGAAAAGGAAGAAGGAGAAAGGAGGAAAGGGTAAAGGGAGGAGCCGTGCCACACACCCTCCCCTAGCTGTTGGGGGGGGGGGGGCACTGGGACGACACACTGCACAGACAGACGGACGGACAGACCGCGGGCTCTAGGTTCCCATATCCAGCCTCTCAGCTTTATCTCGTCCTAACTGTTTCAGAGACAGGGTCTCTCACTCTGTAGTCCAGGCACTCCTTGAACTCATAGCAATCCTCCTGCCTACGCACCTGAGTGTGAGCCACCCTGGCTGGTCAGCCTCCCAACTTTTAAACACAAGACAGTCAACAGAGCTTCTAAAGATCCACCCTGGACCCACCAGCCGCCAGAGACTTGAAGGAGAGAAGACATTAACAGTAACTAAGGGGTTCCTCAGCAAAGCTCCAGGCAAGGGACAGTGTACAGTGGTCAACGCTCAGGACTGGGCCTGCCATCTCTCCACCAGGGTACACTGGTCCTCTCACTATGCTCCTTTTATAGATGAGGAAACCACGGCCTAGGGCAACTGGATGGCTGGTTCCTGGTCACACAGCTCTGAAGTGCAGCCAGATCCCTGCAGGGTGTCAGGTTACAGCTCCCTCGTGCTCTCTGGCTAGGGGAGAAAGGTTTTGGCCCACTTCAAAGGGCTGCCCTCGGTGGAGTGATGTTCTGAAGTGGCAGGCCCACACAGAGTACCACATCAGTACTTCAGCAGCAGCGCTGACAGAGTTGACAGATGAAATCCAGGCTCGGAATGGAGGGCAGGAAACAGATGCAATCCTGACACTGATCGAGTTGGGTTAAGGTGCTTTTCCGATCCCACACCCACACTGATCACACGCACAGCTTGCAAGCCCTGCAGGTGACCAGGCAGACACCTGTCTCCAGGTGAGAGGGAAGGGGCGGAGTCGCGTTAGTGAAGAAAAGAGACCCTGTGGAGGCCCCACTTCCATCTCCAGGCTCTCCAGAGGCAAGTCTGCAATGCCACGATCCACAAGGGACTGTAGAGGGCCTGCGAACCCAGCATCAACAAAAGACCTGCACTTCAAGATTACCCCAGCCAGCAAGCAGGGTGAACCATGCAGAAGAAAGCAGGAAAGCTGAGGGGGTGGGGATCCTAGGAACAAGACAGACATTGACACCAGTAGAAACTAGGGGGTCCCTATGGTTGGGGGAGCGGGATGTAAAAGAGATGAAAATAAAAAAGAAAGCCACCTTGAGCTGGAAACTCTCTGCAGACACCTGAGAGAGCAGGCGGCAGAACTAGCCAAGCCCTATGGATCCCTGGGAAGGGAATATGGAAAGAGCCTCACCCAAGAGACGGGCCTCTGCCCCACCCACAACTAGACAGAGCAGGGTGGTGACTGGAAGGGAGGGTCTCTCTGGGGCTGGGAGAGTTTAAACATAAGAAAGGACTCTACCATAACCTTAAAGGAGGAGGGAGGAGAAACGATTTCAAGGTGGTCCCTAGGAAAGGCAGATGGAGAGAGCCTGTCACATGAATCCCATGAACTCAAAAAGAACTGCACGTCAGACCAGAAAGAAGCCCCCACAGGCTGCAAGTCCAAGACCCCAGGAGCCACTTCCCAAACAGGCAAACCTAGCAAAAGATCGGAGGAACCAGAGTGGGGTTTGCCACTTCCAGAGGGTGAGCCTCACCTGCAGGGAGGTGCTGAAGCCAAGAGGGAGGCCTCTGTATGAGGTGACGCTCCCCAAAACAGTGAAGGATACACCATCAAAAGATCAGCACCTCCTAGAGGAGGGCCATGAGCCAGGGGGCTCTCCTAACCCCAGGACCATCCATCCACCAGAGGCCCATGGCAACAGGGAAGGACCTCCCTAGAGGGGGACCCTCCAACTCCAGGACAGGGACACTGGGCATTCATCAAGGGACCAAAGAGGAACCTCCCTAGAGAAGTTATCCCCAAGCCAGGGAGGGGGCTTCTCCAACCCCAAGACAGGGACACTGGCCATCCATCCATCCATCCGAGGCTTATCCCAACTGCTAAGGCTGGAAATTGCTAGAGCGGGCCTCTCTGGAGGGAACCGCTTCCGGGAAGGCCCGGGACGGGGGTGTACTAGCCGCGTGCCCCACACTCACCCAGCGCCAGGCCGCAGGCGGCACCCACGGCCGCCCGGAAGCGGTCCATCTGCGTGTCCTTCTTACTGTCAGGCTCCCACATCACCTGGCACTCCATAATCTCCTCGCGCCCGAGCTGCGCCAGCTTGGACATGGTTGCGGAGTTGCGTGGCCGGGACCTTGCCGGGCTGGGACTCCGAGGACGGCGGTCGAGCGCAAGGCGCCGAGCGGCTCGGCACAACGTGGACGAACGACAGCGCGAGACTGAGCCAGCGCCGGCGCGGGCCTGCCGGAGAACCCGGCCTGGCCACGCCCCCGCGCAGGCTTCGCCCCGCCTCCATAAAAAAACCACGCCTCTTGAAACCACGCCCTTCGCTGTAACCCTCCGCCGCGCCGGCACAGGGAGCGCTTGCTGCCAAAAAGGAGTGCTCGCCTGCGCAGGCGCGGTGAGCATGGTCTACGCCCTCACCTGTTGCAGAACCCCCTGCTGGGTGCTGCCCTCCTTGCGTTGGATCGTTCATTCATTCAGTCATTCATTCATTTATTCAAGATTAAGTTGCTCCTTCTGCAGTCACTTAGCCGCGGAGGTGTCTCAAGCGGGAAACGCATGCAGGCAGATGCCTGCGGGGGAGGGAAGACCTCTCCAAAACGCGCGTGTCGTGTGCACGCACCCACAGGGATGTTGTAACGGATCTGTGGGGTATATTAGTGTAACAAAAGATATTGAGTAAGTGAGACCCCAGGTGCATCCTCAGGACCGAAAATAAAAGCGGTAAGTACAGGACATATACTGGGGCAAGCCTGAAACCCAGCACTCTGGAGACTGAGGCAGGAGAATGACGGTAAATTTCACTTCAGCCTGGACCCCAAAGCAAGACCCTGTAATCCCAGCACTTGGAAGGAAGAGTCAGGAGGGTCTGGGTTTCAAAGTCATCCTTGCTACTGAGTGAGTTCAAGACCAGCCTGGGCAACCTTAAATAAAGCCCTGTCTCCAAACAAAAAGAAAAAAAAAAAAGAGGGCTAGCTGTGCGGCTCAGTGTGACTTCTCCCAGTGGCTTGAAAGTGAGAGGAGGGAGCTTTGGTAAATCTTACAGAGGTTTGCAAGCAAAGGGAACAGCTGGTGTCCAGGCCCCCAGGCAGAAACACTGTGCACAGTCAACGTTCTAAAAAGGCCCAAGTCTTTGGTACCATAGCTCTGGGGTAGAAGACAATGTCATGAAGTTGGTCCTGGGGAGCACCAGATGTGTTGACTTTCACTCTGGGTGGGATGAGGCCATCAGAAGTTTCCAGCAGAGGGAAGGTATGATTGGAGGATTCCGCTGTGGTGAGAACCTTCTGGATGCTTATGGTCTTGCCAGTCTGTTTTGTGTTTTGCTACCTATCAGGTATCTAAAGTACCTGAAAACAAGTGTGTGTGTGTGTGTGTGTGTGTGTGTGTGTGTGTGTGTGTGTGTGTGTGTGTGTGATCATGAGTTTCATTCCTCAGTTGGCACTCACTTTGGGTTTTGTTTGTTTTTTGGTTTTTGGGTTTTTTTGACAGGGCCTCACTATGTAGACCAGGCTGACCTTGAACTCACAGAGATCTGCATGCCTCTGCCTCCCAAGTGATGAGATTAAAAGTGTGTGCCACTATGCCTGGCTCCCACCTTGTTTGTGGGGAGGAGTGTTTGTTTGTTTGTTTGTTTGTTGTGTGTGTGGGTGTTTTGTCTGCATATATGTCTGTGTACTCTGTGTGTGCCTGGTGCCCATGGAGGCCAGAAGAGGGTGTCAGATTTCCTGAGATTGGAGTTATAGTTGGTGGTGAGCCACCATGAGGGTCTTGGGAATCAAACCTGGGTCTTCTGGAAGAGCAGCCAGTGCTTTTACCCACTAAGCCATCTCCCCAGCCTCTTGCTTTGTTTTTTGTTTTGTTTTGGTTTGGTTTTTGGTTTCTCGAGACAAGGTCTCTATGTAGCTTTTGGAACCTGTCCTGGAACTCACTCTGTAGACCAGGCTGGCCTCGAACTCACAGAGATCCACCTGCCTCTGCTTCCCGAGTGCTGGAATTAAAGGCATGCGCCACCACCTCCCGGCTTGCTTTGGTTTTTTTAGACAGGCTCTCTCATCAGTCCAAGGCTCACCAAGTAGGCCAGAGTGGCTGACCAACAATACCAAGAATCCACCTGCGTTTACCTCCCCTCTCCAAGACTGAGAGTACAGATGTGTGCCACCACACCTGGATTTTCTCACACAAGTTCTGAGGATCAAACTCGGGTTCTCTTGCTTGTGCAGCAGACATTAGCCCTACTTAGCCACCTTCCCGGCCCCAGGGGGTGATTTCTTTTGCTTCTAGAACTCGGGTGTAAAAGACAAATGGAAACATTTCCTCTGGTGTGGATCTTCCTGCTTTCCCCCAGGTTGCGGGGAGGGAGAGTGCAAGAGAGAACCTGGGGTATGAAGGGAGGAAAAAAAGCAGACAAACTAGGGCCTGGAGAGATGGCTCAGAGGTTAAGAGCACTAACTGCTCTTCCAGAGGTCCTGAGTTCAATTCCCAGCAACCACATGGTGGCTCACAACCATCTATAATGAGATCTGGTGCCCTCTTCTGGTGTGCAGGCATACATGCAGGCAGAATACTATACATAATAAATAAATAAATCTTTAAAAAAAAAAAAAAGCAGACAAACTAGAGGCCTACAGCCTCTTAAGAACCAGGACTGAGCCGGGCGGTGGTCCAAAAAAAAAAAGAATGAGCGCTGGTCTATGGCCATACCGCCCTGAACACACCTGATCTTGTCTGATCTCAGAAGCTAAGCAGGGTTGGGCCTGGTTAGTACTTGGATGGGAGACCATCTGGGAACACCATACCAGGTACTGTAGGTTTGGGGGGGGGGGGGGCACCGTGCTACTCTGTTCACACAGGTAGAGCCATCAAGACCTAAACACCTGGCTTCATCTCCTTGCTAGGCCCAGGAGATGAACAACATGAATTCCAGGGCTGAAGGTAAATAATGTTACAAGAGACGAGGATGCTTCCTAGACAGGCAGCTGGCTCCAGGCAGTGGATCTGGGCATGGAGAGGACTGTCAAATACACCCCAACTGTGAGTTGGTTCTGTATTGTTCTGGTTTGCTGTGGTAAAGCCCAAAGCAACTTGGGGAGGAGAGGGTTTCTTTGGTTTACACGTCTAGGTCACAGTCCATCACTGAGAGAAGTCAGGAACCCAAGCAGGAGCCGAGGTTAAAAAAAAAAAAAAAAGAAAGAAAAGAAAAAAACCTGTTTTTTATCACTGGCCTACTTTCTTATACAACCCAGGACTATCTGCCCAGGGTGGCACCACCCACAGTGGGTTGGACCCTTTTACATCAATCACTAATCAAGAAAATCTCCCACAGACATGCCACAGGCCAAGCTGGAGTCCCTTCTCCAAGGTGAGTCTAATTTGTGTCCCTTTGACGATTAAAAACCAAACAGGGGGCTGGAGAGATGGCTCAGCGGTTAAGGGCACTGGCCACTCTGGCTGCTCTTCCGGAGGACCCGGGTTCAATTCCCAGCACCCACGTGGCCGTTCACATGTGGCATCCTCACACAGAAATACACAGGCAAAATACCAATGTACATTAAAATTGTAGTTAATTAATTAAATAAAAACCAAACAGTATGGCCGGGCGGTGGTGGCGCACGCCTTTAATCCCAGCACTCGGGAGGCAGAGGCAGGCGGATCTCTGTGAGTTCGAGGCCAGCCTGGTCTCCAAAGCGAGTACCAGGAAAGGCGCAAAGCTACACAGAGAAACCCTGTCTCGAAAAACCAAAAAAAAAAAAAAAACCAAACAGTATATAAGTTTTGAGACCCTCCCCTCTCATATTTCTTATCCCAACTTGATCTCTTAGCAATCCTGTCAGCCTCACTGGAGTCCTACCCAAGCCTCTGCCTCCACTATTGGATCTTTTAAACGATTTTATGTGTATGTATCTGTGTGTGTGTGTGTGTGTGAATGCCACATGTGTGTGGGCCAGAAGGGGGAGTTAGATCCCCTGGAACTAGAGTTATGGATGGTTGGGAGCTGCCAGATGTCAATGCTGGGAACCAAACGCAGGTCCTCCCGAAGAACAGCAAGAGTTCCTAACCACTGAGCCATCTTTCCAGCTCTCACCCCAGCAGATGGTGACCGGTTTCCATCTGCCCATCATGACAGACGCACAGAGATTCCAGCTTCATTCCGGGTGCAGGCTGCACACAAGTGACTTCCGGATGCATCCCCTCCCTGGCAGACACAGACAGATAGACATCCGCACGCCCCAGTCACACGCCCGCCGCTGGGTCTGTGTGCCTGCGCTGTCTCCAGTGGGAGTCTGAGAAGTATGTTTTCACCCAGAAGTTAGTTCACCTGGAAGAGCTCCTCACGCCTTCATGAGCAGAACGCAGGTTCCGTGAGAGCAAAACCCGAGTCCGGCTAGGTCAAGACAGCTGCCATGGCTGGTTTACTGAAAGCCACAGTCTGAGGGAACTGAGAGATACGTCTTTCAAGTAGGGCCCAGAAGCCGGGCGGTGGTGGCGCATGCCTTTAATCCCAGCACTCGGGAGGCAGAGCCAGGCGGATCTCTGTGAGTTCAAGGCCAGCCTGGTCTACAGAGTGAGATCCAGGAAAGGTGCAAAGCTACACAGAAAAACCCTGTCTCAAAAAAAAAAAAAAAAAAAGTAGGGCCCAGTGGCTGCTCACTGCAGGGTGGCATGCAGGGACCCTGAGGAAGCCTGAATTGTCCAGAAACTTTTCCCAGTCTTCATGGAGGTAAGATAATGGTAGCTGCCTAAGAGGCTCTTCATTTTTTTTTTTTAATAACTCCTCCATCTTGCCCACCCAGCCTGATGCAGCCCCTGTGAGAGAATCCCAGGAGAAATAAGCTACAACCACAATAGCCAGACGCTGACCTACATATCCGTCCTCTTGAATGTGCCCCAGACACACATACAGCCCAGGACTACCTGCCCAGGGGTGCCGCCGCTTCTGGAGGAGCCTTCCAGGTTCTTCTCCTCCAGCCATACCCTTCCTAACACAGAGAGAGGGAAGAAGAGGCGGGAGAGGCTTCAGATGGCCTGGAGACGGGGCTCTGTTGCTGGGATGGTTGGCATGAAGTCCTGGGTTTGATGTCCAGCCTCACACGAACCCAGTGTGACGATGTGCATCTCTAATCCAAGCTCTAGGGAGGTAGAGGCATAAGGACCAGGAGTTCAAAGCTAGCCTGGGCTATGTGAAACCCTGTCTCAAAAATATTATGGGAAAAAAAAAAAAGGTTTCAAATTTAAAATGAGACAAAAGGACTGGGGGCCTGTCTCAGAAGTAGACCACCTGCCTAGCATGTGCAAGGCCCTGGGTTCAATCCCCGCTATAACACACAAAACAGCTAGAAGGTGGCTTCTTAATTGTCTCTCTCCTGAACCACCCATCCGTTTCTTCATTGCCAATTCAAGGCCAGCTTGAGCCACCAAGTAAGACCTCATCAGAAACAAAAAATAAAGATGGGTTGGAGACCAGCTTTTCAAAATTGTGCTCATGAAGGACTTTTTTTTTTTTTTTTGCTCTTTGAGACAGGGTTTCTCTGTATAGCCCTGGCTGTCCTGGAACTCGCTCTATAGACCAGGCTGGCCTCGAACTCAGAGAGATCCACCTGCCTCTGCCTCCCGGCTGGAAGACCATTTCTAACAGGATGATGTAATATATGTGAAGTGAAGTATCCGTTCGGCCCACCGATCCTCCTGAATAACCATAGTGTACTAAGCACAAAGGCTCGGAGGTGTACTTGCCACCATCAAGAACATTGCAAAGGTCCACATGGACCACGACAGTGACCTGGCTGGGGCAGGAAGATATAACTACTAATGGGTCTCTCTCAATATCTGTGTGTGTGTGTGTGTGTGTGTGTGTGTATGATCTGCCCATAAGCCTGTAGGCCAGTACACTGTGTGTAGATGTATTAGAAGAGCTGGGCACTGAGCCGTTTGGATGGCAGACCCAGCTGCTGTGCTGCTTGGGGCAAGCACAGAGCCCAGACTAGACGAGAACAAATCTCTAGTACAAAACCGACTTTCCCTGAGGCACAGGCCAGGAGGTTCTGATTCAGAGGCAAGTCGGAGCGGAGGCAGAACGTAGGCCCTCCAGACCAGGCCAAAAGGAAGGCAAGGTGAGTTGTGGGATGGATTCCTTTCCTGGTCGTCCAAGGAAGGTGGGTGGTTTCACCCTCCCTCTACACCCCCAGGGGCTGTGGAAACAGGGCAGGTGCCAACTCCTTCAAGCCAGAAGCACCCGAGGCAAGGGCACAACGCTCAGCCTCCAGGATTAGGAACAAGGCCAAGACAGACTCAGTGCAAAATCATGCAGAATGAATGACACTGGGCTGGTAGGCAGGCCAGATGATCTTGGGATGCCAAGTTCTGGGCCACCAGATAGAGAATGTCTGCACTGAGTTTCCATTACAGAAGGGCCCAGGACAAGTAGACCCCAGAACTTTATTCTCCTCCTTTTATTTTTTTGTTTGTTGTAGTTTATTTGTTCGGAGACAGGGTATCTCTGTGTAGTCTTGGCTGTCCTGGAACTCACTCTATAGACCAGGCTGACATCGAACTCATAGAGATCTGCCTGCCTGCCTGCCTCTGCCTCCTGAGTGCTGGGATTAAAGGTGTATGCCATCACCACCTACCTCAGAACTTTCTTCTTAAA
The DNA here is from genome assembly GCF_007827085.1 of Peromyscus californicus insignis. Classification (NCBI taxonomy): domain Eukaryota; kingdom Metazoa; phylum Chordata; class Mammalia; order Rodentia; family Cricetidae; genus Peromyscus; species Peromyscus californicus. The sequence goes on along the minus strand of NW_026294540.1, from coordinate 15,871,539 downwards.
ACCACACACTTGAAGAGCTGGAGGGAGATGGGTCAGCACTTAAGAGTATTTGCTTCTCTTCCAAAGGACCCAGGTTCGGTTCCCAGTACCCATATCAGATGGCTTCCAACCAACTCTATCTCTGAGGGGCACCTGCACACATGTGGTATGTGGTACATATAAATTCTACAAAGGTAGATATATACAGAACTTTTAATAAAATTAATAAATAAAAAACCACAAACACTTGGAGGCTAGAGAGGTGGTTCAGCAATTCAGAGCACTTGCTGTTCCTCCAGAAGACATGGGTTCAGTTCCCAACACCCACATGATGGCTCACAACTACCTATTGGCACATGCATGACGTACATACACATATGCAAGCAAAGCACTCATACGTATAAATCTAAAGATAAAAATTGAAAAACTAAGATAAAAATAAAGTCCTTTCAAAAAGGGTGTGTGTATGCCAGCGAGATGGCTCAGTAGATTCAAGTTGCCTCCAACAAGCTCAGTGATCTAAGTTCAATTCCTGGGACCCATGTGAGAGGAGAGAGTCAACCACAAGTTGTCCTCTGACCTCACACATGTGCCACAGCATGTGCACACCCACACACATGTGCAGGAAATCATTAAAAAGTGCGCTAACCGAGGAATGGATAATAGACCAGAGAGGACACCTCTACACCCTAGCCAATATATAATGGCATCATGAACTGGCCAGTAATCAGATAAGAATTGTAGAATGGCCGGGCGTGGTGGCACACGCCTTTAATCCCAGCACTGGGGAGGCAGAGGCAGGCAGATCTCTGTGAGTTCGAAACCAGCCTGGTCGACAGAGCGAGTTCCAGGACAGGCTCCAAAGCTACACAGAGAAAACTTGTCTTGAAAAAAAAAATTATTGTAGAATTGTATATATACATTGTAGGGATGTACACTAACAACACACTCCAGACACAATTTGGCCTTTTTTTTTCCTTTGCCCCTGATATATATATATATAGAACATGCTTATAGTCCCAGCACTCAGGAAGCTGAGGCAGGAGGATTCCTGGAGCCCAGGAGCGTAGAAACAGAGCAAGAGCGAGAGACTGAAAGAGACACACGGGTGGGAGTGGAATCCATAAGGTTGTATTTGTGGGGGTTGCTCTTTGCTTATATCTACTTATTACTGTTGTATGTGAGAGTGGGGGCACATGCCAAAGGCGTGTGGGTGGGACTCCGAGGATAACTTCCAGGAGTCAGCTCTCTCCTCCTACCTGGGAGCTGAGGATCAACCTCAAGTCATCAATCAGGGTTGTCACATGCTGTCATCCCACCAGCCCTATTCTCGTTTGTTTTATGTTTAAAACTCTTTTATTATTGAGGTGTACATGCATATGTCTACCTACGAGGAGGTCAGAATGGCAACAGATCTCCGGGAGCTGAAGTTACAGGCAGTTGTGAGCTGCCTGATGGGGATGCTGGGAATCCAACTCAGGGCCTCTGCAAGAACATTATGTCCTCTTCACCACTGAGCCATCCCTCTCGCCCTTGTTTTATTTTATTGGTTTTCCGAGACAGGGTTTCTCTGTGTAGTTTCGGTGCCTGTCCTGGATCTCGCTCTGTAGACCAGGCTGACTTCAAACTCACAGAGCTCCGTCTGCCTAAGTGCTGGGATCAAAGGCGTGCGCCACTGTTGCCGAGCCCTTACTTTTATTTTTGAGACTGGGTTCTCCCGTACACTCACTTAATAACCGAGGATGACACTGAAATCTCACCACCTCCGCCTCCTGATGCTGGAATGCAGCAGTGCTACACAGGGCTGAGGACAACGTTTGCTTTCTTATCTTCTGTCTATCCCCTTTCAGCAACATCCTGCGACACAGAGGCGGTGAACTGCACTTCACCAAGCCCCCATCCAGATCCCTTCCTTCCCCAGCACCCTCCGCGAGGTGACAGACCATTAAAAAAACTGTGCCCGGGCAGCACAGCTTGTTCCCAGCGCCCATACCGATACCAAGGCATAAGTCTTCCTGCTTCTACTGACCCTCAAGACACTGAGCCAGCCAACCAGCTAGCCAGGTCACTGGAAGCTTGCTCCAGAGTGCTCACTTGCTCAGAGTGAGAAAGGTGACCAGATGGGGTGAGCACGCACACCCTCTGGCTTCACTTGGCTTTTTCCTCATCTTACGTAAGTCTGAAGTTCTCTCTGCTCCAGCTTCCAGAGAAAAGGTCCTTACCGACAAAGTCTCCAGTGTCTTCAGCTGGCATCTGTATCGAAAGAGGGGGAGCAGGAGCCAAGGTGCACGATATGTAGGCATTCGCTCACACTGTGCATCTGGCATTAAAGGTGTGCACCACCACCCCTGGCCCTTCCACCCTATTTTTTGAGGCAGAATCATTCACTGAGCCTGGAGCTCACCAGTTGTCTGGCCAGTGTTCCCAGGAATGCTCCTGTTTCCTCCTTCCCAGTGCTGGGGTTATAGACATCCACCACCATACCCAGCATTTTACATGGATTATGGGGATCAGAACTAAAGTCCTCATGCTTAAGCACTCAGCACTTATCCACTGAACCAGCGTTGTGTGTGTGTGTGTGTGTGTGTGTGTGTGTGTGTGTGTGTGTGTGTGTGTGTGTGTTGTGTGGCTCCAGCAGTCCCTGGTAACTACTGATTCATCTACCCAACACACACATTTATTTTGGGGGCGACAGGGGTGTATGTGACATGTACGACAGCAGAGATCAGAGGACAACTCGCTGGAGTCAGTTCTCTCCTTCCATCATGTGGGTCCTGGGAATTGTATTCTTCTGGTCCTCAGGCTTGGCAACAAGCACCTTTACCTGCTGAGCCGTCTCTGGGGCCCTCATTTCGTCCTGTGTTGAGACAAGTTCAGCCGGTGGTTGTGGTTGTGCTTGCTGGTAAGATATGCTAAAGAGGCAGAGGCAGGAGACTAAAGAGGAATGCTCTTCCTGAATTGCTCAAGCTGGCCCTGAACTTGGCTATGCCGCCCAAGCTAGCCTTGAACTTGTGCGCCTCCGGTCTCAGCCTCCCAAGTAGGGAGGATTACAGTCCTGTGACACCACAGTCCATTGCTATCTTTGGGGTGTTTTGGGTTTTGAGACGTAGTCTCACGTAGCCCAGGTTGGTCTCGACTTGCAACGTAGCCCAGGATAACCTTGAACTTGATGCTCCTGCCTCCAACTTCCCTGTACTCGGTTTCCAAGCATCTCTCTCTTTTTTTGGGGGGGGGAGGGGTCGGGGGGGGGGGGGTCGGGGCTGGAACCCAGGGCGGGATTCAGGTGATTTGCCACAGAGCTATTCCGCAGCCCTCTTGGCCTCGGGGAAAGGGAACCTCGCCCGCGGTGCATTTCAGGCTCTGCACTATCCCCAAGGAACTTTTTTACCCCAGACGGAGTAGACACGCCCCTGCCGCATCCCGGACCCGCGGAGGGATTCTGAACACAGACACGCGCCACACGCGAGTCGCGCGCTGATTGGCTGGTGCGGAACTGGCCCCACATCAGCCCAGACCACAGCGCCGCCAAGAGCCGGCCTGAACGGCAGCCAATCATACAGCATGCCGGTGCGTGGGCTGCGCCTCTCAGCCAATCCGGAATGGGATCCCGGAAAGGGCGTGCCCAATGAGAGCTGGGTGGAGGGGCGGAGCTTCCAGGGACCCGGGAGGTTGGCAGGGCTGTCACCTTGACGACCTGACAGCCTGGGAGAGTCCGGAAACTTGGGAAACCTGAATCCTAGCCCTAAGTTGACGCCCTTCTGGGAAAATGCTTTTCTTCTTAAATTATATTTGTTTTAATTGAGAAATATTTTGTTTCTCCAAATTTTCTTATGTAAGAAATTTTCCATCCAATATGTTATAATTTATATATTTTGATCATATTTCCCCTTCCCCAAAAGGCCTTTTTTTTTTTTTTTTTTGAGACATAGGGTTTCAGCCCAAGCTGGCCTGAAAATCGATACGTAGCCGAGACTGGTTTTTAACTCCTGATCCTCCTAGCATGTCTCACTTCCTGAATGCTAGGCGAGCATTGTACCCACTGACCTACAACCCCAGGGCAAAAAAAGGTTTTAGATAGCCATGTGCTTAGATATGCACGCTGAGCTACGACAGGGGGCAAGCCCATGCACGAGGGACCTGGGGATCCTTGGGAAACCACGGAGCCCAATGCTTTACATAAAGGTCCAGGAGATAGCCGGGCAGTGGTGGTGCACGCCTTTAATCCCAGCACTCGGGAGGCAGAGGCAGGCGGATCTCTGTGAGTTCGAGGCCAGCCTGGGCTACCAAGTGAGATCCAGGAAAGGTGCAATGCTACACAGAGAAACCCTGTCTCGAAAAACAAAAACAAAAAAAGGTCCAGGAGACGGTGCACAGTTAGTGGCTGGGTCACATGAGCAGGGAACTGCTTCAGATGGGACAGGATAAGGTGACTTTAGGGCTCTGTAGAATATGAATGGCAGCCTTTGTGTACTGTTCGTTCTGCATGGTACTTTGGTAAACAAAGGCAGGGGGCCCTTAGGTGGACCCCAGTGAAAGCAGGTGCCCTGGTTTTCTCCCTCCCCATCCCAGCTGGTCCAAATAGGTGTATAGGCATGACTCAAAATAGATCTGAAGGGTTTGCAATCTTGTTTATTTATTGCTGAAACAGATTACATCCGCTGGGGTCAATCTCCTTGAATTCAAAGCCAGCTTCCACTACCTAGTGAGACCTTATCAAAAAATAAATAAATAAAACTAACAAAGAGCCTCAAATGCCACTTTGTACTGGAGTGATAAGGGGTGGAATTCTGTCCTGCCTCCAGGTAGGTAGGTGGTGTGGATGAGAGCTGTTGGCAGTCAGTTCAGGAAGAACCAGCCACTTTTGGCTCAGGTTGTATCTCAAACTCCAGGAGTCTTGGCTTTCTCCTTTATTGACAAAGACGATCCTTTTTTTTACCAGAGTCTTGTACAAGTTCAGCCAGGGAGAACTGAAGGAGACACAGGGGCCCTCTGCCGTCACTCAGAGCAGCACAGAATGACCACCTTTGCTGCCATCCTGATTTCCTGGAAACCCATTACTCTAGCATATCTCCCTTCCCTTCACCTACCCACACTTTCCCCCATGTAGGCAAGAACACCAGACGCACTCCATCCACACCAGGCAATGCTTTCCGGCACTATGGCACATGTCCGGCCAGGACTGACCGGCCTTAAGGACAGTCTGACTCTTGTTATTGTTGACTGCCATAGGATGAAGACATTTTCTAGATTCTGAAACAAGTACAGATGGATGGTCCTGCGGGAATGAACAACTGTCCCAAGTTTCTGGGGGGTCAGACGAGAGTCAGTTCGGGCAGTGGGTTCTTCAGCACTACCGACTTAGAAATCTGGGGTAAGTGAAGAAATACTTTTCTGGTCCGGTGGTCCCCCTCCTTTTAAGTGCCCAAGGCTCAGGGGCTGGGCCAGCTCATGGTAGACAAACCGTTTGGAAGGGAGACTTAAGGCCTGAAGCTTACAAGGTAAAGGCTGTGACTGTGGGCTTTATCCCCAAAGTTGTTCACTTTCATTATCCTCTTCTGGTAGCAGAAAGGCAGTGGCAGCGTGGTGGTGGTGGTGGTGTGTGTGTGTGTGTGTGTGTGTGTGTGTGTGTGTGTGTGTGTGTGTGTGTTTGTGTGTGCGCACACGCGCACTCCATCCAGCAATAGCAGGAGGCAGTGTCATCCAGGGCTTCAGCTTTCAAGAATCTCAAGTGTCAGAGCTTAGTTTTTTTTTTTCAATTTACTTACTTATTATGTATACAGTGTTCTGCCTGCATGTATGACTACATGCCATAAGAGGGTACCAGGTCTCATTACAGATGGTTGTGAGCCACCATGTGGTTGCTGGAATTTGAACTCAGGACCTCTGGAAGAACAGCCATTGCTCTTAGCCCCTCCAGCTCCAGATCCTTAGTTCTTGATAGCAATAAGTGTCACAGTGCAGGGAGTCTGAGACTGAGACAGATAAGAAGGACTCGTCTTTCCCTGGGCCCGAGGAAAGTATTAAACAATTAAAGAACTGTTTAAAATCACTATGATTGTGGTGGTAGTGGTGCATGCCTTTAATCACAGCACCCAGGAGGCTGACTAGCAGATCTCTGAGTCTCAGACCAGCCAAAGCTACACAGTAAGATCCTACCTCAAAAAATAAAACCCAGCTGGCTGTAGTGATGAATGACTTTAATCCCAGCACTCAGGAGGCAGAGGCAGGCGGATCTCTGTGAGTTCGAGGCCTGCCTGGTCTACAGAGTGAGTTCCAGGACAGCCAAGGCTACACAGAGAAACCCTATCTCAAAATAAATAAATAATAATAAAAACCACTATTATTATCAGTGGTAAGTTGTTTGAATTTGTAAGCACTCCTGACATTCATTTTTATTTATTCTTTGACAATTTCATGCACATGTATATAATGTATTTTTACTATATTCACCTCCCATGTATGTGTGGGTAGGTAGGTGAGTACATGTGTGCCATGGTTAACATGTGGAGGTCAGAAGACAAACTTAGGGGAGTCAATTCTCTTATTCCACAGTGTGGGTCCTAGGGATCAAACTCAGGTCACCAACTTGACGGTACGGACCTTTACTTACTGAGCTATCTCAATAGCTCCCCTCCTTTTTTTAAAAAAAGACAGGATCTCACACAACTGAAGAATATAAGTAGGGAGGAAGCTAGAAAGTAGGAAGAGACTTGTAGGCTCTGATCACCGAGAGTGGCCAAGCCTTCAAGGCCAAGGGTGTGACCCCAGGGTCTAAACTTACGATGCTGGCAACTCGTAAAGGAAGGCAGATGTTAAGAGCTAAGGCATTCCAACAGACTCACAGGAGGGCTGGAATGCCGGCTGCTGAGACCTGAAGAATCTTCATACCTGGTGGGCCTGGACGGTACAAGCCCTGACACACCCAAGGCTGAAAAAGAAAAAAAATCTCAACTTCCAAGAACCACACTAGCTTCAGAGCCCGTGTTGCGTTAAGGGTCCTGAAACTGAGCCCTTGCCACGCTAGAGGGCACCACCTGCCTGCTGTCACCACTAGCTGAAGCAAGCCAGAGACAGCAGAGATGAGCCCACTGGCTTCCTGCACTCCCCACCACCCCCACCACCCCATCCCAGGATTTCTGACAACCACAGGCTTGGCCCTTAATGCTTCGTAGCTTCCAAAATCCTTCCAGCTCCAAGGTCCCGTGTCCCCGGGTGTTGTTTTCGTATCTTCACAGTGGATCCCTCTCTTTTCTCCTGTGGTTTCTACCCTGACCTTTCTCTGCAACTCTTCAGGAGCACTTTGGTTGCTACTGCTGCTGTCCGCACTGCTCTTCCAGGACTCAAGTTCGGTTCCCAGTACCCATCTGAGGTGGCTCACAACCACAGCTCCAAGGGACCAGATCCCCTCTTCAGGACCGTGCAGGCAATTCCAAACACATGAATGGAGAATTAAAAATAACTCTAAAATGGCCGGGCGGTGGTGGCTTATACCTTTAATCTCAGCACTTAAGAGGCTGAGCTAGGTGGATCTCTGTGGGTTCGAGGTCAGCCTGGTCTACAGAGCAAGATCCAGGATAGGCATTAAAGCTACACAGGAAAAACCCCACCTAAAATAAATAAATAAAGATAGATAGATAGATAGATAGATAGATAGATAGATAGATAAAAATGATGGGGCTGGAGAGATGGTTTAGTGATTAAGAGCACTGGCTGCTCTTGGGGAATATCCATGTTTGTTTCCCAGCACCCACAAGGCATCTCACATTCCTCTGTAACTCCAGCTCCAGCAGATCTGTATCCTCTTCTGGGTTCTGAGGGCACCGCATGCACACAGTGCCAAAACATATGCAGGCACAACACTCATACACATAGACAAATAAATCTTTTAAAAAAATAATATTGGGGACAGGAGAGATGGCTCCGTGGTTAAGAGCACTTGCTGTTCTTGTAGATGACCTGGGTTCTCTTCCCAGAACTCATATAGTGGCTCACAAACATCTGTAACTCCAATTCCAGGGGTTCTGACCCCCCTCTTCTGATCTCTGAGAGCACCAGGAACACACAAGGTGCACATATATTCAGGCAGGCAAAGCAGTCTTAAAACATAAAATAAAAGGAATCTCTAATTAGGAGTTTACCACAGGTGCCTCACTAAAGTCAAGAAATCCATCCAAGAGTCCAAATGGCAAATTTACAGTAAACGTTTATTAAGCTGTAATGTTCACAATGTTTTAATCCAGTTCTTAAGTCAATCTACAAAGACCTCTAACATCAAAGCCAGTGATTAATAAATAAGAGGAATGTATCCATCACTTTGCAAAAAAATAATAAGCCTGACGCTTTTTTTCTATATAAGATATTCGTAGAATCTGCTTCCCAACTAAGGTATGTGCACGTGTGTGTGTGTGTGTGTGTGTGTGTGTGTGTGTGTGTGTGTGTGTGCACCCCACTATGTTCACGGAATGGCTTTCTATTGTGTTAACTAAATACTATTAAAAATTTCTAAGCTGAGGCACAAGATATGAACTCAACCACGAAGACATCATTGGTTTAAAAAAAAAAAAAAAAAAGAGTATGATTTGCAGCTAAGAACAGGGAAATAATTACCTCATGGGGGATTTAACTGCACACTAGTCACTGTCACAAGAAATTAATTATAGGCTATTCAGAGATTTATCACAGATGCAGACAGGAAACGGACACAAGAGGAAAAGCTTGAAATCTGCAGAGACATCAGGACAGAGAGTCGATCACGCCGTCCGCTGTCATAGCTGTCCAGGTGACAATGCAAACAGTGGGCTTCTTATGCCACTGGGACAGGAAAACAGGTTCTCCATGTCGGCCCTAGCTATGGAGGGATCGATCACCCCAGAACAAAACACGTAAGGGTATGATGGGCTGCAGCTTGCTGATGCCAGTCAGGACAACCGTTGGCAGCTGTCCAGTGTTAAGAATACTGGGTTAGAACCCGCAAATTTTAGATATACATATATATATATATATAATTCTACAATTCACAGGTGAGGAGCCCAAAGTCCAAGTACTTAAATGGTCCTAAACAAAAACATTGTAGAACTGTCATAAGTTGTTTTGAAAAGCAGCTTGCATGCTGGCTGGGGGTGGAGCTCACGTGCCTAGGACCTGAAAGTAAAAAAGGTTGGGGGGAGGGGTTTTGGGGGGCGCACCCTTGGAAAAGTCCTTGTAGCTACAAGTACACACCAGCGATGGCTTTCTGGTGAAATCAGGCAATTCAAAACCTACTGGGATGCCTGGCATGGTGATGCACACCTTTAATCCCAGCACTCGGGAGGCAGAGGCAGGCAGATCTCTGGGAGTTCAAGGCCAGCCTGGACTAGAGTGAGACCCTGTCTCGGAACAAAACAAAAAGTACCGAGGGCACAGAAGGGAAGCACTTCAGGTTGGCCACCAAACACAAGCTGTAGACTCTACATTGTAGAGTCTACAACTTTAGATTCTGTACTGACTCTTGAACAAGGTGTGTGTTTGTTGAGACGGGGGCTTGCCATATAACCCAGGACGGCTTTGAACACACCACCTTCCTGTCTATCTCCAGACTGCAACCACATCTGGCTTCCTGGTCATACTATTTCCAAGTCATGGGTCCATCACGGGTGTGCCAAGGCCATCTAACAATGCTCCCGAGCACAGACTTCCCACAGAACCTTGAAGGTTCTCACGAGGTACCCAGGGAGGATATGCCATCCGGCCCACTTCCCTGGAAGTCACAAAGGCCACCCGAAGCCCCATCTTCTACTCATAGGCAGCTGAGCCTCATTTTCAAGTTGCCTCTCAGGAAATGTCCCTGGGTCACTTTTATGAATGGAAGACCCCATCATGATCCACAAGGGCCAGCAGTGAAGACGTTCTTTTCCACGCTTTACTGCCAGTAAAAAGGCCAAGGCTCAACAAAGGACCCAAAGGGTGGGGGATGCTGGCAGCAATAAATCATATTTGTAAAAGGTGCCTGTTTGCTGCACTGTTAACAGACTGCCTCCTGATGCGAACAGGGAAGAAATCACTACATAAACCCTGACCACAGGCCGGGGTGCGAGGGCCTGAGCTGGTTTGGAACAGTGCTTCTGTAGCATGTAGGAAGCGCTGGGTTCCACCCCCAGCACCACATAAACCAGGTGTGGTGGCACTTCTCTCTAACCCTAGCACTGGGAAGATGGAAATAGGATCATGAGGTTCAAGGTCATTCTCAGATACACAGCCTGTTTGAGACCAGCCAGGGCTACAAGAGAACCATCATCTTAAAAAAACCAAAACTAGCCAGGCGGCGGTGATGGTGATGGTGGCGGTGGTGGCGGCAGCGGTGTGTACCTTTAATCCCAACACTCGGGAACTCACGATATGAGTTCAAGGCCAGCGTGGTCGACAGAGCCAGTTCCCTTAGAACATACAGAAACCCTGTCTCAGAAAACAAAAAACCAAACAAACAAACAATCAAAAAAAAAAAAAAAAAAAAAACAGGGCTGGAGCGACTGCTCGGTTAGAACATTGGCTGTTCTTCCAGAGGACCAGGTTTGATTGCCAGGCTCTACGTAGCAGCTGACGATGGTAACCACACCCTCTTCTCGCCTCTGTGGGCACCAGGCACGTAAGTGGTACAGACATACACGCAGACAAAACTCCCACATACATAAAATAAGAAGTTCAAAATGAAACACCAGCATCGCCGGGCGGCGGTGGTGCACGCCTTTAATCCTAGCACTCGGGAGGCAGAGGCAGGCGGTTCTCTGTGAGTTTGAGGCCAGCCTGGTCTACAGAGCGAGATCCAGGACAGGCTCCAAAACTACACAGAGAAACTCTGTCTTGCAAAAAAACAAAACAAAACAAAACAAAAAAAAACCCACCAGCATCAAAAATCACCACCCCCAAAGAGCGGTCATAACCCACACCTTTAATCCCAGCACTCTAGATGCAGAGGCAGGAGGATCTCCGTGAGCTCCAGGACAGCCAGAGTTATTACACAGAGAAACCCTGTCTTGGAAATAAAAATAAAAATAAAATAAATCACCAACCCAACCCTGTCTTCCCCCTCCTACCCTCCCCCCAAAATCACCAACCCCAATGTGATCCCCTAAATCCAGTTCTTCAGAGATAACCAATCTGACCTCAATCCTATCCTTGGTAAGGCAAGTACTTATAGTGACAAAGAACCATCAGGGAATTAACTCTGACTTTAAGACAGTTCAAACCCCAACTCTCTCTTCCTTTCATTTTTTAAAAAAAAAATTATACATGTATTTATTTAGGGGAAGGGATGGCAAACCATGGCCTGTGTGCAATGGTCAGAGGAAAACCTTGTGGGCGCTACCTGTCTTCTTCACCATGTGGGTGGTCCTGGGAATCAAACTCAGGCTTGGTGGCAAGCACCTTTACCCACTGAGCCATATCGCCGGCCCCTGACTCTTAATTATAACAGATCCATGGCCGCTGCCATCAAAATGTCTCTTTCTCGTGTTATTCAGGGAAGAGGAGTTGTACACAGCTCCGAAGATAAGGCATGAAATGAGGTACAAAAATACATCTTTCCACATACAAAAGGGATGGTAGAAGAAGGGAAACCTATAAGCTACTTCGCACCTGCACGGAATGGAGACAGAAAAAGAAAAATCTTTAACTACGTGGGAGTTAAGAATATATCCAAGGGCTGGAGAGATGGCTCAGCCGTTAAAGGCTAGGCTCACAACCAAATATATAAGAATATATCCAAGCCGGGCGGTGGTGGTGCATGCCTTTAATCCCAGCACTCGGCAAGCAGAGGCAGGAGGATCTCTGTGAGCTTGAGGCCAGCCTGGTCTACAGAGCGAGTTCCAGGACAGGCTCCAAAGCTACACAGAGAAAGAAACTCTGTCTCAAAAAAAACCAACCAACCAACCAACCAACCAACCAACCAACAATGCATCCAAACAATGCCAGCCGTGGTGGCTCCCACCTTTAATCCCAGCACTCACTTGGGAGGCAGAGGCAGGTGGATCTCTGAGTTCGAGGACAGCGGAGGGAGGGGGGGCACTATGAAGAGACCCTGACTTAAAAAAAAAAAAAATACATTATAAACAAGGTGAAATGAAATGTATGCATCTACCATCTAAAGGTCTACTTCTAGAATATCAAGTAACATTCTACTCTGGTGTGTACATTCTTCCATTAGAATGAAGGCATCCTGGGGCTAGACTCTAGAGTGCTCTCTTAGGATGCATGGTGCCTAGGTCCCACCCTAAGCACTGCACACAATGAGTGTGGAGCCACATATCTGTCATCCCTGCACTCGGGAGGTAGAGGCAGGAGGATCAGAAGTTTAAGGCCAGTCTCAGCTACTTAAGCAAGTTCAAGGCCAGCCTATGATACATGAGACCCTATCTGAAAGAAAATACATGAATAAATTCAAATGAAGATTATCTTGGATTTATATAAATCAAACTATAAAACTGGCTTTAGAGTCTACATTTGGTCAGGCTGTTTAACTTTTTTCTTGTTATTGTTTTGAGACAAGGTCTCAGTGTATAACTCTGACTGACCTAGAACTCACTGTATAGAGCAGACTAGCCTCAAACTCACGAGATCTACCTGCTTCTGGCTCTTGTGTGCCACTAAACCTGCCTTCTGGTCTTGATATGTAATCCTAGCTGGCCTGGAATATACATACTATTTAAACTGAGCTAGCCTCAAAATAGCAGCAATCCTCCTGCCTCTGCCTCCTGAATACTAGGACTGCACACTCAGCTACAGGGGTACTGTCTAGGACCTGAAATCGGACATCTCTGTGGCCACCAATGAGAGGAGCCAAGGCAAGAGCAGGGAGGCTCGGCTTCACAGAGGTTGATAGCCAATATCTGCAAATCAATCTTTTGGTATGATATGGCCAGACATTGGGAAGGAAACATGAGTTAGCCACTGACATGCCCCTCCACCAGTTACTACTCACACCCTGTGCAGCAAGTACATCTGTTGAGAGTATCCAAACAAAACGTAACTGAACTGTTTCACACCAGAAGTCATGTGTGTCCAATGTCCATGGAGAGATTTCCCCAGTATGGGTTCCACAAGTGAATGGAATTCAAAAAAGTGTGAGCCCCATACAAGTCACCCCAAGAACAGAGGTTTCAGACCTATCCTCAGAAAGACCCGAATCTGTGTTCCAGACATTGATAACCCAAAACAGAACTTCTCAGACACATGGCACCAGAGCTATTGTCGGCTGGGTTCCTCCACCAAGGTCTGCCATGAGAGCCGACAACTGACTCCACCAAGCTCAACTTGGGACTGTGGCCCCAGGGTACACTGAAGGACCACAGAGACAATGGCAATCCCAGCCACATCCTGCAAAAGCCAGCTTCCTTTCCACAGAGTCCTGGCAGAGGGGGCGTCACCTCCAGTCTCAGACCCAATTCTCTGCCCAGGCCCCCCAACCCAAGGTTAAACTGAAACAACTCCCTGGATCCCAGACAAAAAGCACCTAACATAATCATAAAAATTCCAGGACAGACAATTCAGATCTTAAGGTTGCTTATGCCTAAGAATATTCTAGAAGCAATGAAATGAAAGATGTTACTGGCCATCAACAGTTTTTTCTATGGTCTTGAGTCAAGGAAAAGCAAATGAAACAAAGAAGCAAATCCCATTTGGGTCCAACTGGCAAATAGGGAATGTGAGATTCAGCTAGATTCCGGAATAATGTTCAAGACCCACCCAGGAAGTTCTTGGCATCAAACTCCAAAGACATTTTGTAGCCCCATCTGTGTGTGTTTTCCTTCTAGAAAGGCTGGGTGTTAGACTACATTAAAGTCCAGTGAGGAGGAAAGGATTCCAGGACGTCTATGGGTACCTTCATTCAGAAACACAGTGGACAGGGGTGGGGGTGAGCTCGGCATCCCCAGCACCATAGAAACAGAAAGACATGAAGGAACACAATGCGAGGAGCACACAGGGGCCCTAGGATCCAAAAGTGACCGAGTTCCACTCTGAAGCCCAGGTGTCCACGATAACAAGAGACAGCACTCATGAACCAAGTCACCACCAACAGACATGAAGTAAAGGTCACATCTGGGAGCACGAAGATAATAACGCACGCAGGGCTCACCCACCAGCCAATTTAAACTTCCTTCGAATCTTCAAGTGCTTCCTTCCAAGGTCTGATAAACTTGACTTGATCTTCCTTTATTTAAAAACCTTACAAAAGATTCGAATGTTTGAAAAAAAAAAAATCAACTTTATGTTCTATGCAGATAAATTTCTCTGACTACACGGCTAAGAGGGCTATATCCATTGTTTAAAAAATATGTTGTGCCCACTAGCGACACTCTGATTTAAGTCCTACGTGAGTTCTTTCTCCTCCAGTGGGTCGTAAGGTCGGCACACAGTGGGAAATACCAGGTTGTGGCGTTCTTGTTCAGTTTATTGGGAGGGGTCGGGGTTTGGTGGGGTTGCCGCTGGCTGCTGTTTTATTCTTCCTCCGTTGTCTTTTGACATCACAATAGCTGGTAGGCACCCTTGGACGGCCGAGGGGAAACTGACCTTCACTTGTCCTTGGAGCGGTCCAGGTTCTCCAGCACCCGGTTGAGGCGGATGTTGAGCAACCTCACCTGGTTCTCCAGGTGCTCCAGCTTCTCCTCCACGCTGGGGCTGCCGAGGCCACCGGGAGCGCCCCGCCAGTAGCCCATGGGCCCCGTCATGAAGTAGATGGCCACCACGAGGCAGAGGGGCAGCACGGCATGCTCCGGCTCACCCTCGTACTTATGCAGGATGTACACGCAGGACATGGAGAACAGGACGACTCGGACGAGCCAGAAGAAGCGGCCGAACACCAGGTGCAGGAGGCTGAAGGTGAAACCCAAGGTCAGAGACAAGAACCAGTAGGCCAGGAGGACCACACCAACCAGCACCAGGGCCCGGGTGGGGCTGTTGGACACGGAGGCTGGGCTGAAGTACTGTGACAGGTTGGACACTGAAACAGAACAGAGGACAGAGCTAGTTAATCCCACGTGGTCAGGACATTCTTTTTTTTTGGGGGGGGGGGGAGTACTGGGGGGCAGACACACCTTTATTTATTTATTTTTTTTTTCAATGAACATAATATTTGCAATTGTAACCATTTTTAGGTTCACAAATCCAGTGGCATGAATTACATTCAAGATATTAATTACACTCACGCTATTCATTAATTACACTCATGATATTCGTTGCATGTGTGGTATTCATTGATTACATTCACAGTATTCATTCAATAACCATATTTATGATATTCATTAATTACATTAATTGTATTGATTTATTACATTCATGATATTATGTCCTGATACGACTGTCCGTTTGTGGGGCTTTTCCATCACACAAAACAGAAACCAGGGAGCGTGGTGGCGCACGCCTTTAATCCCAGCACTTGGGAGGCAGAACCTGGTGGATCTCTGTGAGCTCAAGGCCAGCCTGGGCTACAGAGTGAATTCCAGGAAAGGAAAAGCTACACAGAGAAACCCTGTCTCGAAAAAAAAACAAAACAAAACCAAACAAACAAACAAACAAACAAACAAAAAAACAGAAACCAGGAGATTCTTTGACAGCCTCAGGACAGCTAAGCTCAGGGGCTGGACCCATGGGCTCCTGCCACAACCCAACACAATGAAAGCCAATTGAAGCAAGCGTTTGAGCCTCCAAAGTAGCTGAGGAAGCACAGGTGGTCCCTCGGGACTGTTTGTCTCTGTCATGAGTTTAAAACACCTTTTGTGAGGCTGGAGATTATGGCTCAGCGGTGAAAAGCACTGGCTACTTTTGCAAAGGACCCAGTTCAATTACCAGCAACCACATGGTAGTTCACAACCACCTCTAACTCCAGTTCCAGGCGACAAATCTTCAGGTACTGCATATATGTGGTATGCAATATACGTGCAGACAAAATATCCCTACACATAAAAATAAATAATAAGTAAATCTCAAAACTATTTTTTTTCTTTTTGTTTTTTTTGTTTTTGTTTTTGTTTTTGTTTTTCGAGACAGGGTTTCTCCGTGTAGCTTTGCGCCTTTCCTGGAACTCGCTTTGGAGACCAGGCTGGCCTCGAACTCACAGAGATCCGCCTGGCTCTGCCTCCCGAGTGCTGGGATTAAAGGCGTGCGCCACCACCCGCCCGGCTCTTTTTGGTTTTTTTTGAGACAGGGTTTCTCTGTGTAGTTTTGGTGCCTGTCCTGGATCTCGTTCTGTAGACCAGGCTGGCCTCGAACTCACAGAGATCCTCCTGGCTCTGCCTCCGGAATGCTGGGACTAAAGGCATGCACCACCACCACCTGGCTCTCAAAAATGGAGCTGGGGTTCAAACTCAAGTCCTTGTGTTTGCAATAAGCTATCTCCTCAGGCTGGTCACAGTGGCTCGCATCTGTCATCCCAGTACTTGGGAAGCTGAGGCAGGAGGATCAGGTCATCCTTGGATCCTCCACATTGAGTTTGAGGCTAGTGTGAAGTACAAGTGAAGCTTGTCTCAAAAACAAAGCAAAACAACAACCACAAAACCAAAAAACCAAAAATAACAGCAAAACAAAAATAGTAAAATTGATTGATTTCACCAACTTAGAGACGGGGGTCTCATGTAGACCAGGCAGGCCTTGAACTCACAGAGATCTGTTTTACTCTGAGTACTGGGATTAAAGGAATGAGCCACTAAGCCAGAGTAAATTTCACCCATTTCTTTTTCTTTCTTTCTTTTCTTTTGGTTTTTTGAGACAGGGTTCCCTGTGCAGCTCTGGCTGTCCTGGAACTCTCTCTATAGCCCAGGCTGGCCTCAAACTCAGAGATCCACCTGCCTCTGCCTCCCGAGTGCTGGAATGAGAAGCACGCGCCACCACACCTGGCCTTCACCGGTTTCTTTTCCCTGTAACACGGCCAGTAGAGAACTTCTATATACCTCAAAGCTTATGTCTATCAAAGTGATCCACATGGAGGAGTCTTCATTGTAACTAACACCCTGGAAAACGACGGGGAAGGAGGTTCTTGGGAACTGAGAACCAGCACCTTGACTATGGCTCCTGGAGAGGTATCTCTCACATTTCTACTTCTGAGCTTGAGACACAATTCCCAAAGGCCTTAGGGTGTCCTGCGGCTTATCAAAGCCAAGAGGGAAACCCATACCCCAAAAACAGGGTATTTCACCTCCCCCTCAACCAGCTTCTCTCAGGCCTGGGTTCCTCAGCCATGCCTGGTGTCCTGTAGCTGTCTGGCCCTGCAGTTTCTGGGCTGCATGCAATTCCTTGCAATCAGGTTTATCTCTATAGGCTCGCTGCCCAGGGGTGGCAACCTGGAATTGCACAATCCCAGCAGGTGATGGCTGAGGGCAGCCTCGCAGGATTGCACACAGTTGCAACAGCCCAGGGAGGGCTGTAACTGCCCTAGGGGCAGCGTGCTGCGCAGCATCCTCCGAGAGCCACACCTCTGCCTCCCATTCTCCTGGTGTGAGGCCTTCTGAAGGCTAACCTCAGTGATCCAAGGCTAGAGGGGTTCGGTGTGGAGAGCTGATAAGGGCAGTGATGTGTAGGCGCCCCCTGTACAGCATGGCTCCACCTGGTCCCAGATCTATAAAGAAGGGATGCCCAGGATTAATGAGGATTCGGAGAGGGTCCTGTTACAAGGCTGTATCCACTTTCTGTGTCTGCCACAACCAACCCCTAAAACCCGGGGGCTGATGATCATTAGACAGTGAAATCCATCCTCTCTCCCAGTTCCAGAGGCCAAAAGTCCAAGTTCAGGGCCACGCTCCCAAAGTGTGGTCTCCCCTGACTCCTCCACTCACACTTTTCTCTCTGCTGACTACATCTTCGGCCGTGCTGAGACACAGCTCTGAGTGCACCTGGATGAGAGCTCTGAGGAGCATCCCTCTGGTCACTTGGCTTCCTGGGGGTTCTAGGCAGTCCATGGCCCCGTAACATCATCATCCCTGCAGGCTCTGCCTCCGTCATCTTCACAGCCTTCGAAGCTTCGTGGACCACACGTTCAGCTATTAAAGTAAATGCTCCTTCCTACCTGTGGGGCTCCATTCCCTTACCACTCTCACGGACCCTCCGCGCACGGGGGGACATGGAGATTCCCTGCACAGTGGGCCTGCACCCCCAAAGCAAAACACACAACACCACAACACCCTGCATGACCGTGCCCACACCCACCGTCAAGTCCAAGGACTTCCAAGAGCTCCATCCAAACTTTCCATAATGTCTCCACGAACATGTCCACTCCCTGCACGAACCGCTCGGTCAGCCTGGATAGTAACTGCAAGGACGAAAAGACAGTAAGAAATTGACCGACATGCCGTCTTCCCAATCCTGTCAAGCACTGAAGCGTGAGCTTGCGAGAGGACACCCGAACAGAAAGGAACCACAAGTGCCTCATGGACAGTCTACAGCCAAGCAATGAACAAAAGTTGATAGCTGGTCCCCCACCATGTAGAATATGGAAAGCTCCTCCTCCACACACAGGAGCAACACTTGCGGGTGAGGGGGCGTGGCTCCTGGTCATCATTATCGGCTTCCTCTGCCTGGGAGTTTCTGCCCTCAAGATGCTTCACAGGGCAGCTGGCTCTCCAAGGGACCAACCCTGAAATCTGAGACCACGAAGCATGCTCTGTCTGTGGCCTCGAGAATTTCCTTAGCTGTCTAGGTGATTCGGAAAGCACAGTAGACCGGGGAATCGTGTTACTCACTGCCTGATTGCCTTATTTCCTTCTGAGTAAGTGATCGTGCTGGCTAGTTTCATGTCCGTTTGGCACATGCTAGCGTCATCAGAGAGGAGCAGGCCTCAGTGGAGAAAATGTCTCCATTAGATCGGGTTGTAGGCAAGCCTGTAAGGCATTTTCTTAATTAGTGATCAGTGGGGGAGGGGCCAGCCCATTATAGGTTGTGCCGTCTCTGAGCTGATGGTCCTGGGTTCTATAAGAAAGCAGGCTGAGCAAGCCACAGGGAGCAAGCCACTAAGCAGCACCCCTCCACATCTTCTCCATCAGCTCCTGCCTCCAGGCCCTGCTTGAGTTCCTGCCCTGACTTCCTTCAATAATAACCAGGGCTATGAAGTATAAGCCAAATAACACTTTTCTCCCAAGTTGCTTTGGTGACGGTGTCTTATCACAGCAGTATTTAACCCTAACTAGGACAGCGATATTATATACACCTAGCATAAAGCTCGGAACCAGGGCTGGAGATGTAAGTCAGCAGATAATGTTTTCCTAGCATGCGTGATGTCTCCAGCACCACATAAACAAGGCAGCTCAAAACTGCCTGTAACTCTAGTTCCGTGGAGATCTGATGCTTTTCTCTGTCCTTGTGCACACAGGGGTACACACACACACACACTCACATGCACACACAATTTAATAAAATCAATCTTAGGCCAGCCGGTGGTGGTGCACACCTTTAATCCCAGCACCTGGGAGGCAGAGGCAGGCGGATCTTTGTGAGTTCGAGGCCAGCCTAGTCTACAGAACGAGATCCAGGAAAGGCCCAAAGCTACACAGAGAAACCCTGTCTCGAAAAACCAAAAAAAAAAAAATCTTAGAAAAAAAAAAAAACACAAAAAGCCAAGCATAGTAGTGCACGCTCCCAGTACTCAGTGGGCAGAGGCAGGTAGATCTCTGTGAGTTCAAAGCCAGTGTGGTCTACATATACATAGTGAGTCCGGGGACAGAGTTTGTATAGTGAGACCCTGATTCAAAAAACAAACCAACCAGCAGGCGATGGTGGCACACGCCTTTAATCCCAGCACTCGGGAGGCAGAGCCAGGCGGATCTCTGTGAGTTCAAGGCCAGCCTGGTCTACGGAGCGAGATCCAGGACAGGCACCAAAACTACACAGAAAAACCCTGTTTCAAACAAAACAAACCCAAACAACCAAACAACAATAAACAAAACAAAAAGAAAAAATAAAATAAAATAAAAATTAAAAAAAAAACCCACAAACAAACAAAAAGAGAAGAACACAAGAAAGGAAGGAAGGAGGAAGTGGGGAGGGAAGCAGGCAGGCAGCAGCAGCACAGCTCTCGATGGCACCAGCTGCCTGGGAAGCCGTGTGCAGGAGTTCTTTTAGGGTAAGCTACATTCTGACTCATGCTGTACTTTCCGGGCCTTGGTTTTCCCAGATGGAAAATGGGATCAGCATAGGAGCTACAGCTCAGTATGGTCCCCTGGCCCGCTGCAAGTGGCAGGAACTCAGGGGCGGCTGCGGCTGTCCAGTCAGACCAGGGACAGGGAGGCAGGGAAGGGTTCCTGGAGGGCAAATCCAGACCAGAAGTTCTTCTTCAGGCCGCGAAGGGGCCAGGAGGGAAGAGGACACGCCAGGGCAGGTCCCAGCCTGTGCCCTTTCAGCCACTCGGCTGGAGAACGTGCTGGTCCCTCTGGCAAGGCTGGACATGGAAGGAGAGCCCCAGACTTTATGGACATGACAGGGTTCCGCTGGGCTCTCCTAAATGTGATTGTGAAGCCCCTGGTCCCCAGTGAGGGAACATCTGACGACAGGGTCTTTAAAGAGGTGATTTGAGCCGGGCGGTGGTGGCGCACGCCTTTAATCCCAGCACTCGGGAGGCAGAGCCAGGCGGATCTCTGTGAGTTCGAGGCCAGCCTGGTCTCCAAAGCGAGTTCCAGGAAAGGCGCAAAGCTACACAGAGAAACCCTGTCCCGAAAAACAAAAAAAACAAAAAAAACAAAAAAAAAAGAGGTGATTTGGCTAATGAGACCACTAAGGTAGGCCAAGTCTAACAGGAAGGAAGTTGTTATAAGACACTGTGTCGCCGGGTGGCGGCGCACGCCTTTAATCCCAGCACTCGGGAGGCAGAGTCAGGCGGATCTCTGTGAGTTCCGAGGCCAGCCTGGACTACAAAGCGAGATCCAGGACAGGCACCAAAACTACACAGAGAAACCCTGTCTCAAGAAAAAAAAAAAAAGACAAGTGTGTCAGGCTTGTCTTCCCAGCTACTCAGGAGGCTGAGGCAGGTGTGTGTTGGGGGAGGTGAACGGGTGGGGGTGTTGTCCATGCAAACATCAGGGCTGGCAGAGTAACGATCCGAGTGAGCCAAGAAGGAAATCCGGTTCAACAGGACTCGGGAGTCAGTGTGTTGATTCAAACTTCTAGAACCTGATGGTTTATTTTGGGCACATTTATGCAGTTTGGGGAAAAAAAAAAAAAAACGTTTCCTGGTATAACAGAATCCCATGTGCACAGGGAGGCACAATCCCATCAACACTCTCTTCCAAGTACATGTCACTCGTCCGTGAAGATGAGCTCTATAGAGATAGGCCACATGTGCCATCTTGAGGGCCAAGGGGAGGATCTGGTGTGGGCTCGTCATACAGACAGCACAGAGGTCATCTGGGCTACCAACCGCCCCCAGTCCTGTTTGTGAGAGCCTGGGGGAGCCCCTGGCCATATAGATAGCACAGAGGTCGTCTAGACTATTAACCACCTCCAGTCCTGGTTGTGGGAGCCTGGGGGAGCCCCTGGCCATATAGATAGCACAGAGGTCGTCTAGACTATTAACCACCTCCAGTCCTGGTTGTGGGAGCTTGGGGGGAGCCAGTTATGGCCTGGCTCTAGAGACAGAATGCGCAGGGGTTACCTAGGCTATTAGCTACCTCCATGGAAAACAGGTTATATATTTTTTCCCTTGAAAAGACAACCCTGTGTGTTTAACATTCCTGTGCTAACTGTGAGCACAAGGGCCTCTGTGCTCCCAAACAGGCAGGGAGATGATGGCAAGCTCAAGGCCTGCCTTGGGCTCAAGGATGAGTCCAAGGCTAGCCAGGACATCTTAGTGAGACCCGCCCACCCCCATCTCAAAATAAAAACAGTTGGGAGTGGAGCTCAGTGGTAGAATGTTTGCCCAGAAAAAAAAAAAGAGAGAGAGAGAGGCCTGCTGGCCCATTCTGGAGTGCAGGGGAAGCCAGTCGACCACAACCTTGACCTCAGGTTTCCGGCCCCAAAGCAGTAAGAACTGCATTCTCATGGTCCAACCACCCAGTCGGGTACCGGGTTCCTGGTGAGTGACAGCAGAGTCCAGGGTCTGGAGGCAGAACCAGTAGTACCAAGTGAGTGAGCTGTCTTACACTAGGACTCCATATCTGTTAGTCCAGGGAACCCCTGGAGGGGTGGGGGTGGGCGTGGGAGGGAGATATACCAATATGGCATGGTGACTATGTGCCTGGCCAACACAGGTAGAACAGACTTCCAGAAAATGAGGTCTTGACCCCCAAACAAGGAAATAGATAATAAAAAGAAAAACTGCTCATCATTATGGGGAGGGACATGCCTGAGGAGGGCAGAAGACCACTTCGTGGAGTGGTGTTCTCCCCTTCACCATTGTGGGTTCTGGGGATTGAACTCAGGTCGCCAGGCAGGCACAGCAAAGCACCTTTACTCACCAAGGACAACGTTACCCTTTCAAGGACAACTTTCAAATACTGATCTTCCTGCCCCTACCCATTCAGTACTGGGAATATCCACCATGCCCGGCTTTACTATTTATTTACTTATTTATTTTTAAGATTAGGTCTCGCGTATCCCGTTTTTCTGGTGTTTTGGAGAGAGGATCTTGAATACACACACAGACACACACCACACACACACACACACACACTCCAAAAGAAATGTGGATAGCACCTGTATATTGTAAAATATTATTAGAGTAAAGATAAGTTTCCTGGGTGGGATGATGTTTGTGGACCGTGCAGAAGATACCAAGATATCGCTGTCTTACTTCAAATGGTGAAAACAAACACAGAAAGTGTGTGTACGGTGCGCTGGTAGAGAAAACAGAAAATATGCTCCGTGGGTGAAGGCAGCGGAGGGTCTTTTCTCTCTATCGACTTTTCAGTATTTTGAGATTTTATAGACGAGGAAGAGGAAGAAGAAAAGAGTCAGGGAAACCATTCAGTAAGTAAAGGCACTTGCTACCACTCTGCCCAAGTTTGATCCCCAGGACTGAGAGACCCCTGAAAGTTGTTCTCTGACCCCCACGGAAACCCTGCGGCATGCACATAAACAAGTATAACAAGGGAGATTTTGAACAAGGGGGCACCGTGTTTGTTGGTGGTGCCATCCTGGGTGCCCACGCCCCATGTGTCAGTTCACAGCCTTCTGTACCTTCTGTAAAGGCGACAACTTAATGACCTTCAATAAAGCTGCACAAATAATTACAGCAGGAGAAAAAGGACCAGGGAAGTGGCAATTATTTTTTTGTTTTGTTTTGTTTTTTTTTCGAGACAGGGTTTCCCTGTGTAGTTTTTGGTGCCTGTCCTGGATCGCACTCAGTAGCCCAGGCTGGCCTCGAAGTCACAGAGATCCGCCTGGCTCTGCCTCCCGAGTGCTGGGATTAAAGGCGTGCGCCACCACCACCACCGCCCGGCGGAAGTGGCAATTATTTTACTAGAAATACTTCTCTGCAAGCAGCAACAGAGGAAAAGCTCTGTGAAAACAGAACAGACCAACGGTTCAACTGAAGACCAGCAAAGAAACGGAACAAACCAGAAAGAAAAGACAGGACCAGAGCATTCAGAACAATTTTGAAAAACCAAATAATAATAAACATAAAATTAGTAATAACAAATTTCCCTGAAAGTCTTCCCTTTTTTTCTCCCCCAACCCCCTTTTTAAGTTTTTTTAAGACAGGGTTTCTCTGTGTAGCCCTGGCTGTCCTGGAACTCGCTCTGTACATTAGGCTGGCCTTGAACTCACAAAGATCCTCCTGCCTCTGTCTCAAGAGTGCTGGGATTAAAGGCGTGCACCCTCTGCCACCTGGTTCTTTTAATTTTTCAATACATGGTTTCAGGTAGCCCAGGATGGCTTCAACTCACTGTGTAGCTGCAGCTGACCTTGAACTATTGCCCCTCCTGCTTCCACCTCCCCAGGGCGAGGACTACAGGTATGTGCTATAGGACCGGCCTGGCAACAGACCCACTTCTCTGTGCACACAAAATGGTTTGCACGGAAAGGTCCTGCTTCGGTCACACTTGGAGGGACAAACTCCCATGACCTCCACCACACACAGTCTTTGCTCCCTGTAACCCTTCAAAAGCAACAAACTGAGCCGCCAAGACCAAGCAGTGTCTGATTCCCCTTTACGTGAAAATCCAAAGAGGAAAATCTGTAGAGACGGAGAGACTAGCAGGTGCCTGACTGTAGTGGAGGCCAACAGTTGATGGATGGCTTAGTGGAAGAGTTCCTTTGAGGTCAATGGAACAGTCTGCAGCTAGATGGAGGCAATGGGTGTGCAACCCTGTGAATGCTCTTGTAGCTACCAAACTGAGTGGAAATGGTGAAATGTGGACTGACGTGTATTTTATTGCCATAACTAGGAAAAAATTAGGGGACTAGAGCTATAGAGCTCAGCTGGCAGCATGCTTGCATGCATGGAGCCCTGGGTTCAATGCCCCAGCTGGGTGTGGTGGCTCATGCCTGAAAATCCAGAGCTGGAGGCAAGAAGGGTCAGGGGTTCAAAACCAACCTAGAAAACAGGAGACTCTGCCCTCTAAAAAAAAAAAGGAGGCTGGGCAGTGGTGGCGCACGCCTTTAATCCCAGCATTCGGGAGGCAGAGGCAGGTGGATCTCTGTGAGTTCGAGGCCAGCCTGGTCTACAGAGCGAGTTCCAGGACAGGCTCCAAAGCTACACAGAGAAACCCTGTCTGGGGAAGGGGTGGAGGGTGGGGTTGTTGGGTAAGAGGGCTTGCTGAGCAAAGCATGATGACCTGAGTTCCGGTCTCCAGCACCTACTTAAAAAGCCAGGTGTGGCCATGCACTGGTGTATTCCTGCAAACACAGTACGGTAACAGTGGAGACAGGAGGATTGCTGTTGTCAGCCTCGCTCCAGGCTCAGTGAGAGACCCCGTCTCAGGGAATAAGGCAGAATGATGGAGAAGAACAATTAAAAGTCCCCCTCTGGGTAGGGCAGTGGTGGCGCACGCCTTTAATCCCAGCACTTGGAAAGCAGAGGCAGGTGGATAGTTTGTGAGTTCCAGGCTAGCCTCGTCTACAGACTGAGTTCCAGAACAGCCAGGGCCACACAGAGAAACCCTGTCTCAAAGGAGGGGGGGGGAAGCCCTCTCTCCTCTGGCCTCTGTATGAAAATGGGCTTGTGTGCCCACACACATACACACTAAAAAGCGGGGAGGGCTGGGCATGTTGGCCCACACCTATGACCTGGAGGTTGAGGCAGGAAGATGGTGAGTCCAAGGCCAGACTGACTACCTAGCAAGATTCCACCTCAAAAACGAAAAGAAAATGAAGCGGAAGCCTTACGCATTATACTACACATGATGTACAAGGACCCGGGCTTTCATGGGCAGTGAAGACAAAAATGAGTTGAGAGTAGACAAGATCTCAGAATGGCGGCGACACGAAGGAAATAACCCAGGTGATCTGGTGGTTAAGATTCTTTTTCTCTACTTATTTAAAGTATGTGTGTGTGTGTGCAATTGTCCGTGACGTCTAGAAGAGGGTGCCATATCGCCTGGAACTGAAATGACCAACTACTGAATGGAACCCAGGTCCTCTGAAAGAGCAGCCAGTGTCGTCAGACCCTTAGGTCACCTCCCTAGTCCCTGACCACATTCTGATTGAAACGGTAGCTTAATTTTTTTAGGAAACAGCATTCTGCCCCATTCCCAACCCCATCCTATGGGATCATGCGATGGCTTTTAAAAGCTCAAAGGTCTCTTCCCCCGACCCTTGCCCTCCATTACCCCCACCCCCAACCCAGCTGGATCAGGAGAACAGAGAGGGAGATACCATGATGAATGAAGACCCCAGGTGGAATAGGAAAAAGCAGAGTGCTAGAGAGGTCCCAAGGAATCCACAAAGATACCTCCACTGTAGACTACAGGCAATCGTTAAGAGAGTGCCTGAGGCTGACCTGCTTTGGTGACTGGATGGCCGAACACCCTGGCTGTCATGATAGAACTCTCATCCAGTGTCTGATGGAAGTGGATGCAGAGATCCACGGCCGAGCCCCAGGTGGAGCTCCGGGAGTCCAATCGGCAAGAGAGAGGAGGGATTGTATGAATGAGAAATATTGAGACCATGATTGGAAAAAGCACAGGGACAAATAGCCAAACTAGTGGAAACACATGAACTGTGAACCAATGGCTGAGGAACCCCCATGGAACTGGTTCAGGCCCTCTGGATAAGTGAGACAGTTGATGAGCTTGAACTGTTTGGGAGGCCCCCAGGCAGTGGAGCCAGGACCTGTCCTTGGTGCATGGGCTGGCTTTTTGGAGCCTGGGGCCTATGCTGGGACACTTTGCTCAGCCTTGGTGTAGGGAGGAGGGGACAGGACCTGCCTTGGCTGAGTCTAAAAGGCTGGGCTGACTCCCCAGGGGAGACCTTGCCTTGGAGGAGGTGGGAATGTGGTGTGGATTGGGGGGAAGGGCTGGGGGGTGGTAGGAGGGAGGACGGGGGAATCCATGGGTGATAGGTGAAATTAAGCTAATTATAAAATAAAAATACTAAAAAAAAAAAAAAAAAAAGCAAGCTCAAAGGAACTCACGAACTTTAGACCGACAGCTGTGGAACCCGCATGGGACTGGACTAGACCCTCTGCATACGAGAGACAGCTGTGTAGCTGGGTCTATTTGAGGGGCCCCTGGAAGTGTGATTAGGAGCTATCCCGGGTGCATGAGCTGGCTTTCTGGATCCCCATTACCTATTGTCGGACGCCTTGCTCACCCCTGATAAAGTGGGGAGGGGCTTGGTCTTGCCTCAACTGAATGTACCAGGCTTATCTGTCCCTCCACGGGAGAACTTACCTTGTTGGAGGAGGAGATGAGGAGTGGGGGGGATAGGTGGCGGGGGGGGAGTGGGAGGAGGGATGAGAGGGGGATCTGTGGTTGGTATGTAAAATGAATAAAAAAAAAAAGGTCCTTTTTAAAAAAATTATTTATGTGCAATAAATACATATATAAAAAAATTAAATATATGTGTGCGTGCGTGCGCTATGGTTCACATATGGAAGGCAAAAGACAACTTGCCTTCCACCGTGTGGGTGAATTCAGGTCACCAGGCACTTTACACCTGCTGACCCATCTCACCTGCCCTCATGAACGGTTTTTAATAGAGCAATGGTTCTCAGCCTTCCTAACGCTGCGACCCTTTAATACAGTTAGTTCCTCACGTTGTGCTGACCCCCAACCATAAAATTATTTCATTGCTACTTCATAACTGTAATTTTCCTACTGTTATGAAGTGTAATGTCAGCCGGGCAGTGGTGGCGCACGCCTGTAATACCAGCACTCGGGAGGCAGAGGCAGGTGGATCTCTGTGTGTTCGAGGCCAGTCTGGTCTACAGAGCAAGTCCAGGACAGGCTCCAAAGCTAGAGAAACCCTGTCTCGAAAGAAAATAAAAAATCGTAATGTCAATATCAATGTCAATATGCAGGATATCTGATATGCAAACCCAAGGGGTCATGACCCACCACGGGTTGAGAGCCACACTGTTACAGTGCTTATGGGATAGTGATGTCCTACAGTGTAGAAAATATAATTTGGAAGAACTCTTTGGTGTGTGTGTGTGTGTGTGTGTGTGTGTGTGTGTGTGTGAGTGTGCGCGCACGCGCACACTCCACCTGTGAAGGTCAGAGGACAACTTGCAGGGGTCAGTTCTCTCTCCCCACCATTTGGCTGCTGGGGGAGGGTAAGAACTCAAGACATCATCAGGCTTCCTGGCGAACACATTTTGCGCCTTCACCTGCTGAGCCCACGTCTGGGCCCTCAGATAATTTTAACTAGAGGAAAAGCCTGCTGGATGGCTTAACAGGCCCGGGTTTACTAATTAGAATCAAACCTGCCTTGTGGGTGGGAGGCTTTTAAAAAGTTTGTGTCCCAGGTACTTGACCCAGTATTTTTAAACCCAGCACCACAGAGGCAAAGAAAGGCAGAGCTCTAGGAATTTGAGTCCAGCCTGGTCTAGATAGTGAGTTTCCAGGTAAGCCACGACTACATAGTGAGACCCTGTCTCAAAAAAAAGAGAGGGAGGGACGGAGGGAGGGGGAGGGGGAGAGAGAGAGAGAGAGAGAGAGAGAGAGAGAGAGAGAGAGAGAAGGTGCTCCACATTCTAATCATAATTTGTGTGAAATAAACCTTATGCATGGTGGTACGGGTCTGAATTGCCACTGGGCCTCTGGAGCTCTGGGGCCTGAGGCTGTGGTCTTGACCACTTCTCTGTCTCATTTGGGCAGAAGAGAGAATCTGGGGAGTTGGATGTGACTGCGTTTTGTGTACTGAATACCTGCAGTACATATGAAAGGGCATGGTCTAAAAGGAGAGTAATAACTCCTTCATTCATTTGAAAGTTATTAAGGACAGAGAGTAGCCTGAGTGCTTAGCATGCACAAGGTTATGAGTTCAATCCCCAGCACCCAAAAATACTGATATATAATAACTATTTAGCAGCTGGTACATGAATATTTGTAGTAACCATTTTCAAAACAGCCATCAGGAGGCCAGAAAGATGGCTCAGCAGTTAAAAATCCATACTGCTATCACTAAGACCCAAGTTTGGTTCCCAGCACCCATATCAGACAGCTCACAACTGCCTGTAACTCCAGCCCCAGGGCATTCGATGCTCTCTTCCGGCTTCTGTGGGCAACTGCACTCGTGTTAACCAAACACAGCCATAGGAATACACATAATTAAAAATAAAAATACAACCAAGCTTGGTTGCACACACCTTTAATCTCAGCACTTGGGAAGCAGAGGCAGGTGGATCTCTTGTGAGTTCAAGGCCAGCCTGGTCTACATAGAGAGTTCCAGGACAGCCAGGGTGGGCTACAAAGAGAGACCCTGTATCAAAAAATAAATAAATAAAAAATAAATTTGAGTTCCTAATGTTCTTCTCCCTCATGCTAAGGACCAATAAACTTTCCAAACTTTCAGGTTTTAGACCTCTAAATCCCCCCCAGCAGGGGTAAGCAATGTTCAATTAAATTACCCCACAGCAAAGATCAAACTTTCGAGATTCATGATTCTGCGTCAGGAAGGAACCAGCTGCATCAACACATAACAAAGGAGCTAATGTTCCCATCTCCACTTAACAGACAGAAAAACTGAGGTTTAAAGAGAAGGCAGGGACAGGCAAAATGGCTTAGCCAGTAAAGGTGCTTGCCACGACCAGCTATGGATTCTCATGACCCACATGGAGGAAGCAGAGAACTTTATAAAGATGTCTTAAAGCCGTCTTCTGACTCTCGCACGTCCATGTGCACGCACACGCACACAATCAACAAATAAACGTAATTAAAAGTATTTAGAAGTGAAGTCACTGGGGCTGGAAAGATGGCTCAATCGATAAAGAGCTTCCCGTGCAAGCATGAGGACCCGGGTTCAAGAAGCAAAGACAGGCAGAGCTCTATCAATTTGAGTCCTGCCTGGTCTATACAGTGGAGGGCCTGGGTTCAATCCCCAAACCCTTGTAATCCCCATGCTGGGGAGGTGGAAGCGGGAAGATCCCAATGGCCCACTTGGCCGGCCAGCCTGACCTCACCTTCAAACTTCAGGGCAATAAGAACTTTGTCTCAAAATGGATGGCTCCTGAGGTTGAATGCCCGCGGCCGACCTCTGGACTCCACACTCACACACACCACTGAAGCCACTGGTCTAACTTCATCCGGCTGGGGAAAGAGGGAGTGCCCCAACTTGGACCCAAAGTTCTCTGGACTCCACAACCCCAGGGCCAGAGACCAGGAAGGGAACGCGGGGAAGGCAAGAGAAGGCGTGCATCTCGACATCTCTTTTCTTAGCATGGTGCACCCAACGTAGATGCACGGCGGAGGGTGGAGAGCTCCTTGGTGGAGGGGCTCATCCCAGTCCCGGAGACCCTAAGCTCTCATGCTCTACCAAAGGCTCCAACCGAGAGGTGCCCCCTCTACCCCAAACACACAGTAGGCGCTCAGGTTGCCAAAGCAATAGCTCAGACCCCATCACTCCCTGGAAAGGAGATCTCGGCCCAGCTATCTCTGAGGCAAGGGGTGGGAGGCAGGAGGCCCTCGACGCCAGGCCTCGTGGGGACCCGGGCGTCCCTCCCCAGTGCCTGGCTCACAGTGGGGGGACCATTGAGACGCGGCGGGTCAGCGCGCGGGCGTCACGCGCTCCCGGGGGCTGCGCTTGGCCCGGGCTGCAGCAGGCCGCGACCGTCCCCAGCCCGGGTGCTCCCCCGCTCCTTCCCCCCCCCACTTCTCCTCCCCCCCCCCACGCCCCAAACGGTCTCCCGGCGCCGCAAGGTGACCGCGGGCGCGCCGCCCACCTTCTGAGCCGCGCGCACGTTGTCCTCCCCGAACAGGCTGCTCACGCTCTGCGAGAAGCTGCTGGCCGCGCGCCGGTGGCTGTTCTTGTCCGCAGTCCCGCGGCCCCGAGCCCCCTGCGCGCCGGGGGCCACCAGCGCCACCAGCAGCAGCGCCCCCAGCAGAAACAGCAGCAGCAGCCGCAGGCCGGCCCGGGCCCGGGGCTCCTGGGACGCGCGCGCGCCCATGCTCGGCCAAGGGAAGAGGGTCGTGGGGGAGAGGGGAGGGGAGAGGGCGGAGCGCACCGCCACCGAGGGCTCCGGGCCGCACCGCGTGGGCGCGCCGTCGCCCCGCCCCGCCTTACAGCCCCGCCCCGCCCCGCGCACGAAGCCCCGCCTCCCGCCTGCAGCACCACCTCCCCCCCCCCCCCCCCCCCGCCACTTCCCGCCCCGAGAGAGGGTCGACTCCCCTGTATACCGGGAGCTGAGGGTATCAACTGTGCTATACACCCCAGCGCATGCGGGGGCTTGCAAAGGCTCCTTCTTGGGCTGGGTCTGGGCTGGGTCCTTGCAAGCGGTTGGGAAACGGAAGGGCAGGTGTCTTGTCACCTCCCCGCACCCCAAAAGGCAGGCCTCGTGGAGCACGCTTTCATTCGTTCTCAGGCCCCTCCTGCATGGATGGCATTTCCGAGCCATAAAGTGGCTGGAGAGGGGAAGTTGGTGATGGGATAGGAAAGCTGATGAGCGAGGAGGGAACTGGGGAAGAGGTTTGGTATTGTGCAGCGCTTTATAAAGGATTTGATGGGACCAGGGGGTGTTCCTTAGGTCTCAAGTCAAAAGAGATTCGGTGGGGGAGGGTGTCTAGAGTTGGTCCCGCCAGTCAATTCTGTTGTCAGGAAGTACCCGCCGCGCCACCTAGAGGGACGTAAGGGCTCAGAGACCTAAGAGAGGTGTAGGGATAAGAGGAATTTACCAAAATTCAGGGCTTCCTACCTGAAAAGCGACTGGGCTTCTGGGCTTCTTATATATGAACCCCATGGCATGGCAGGCAAGAGGACCAGAGGACTATGGGTTTGAAAGATTAAAAGCCACGATAATCATATTAGAGGCATGGTGATGTGTGCCTGTAAATCCAACCCTAGAGAGGCTGAGGGAAGAATCATGGCCAGGTCAGGCCAACCTCAGTTATACCCTGAGTCCCAGGTC
This sequence comes from Peromyscus californicus insignis, assembly GCF_007827085.1. NCBI lineage: Eukaryota > Metazoa > Chordata > Mammalia > Rodentia > Cricetidae > Peromyscus > Peromyscus californicus. Next base: position 15,840,107 of record NW_026294540.1, on the reverse strand, counting down.
AGCCTGCCCTAAATAGTAGGACCCTGTCTCAAAAAAATAAAATGGGCTGGGCGGTGATGGCGCACGCCTTTAATCCCAGCACTTGGGAGGCAGAGCCATACAAGATCTATGTGAGTTTGAGGCCAGCCTGATCTACAGAGCAAGATCCAGGACATAATATTTTAATTTTAAAATGATGAAAATAAAACAATGACTTAGGTCTATCACTCCAGCTAAGGAAAGCTAAGGCAGGAAGAAAACAAATTCCAGGCCTGTCTATAGAATGAGTTGAAGGCCAGCCTGGGCAACCTAGTGAGACCTTGTACAAAACATAAGAATAAATAAATCTCTGTGTTAAAGGACTGGAGATGTATGTGGCCTAACTTCAGGACACTCACTTGCCTAGTGCGTGGAAGGCCCTATGTCCCATCTCCAGAACCATAAAAAAAAAAAACATTAATAAATAAAATCCAGGAAACACTACCCCAGCCTTCGCAGCTGATGATTGCTCCCACAGAGGGAACTGTGGAACTTGGCAGGCAGGAAGGGGCTTCCTCTGAGGGTCTATTTGTTGTTGTTTTGTTTTGTTGAGATTGGGTCTCTCTGTGTAGCTTTGGAGCCTGTCCTGGATCTCCCTCTGTAGACCAGGCTGGCCTCGAACTCACAGAGATCCACCTGGCTCTGCCTCCCGAGTGCTGGGATCAAAGGCGTGCGCCACCACCGCCCGGCTTCCCTCTGAGGGTCTTATCTAGGGCTTGCCCATTCCCTGAAATCTCCTGAGGGACTTTGGCACAGCCCAGCCTCCATGCTAACAAATCCTCACAGGACTTTCACTATCCGTAGCTTTATCTATACAGCAAGACAACCTTCGCCCCAATGCTCTTCTCCTCAGCCTTGCATAGCTCACCCTCCACCCCGTATAGCCTGGCTCCTCTTCCATCATAGCTTGTGGGCATCTTGTGCATGCGCATCCGCGGAATCAGGTCGTCCTTTTTCTTTCTCCTGTGACCCGTATATCCTCAATTTATTTCATACACTCTATGATGGAACCTTCAGAGGATACATTTTCCTCCACACCCTACATCAAACAAACCAGGTCTAGCCAGACAAGTTTGAGACAACCAGGAAAATAAATCTTGATCCAGTCCAAAGAGAGAACACTGGGGGCAGGGTACAGCCCAGTACGTAACTGAGAAGCATGCACTGAGAAATGCAAAGACCCTGGGCCCATCCCCAGTACCAGAAAAAGGGGAAATAAAAGCTGAGATGGCTTGGTAGGTGAGGACTTTTACTGTACAAGTATGAGGACCTGAGTTCAAGTCCCCAGCACCCACACAAAAGAAAAATTGAGCCGGTGGTGGCGCATGCCTTTAATTCCAGCACTCGGGAGGCAGGGGCAGGCAGATATCTGTGAGTTCAAGACCAGCCTGGTCTACAGAGTTCCAGGACAGGCTCCAAAGCTACAGAGAAATTCTGTCTGGAAAAAACGGGAAAAAAATTGAAAATTACTTTTGAACTCTACCCTTCTGTATTGTAGAAGTTTCAAATATTATTGAGGATTTGGTTTACTTCATTATGGGTTGTCTTTTCATATATTTTTACTGATATTTTCATGTGATGTTAAACTTTTTTACCCCCTCTCAGACAAGGTCTCAGCTCTAGCTGGCCTGGAACTCTGAGGCTCACTAGCCTCAGTATCAGGAGTTTTGACACAAAGTCTTATGCCACCACATTGTGCTAAAACCTCAAAAGGGCTTAACAGCAGCATACATCTTTAATCCCAGCCCTGGGAAAAAGGTAGGCAGAGCTCTGTGAGTTACATGTCAACCTGAGCTACAACCCTGTCCCCAAAACAAACAAATATTTTGGAGTGAGATATAATACAACCCCTAGAGAAATAGGGTCTCACTATGTAGCCCTGGCTGACCTGAAATTGACTGTAGACCCAGCTGACCTCAAACTCACAGAGACTATCCACCTGCTTCCACACCCTCTCCTTGAAGTGCTGGGGTTAAAAGCATACACCACCATGCCCAGCAAGATTTTTTCTTTTAATTATGTGTATATCAGTGTGTGGGTATGTGCATTCATTTGCAAGTGTCCTCAGAGGCCAGAGGTGCTGGATTCTTTCCCTGAAGCAAGAATTTCAGGTAGCTGTGATCCACCTACTATGGGTTCTCAAAACTGGTGCTCTATAAGAGTAGTGTGGGGTCTTAACTGCTGAGCCACCTCTCCAGACCCCTCTTCTGTTCACTTTAAGGAAATACATCCATGCAGCTGTGTGTGCCTCTTTCTTCTTAGTGTCCAAGATGTTCTTTGTATCTTCTGGAAGTTTATTATTTATATGCTATCTTATTACATTTATTTAATATCTATTTATATTTGTATGTATGTATGTATGTATGTGTGTGTGTGTCACATTGTTTGTGTGTGAAGGACAAATTTTAGGGAGTCAGTTCTCTCCCTCTATGCCCAGCAAGATTTTTTTTTAAATTATGTGTGTATCAGTGTATAGGTATGTGCACTCAATTGAAGGTGACCTCAGACTCTGTAATTTATTTATTTTTTTCAAAGACAGGGTTTTGCTATGTAACCCAGACTCGGCCTCTTTCCCCCCTTTTTACCCTTTTCTTTTTGTTTTTACTTCTCCCCCCTCCCCAGGGTCTCTCCTGCCCTTTCGTTTACTCTATAGACAAGGCCAGCTTTGAACTTAGCCTGATCTTTCCGCTACCACCTTCTAAGATCAGGAATTTCAGTGTGCCACCAACCCCCCATTCAAATTAATTCAACAGAAAAAGTGTGGTACAACAGAACTATTCAATTTGGAAGGTAATTGCAGGGTTGAGAAATACTCCCGAGTACACCTCAGACAAAGTGACAGCGTGAGTTTTAAACCATTTAATAAAATGCCTTCTTTTCACATCTCTGTTCCTGCCATAGAAATATTCCACACTTTTTCCTGTGGAATGAATACACCTCACCTGTGGGGGATATCAGAAAACACAGATGAACAAAACAAGAAGAGAGGAGATGTTTGCACTAGGGGCAGGATTGTATTTTACATGTTTAGTCAAATTAATACTAAAGATGTTATTTATTTATGCGTGAGTGTTTTGCCTGCACGCTACACCTGTCACCACATGTGTATCTAGTACCCTTTCAGAAGAGGTTGCTGGAGTTAGGAATGGTTGTGAACCACTTATGTGGGTGCTGGGGACTGAAACCAGGTCCTCTGCAAGAGCAACAAATGCTCTTAACCACTGAGCCCTCCCTCTATCCTCCCCCCCCCCCCCCCTATTTTAGAGGCAAGGTCTCACTATATAGCTATGGCTGTTTTGGAATTTACTGTGTAGATATATATGTAGACCAGGATGGTCTTGAACTCACAGAGATCTGCTTACCTCTTGTCTTTTGAGTGCTGGCTGGGATTAAAGGCACATACTGGTGATATATATATATTCTTATTTATTTATTTTGGAGACAGGGTTTCTCTGTGAAACAGTCCCGGTTGTCCTGGAACTCACTCTGTAGACCAGGCTGGCCTCGAACTCACAAAGATCCGCCTGGGTCTGCCTCCCGAGTGCTGGGACTAAAGGCGTGCGCCACCACGCCTGGCATACTTTATGTTTGAGTGCGTGTGCACATTAGTGCAGTTCCCACGGGGGACAGAAGACAGGCACATGGAACTGGAGTTACAGGAGACTGTGAACTGTCTTATGGGTGCTGGGAACCGAACCCGGGTGCTCTGCAAGAGCAGCCACTGTTCTTAACCGCAAAGCCACCTCTTCAGCCCCCAATTAATATTATTATGCAGTTCAAAGGTCCTCAGATTCCACCCTGCAGGTCAGCTTGATCAGAACCTCAGGCTCCTCAAGCACGTCTAGGCTCGGGCCTCTTACGAAACAGGCCCCGCCCACAAGCAGAGTGCGCCCCGCCTCTTCCGCTACGCCCTCCCTTTCCGGATGCTCGGGACTCTAGCTCCGCCCCTCAGCCGCCGAGCTTCCGCTCTTGCGCGTGCGCAACCCGGAAGTCTCGCACATTGGTTCTAGTGCTCAGGGAGCTTCGCTGAGGGAGCCGCGCGCGTGCCGGAGGCGCCATGGGGAAGCTGCGCCGCCGCTACAACGTGAAGGGGCGGCTGCAGGCGGAAACGCGGCCCGCCAAGGGCCCCGAACCGCCCCCCGTGCGGCTGGAGCTCGAGGGTGAGGAGCCGGGGACCAGGAGGGTCGCTGGAGTGGGAGCCGGGTTCCACGTGACCCGAGCAGGGGGGCGTGACCGCCTGTCTGTACTGCGACGTGGGGAGGCTGGCGGGAGTTTGGTGCGCAGATGAGGTCTTTGCATCCATTCTCAGGCCTTCCATAATCATCTCCTTGCCAGAGACTCGTAAATCTGTGTTTCAGCCCAGACCTGTGAGCCGTGCGCCAGGCTGCTTACAATGCTTGGGTGCTGGGGCACTTGCGAGCCGCGGGAACACTGTTCTGGGCTCCGAGAGTAGTGAGGGCAGGATAGGAGATGGAAATCTCTGTCACTCCAGGCATGCCTAGTTACCCGGATCAGACGGGCACAGACGGGCAGAGAGACACTTTAAAAATGCATAGGCTATGGCAGGCATGCAGGTAGATAGTACAGAGAGAGAGCCAAAGGTGGGAGTGGGTGGTGTGCTGGGGAAGGCCTCCCATGGAAAGAGTGATGTCAGGTCCTTGAGGAGGCCTAGGTGGAGATGAAGGAGGAAACCCAGAGACTAGGGGACATCGGGATCTGTGGGTTGTGGGGAGATGATTGAGACTTTAAAGAGAGGGGAGGTTGACGCAGGAAGATCCCTACAAGTTTGAGACCAGCCTGGGTTACACAGTGAGACCCTGTCTTAACAAACAAAAGACTGTGTATGTGAGAATTGGCCTATAAACCTAGCACTAAGGAGGCTGAAGCAGGAGTGATGTGAATCTGAGGCCAGCTGGGCTTTGTAGCATGAACCAGGCCAGGTAGGGGTACAAAGTAGGATCCCATCTCAATCCCCGACCGGAGGAAGTAGGGAGCTAAGGGAGCATAGCAGAAGAGTGTAGGGTAATATTTAACAGTGGCATGTTAGTTGTGGCATTACAGAAAAGCGTTACAGCTTGAAGGATGATGGGGTAGGAGGCTGGCGTGGATGCTTGGTTCAGGGAGATGGTGTTTGGATTCTGGTGTATTCTGAAGGAGAGCTGGCTAGATTTGCTGATTGCCTGGGCTTGTGCCCAAGTACAGAGGTGACAAGAATGAGTCCCAGAATGGGCATTGGCCAGGTTGTTGGCGAAGGCAGATGTGGGCTGTTCAGGGGAGCCACATAAGCTCAGTTTTGGATGCGAGGGCTTGGGGGCTCAGAGTAGATGGAAACCCAGCAGCTATTGATTCAGCTGCTTGGGGCAGGCAAGTTCAGGGGCATAAACAATTTTCTGTATAGATGGTATTTATTTAAGTCTGACCTGGCTCAATCAATGTGAAGAGTCCAGCCGTGAAGGAGCTCTGGGAGGAGGGTCCTGACTTGGAACTCCTGAGAAGGACTTACCCTCCATCTCAGATACTGCCTGAGGTCCAGAAGGGAGGACTGGGCGTTGGTTGGAGTACTTGAGGACATAGCCACCAGGGTCAGGTTGGCCTAGGAGGAGAGTGAGCTGAAAAGCAATCCAGTAGACTCAAGTATGTCTTCCAGGGTCCTGAGACTAAACATATTCCCAGATGGAACTCCACCATCTGTTGGAGGAAGCCTCCTGAGGGTGCTCTTTGATCCCTTGGTTGGACCAGGAAGGTGGTGAATTTGTAGGAAAGGACATCAGAAAAGAATCTGGAAGTATGTGGTCTGCTGTGGTTGTTAAGGTTTGGGACCAGTCACCTCATACCTGGGCCTTTGTTTTCATATCTGTGAAATGGGACCTAACTTTTCCTCAGTGGAATCATACACCCCCTGGCTCTTAATTTAAAAGTAGATGTATGAGGTCTGTTGTGGTTGTTAAGGTTTGGATCCAGTCACCTCATACCTCGGTCTTTGTTTTCATATCTATGAAATGGAACCTAACTTTTCCTCGGTGGAATCGTACACCCCCTAGCTCTTAATTTAAAAGTAGATGTGGCACAGCCCACAGCTCAGTAGCCTACTTTTGAGCACACTTCAGGGTCTCATGTATCCCAGGCTAGCCTGTATAGTCAGAGGTGACTGAACTGGTCATCTCGCCTTCCCCTGTCAAGTGATTACAGAGGTGTGCCACCATGCTTGGTTTTATGTGGTACTGGAGTTGGAACCCGGGGTTCTGATCATGCTAGCCAGGTTCCCTACCACCTGAGCCACATCCCTCAGCCTCTATAGAACGTCATAGCTTGGTAATGATAACAGTTGTGACACACAGACTCAGAGATTCACAGGTGACGCAGACCACCTGCAGGAGGGGGTGACCTAACTTGATACTTGTCACGAATGAGCATCGAGGACACTCCATGACCTCCTGCACCCTAGTGAGACAGGCTGTCATTTCAGACAAGGATGTGTTGAAAGGAGTGGATGCCAGCAATGCGCTGGTGTTGCCGGGGAAGAGGAAGAAGAAGGCCAAGGCCCCGCCCCCATCAAAAAAACAGAGGAAGCCGCTGACGAAGAAGGAGAGGAAGGTGCTAGAGAAAGTCTTAGAGCAGAAGGAGAAGAAGAGCCAGGTACGCCTCGCCGTGGCCGGTCTGCCCCAACTCACCAGATCATGGGGCTCGGTGTCTCTCTCCCTCCATGTACTCTCTGCAGCAAAGATGTCTTGTAGGACTTTCCTGAAAGGAGGGGAGTGTTTTGTGTCTGTACAGTGACACGGTAGCCACTAGCTACGTGTGGCATCCAAGGCTCTGAGCATGCTGGCCTGATTTAAAAATCGTGACGTGTATATGAAGAGGTGTGTGTATAAAACGTACAATGTCAAAGTCAGTGAAGCCAAAACTGCCACAGCTCACACGGAGTGAAAGGAGTTATGCGGCCATGTGGGTAGTCTAGGGACTGGCCAAAAGAGTGATCGTGTCTATCTCCAGGTCAGCAAGGGGTGCCATGCTTTATTCAGTCTGGTTGCTGGGCATAGGGACAGCCCAGTGGTCACATCGCACGGTGCTCCAGAGCTGTGTCCCCTGACCCTGGATTTTGTAAGGCTGAAGGCAGAGCTAACCTGTCTGTCCTGAAGACCTCATAGCTGTGGGGTGACATCCTGCCCTACAGTTTAGAGTCCAGCATTAACTAAGCTGAGACCCCCTTCAAGCCTGGCCTCCTCCCAGGTGGAGGCCTGGGACCCAGTCGGCGGTCAGTAGCTGCCTGGTAGCTAATGTGCTCGTGCCTTTCCCAGCGTGCTGAACTGCTCCAGAAGCTGAGCAAAGTCCAAGTATCGGAGGCCGAAATGAGTCTGTTCTACACCACGGCCAAGCTGGGCACCGGGGACCGCATGTATCATACCAAAGAGTGAGTCACAGAGCCTGAGGGGGCTCACAGCTCAATTGTCTTGCCTGGGTGGGAGCGTGTGGAGGGTTATACATGCTGAATGCTCCTCTGGCAAAGGCTGTGCACCTGCCTGGCATCTTATATGTCCCAAGTAGGTCATATTTTCTCACCAGTCATGACCTTGACCCCATACCTCAAAGGCCCCACTTCCCATGAGGTTCTCTTGAGGTGCTTTGTGGTGACTGCTCAGCTCTGCACAGGTGACATCAAGAATTCAGAGGCTTCACATGGAAAGCCCACTTCCCACCTGGGCTTGACCATTACAACCGGCGGGGGGGCCACCCCAAGCTGGTATTCCTGCAGGGCAGCACACCCCAGACCAACATGCATGCATAAATACACACACACACACACACACCACTGTAGCTGGAGATTTCTCCAGTCCTGCTGGGGCCCACAGCCACTCAGACCCAAGTAAACACACAGAGACTTCTATTACTTATAAACTGTATGGCCATGGCAGGCTTCTTGCTATCTAGTTCTTATATCTTAAATTAACCCATTTCTATTAATCTCTAAGTTGCCACGTGGCTTGTGGCTTACCGGTACTTTACATCTTACTTCTCATGGTGGCGGCTGGCCGTATCTTCTGACTCAGCCTTCCACTTCCCAGAATTCTCCTCTCTCCTGTCCTGCCTATACTATACTTCCTGCCTGGCTACTGGCCAGTCAGCGTTTTATTTATCGATCGATCAGAGCAACGCATTCACGGCATACAGAGCCGTATCCACCAAGATATCCCACCACCCCACAGCTGCTCTGTTCAGAGCACTGCCCCAGCCTCATGGGACCTGAGGTAGAGCAAGGAGCAAAATACTCCCATCCCTTTGGAAGACACGAGTGTTCATTAGCCAAATACTCAAATACGCTGCACCAGAAAACTAAGCCAAAAGGTAAGGCAGAGACAAGGGGGCATCGAGGAAAGGGACTGGCATCTGGGACTGAGCCCAGTGACGCACAGTCTCCTTGGTAGGTGACTTTGAGCAGACACGTGAGTGTGACAACCTGCAGGAAGTGTGTCTCAGAGTAGGAACAGCCAGTGCAAAGGGCCTGGGGTCGATGGGGTATGGCCTCTGACCCTAGCCATGTCAGACGTCCTAAGGTCCCTGACTGAAGCATGCTCTCCCAGGAGGAAGCCTGACCAGCCAGCAACCCAAGGCCAGGAGAAAGTCAGTAGCCTTGGTGGGGCCCACCGGAAGCGCCGCAGGTCTTCATCAACAGAGGAAGAATCTGAGTCTTCAGGGGATTCGGAGACTGACGAGGCCACAGCTGAGCAACCTGGGGGCAGCACAGAGACGAACGCAGCATGTCTGCCACCTGCTCCCTCTGGGGCCGAGAGCCCTGCCCCCACCCCCGTGCCCCCTCCATCTGCGACCTCCGCACCTGCAAAGTCGCCAGCCTCTGCTCCACCTCCACCCCTGGCCAAGCCTGCCATCTTCATCCCTGTCAACCGCACCCCGGAAATACAGGTGTGTTCTTCTCGTTGTGGTTAGAGACACAGGGTGGTGGGATATCTTGGTGGAGAGGAGCCTCTGTCTACTTCTAGGAAGGAGGACATGGTCATGCCTACCTTGTGGGGCTCTGGGTATGGCAGTGTTTCTAGGGCCCAGGCTGTTGCTTCTCCCCAGCCATTCAGTACCAGCTAGCTGTGCCTTTTATTTTAATTTATTTAATTTTTTATTTTAGGGGGCGTTCGAGACAGGGTTTCTCTATGTGATAACCCTGACTGTCCCGGAACTCGCTCTGTAGACCAGGCTGGCCTCGAACTCACAGAGATCGGCCTGCCTCTGCCTCCTGAGTGCTGGGATTAAAGGTGCGTACGCTACTGCTGGGTGGTGGCGGCGGCGGCGGCGGCGGCGGCGGCGGCGGCGGCGGCGGCGGCGGCGCAGCACACCTTTAATCCCAGCACTCGGGAGGCAGAGCCAGGCGGATCTCTGTGAGTTCGAGGCCAGCCTGGTCTACAGAGCGAGTTCCAGGACAGGCTCCAAAGCTACACAGAGAAACCCTGTCTCAATAAAAAAGAGAGATGCATGCTCAACCAACACCGGGCTATTTTATTGATTAAAAGACAATTTTTAAATTTTATTTTATATGTTTTGTGTGCTTGTATGTATGTACACCACATATGTCCCTGTAGAGGTCAGATAAGGCCATTGGTTCCCCTGGGACTGGACTTTTAGATGGTGGTTGTAAGCTGCCATGTGACTGCCGGAAATGGAATCCAGGTCCTCCGCAAGAGCAGCCAGTGCTCTTAACCACCCAGCCATCTCTTTGGCCCCTGGCTGTCCGTTTTAGACACTGCACCATGCAGGACCTGCTGTTCTGCAGCCCCTCCCTCTAGTTGTGATTTCTCCCCCAGGAAGAGCGGCTCAAACTCCCGATCCTAGCTGAAGAGCAAGCCATCATGGAGGCGGTGGCAGAGCACCCCATTGTTATTGTGTGTGGCGAGACCGGCAGCGGGAAGACGACACAGGTGCCCCAGTTTCTCTACGAAGCAGGCTACAGCAGGTGGGGCTGGGCCACGGATGTCCCTCTACTCCCTGGGGACAGTGGACACTTAGGTTCCAAAAACCGCTGAGGGCCTGAGCTCCAGTAGACACGATCTTGGCTCTACTGTGTGACTTTAGACAGATTGCCAGCCTCTCGGGGCCTGTTGTCATCTGTGAAATGGGGATGGCGACACCAAACTCAGTGGCCATGTGGCTTCAGTGACTGAAGCACTGCAGTGTCAGGCACGTGGAGTAATGTGTTTCCTAGTGTTACTGTGGCACCCCGTGAGCCTCTTGGGACCACTGTGTGTCAGGTCACTGCTGTCAGTAACTCACGCTCACCACTGTGGCCTGTCCGCTTGGCACATGGCATCGAGCAGAGGGATTAGTGTGTAGGATGGTCAGAGGGCCAGACTCCTCTAAGAGTGCGGTCTGGGTGAGCCACCCAAGCTGAGGGGAATCCTCTCACAAGTGCATTATGCAGTCTGTGCACGTGGAATCTTTTCTTGCCGGGTTCTGTACACTCAGTGTGATTTTCTGTACCCTGCCACCGACCTCAACTCACTATGAAGTTAATTCAGTTGGCAGAAAAGTTGCCAAGGTGCTGTGGAATTCTAATATTCCCTTCAGCTGGGCCTCCACTCCGTCAGCATCACAGGGTGTGTTTGTCGTGCAGGAGTGCCACGCAGCAATGAACTTCCTCACCCTCACAGTATCCCTTAGAGACGTGTCCCAGCCGTGTACCAGGTTCTGCTGGGTCTCCATTGGTGCTGTGAAATGTGGGCGGCCTCCTGGCTGTTCTGTGGCTGTGCTGACACTGGGCGATGTTTGTACCCTGTGCCGTGGGTTTCCTCTTCAGTGACTAGTGACCCTGGAGTGAGGGTGACTCCAGGACAGACAGGCATGGCTAACGTGTCTTCTTCCCCAGCGAGGACAGCATCATCGGCGTCACTGAACCCCGCCGAGTTGCTGCCGTAGCCATGTCCCAGCGGGTGGCCAAGGAGATGAATCTGTCACAGCGGTGAGGCCCTGATTCCTGGGGGGGAGGTGGGGGCGTATAGGGGCTCTTTTCAGTCTTGCTGGAAGGAGGGTACAGGTGGGAGTCATTTTTGCCTCACCCCAGGGATGGTCCGGCAGAGTCCTCTTAACCTGCTGAGGCAGGCGCTGTGGAGCAGGGAAGGGACCTGCTGGGCACCCAGCACTTGTCAAGGGGCAGTGTATCTGTAGGACCCTGGCTGTAAACAAGGGGCCGCCAGCTAATGAGCCAGGGTATAAGGTCACGTAAACCCAGAATTCTGATTGTAAAACCCTCTGCTGGCGACTTGCATTTCTTTACACTGTGGGGCTGGGAATGGAATTTAGGGCCTACATGTTCTAGGCAGCCACCAAGCTCCTCCCCCAACCCTAAACTTTTAACTTTTTCATGTAAAATGTTTACCTGTCCACAAATAGAGACAGTAAGGAACCCCAGATACCTTAGGTACTTGGTCAGTAGCTGCCACCTGTGCCCAGCCCTGAACCATCTTGTCAGTGTGTGGCTCTGGGAGTGAAGACCTGCTTGTCTCCCAGTGAGCTCTGCCATGCTCTGTCCTGGATCTGCAGTGCGTGGTGACTTGACTCTGCTTATCACCCAATCTTGCCCTCGTCCTTGGCCCCAGAAATCAGAGCTTGGGATGAGCATGTCTGGGGAGGGTCCTCCCATCTCCCTGGAAGGGACAGTGTTGCCAAAGCTGCCTGTAGCTCTGGAGATGTCACTAGCCCTGAGATGAATCTTCTCCCCACAGGGTTGTCTCCTACCAGATCCGCTACGAAGGGAACGTGACAGAAGAAACGAAGATCAAGTTCATGACGGACGGTGTGCTGCTCAAAGAGATCCAGAAGGTAGGTCCCCTCTCCGGTCTCACCCAGGACACGCAATGGTGGAGTATAGTGTCACCTGGCGTCATCACCACTATGCCTGCCACGGGTGATGTTGAGCAGGTCCGTTCTTGGAGCTTCAGTTATTGCTCAGTGTGCCGGTGCCTCATAGAATCGTTTGCAAGCAGAAGTTGTCAGTAACAGAGGGCACAGGATCAGCGTGAGCAGAGAGGGCATGGGGCGAGTGAGCAACGTTCCTCTGCACACTCACTTTTCCTAGAGGGACTGGGGATGTGACTCAGTTGGTAGAGAGCTTGCCTAGCATGCATGAAGCCCTGGGTTCCAGCCCTGGCACCACAGGAAAAAAACAAAACAAAACAAAACAAAACACCTGTCATTCCAGCACTTAAGACAGTAGTCCTCAGCCTTTCTAACCCTGTGACCCTTTAATATAGTTTCTCATGTTGTGGTGACCCCCAACCATACAATTAGTTAGTTGCTACTTAATAACTGTAAATTTGCTTCTGTTATGAGCTGTAATGTAAATATCTCTGTGTTTTCAGATGGTCTTAGGTGACTCCTATGATAGGGTCATTCGACCCAAAGGGGTCATGACCCACAGGTTGAGAACTGATAACTTAGGAGCTAGAGGCAGGAGAATTAGAAGTTTAAAGTCATTCTTGGTCACATAGTTCAAAGCTAACCTGGGATAGCTAACCTGTCAAAAGAAAGTAAGGTAGAGAAAGACAAAAATTTATTTATTTTTTGAGACAAGGTTTTGCTGTGTAGCCCTGGCTGTCCTGGAACTCAGTCTGTAGACCAGGCTGGCCTTGAACTCAGAGATCCACCTGCCTCTGCCTCCCAAGTGCTGGCATTAAAGGCATGCACCACCCTACCCTCCAACAGGAAACTTTTTTAAAAAATGAAGAGAAAAAGGAGAATTTGCAGTGTGCAGTAGCAGCTTGGCTTCTGGCCATGCACAATGGCTGCGGGCAGTCAGGATGCCCAGCTGCTTCTCCCATGGGCCGCTAGGAGTTTCTGAAGGAGTGGAAACAGTCTGGAATTTGGTTACGTGGTTCAGTGCCTGTGATTATGGGGGTTTGGTGGCACTCTGATGTAGCTTCTCCATCCCCTCAGGACTTCCTGCTGCTGAAATACAAGGTTGTGATCATCGATGAAGCCCATGAGCGGAGCGTCTACACAGACATCCTTCTCGGCCTCCTGTCCCGCATTGTGGCTCTCCGAACCAAGGTTTGTGGAGAGTACACAGGGAGGGCAGACTAAGGCCACCTTGTCAGGGGCTTGGGCTGGGAGGGGTCCCAGAAGACACAACCAGTGCCAGGCTGTATCATTCTGTGCTGCCTCTACTAACTCACAGGTCCTGATCCAATGTCATGTGTAGTGAGTGACCTCTTCACAACCAAGAGGCTCAGGTACTAGGTTAAGGCTAGGAAGGCCGCGCTGGAGCCAGCTAAAGGGTACCCTCAGAGCTTCAGGCTCTGTTGGTTCATGGGGCTGCTGGGTTGAGCCCTCTGCTCCTCGGGCCTCCTCCTCCCTCCCTGAGCTTACTCCTATTTCCAGCTCTGTGCTCAGACAGTGAATGTGAGGGACCGGCTTTGGGGACATGCTATCTGAAGGGAACTTGATGAGCCACCCTGTTTCTGTCCTTCAACAGACCAGCTCAGTGGAGAGGTGGGTGTTCTGGGAGTGCCATGTACCCAGCCACATTAAAGGCACTGGGGATGGACAGTGACCAGGAAAGGGTGATCTATCATTCCTGCCCTCCCGGAGTCACCCTTCGGCCAGGGTGGCAGGCAGTAGGCAAATTCAGGATCTGTGAACTAGAGGTAGATAAAGAGGCAGGCAGTGAGTACCAGGGAGGCCTAAGGGCCAGTGACAATCTCCTCAAAATGTGGCCTGGGAGTGAAAGTGACTATAAGCAGGATGAGAGTTCCCTGCTCAGAGACATCCACCTGCCTCTGCATCCAGCCAGTTCTAGAATATTGTATGTCCCTCCAGAAAGAAACTCTGGCTCCCACGGCTGACCCCCCACCCCCATCCCAGTGCTGACCCCATCCCTCACTTGACTGTCTCATGAAGGTGGAATCCTGCCACGGCCCCTTTAGCTGGCTTCATGTTCAGGGCTCCGGCCCTGTGTCACCTGCAGAACCCCAGTGCACAGGCTCCCTGTGACTGTTTGTTTCTCCTGGGGGCAACCTGAGGAATGCAGTTGCTGGTTATATGTAACCATGGGGCCGAGTGGTACATAATTCCACGTGCACAGTCTGTGCTGTGCCTGAGTCACCAAACTGACTTCCACAGAGGCACCTGCCCCTTAAGCTGCTCATCATGTCTGCCACACTTCGGGTAGAGGACTTCACCCAGAACCAGCGGCTCTTCACCACACCTCCCCCAGTCATCAAGGTAAGATTTGGGTAAGCCCCTGCTGGCTTCCACCTGACCTTGATATGTGAGAACTGGCAGTCTTAGGGGTCGGTTCAGAGGTGGTCATGGAGAGGAGGCCCCGAGCTGCAGCATTCCTGTACCTTTGTGGACCTGTCACAGGTTGAATCCAGGCAGTTTCCTGTGACGGTACATTTTAACAAGCGGACCCCATTGGATGACTACAGTGGCGAGTGCTTCCGGAAGGTCTGCAAGATCCACCGGATGTTGCCTGCAGGTGAGGCCTGATGGGACTGGCACACCCCTCTCTCAGTGAAGACTCGGGGTTGCCTTCCATCCTCCGACAGCACAGGGCACGGTCAAACCACAGTGGCATGATGACTATTCCCAAGCCCCAGGCCCCCCCCCCCACGCGTCCCCCTCCCCCCACGCCCCCTCTCCCCGCATACACACATATCTAAGGAGGAAGTGGGAGTGTAGAAGCTTCCTCTCGAAAAGGGCAAGTGTGCCGGGCAGTGGTGGCGTGCGCCTTTCATCCCAGCACTCAGGAGGCAGAGGCAGGTGGATCTCTGTGAGTTCAAGGACAGCCTGGTCTATAAAACAAGTTCTAGGGTGCTGGAGAGATGGCTCAGCGGTTAAGAGCACTGGCTGCTCTTCTAGAGGTCCTGAGTTCAATTCCCAGCTACCACACGGTGGCTCACAACCATCTGTAATGAGATCTGGTGCCCTCTTCTGACCTGTAAGCATGCATGTAGGCAGAACACTGTATCCATAATAAATAAATAAATCTTTAAAAAAAAAAAAAAAAAAAACAAGTTCTAGGGCAGGCTGTGACACAGAGAAACCCTGTTTCAAAAAAAAAAAAAAACAAACAAGAGACAAGCATGGACGGCCTCTGTCCCTTAGAGTCTGTTGTGTGGCAGCCTGTCAGGTGCCCCTCACCGTTCTGCTGGTCTAGGGAAATTGGCCCCCTCCTACCCAGTACCTGTTTCCCTGGCTCCTGGTTCTCCCAGCCTCTCAGCAGGCACTCCTTGCAAGGATAAGTTTGCCAAATGGCTAGCTGGGTTCTCTCTGCAGGTGGCATCCTGGTGTTCCTCACAGGACAGGCTGAGGTGCATGCACTCTGCCGCCGCCTCAGGAAGGCCTTCCCCACCCGTTGCTCCCAGCCACAAGGTAACTGGCCCGTGGTCCTCGTCAAAGCGCTCCACCCCTACCCCTGGGCCTGGCGGCTGGTGCCCTGGTTGGGATGCCAGCCTCCACCTCGGTGTCCTTGAGGAGAGCCTGTACTTTTGTGCCCCCGGAATAATACGCTCATCATTGCAGCAGCTCTGCTGTGGGTGGCAAGGGTAAAGTGCCAGCTGCCCGCGTTGGCCACAGGAGTCTCCTCCCACCTTCTTCCCCCTTTGCAGAAAAGGAAGAGGGAAAGGACTCGGCAGAAGGGATGCGGAGGTTTAAGAAGTCCCGGACAAGGGCCAAGAAGGCCCAGGCCATGGTACGTGGAGGCCTGTGGAGCCCTGTGCTGTCCAGTTGCCTGCTTCATGGAACTGTGTGGGTTACGTGTCACTAGAACGGAATGAAAGTCTATTTCATTTAAGGTGGCTGGGGCCATGCTGCTCCAGCCCCGTTCCACAGCACAGAGTCTGGGGGTGGCCATGGAGGGTGCAAGTGCATTATGATTTACAACACAGGGCCTGCCTGGGCAGATCCTGGAGCATCTATAGAGCCATGACTGCTTGCTGAGGTCAGGAGATCTGCTGTCTGAAGCTGGGGGTAGGCCAGGGGAGAGGCCACCCCAGGCACCCTGCTACCTGGATGCAGTGTCAGTGGTGTGGCTGCTCGATTGTGGCTACTCGCACAGCCTTGTGGGATGACCCCATGCTTATATCTAATTTATTTATTTGTTTACTTATTCAGACAGAATGTCATGATGTAACCCTGGCAGGCCTGGAACTTGCTATGTAGACCAGGCCAGCCTTGAAGTCACTGAGATCAACTTATCTCTGCCTCTAGAATACTGGGTTTAAAGATGTGTACTACCACACCTAATTCATACCTAATTTTTTTTTTATTAATTAATTTATTATATATACAGTGTTCTGCTTGCATATATGGCTGCAGGCCAGAAGAGGGCACCAGATCTCATTACAGATGATAGTGAGCCACCATGTGATTGCTGGGAATTGAACTCAGGACCTTTGGAAGAGCAGTCAGTGCTCTTAATCTCTGAGCCATCTCTCCAGCCCTCATACCTAATTTTTAAAAGAAATATTTCTTTAGATTGATTTTATGTGCATGAGTTTTTGCTGTGTGTATGTATGTATACACCATGTTCATGCCTGGTGCATGGGGAGATCGGAAGAGGGAGTCAGATACTCTGGAACTAGAATAGAGATGGTTGTGAGCTACCATGTGGGTGCTGGGAGTCAAACTCAGGTCCTCTTTAAGAATAAGTGCTGTGAATCTTTAATCTGGGAAACTGAGGCAGAGATTATTGTCCACTGACCTCACCTTGTAGGTCCCTGTGAGGAGATGCCCTCTGTGTTCACACCTAGGTTGCCTGACCCCATGGTGTTGACATGTCCTCCCCAGGCATTGCCCCAGATCAACCTGGACAGTTACTCTGTACTGCCAGCAGGCGAAGCCGATGAGGACAGGGAGGCAGAGATGGACGACGACGAGGAGGCCCTGGGCTCCGACTTGGATCTGGACCTGGGTGACAGTGAGGCAAACGAAGGTGTGTGGCTGGGCAAAGCGCTACCCTCGGGCTCATTGCTTTTTGATCTCAGCATGGGTCTGCTGAGCCCTACTGCTTGATGGGCCGTCTTGGCCCTGGGACCAGAAGTATCTAAGTCCCATCTTCACACATGTGACCAAACACATCCTGGCTCCTGCTGGTATGTGAGCACAGAGAGTGGGCCTTTCTGATAGCTTTGTCCACGGGGTCTCCTGAGGTCCTAATACTTGTCTTGGTAGTGTCGGGGTCACCATCCCTAGGCTGGCCTTTCCTGAGCTGACCCAGACCTCATGCAACAGGGAAGGGGTCTAGAGTCTTTTTCGTATGTTGGTGGGACAGTTCCTTGTTGTCCAGCTTGGGCGAGGTATGAGAGCACACACCTGTGGTCCCAGATGCTCAGAAGGCTGGCTTGAACCCAGCATAGGCTGTGTATCACCTATGGATTCTGTGTCCAGAAAGGGCTCCCTCCATACAAGTATAGCCTGCCACACTGCCCAGACACACACGTGGGGCCAGCTTGCTCTCAGAGGATGATGCCATGGGGCAGGCATCACAGGCCCATGCTGGGCAGTAGTAACAACATTCAGGGGCTTCCTAGTACTGTATCTGAACATGAGCCCTTAAACTTGGGGCTGGGATTGGGTCTCTCAGTTGGGGGAGGGGGGCAGGTAGCTGCCAGACAGAGGCAGTCCTATGCCTGTGGCATCTGTCCAACCTGGACTCCAGTGTCCCATGCTTGGCCGCAGGTGAGCAGCCAGATGCCTCCCTGCCCCTTCACGTGCTCCCACTCTACTCTTTGCTGGCCCCGGAGAAGCAGGCACAGGTAATGTGACAGCTCTGGAGAGCATTGAGACGGGGTGGGTCAGGCCTCGGGTGCTTTTCCATCTATTTATAAAACTGGCCAGTCCCTGATAGTGGAGGGAGCCATAGAAACCACACCTGATGGTTGAGCTTGGTGGACAGCAGTGACTCTTGTCCACTGGTCGTCTCAGGTTTTCACCAGATCTGTTATCTTGCCCACCCACCCCCTCCCCAGGTCTTCAAACCTCCTCCAGAGGGGACAAGGCTGTGCGTCGTGGCCACCAATGTGGCCGAAACATCCCTTACCATCCCCGGCATCAAGTATGTGGTGGACTGTGGGAAAGTTAAAAAACGCCATTACGACCGAGTCACGGGCGTGTCCTCCTTCCGTGTCACCTGGGTCTCCCAGGCATCCGCTGACCAGCGGGCTGGTCGTGCAGGCCGGACAGAGCCAGGCCACTGTTATAGGTAGGCCACTTGTTCCTGCAATGTGGGCATTGAGAAGCAGAACTGCCGCTGCCCTCTGCAGTGAGAGGGCCCTGTGTCCTCAGGAGTGTCACAGCCCTTCCCACACTGCTGGCTGCTTTACCCTGCCCTGGCTGCTGTTTGTGATCGGTGGTCCACAGCCAGTTCAGGAGTAATCTGCTTTCTAAAACACTTTCATAGTTGGGAAGCTGTCACCACCATTGAGGCAGTACTCCTGTGAGTGGTCACTCCGTGTGGACACCCCCATGAGCTGTTACCTTTTGTCAGGCTCCACCACCCAGTGTGATGAGTTTTCGGGGTCATCTTGACATGCTTCTCCTGGTGACTGAGTCACTTTCCACTGTCTTCTTGTCCCATGGTTACTGTCCATCTCTGCTGCACATTTTTCCTGTTGTAAACACACATGCCCCTGTGGTTTTTTTTTTTTTGGTTTTTTTTTTTGGTTTTTCGAGACAGGGTTTCTCTGTGTAGCTTTGCGCCTTTCCTGGAACTCACTTGGTAGCCCAGGCTGGCCTCGAACTCACAGAGATCCGCCTGGCTCTGCCTCCCGAGTGCTGGGATTAAAGGCGTGCGCCACCACCGCCCGGTGCCCCTGTGTTTTATGTCTGTGCTTATCCGTGGCCCTGTGGAGCTCTAGGCTTAACGCTTAATAGTGGAGGAAGCAGCAGCCGCTAGCCAGGGGCCCTGGTTCTCATCTCCCACCTTCGCCCCATTGTTTGTGTGCAGATGCCTGAGGCAGGCTCTCCTGTCACTGGCTCTGGGTCTGTGTTTTCCTCAGGCAGGTGCCCTTAGCCTCTTCGGGCACTGTCTGCCTCTTTGCCTTTTCGGGAACTGTCTGTTCAGACCTTTCCTCAGTTCTCAGTTAGGCTCTGTGTGTCTGCTGATGGTTTGGTGGGCTCTTCTGAGTCCGGGAGCTGGGTCCTCATCATTACGTCCCCGTCAATGTTTCTCCTAATGATGTCACTTTGAGCAGCTCTATTGCTGTTCTTCCAGTACCATTTTAGTTTGCAGAAGGGACAGGTTAGAAAATACAAGGGAATACAGTCAGGGTAGCTGGAGGTGGGACTCACTGCCACTGCTGAGGCAAGGACCTGGCCCTGTGAGTGGCAGCCATGGCTGGGCCCAGCGGTGTGGTTGACTTTCTTTGTGGTCCCTACTCCCCCCGACTTAGGCTGTATTCCTCAGCTGTTTTCGGGGACTTTGAGCAGTTTCCTCCCCCGGAGATCACTCGCAGACCAGTGGAGGACTTGATCCTGCAGATGAAAGCCCTCAACATTGAGAAGGTTAGTCTGTGCAGTAACCTCTCTTCTGCCTTCCCCGTCTGTCCATCATCCCCGAGCTGCGCCTGCCAGGGAAACCAAAGGAAGTGGTATCCCCAGGTTTGTCAGAAGGTGCCCTTGGGGACAGAGACTTATGGACAGCCAGGTCTCACACTGCTTATGGGCACTCCGAGGTGTCCTGCTGATCCCTGGATGTTGTCTTCCCTGGCATGGTCCTCAGACGGAGTTGGGGGTTCCTGTCCCCACTCCAGGACAGAGTAATCCAGCGAAGAAGGTCAGCTTATGCTGCATGCCGTGCCCTAGCCCTGTCACATGACAGCCAGACACCACTTAATAGAGAAGGAAACCAAGGCAGGGAAGAGACAGCCTCTGTTCAAGAATACATTTCGGAAGTGTCTAAAAAGGCATCTGGTCCTGGTCCTATCCCAGAACTCAGACTATACTCTCGATTGGTCTAGGGAGATGGCTTAGCGGGTAAAGGGACCTGCTACCAAGCCTGATGACTTAGGATTCAAGGAACCACGTGGTGGAAGGAGAGAACCAACTCCTGCATGTTCTCTGTTCTCCACACTTGCTCAATAGCACACGTGCACCCACATGCACATACAAATAAATTTAAAACCCCCCAAAAAAATTTTAAAATAAAGGATATACCCTTGTCTGGGGATGTAGTTTGATTGGTTGAATGCTTGCCTTAAACATACAAAGGAATGCCGGGCGGTGGTGGCGCACGCCTTTTATCCCAGCACTTGGGAGACAGAGCCAGGTGGATCTCTGTGAGTTCAAGACCAGCCTGGTCTACAGAGTGAGTTCCAGGACAGCCAGGGCTGTTACACAGAGAAACTCTGTCTCAAAAAAAAGACTGTACCCTCACTGCATGCAGTGGCACAGACCTATGCCCTCTTCTTGAGATGAGTTCTAGTAAAAAATTCTGTCCCTTTAAGGAGGGAGTGGGAATCCCCAGTGATTTTTTTTTTTTTCCTTTGTTACAAACAACCAACTCAGAGTTAAGAAAACTCAAATACTTTAGGTCATCACTGAGAACTTGACATTCATTCCTCTGGACACGGTTTTGTTTTTCAAGCATAATACCATAATTGTAAGGCTGTTTTTCTAAGTATTTTATGATGATTTGTATGTTGTTGCTTTTTTTTTTTTTTCTTTTCGAGACAGGGTTTCTCTGTGTAGCTTTGCGCCTTTCCTGGAACTCAGGCTGGCCTCGAACTCACAGAGATCTGCCTGGCTCTGCCTCCCGAGTGCTGGGATTAAAGGTGTGCACCACCACAGCCTGGCATGTTGTTGCTTTTAAACTCCTAGATTTTAGTCAACAAGGATCACCCCTGGCACACAGTAGGTTTAATTTGGGGTCATCTTAATACACGAACCTGGAGAGATCTTGACAACTTCCTGAGCACTCAGGACCCATGTCCCAATTAGCATGACCCATGGCCTGGAGACAAGCTGGAGGGAAGAGGGACCAGTACCTGGTACAGCTGGTGTGACTTGATGGGGCCTTGCTTCTCTGCGTCACTCTGCCCCTCTCCTACCTTCCTTCCTGTACCCAGGTCATCAACTTCCCGTTCCCCACACCTCCGTCCGTGGAGGCCCTGATTGCTGCCGAGGAGCTGCTGATTGCGCTGGGGGCCCTGCAGGCACCTCAGAAAGACGAGAGGTAGGAGGGCGAGGGGGACCCAAGCATGTACAGAGCCTCCCAAGTGCAGGCTCCCTGGCTCCTACCCACTGTGACTCTTGTCCCCAGAATGAAGAAGCTGCAGATGTCACAGCTGAGCTGCCCCATCACCGCACTGGGACGGACCATGTCCACCTTCCCTGTGGCACCCCGCTATGCCAAGATGCTAGCACTGAGCCAGCAGCACGGCTGCCTGCCCTACACCATTGCCATTGTGGCTGCCATGACTGTGCGTGAGCTCTTTGAGGAGCTGGACAGGTGGGTTGGTGACAGCCTGGTCCCTCGGAGCCCTCTGTGCTCTCTTTGATGTCACTGGTGGCCTGGAGAGCCTGAGCTGCTAGATCTGAAAGAAAGGGTGAAGCGGGAGGGTCTGGAGACGCTCGCTGATGGTCAGAGGGTCCCTGAGGGCAGTTGGCTGAAGCCCCGCGGGCCATGTGTGTGTTTACAGACCAGCTGCCAGTGAAGAGGAGCTTGCAGAGCTGAAGGGCCGTCGAGCCCGGGTGGCCCAGATGAAGAGGACCTGGGCCGGGCAAGGGGCATCTCTGAAGCTTGGGGACCTCATGGTGCTGCTGGGTTGGTGCCACCTCTAGGGCATGAAGGAGGGTGATTGGAAGCTTGGAGTGGGTTGGAGCCAACCAGTGAGAACACCCTACCCTGCCCCACAGGTGCTGTGGGAGCCTGTGAGTACGCCGGCTGCTCACCCCAGTTTTGCCATGCTAACGGACTGCGCTACAAGGCCATGCTAGAGATCCGGCGCCTGCGTGGCCAGCTGACCACCGCAGGTACAGCCTAGGCGACAGTATGGGCAGACCGCTGGTCCCCACTCTGCACATGCTTGGGTTTGGTGTGATGGAGACTCAACACTTGCTCATTTGTCTGCCCGTTAAGATGGACTCATAACCCCAAGTCAACTCCAAGTACCCTTAGACAGGATCCCTTGCACACTCACCCAGAAGGCTGTCCCTCAGGCTTCTGCCCCTTGGCCACACCCCTCGGTCCTCTTCCCTGTTCCAGCCAGGCTCTTTCTTCCCTCCCACATGTCCCGAGTTCTGGCCTCGTGGGTGCAAGATTCATACTCCTCTTAGCCACAGGTGGCTCCTGTCAACAGCATCTAGGACTCAAGGAGTGTCCCCACATTATGATACAGGGTGGTCACTGGGTTCAGGTGGCGTCTGTACAGCCTCCTCCATCTCAAAGGCTAATTGGAAACTCAGTGCTATTCTAGCAGCTCCAGGCTTCTTGGACCAGTGGCTGTTCTCCAGCCCACACTTGCCCAGTAGCAGGGCGTCACTGGGGCCTGCTATCCTGTCCACTGTCATACTTAGGCAGCCTTATCCTCAGAGGCAACAGCCTGAAATTGTGGACAACCACTAATGACAGGTGGTCGTATGGGGCCACAGGTCTCTGCAGGCCACCTTTTAGCAGATGGCACAGATAAGGCTGAGGTTCCTGTAACTATCCTACCACCTGGGAGCCTGTCCCTTGGCAGGGCTTTGCAAGCATAAGAATCTAGGCTGGGCCGGGCGGTGGTGGCGCACGCCTTTAATCCCAGCACTCGGGAGGCAGAGCCAGGTGGATCTCTGTGAGTTCGAGGCCAGCCTGGGCTACCAAGTGAGTTCCAGGAAAGGCGCAAAGCTACACAGAGAAACCCTGTCTCGAAAAACCAAAAAAACAAAAGAAAAAAAAAAAAAAAAGAATCTAGGCTGTGGCCTTGGAAGGGCTCTGGGCTGAGCCACTGTTGACCTGTGCATCAGAATCGGGCACTATGTGGGCAGGGCCTGGGTGTTGGGTGATTTCCTGAAGGCCTGGCAGACCTCCTCTGACCTTTACTTCACACACATCTTTCTCACCCTCCTCCCAGTCAACGCAGTGTGCCCTGAGGCTGGGCTCTTCCTGGACCCCAAAATGCAGCCACCTACTGAGAGCCAGGTGACCTACCTGCGGCAGATCATGGCAGCTGGCCTGGGTGACCACCTGGCCCGCCGGGTTCAGAACGAGGATCTGCTAGACCCCAAGTGGAGGAATGCCTACAAGGTGGGACCCAGGCCTCATGACCTCTGGGGGAGCCCCAGCAAAGAGCAAGTGGGGGCTGTTGTTGTTAGTTGAGGGTTAGGGTGTCCCCCTCAGCTTCAAGGTTACTTTCTAGAGATGCATTTACACCATAAAGTCAACCCCCTGACTTTACTGTGTTCAGCATGGTAGCATCAGTACAGTCAACTGAGACGCTTTTCTCTGCCCTAGAGAAACCCGAGCCTTCTTTCTACCCACCGCCCAGTGTCTCTGGCTTTTCCTGTACTAACCAGTTCTCTAGGAGGTGCTTGGTGTGCTGGGGCTACCCCCATTCCCCAGCACTGTATTTCTGGGGTCCGTCCACACCAGGGCCTCACCTTCTGTTTTTGAAACAGGTTGATCTTCCTGCCTCAGCCCTCCAAGTGCTAGGATTCCAGGCTATGCCCACACACAGAGATTGCATTTTACTTTGTGTGTGTGTGTGTGTGTGTGTGTGTGTGTGTGTGTGTGTGTGTGTGTGTTGTGGTGCACATGGAAATCGAAGGATTTCAGAAATCCTTTTTCTCCTTCCCCCATGTGGGTCCCAGGGAATGAACTCATATTCCCGAGCTTGGTGGCAGGGGCCTTTATTCACTGAGCCATCGCACTGGGCCCTAGCCCTCTGTCTGTTTTAGTGTGGGGCACACATATACAGGCAGACATCCAACAGGTCATCGGGCTTGCATGGCACGTGTTTTTGTTCGTTCAGTCCTCTTCCCAGCCCCATGCTTCAGCTCTGTTGATGGCCAAGGAGCAGTGCATCCTGGGTAGTACCTGGTCATTGGCTTTCTGGCTTGATGGTTGGATCCTGAAGGTTAGACTTGAAGGGCCAGGAGAGCTCGGAGAGCTCAGACTTTTCTCTGACCTGAGCCTCCATCCCCGTCTCTCTGCAGACCCCTCTCCTAGATGACCCTGTCTTCATCCATCCCAGCTCTGTGCTCTTCAGAGAGCTGCCCGAGTTTGTGGTCTACCAGGAAATCGTGGAGACTACCAAAATGTACATGAAAGGTACTGTGTAGTGGCCCGGACTCAAGTCACAGGGTGATATCAGTGGGCCCTGAGGAGCACCCTGTCTGTCCTAGAGAGCATGGGAGACCTCTTGACTGTGCCCTCTCCTGGCCTCAGGTGTCTCCACCGTGGAAATCCAGTGGATCCCATCCCTGCTGCCTTCCTATTGCCAGTTCGATGCACCCCTGGAGGAGCCAGCCCCTGCTTACTGTCCAGAGTCAGGACGAGTGCTGTGCCACCGGACTAGTGTGTTCTGTGAGTTGGGGCCACTTCCTTGGTGGTCCAGCCACCCTCAGCCCATACCCTGCTCTTGGACATGTGCCTGAGGATGTCACCCTAGCCCTCCTGTTCCTCTGATGAGCTTGGGAGGATGGGAGTGACATGGTCTCTTTATCACATATTCCCATCCTCCAGACCGCGTGGGCTGGCCACTCCCTGCCGTCCAGGTGGACTTTCCTGAAGGCATTGACCGCTACAAGCACTTTGCACGGTTTCTGCTGGAGGGACAGGTAGGTGCTGGGGCTACCTGCAGCCTGTTTCCTAGGTGTCATGAACTGCAAGTCCCACTCACCCAGCCCGTGCTCTCTCACCAGGTCTTCCGCAAGCTGGTTTCATTCAAGAGCTGCCTACTGTCTAGCCCCAGCACCATGCTGAAGACTTGGGCCAGGTACAACAGTGTATGCCGAGACTGTCAAGGCAGGCGGTGGCAGAGAGGCTCTTATGGGGGTTCCTTTGTCAGTCATGTATGCTGGGGATGTGACAACTATAGGAGCCCCCTCGTTCTGGAGTTATCAGTGAGCTTAGCACATTTCAGCCATCTGAAAGATGCAGGAACCCCTGCACCTCTGCCCAGCACTCTGCCTACCTGTCTCTCTCCTAGTGGCTACATCATTCCAATCTTGCCTCTTCCTCTTTTCTGTGTCCCCTCCTTATTATATGGGCCCCAGTCTTGGTGGTAGGGCCCAACTTAGTCCTGTGTACCCTCATGATAAGGAACATCTGTGTACCCTAAGGGGCTGGTTGGACATGAGTAGGGAGGGGTGCCGGTAAACCCTATATGCTACAAGAGGCTTTCTGGGCAGAGTGACAGGTCCCACCAGCTGTCCACTCTTCTGGGTCTAGTCAGCTGCCCCTGTCCACAGGTTGCAACCCAGGACAGAGAGCCTATTGAGAGCCCTGGTGGCTGAGAAGGCAGACTCCCGTGATGCCCTGCTGGCTGCGTGGAAGAAAAGCCCCAGATGTGAGTTGTGACCAGGCTGGGGTGGGGGGATGTTGCTCAGTGGAAGGACCTAACCATCCATGGGCCATGGTGGTGTGTCCAGCCAAGCAAGTCCCTGGCCTGGCACTCTAACCCTGGCCACCTCTTCCCACAGACCTGCTGGCTGAATACTGTGAGTGGCTCCCAAAGGCTATGCACGCCGACATTGAGAAGAGCTGGCCCCCCATCACTGACTGATGACCACATACTCAGCTACATAGTCAGCCGCCTCCTAGGCTGACACCAGGAGACATGCTGCGGCCCTGGAAGCCCAGTTCAGAGCCAAGCTCGCTGCTGCCCTGACCATGGGTGCCTTCTTTGTGACTGTCCGACAAGATAGGGTTTGTCTGTCTTCAGGTGACATTAGCGCCTGTGGATGTACAGGGCTACACTGGGACAGGAAAGTGGACTGTTCCCCCGGTGCACCTGCCCAGCCTCGTAGCATCTTGGGCAGGAGGTGCTGTGACTTCTGTGATCCAGGGACTTTTCCTGAAAGGTTGGCCCCAGTGAGGGATGACTGTCACCCCAGAGCCCTGTTCCACACAGGTGGACAGGTGGAGGAGACCGGTTGTAAGGGTCCTGTCTGGCATCCAGAGACAGCAAGTTCTGTGGTTTTTGTTTTTGTTTTTGTTTTTATTTC
Organism: Peromyscus californicus insignis; assembly: GCF_007827085.1. Lineage (NCBI taxonomy): Eukaryota > Metazoa > Chordata > Mammalia > Rodentia > Cricetidae > Peromyscus > Peromyscus californicus. Next base: position 15,813,944 of record NW_026294540.1, on the reverse strand, counting down.
TGTGTAGTCCTGGCTGTCCTGGAACTCGCTCTGTAGATCAGGCTGGCCTCGAACTCACAGAGCCTGTCTCTGCTTCTCCAGTGCTGGGATTAAAGGCATGTGCCACCACCGCCTGGCATGAAATGGACAGTTTTCAAAAGATGAAATGGAAGTGGGCAACAACAGACAAAACAGCAAAATATTCAGCCAGGATTTATGAGGTGGTCAAGACGGCACTGGCTGCTCTCCCAGAGGACCTGGGTTCGATTCCCAGCACCTACATGGTGACTAACAACCACTTGTAACTCCGGTTCCAGAAGATCCAATTCCTTCTTCTGGTCTGTCCAAGCACACACACTGTGCACAGATAAACACATAAATAAAAGTAAAACCCAACCTCGTGAGCCGTCAGAGAAATGCCAATCAAAACTACATGAGAGGTTGGAGAGATAGCCCAGCGGTTAAGAGCACTTGCTGCTTTCTCAGAGGACCTGGGTTTGGTTCTCAGCTCCCCCGTGGCTGTTCATAGCCATCTGTAACTCCCGTTCTAAGGGATCTCATTGATTCTGTCTTCTGGTTCCTCAGGTACACACATGTGTAAAATAAAAATAAATCTTAACCACAGGAGATTTCACCCCAGTCAAATGGCATTGTAGGTAAAAATAGCAAATGAGCCAGGTGTGTTAGTGCGCACCTTTAATCCCAGCACTGGGGGGCAGAGGGAGGTGGGTGGATCTCAGATTTCCAGCATAGCCTAGGCCAACTGGAGTTCTTGCACACACCAATACTGGGAAAGGAAACCAGTCTAGCCACTGTGGAAATCAATATGGAGGCATCTCAGAACGCTGCAAAGATCTACCTTAAGATCCAGCAATGCCACTGCTGGGTATTTACCAGAGGACTCCAAGGCACAGCATCACAGACACTAAGCTGTTACAAGCAGCCGGGTTCCCATCCAGGTGGAGAATGGGTAAAGAAAATGGTTTATGTAAGACGGGGATTTCTTTCACCATTAAGGAAAACCAGAACTGGAGATTATCCTACTAAGCAGATTAAGCCAACCGCAGAAAGACAGATTTTCTCCTATTTGTGCGCCCTGGACTTTATAAATACATAAAACCATACATCCTATAGGTGTCGTGAAAGCAGACTGGGGAGCAAAGGGGATTAACAGAAGGAGAGGATGCTGGGAAAGGGGTCCTTCCCAAAACATAGGCTATAGGCTGTGTGAAGATTACCCTATGAAACCCAGTGTAATTTTTTTTTTAAGTGTGTGTGTGTTGGGAGGCGGGGTAAGTCCCAGGTATTGGTTTTGAGGCAGGGTTTCATATAGCTCTGGCTGGCCCCAGATTCCTAGAAAATGACTGCCTCTGTCTCCCAGGTCCTGGGAAGGGGACTTGGGTCAGTTGTTGGTCCTGGCAATTTCCTTTATCCAGTGAGTCAGCTTGAAGGCCCTGGTTTCATATTTTTTTAATTTCGAAGCAGGGTCTCTCATGTAGCCCAGCCTGGCCTTGAGCACACTGTAGCTAGCTGGCCTTGAACTCATAATCCTCCTGCCTCCACCTCCCAAGAGCTAGGGTAACAGGTGTGTGCCACCACACTTGGCTCAGATCACCTTGTACCAATGGATCTTCCTGTCTCTATCTTCCAGGTGGTAAGGGAAGTGTGCTAGCACTGCTGGCCAGGACCATTTTCCCTTGAGGTTGGAGACTAACTCCTGGCCTCCTGGGGTACCTCACCGAATTCACCCCTTGAATCACCCTGCTTTATCCAGGAGTGTTCCCAAGCTGTTAGAGAGGCAGTTAGGAGACCTGGTCCTCCTACCTCCATGAATAAACAAATCTTTTCCCAAACCTGCTCCAGTGATCAGCATTCAGGTGGTTATAGAGGCTTTTCCTGCTAACAGGAGAGATGCTCACCCTCTCAACCAGGCAGGAAAGTAATAGTTCCCAGTGCACTTAGAAGTTAAAGCACCAAGGACTGGCGTGGTAGCCCAGGGTACCAACCCCAGTGCCACATAAGCCAGACTGGGGTAGTTCACACCTGTAACCTTATCCTTGGTGAGGATAAAGAATTTAAGGATCAAGGCAGTCAATCCCCGAGGCTGGTGAGCAGAGAGGGAACCAGGAGCCCCTCCACGTGTGCTAATGAGAAAGCATCTCAGCCCAGGCTAGCCTCAAACGCTCCTCGGGTGCTGGAATGACAGGCATCCGCCACCATGCCTGGCTTAATCCAATGCTAGCTATTGTGTATTCTTGGTAAGCGCTCTACAAACAGCTACACCCCAGCCATCAAATAATATGTTTAAGTAGACGTTGTCCAGCCCACGGGCGCTGTTCCGTGTAGGCATCCACGCTGTCGAAGTAGAGGGTAGAAAGTCGGGAGTGCTACACGTGAGTGACAAGCCTCTAAGTGGCAGAACAAACCTAAAGGGGATGACTATACAAAGCATGCCCCCCGCCCCCGAGTTAGGCAATGTTACAGAATCGGCCAGTTTAACAAGCCCCACCTCACCCCGCTGCACCTCCAGCGCCAGCCTGCAAAACTTCACGTGACCGCCAGAAGGCGCCTTTAAAACACTGGTGATATAGAACCAAGTCCCTGTCCTCCGGCCTTCCGGGGGCTTCCAAACCTTAGTTCCACCTGGTTCTGTCCCCATCCATTAAAGTCCAGACACCGGGCAGCTTTCTGGCCCTTTCATCCCAAAGCTCTCGCTCCGCGCTCAGGGAATGAGCGCCCACCGACTCCGGTTCATGCAGATCTCGTGGGTGTCCCCGCAGTTCTGTGCGTCCTTATGAAACATCCCTAGGGTTCCTTAGTGTTAGCCTCGAGCTGGAATTTGAGTTCCCGAAGGGCTGAGACTCTGCGTGGTCTTGGCAAGGTTACTGGGCTGCTTGACAATCTGGTTAGACGCACGATGGGTGTACACTACGCGGCAATAGGCATTCAGGAGCTGCCCGTTACAGAACCTCCTTGGAAAGGCAATGTTTTCCTCCTGCTCCATTCACAAGTAACTACGCGAGTTGGCTTACAAACGTAGATTCCCGCCACCCGCGCAAAGCCTCTCCGTAGGGTCCTTCCTGGGGCACCGACTCTTCACTTGATGCGGACGAAGGCCTTGATCTCTAGTGTTGCTTTCTGATCTGTTTTACTAGAGGGGTTTTAAAAAAAAAAAGAAAGAAAGAAAGAAAAAAAAAAGAAAGAAAGAAAAAAAGAAAAAAAAAAGTGGAGATGCCGGGGATTGAACCCGGGGCCTCATACATGCAAAGCATGCGCTCTACCACTGAGCTACATCCCCTAGTTGTGGGGCGGGCTTTCCGGAATGGTGATAGCAATCAAGCATTGCCGCTGTAAAGTCTTCCATCTCGGCTGGTGACGTTGGCGTCACGAACTGAGGTCTCAGAAGGGAGGAAAAGAGAGAGGGAAAGAACCAGGGGAGGGATAGAGCAGGAGAGAAGGAATATGGATGGGAGAAGAAACCCGGTACCTGCCACTGTGCGTTACTTGTCTATAGCCACTTGTCTGGAGAGACCCTGGTATGGTTCGTCCTCGTTAGTATAGTGGTGAGTATCCCCGCCTGTCACGCGGGAGACCGGGGTTCGATTCCCCGACGGGGAGACCAGACAAAGGATTTTGCGTTTTTAGAAATCCTGAGATTCCTGCACCATGGGTCTGAGCAACAGGGTCTTAGGGAACTCCTGCATGATGGATCTGAGCAATAGGGTCTCGGGGAACTACCATCATCAACCGGATCCTTATGCCATCTTGTGCCCAACCTTACCCTCTACTGCCCTGAATTTTACAGGGACTTCCCTCCTCCCCCCGAGTTCACTTGGGGTGGCGCATGTGAGCATGGCTAAGGAGGAGGTCCGGCCACTGGGCGTCTGGTTAACGCCAACTCCCAAGCCTGCCGACAGGGCTGCCTCTGCAAAGAGACCCCATCCTCCGTTTCCTCCCTTTTCTTCCCCACCTTACTCCGTTTTTGTCGTGAAGATCTGTTTTATTTATTTTTACTGCTTTATTTGTAAAAGCCAAGCGCTGTAAAAGCACGCGCTGAGAAGCGTAAAGCAGGTGCCCACTGCTCAGCAGGGTTTGGTTTTTTAATTCCTCTTTGGCCTGTAACCACGCCTTCAACTCCAGGAGCAATTCTCCTGCCTCAGCCTTCCCAGGGCTTAGCTTACAAAACTTCATCTCCTCCACTCCCATTTCTTTGTTTTTTATTATTTATTTATTTATTTATTTATTTAGAGACAAGACTTTATGTACCCAAACTGATTTTTGTTTTACATTTATTTTATTTTGTGTTTTGCCTGCGTGTATGTATGCACACTGCGGACATGCCTGCTGTTCGGAGATGTCCGTCGAAGGGTCAGATCCCCTGAAACTGGAGTTGATGATTGCGGGCCACCTTGTGGGTGCTGGGAACCGAGCCAGCCTGCACTAATAAGCGAGGTGAAGGCTATCCTGGGCAACTTGGTAAGACTGTCTCAAACTAAAGGTCTGGGTGCAGAGTGTTTGCCCGCCAGTGAGGTGGGGGCGGGGCGGGAATAGGATTCCCGAAGGGAGCAAGACCTCCTGTTTCTTCTCCATCATCCCCATACGCGACAACTGAACCCGGTCTCAGCCCTGTGCAGGAAAACCCAGCGTGCGGATGGATAGGTACACTGTAGCCTGGCTGCGTGACCTCCAGAGCTGCCAAGCCATGACAAAACCCCAAAGGCTGGGAGCGTTAAACAACAGAAAGGTAAATCCTCCGGAACTAGAGGCTGCAAGCCCAAGGCAGTCTCTCTCTCTCTCTCTCTCTCTCTCTCTCTCTCTCTCTCTCTCTCTCTCTCTCTCTGTCCCTCTGTCTCTCACTCTGTCTCTGCGTGTGTCTCTCTCTGTCTCTGTCCCTCTGTCTCTCTGTGTGTGTTTTTCTCTCGTCTGCCTGTCTCTCTGTCTCTGTCCCACTGTCTCTCTCTGTGTCTCTGTCTCTCTCTCGTCTGTCTCTCTCGGTCTCCCTGGCTCTCTGTGTCTCTCTGTCTCTGTTCCTCTGTCTCTGTCTCTCTCCTCTCCCAACTGCTCCTTCTCATACGACCCACTCCCGAAGACTTCCTACTTTCCACCATCAAACCAACTCACTCTTGGGCATCCTCTTCACCCCTTCCTGCCCCCACCCCCAATCCCAGATCCAGGCCATCAACAAGGTCCCTTTCCTCCTCCTGAGCCCCCTCAATGTCCCTTTCTTTCTAGGCCCGCTTCTGCAGGCGTGGCCCAGACACCACAGCTCCGGGTTGGACCACCCCACCAGCCCTCACCCCTCCCGGATGTGGCTGCCTCGGTCGATCACCGGCCCATGCTCGCAGTAGCCGGGGAAGACCTTCTCAGGGGGCTTCCAGCTCTGCCCAACATCTGTTCCCTTCTCCTGGCCTTCATTGCCCGCCTCTGGGGCCTCACTTCCTCCCCTTGGTCCCCAAGACAAGCCTTCCACTTCCTGCTCACCGCAGGGAAGGGAGCAGGCAGGGCCCACCCATCCCCATCCTCACCTGTTCCGTTTCCCCGTGCTTCGAGGCTGAGCAAGTGTGCACGAGCATGGGGACCACGCTCGGAGGCCGGATCTGAGTCAGGTGTGGCCCTGCCCAGGGAGCATCAGTTACCCCTGGGTGCCTGGCAGCTAGCGGCCTGCATCCAGAAGTGACCCTGCTCCTTCTCCAAGAGGGGAGTGGGGAGCAGGAGTCGCAGAACTCCAAGCCGGGAAGGGCTTATCCGTGCGTTTGTTACGCGCTCAACAAACACTGAGTTAAGCACCTACTAAGCGTCGCCTGTTCTGGGGTCTTCCTCGGTGGCTGAGGTCAGCGTAGGTGTGTCCTTCCAGCTAATACACAGGGAAAACGATAAATAAATTCACTGTAGACCATAAAGTCCTGGGGGGGTCCCTGAAGGACCCTCGTAGATAGTGGCCTTAGAGGATGCGCGGGGACCATGGCGCGCGAGTGACCCAGGGATGAGACTGGAAAACGTCCATTTCCGGGCTTCCCAGCTTGGAAAAGCCGAGGAGTCAAAGTTTTAGAAACGACAAGGAGAGGAGAAAAGGAACACACTGGCAACAACTGCCGAAATAGCTCAGTTGGGAGAGCGTTAGACTGAAGATCTAAAGGTCCCTGGTTCGATCCCGGGTTTCGGCAGCTCTCCTTTTTTCTTCTGCATTCCTCTCCAGTATATGAAACGCTTTCGTTTTTTGTTTTTTTTCCACAAAAGCCCCGAACATCGTGCACTGAAGCCGGATTCTCTGGAAACTTCCCCGCCGCTCCTCCTTGGGGGTGAATCGAAGTGGTTCCGAAAGCGCCTTCCGCTGAAGCGCGTATTCGTCCCTGAGATGTTTGTCGATGTCTGCCGGTGAACGCTTGGTGCTCATTTATTAGTGCTTGCGGTCTGAATCCAGGCGGCAAAATATAAAACTTTATAAAAGAATATAAACATAAAGTGCGGGATGGGCATTTCAAGGACAAGATTCAATCAAATCAGATTTATTTTTCTGTGTTTTTTTGTCACGGAATTCAAAGAGTCTTAAAGGACCCTCTGGCCAAGCTAGTAAACAGCTGTCTTCCTCGTTAGTATAGTGGTGAGTATCCCCGCCTGTCACGCGGGAGACCGGGGTTCGATTCCCCGACGGGGAGATTGGCGAGCGCTCCTTTTTATTATCAATTCCTTTGTGGTTTTTTTTGTTCGTCTTCCAACCGATTTAAATTTTTTTAACTCCCATGGACATACTTCACCCTGTCGCAGAAAAATAAGCCCGACCCTCACGGCTGGGCTCCACCCTCTTGGACCTGAGCTCAGCTCAGGGTGGCAGGTCGCCAGAAAGACCCTGTTCTCTCCCGCGGCTGTCCCCCGTGTCCCTGGTCCCCGCAGTCACAAGACGGAGGCCCAGACAGACCCGGCTCACGCTGCGACCCAGGCTGCGCCTCCTTCTGACTCCAGCCGCTGCCCACAGCCTTGCTGATGATGATGTCTGTGAACTGGGGACGTGTTCTTGTCCCCCGAGAACCGTGCATCCTCCCGAACTGCCGCCACCCTTCCGTTCGCCTGTTCCCTTGTGGGCCCCTTTAGAGGGGTTGGGGTGGTCCGTAAAAAGGAGCCGATCACGAGACCTGGGAAGGCCATTCCACGCTGAGGGGAACAGCGAGTGCAAACCGCCGCGGGGAGGACGGGGAGCGACCTCGGCTTGCTCCTTCAGCCGGGTTCAAAGTCGGTCTTTCTTTTGTTTGCCCGGCTCTCTCCCAGGACCTCAGACCCGGAGGAGGAGGTTGCCCATGGACCCCTCTATTTCCTGTGAGCAACGCAGCCTCCAAACCTCCCCCCGCCCCGGCCCCCGCCCCGAGACCCAGGGGCAAGATGATGTGGGACTCCACACATGCGGCAGGAGGATGACGGTGTAGGATGCAGCAGCCCTTTGCTGCAGTCCACACCAGCGACGACCGCCACTCCTCACTGCTCGAGCCTGTGCAGGCTCTGTCCTTGTTGTCTGTCCTAGAGAGCGGCAGGGTTGGGTCTGTCTGTCGGCGTCTCCGTGTCTCACAGGAAGGAGGCTCAGAGAGGTCAGGCAATGCCCGCTGCTGTGCCCAGCGTTCTGGCAGGCGACGTCAGGCACCAGCTGCTGTGAGTGCGTGGATGGGTATCAGGGTCAGGCAGATCCTCTGAGGGTACAGCGTCCACGCCGGAAGAGATAGGCAATGCCCGGGTGTAGTAGCCCTGGAGGCTTGTGGCCTCTCCTCGCGGCTCCCAGGCAAAGAACAGCCCGACCCCCATCCACGACACTGTTCCCAGAGATGTTGCAGAGTTTTGAGTCCTTGCTCCAAATCTGAGCCCTAATTGTGGGGTCTGAAACTGTAAGGCCATTTTCACATCCAGAATATTCTTCCAGGAGCGGGGGCAGGTGGAGGGAGAGAGAGAGGAAGGGCTTCAAGCAATTCTGGGTGAGGAATATTGGGGCCAAGTCCTTATTTATTGGTTTTTTTGTTTTGCTTTGTTTTTGTTTTTTTTACTTTCTGTTTATTCTCTGAATCGGGTAAACACTTTAGCTTATGTCAACGCAATAATGAACACATTTGTTTGCGAAATATAAGACATTTTGCTAAGCCCTCAAAACCCTTTTAAATAAATACACACAAATTTAATTTAGAGGGGGGAAAAAAACCCAAACAGTGATTCATAGAGTATTGCAGGGACTTCTCGAGAGGACGAGCAATCGGGCGGGGGATGTAGCTCAGTGGTAGAGCGCATGCTTTGCATGTATGAGGCTCCGGGTTCGATCCCCGGCATCTCCACTTTTTAAACGCCATTCTTATTTCTGGGTCTTTGCAACCAAATGGAGCCAGGAAAGACATTCTTGTAAGGGTCGCCACGGCAGTAACCTCTTGGAACGAAGAATTTTAATTCGTTCTTATCCTGAAACCTGTAAAAATTTAAATACGCGTCGCTGGAGGGGTCGTAAGAGAGCAGGCAGCAGGGAAAAGCGAAGACCATGCGGCTTTGAAGCCTGCAAAGCCAGAGGGCGGACCATCAGGGAGTGTTTGCATGTGGTGGCTTCAGGGCACCCTATGACACTGATCCCCGGTGGCTTTTCATGCTTATAGATGCATGGTACCTGCGTGTCAAATAAAGGTGCGCTTTAGTGCTGGCTTCGGCAGCACATATACTAAAATTGGAACGGTACAGAGATTAGCATGGCCCCTGCGCAAGGATGACACGCAAATTCGTGAAGCGTTCCATTAAAAAAAAAAAATGCACTTTAATAGAAAAATAAAGCACGCTGAGTGGTGGTGGCGCACGCCTTTAATCCCAGCACTCGGGAGGCAGAGCCAGGAGGATCTCTGTGAGTTCGAGGCCAGTCTGGGCTACAGAGTGAGTTCCAGGAAAGGCGCAAAGCTACACAGAGAAACCCTGTCTCGAAAAAATCAAAAAAATAAATAAATAAAGCACGTCTTTAATCTCAGCACTCAGGAGGCCAGCCTGGTCTACAGCGTGAGTTCCAGGACAACCAGGGCTACAGAGAAACCCTGACTCAGAAAAAGATGATAGATAGATAGATAGATAGATAGATAGATAGATAGATAGATAGATAGATAGATTAATAAATAAATGGTGTGGGTCAACGCTACCACCTTATTTTATTTTTAAAAATACAGAGAGACAGAGAGACAGAGAAACAGAGAAAGATTTCCTTACAGCATTTTGAACTTACTTGGTTTTGCTTGGCTCTCCCCATTCTTTCCTTCTCTTGTTGGGAATCAAACCTGGTCCTCTGCAAGTGCAGTAAATGCTCTTATTCGCTGAGCCAGAAGGAAAAAATACAATATTCTCCCAGGTTCTATCCCCGCCTAAACCCTTCTGCCCCCCTTTCCTCTCTCTCTCTCACTATTCCCCCCCCCTCTCTCTCTCTCTGCCCCTCCCTCCTTTCCTTCCTGTGGGAGATGGGCTCCCACTTTTTCTCCCTCCAGGGTACTCTTAAGGACTGAGGGATAAGATTTAGACAGAAATATAGAGGAGGGAGACAGGGAAAAATATAGGATAGCCTCGGGAGGTCCTGGATCCTTATCCACTCTTCTAAGGGGCTTTTAAAGGAATGCCAAGGAGTGGAGCAAAAGACCTCCCCCCAGCACAGCCAAGTGCAGAAGTTCCAATCACCTGGTAACCATGCATGTGGTCAATCCTTATATAGTCTTATATAGCCCTATAATCCTATATAATCTTTATATAGCCCTGCTGTGTAAAGCAAGCTCAGTTCTCATTAGAAAACCACTGTGGACCCCAACACCTTCCTTCCTTTCTTTCTATTTTTCTCTCTTCTTTTTTTCTTTCTTCCTTTGTGGTGGTATTATGTTCCCCAAAATATTGTGCACCCTAATAAACTTATCTGGGGTCAGAGACAGAACAGCCACTAGATACAAAGGCTAGAAAATGGTGGCACTCACACCTTTAACCCTAGCACTCCAGAGGTAGAAATCCCTCTGGATCTCTGTGAGTTCAAGGCCACATTGGAAACGGCCAGGCAATGGTGACACAGGCCTTTAATCCCAGGGAGTGATGGTAGAAAGCAGAAAGGTATATAAGGTGTGAGGACCAGAAACTAGCGGCATTTGGCTGGCTAAGCTTTCAGGCTTCTAGCAGAACAGTTCAGCTGAGTGTCATTCAGATATGAGGACACAGAGGCTTCCAGTCTGAGGAAACAGGACCAGCTGAGAAGTTGGCCAGGTGAGGTTAGCTGTGGCTTGTTCTGTCTCTCTGATCATCCAGCATTTCACCCCAATAACTGGCCCCGGGTTTGATTTTATTATTAAGAACTTTTAAGATTCCTGCTACATTCCTTCCTTTCTTTCTTGAGACAGGGTCTCTCTATGTAGCTCTGGCTGTCCTGGAGCTCACTGCATAGTCTAGGCTGGCCTCAAAATCTTGCAAGAGATCCACCTGCTTCTGCCTCCCCAGTGCTGGGATTAAAGGAGTGCGTCACCACACCCGGCTTCCCTTTCCACTTTCTCATTTCATGTGTTCTGTTACCCTGCCACTGCTCGTTAAAAAGTCCTGGTTTTCCTCCTTCTGGGACCCCTGGTTTCTTACTCAAATTTCATATGCATATATAAAAATTAGGTACCAGGCAGTGGTGGCACAAGCCTTTAATCCCAGCATTTGGGAGGCAGAGGCAGGCGGATCTCTGTGAGTTCGAGGCTAGCCTGGTCTACAGAGTGAGTTCCAGGAAAGGTTCCAAGGCTACACAGAGAAACCCTGTCTCGAAAAAAAAAAAAAAATAGAAGCTAAGATTCCCATATAAAAGAGAACATGTGATGTCTTTCTTAGCCCAAGTTACTTCACTTAATATACTATTTTTCAGTTCCATCCATTGTCCTGCGAATTGAATGATTTTGATTTTTTTTTCTGGCCGAGTGTCTTTTATTAATTTGTTGACATGTAAACGATGAGTCTTGATAATATTCACTCTCAACTCTCTCCCACTCTTGCCGCCCCATTCCCAATCCATCCCTCTTTTCCCTTTATGTCAAAGTTTTTCTTTATTTTTTGTTATTATTGTTTTTGTTTTTGTTTTTTGTTTTTTCCAGACAGGGTTTCTCTCTGTAGCTTTGGAGCCTGTCCTGGAACTCACTGGCTGGCCTCGAACTCACAGAGATCCTTCTGCTCCCGCCTCCTGAGTGCTGGGACTAAAGGCATGCACCACCACTGCCTGGAGGCTCTCTTTAATATTTTTAAAGATTTATTTATTTTTATGTGTGGGTGTTTGCCTGCATGTACGTCTGTGCACCACATGTGTGCCTGGTGCCTGAGGAGGCCAGAAAAGGGCATCAGATCCCTTGGAACTCTTCTTAACTGCTGAACATTTCTCCTGCCTGCTACTATATTTGAGACAAGGTCTCACTAAGTAGCCCTGGTCTGGACCTCACCATGTAGACCAAGCTAGCCTCAAACTCAAAGATCCACTTGCCTCTGCCTCCTGAGTGCAGGGCAAAGTTTTTATTTCCGAGACAAGGTACCTGACATGACTCATCATTTAGGTGCTGACACATTGGCTTAATGAGCTTGGGGACGGTTCTTTCTCCCTAATGTCAATAAGGGTTAAAAGAAGTCGATGGTTATTTTTAAAACAACCTGTCCGGTCTGACAGGAAATTAATAACCTGCTTCTGCTTTACCCTTTATCTTCTACCTTACCAATACTCGGGATGAGGGAAAACACCAGGAACTGTCATCATTGCCAAAGGTTTGTGCTAGAGATGGAGCTTCCCCAAAGAGTTATGATTGTTGAAAATATGCTCTCTCTTTCCTCCCCTTGCCTCAAGGCTGGGTGAGGTAATCCAGCATGGGGAACAGGTTCCCCCAAACCAGCTAAGTGCAAGGGAGAGGTCCTGAGATCACTGCTAGGAGCCTCACAACAAAGAGACCAAGCTACCCAACTGTCACACACATGCAGAGGGTCTAGGTCGGTCCCATGCAGGCTCCCTAGCTGTTGGTCCAGAGTCCATGAGCTCCCCCAAGCTCGGGTCAGCTGTTTTTGCAGGTTCCCCCATCGTGGCTCCCATCATACAATCCCTCCTTCCTTTCTTCAGGAGGATTCCCAGTGCTTGAGCTGTGGATCTCTGCATCTGCTTCCATCAGTTACTGGATAGAGTATCTCCGATGACAACTGGGGTAGTCGCCAATCTGATTACAGTAAATGGACAGTTCAGGCACTGGCCACTATTGCTTGGAATCTTAGCTGGGGTTGTCTTTGTGAATTCCTGGGGGTTTTCCTGGCACCAGGTTTCTATGGGGAAGGACTTTTAAAGGGGAAAAATCACATGAAAACCTTCACTATCTATGTAAGCAAGTAGAAACTGTTTTATTCTACCAGGTTAAGTAGTTAAGACAACTCAAAACAATCTTTGGGTATCTATGCAAGCAAAAAAAAAAAAAAAGCAGTTAGTCATATCATAACAACTAGGCAGGGATGGACATTTTTGGGTGGGAGGGGTCACTGAGTCAGGGTTACTGGGAACTTATCTTCCAGGGACTGGAGTCAGAGACAAATGGCTGGTGGGTACCAAGGCATGGGCCGGTACTAGGTGGCTGCCTAGCATAAAATGGAGCTTCTTTAGCCATAACCCTGTAACTCCAGTGCCAGTGGATTCTACACCTTCTCTGGGCCCTCCTCGCGTACTGCATGCAGGTGGTGCCCGGACCATATGTGCAGGCAAACACCCATACACATAAAATAAAGAAATCTCTAGACAAACAGGGCGGGGGCATTGAGGTGGCTGGTGAGTAACGTGGTGGCTGCAAGTTCAACCCCACCCAGGCAAGGGTGGAAGCGGAGAACTGACTCCACAAGGTTGATCTCACCTCGACATGCATGCCATCACGCACACACACACACACACACACACACACACACACACACACACACGCACACAGGGCCCACAGCTCCACCCTTAATAATTAAAAAAAAATCAAGTTTTTAAAAAGAAAGGCCAAGCCGGGCGGCAGTGCTGCACGCCTTTAATCCCAGCACTCGGGAGGCAGAGCCAGGCGGATCTCTGTGAGTTCGAGGCCAGCCTGGGCTACAGAGCGAGAGCCAGGACAGTCACCAAAACTATACAGAGAAACCCAGTCTCAAAACAAAACAAACAAAAAAAAGAAAAGAAAAGAAAGGAAGGCTGGGCATGGCAGCTCTGTCTCTAATCTCAGCACTCAGCAGGCAGATGCAGGAAGACCTCTTTACATTCAAGGCCCGTTGGATCTACAAAGTGAGTTCCAGGCAGCCAGGGTTAATAAACTAATAAAGTCAGATCTTGTTTTTATTAGTTTGTTTGTTTGTTTGTTTTAATTTTCCGGAGCTGAGGACCGAACCCAGAGCCTTGTGTTTGCAAGGCAAGCGCTCTACCACTGAGCTAAATCCCCAACCCCCAGACCTTGTCTTTAAAAATCAGGGGGGAGTGGGCTGGGGAAGGAAGGAGTGACACAGATGCAGTGTTTTGGGGTGTACACACAAAGAGTTCCTTTAGACTTTTGGGGACCTAGACTCAAGCCACACTGAGATTCATGGTTTCTATGGAGAAAACATTTCAGGGCTACAGGGTATGAAGAAGCCAAGCAGGGGTTTAAGAAAGACATTTTAGCTGGGCATTGGTGGCACACACCTTTAATCCCAGCACTCGGGAGGCAGAGGCAGGCGGATCTCTGTGAGTTCTGAGGCTAGCCTGGTCTACAGACTAGCTCTAGGACAGCCAAGGCTATGCAAAGACACCTTGTCCTGAAAAGTGAAAAATAAATAAGTAAATAGATGAATATATTTTTAATATAGGCTTATACATGGTGGTCGTGGTGGTGGTGGTGGTGGTGGTGGTGGTGGTGGTGGTGGTGGTGGTGGAGGTCCCAAAGAGTGTGGAAAAGGACTCCTTGCTGGTTTTTTTTTTTTTTTTTTTTTTTTTTGTGATGGTGGAACAGGACGGGGTGGGTCTGGAAGTTACTGTCTTCACAGGGTTGCTAGGAAACCTCAATGAGCTCCTGAGGGCTCCTGCCAAGACTTGCCATCTCCAAGGGCCAAATCAAGCCCACAGCGATACAGGCGATGGGCACCTTTACTGTAAACTGTGAGATTCTCCGAGGATGTTTTCAGGAGGGAGTGAGGTCAGGCCCAAGGTCATAAACACTCAGGCCTCGGATCCGTCTATGAAGGCATTAGAAACTCTACAGAAGCAGCCTTTACAGAAATTATTAACTCTGCTGGATTTTATTTATTTTATTGGCCAAGGTCAGATCTCAGCTTGTAAAGCCAAGGGAAAGAGAAAAACACTTCCTGTTTATGAACAAGGGCAGAAAGGCTGGACTCCGAAGGCCTCTCAGCTCACACAGAACCCAGCCATGGCCTGCTCTGAAGGTCAGACCTCAGCTCTGGGCTTTATGTGTTTCTAATTTGGAGAATTATTTGGTTTGGGTTTTTGGTTTTGTTTTGTTTTTAAGACAGAGTTTCTCTGTGTAACCCTACCTGTCTTGGAACTTGCATCAAACTCAAAGATCCCCCTGCCTCTGCCTCCTGAGTAATGGTTTTGTTTTTGGAGACAGGGTCTCACTATGTAGCCCTGGCTGGCCTGGAACTTGCTATTTAGACCAGGCTGGCTTTGGATTTACAGAGAGCAGCCTGCCTCTGAAGTGCTAGGATTAAAAGTGAGTGTCACCACGTCCTGTCCCAGCTGGTGAAAGGCTTCAACCCTCCCTCCTCAGGTTCCCACCATTTTTCTGTCTTTCTAGCCTGCCTCAGACCAGAGATTGTACAGTGGGTGTCCGTTTAACATTACTGACCTCCACTCTTAATAATGACATACTAAAGACCAGGCCATGGTGGCCCACATCTTTAATCTCTGCCCTCGGGAGGCAGGGGCAGGCCTCTCTGTGAGTTTCAAAGCTAGCCTGGTCTACATAGTGAGTTCCAGAACAGCCAGAACCACATAGTGAGACTCTGTCTCAAAAAAAAACCCAAACCCAAACAAAGTAATTCTCCAAAATTAGAAACGTGAAGAGCACAGAGCTGACGTGAAGGTGGGCCATTGGCTGGGTCCCGTGTGAGCTGAGGCCACGTCCAGCCTTTCTAAGCTTGTTCATAAACAGGAAGCAGAACACAGCACCCTGTTTTTCTCTCTCCCTTTGCTCTCTGCAAGCTGAGGCCTGCCCTTGGCCTTGGTAACCTTGTCTGGTTATACAACCCATGACAAAACAGACTTCTGGCTCCGCGCTTCCTTTTGGGGAGAAAAAGAGCAGCTGACCCTTGTGCTTCGTCCAGTCGTCCCTTATTACGGAACCCAGTCACACACTAGGTGTGACCTCCAGACCAGGCTGACACCCCACCCCCACCCCCACCCCGCAAGGACACGCAGGCAGCAGTCACCCGGCCCCACCCCCACCAGGAAGCTTGGGGCCTAGCCCTGCCCCCGCCTCGGCCCATCACACGCAGGTGTCCTCAGCCAATCCCTCCCTGTTGCCAGGCCCCTTTCTCCGTCCCCATTGGTGCCAGCTTTGAAGCGATCGTCCCTGGTAGTCTGCAAAGGCTGGATCTGGGCGTGGAACGAACTGCCAAAGGAATCCAGTGAGTCACAGGACTTCCAGCACATTCTAGCACTTGCCATTCTAGGTCAGGAGGTTTGGGATTTCTGGGCTGTGACTTGATACCCAAGTCCTGAGGCCAAGTGGGACATGAAGACACTGGAGTCCCTTTCGGAAAATAGACCAGCAACTGTGATAATCTGCCCCCAAGTTCTCTGTAGGGGACATCTGGAGGACACAGGATTCCATGTGGGTGGCAGTGCCTGTCACTGTGACTTGTCTATGAGTGTCTCTGGCCTCTGTGACTAGTATCGTCCCCTCCTTTACCCTCAGGGTTGTGACAGCTTTGCTGGATGGCTCACTCCAAGCTGGGAAGCTGCTGTGCTGGCAATAGGAGCCAGCTCTTAAAGGGAGGCCATTTCCTCCCATCCTGCTTGTCCTGTGTCCTGAAGAAGCAGGTCACCTCTGTTTGTTGCAAGAACACACTGCTGATGGGTTATTAAAAACAAAACAACAATTTGGATGTGACGTTAGGAGGGGGATTCGGGAAGGGTACCCAGGAAGGAGTTACAGGGAGGAAATGGGAGATATGATAAAAATACATTGTATGTATGTATGAAATTCTCAAAAGATTATTTTAAAATATGTAATTTAAAATGGGAGGCTATGGCCTACAAAGCGAGTTCCAGGACAGGTTCCAAAGCTACACAGAGAAACCCTGTCTTGAGGAAAAAAAAAAAAAAAAAAAAGGTGAAATATAAATGTGAAGTTAACAAGAAGTTGTAGGTTTTCACCACTGTACAAAAACTCCTTTGTTACAAATAAATACTTATGCTTCTTTAAAAAAAAAAAAAAAAAGCACTCGGGAGGCAGAGCCAGGCGGATCTCTGTGAGTTCGAGGCCAGCCTGGACTACCAAGTGAGTTCCAGGAAAGGCGCAAAGCTACACAGAGAAACCCTGTCTCGAAAAACCAAAAAAAAAAATAAATAAATAAAAAAAAAAAAAAAAAGGAGCCGGGCGGTGGTGGCGCACGCCTTTAATCCCAGCACTCGGGAGGCAGAGGCAGGCGGATCTCTGTGAGTAGAGGCCAGCCTGGGCTACAGAGCTAGATCCAGGATAGCCAGGGCTACACAGAGAAACCCTGTCTCGAAGAAAAAAAAAATCACACCCAAACAAAAAAAAGATAGGAGGCTGGATTTGTGGGTAAAGGTACTTGCAAGCATGCCTGACAATATGAATTCACTCTCTGGGAGCCACGAGGTAGAAGGAGATAACCAACCTGACTCCTTTGAGCTGTCCTCTGACCTACACACACACACACAAATAAATAATGTGATTTTAAAAGTCCATGTGTCGCCGGGCGGTGATGGCGCACCCCTTTAATCCCAGCACTCAGCAGAGGCAGGGGGATCTCTGTAAGGTCGAGGCCAGCCTGGTCCACGGAGTGAGTTCCAGGACAGCCAGGACTACACAGAGAAACCCTGCCTCGAAAAACAAAACAAAACAAAACAATAAATAAATAAAATCCATGTGTCGACTTTCAGAGAATTTTTCCTTTTGACAAAAATTAGCATATAAAATTATGTATAAAAAGGGTTTCACTATATCAATGCATTTTGATTCTTTTTTTTTTTTTTTTTTTTGAGCCAGAGTGTCTCTGTATAAGAGTCCCAGCTGTCCTGGAACTCTATAGACACTCTGAGATCTGCCTGCCTCTGCCTCCCAAGTGCTAGGATTAAAGGCAAGCGCCACGACGACTGCCCAGCATTTTGATCTTGATCTTGTTTGTTGGAAATAAGATAGTTTATTTATTTATTTATTTCTCTTTTTTTTTTTTTTTGAGACAAGGTTTCTCTGTGTCATTTTGGTGCCTATCCTGGATCTCGCTCTGTAGACCTGGCTAGCCTCGAAATCACAAAAGATCCGCCTGCCCCTGCCTCTCGAGTGCTGTGATTAAAGGTGTGGGCCACCACTGCCCGGCAGATAATCGATTTCTTACACATTTGCCCCCATTATTCTCTTCCTTCCCCCAGACCCTCTGAACAGACCTTCCTTTTCAAGCTAACCCTTGGCCAGGTCCAGCCCTCAAGCCTTCCTCCTCCTCTCCCTCCCCCACCTCTGAAATCAAGGCTGTTGGGCTCTGAACCTTCTAGACTTTGGAAGATGCTGAGGCCACAAAGCCGATGACTCAGCCAAGAAACAGGAATCACGAGGCCAAAGCAAAGCGACAGCCAAATATAGCATGGTGTGGCTGGAGGCCAGTATCACGGTAGAATCGGCCTCCGTGTTTTGTCCCCTTCCCAACTTCTGTCTGAAATCTAGTAAGAATGGACCTGCACAGAAATCTGTCTCAGAAACCACTGGGGGTGTTCCAAACCCAGAGAATGACATTTTCATGTCTCAGTAGCATATGACTTCATTCATGGAAAAATCACAAAAAATTAAAATCTGTTTTTGAACAATACCTCTGATCTTGAATTCTTATGGATTTCTAAAACGGGGACTCAGACCTGCCTGAAATCTCAGGACCTAGGTGGTAGAGGCAGGAGGATTCCTGCAAGTTAGAGCCCAGCTTGGTCTACAGCGTGAGTCCCAGGGCAGCCAGGGCTCTGTGTGAAGACCCTGTCTCAACAAAAACCAACCAACCAAACAAACAAACAAAAAAACCTCAAAAATTGCTGGGATTAAAGGCATGCACCATCATGCCCAGCAAATGTTTATTTTTTAATAATGTATGTGTGTGTGTGTGTGTGTGTGTGTGTGTGTGTGTGTGTGTGTATGTGTGTGTCTGAGTATATGCCACACATGGGTCAGTGTCTCCAGGGACATTTGACCCCCTGAAGTTGGAGTCACAGGCCATTATGAACTGCCTAACATGGGTACTGGGAATTGAACTGAGGGCCTCTGAAAGTTATACCTGCTCTTATTGCTGAGGCGTCTCTCTGGAGACCCCAGGGATTCTTTTTTTTTTTCCCCCTTTGGTTTTTTTTTGAGACACGGTTTCTCTCTATAACTCTGGCTGTCCTGGAATTCATTCTGTATGTAGACCAGGCTGGCCTGGAACTCGGAGATCCTCCTGCTTCTGCCTCAGGAATGCTGAGATTGAAGGCCTGTGCCACCACATCCCGCTAACATGTGCAATTATTACCTTTACATCTTATTTAATTAATTAAGGGGCTAGGGAATCGATGGAGCTTACTGGAAAATGACCGGAGATTTCAATTAAAAATCTGGGGCTTAGGCTTCGTGTGGTGACACACACCTTGATCCCAGCACTTGAGAGGCAGAGAGGCAGGAGGATTTCAGTAAATCTGAGGCCAGTCTAGGCTACATGCCTTGTTCCAGGGCAGCCAGAGCAACTTAATGAGATCCTGTCTCAACAAACAACAACAAAAAAATAAAATAAAATTAAATAAATCTAGGGCCTCAATGGGTTCCATCTCTTAGGTAGCTAAATATGAACAAAATTTTGAAAACTTGATGTTTCCTTAGTGACAATCACATAGAACCTTCTTGAATCCAAGGGCACCAAATGTAAACAGGCTGAAAGAACAGCCTGGAAAGATCTAGTTCTGTTGGGTTTCAGGTCTACTGCCGACAGTTTTCAAGAGCTGTGTGGATTTTCTGCCTCTAACGAATTCAGATTCATTTTGCAAAATTAGGGAGAGACCGGGTCCCTTTATAATTTTTTTAAAAAAATTTATTTTAAAAGCCTTTTTTATTTGTTCCCCTTGTTACGAGATTTGCAGAGTCATTCACCTTGTCACGGTGCCAGGGAGGTGAGGGCTGGGTCAGGGACCGGCCGGGACTGTGGGGGCTGAGGAGGCGAGGCCGCCAAAGGGACCCCAGCGTGACACGAGCCAAAGCCCTGGGTCCCCAGAACGCACAGAGGGCCAGGGACCCCCAAGACAGGGTTAGCGGGTGGGTGTCTCGGGCGCGGAGCCGCACTGCGCCTGCGCCGAGCTCCGCTCCTGCCGCGCTGATCCGAGCCGGGTTCTCGCGCCGACCACGCCGTTGGCTCGATGACGCGTCGCACACGCTGATCCCTCCGCGGGTCCGCCCAAGGTCGCAAGCCCTTCCCGGAAACCCAAAGCCCCTGCACTCTCTGGGCTCCACACACGAAGAGACCCTGAGGTGACCTTGCTGGCCCTGGTCCGTGGCTTCCGCTGCAGAGACAGGAAGAGCCTTGGGAAGTAGTCCCCTCGGCCGCATTTCCGCGGAGGGATCTCGGGGGAGGGCGGGGCTTCCGAGGGTTATATAAGGCGACGCCCGGCGGGGCCGCAGCTAGTTCCGTCGAGACCTAGAGTTCCGTCGCTGCTTCTCTCCGTGTGGACTGCTGCCGCCGCCGCCGCCACCACCGCTGGTGAGGAGCCACCCCGCCGCACCGGGCCGGGGTTTGGGGGTGGTGGTGATTGGCTGGGAAGGGGGCGAGGGACAAACCCGCGGGCCTGGACGTTCCGTTTCCGTGGCCCGCGAGGGAGGGGCGAGGCGGAGGACCGGGGCGGCAGGCAAGATGGCGGCCAAGGGGAAGCCTAAAGGGGAAGACGCGCGGCCCTGATGCTGGACGACGTTGTGGGAAGCAGGGGCCGCGGCCGCCGGTTCACCCGGGAACTTGCCGGCACTAACCCTTTACTATTGATTTCTCTTGGGCGGGTTGCGGGCCACAGGTGCCTATGATGGGAGAGCTGTGCGGGGTGGGGGGAGATCGGTCGGTTTTTTTTTTTTTTTTTCACCCGTTGCTAAAGACGGAAGTGCGATGGCGACGTGGGGGGGGGGCGGCGGTAGGTGGCGGTTCACCCCGGCCTCCGGCACCCGTGACGTCGCGGTTTCTATGGGCTCACAATGCGAGGTGAGGCCGTTTCCCTGAACTGTAGCTTTCCCTCCGTTGTAGGACAGGGTTTGGGACTCGGCCTCGGGTAGCCAGCCTCTCCCGAGTGGACAGGAACCGGAAATCCAGAGAGGGGGGGGAAAAAAGTGAGCCCTCGATTGAGTTTCTCGTTTCTTGTCCTGTTTGGTTTTGAGAGAATCTCGCTGCCTAGCCATGGCGGGCCTGGAACGTTAAGCCAGGGTGTCCTTAAACTGTCAGAACCCGGGCCTCTACCACCCACGGGAAGGGATTCATGGCCTGTGCTATCACCCCAGACTTTATAATAGTCTCGGGTTTCTGCAGTTTCAATCCTGGTATTCAGGTTTGAGCTATTGGGGTTACTCCCTTGTGGGTCTCTTTTTTTTCTTAACTGTTTTTGTCCATGGCGTGTATTCTGACCCAAGTTTGTTCTTTTGGGGGGCAGGAGGGTTGAGATATAAGTTCTCTGGGCTGTCCTCCCAACTCAAGAGATGTCCTTGTCCAAGTCTCCTTACTGAGGAGAATAAAGGTGTTCACAGGCTCAGACCTCAGGTTTTTAGGCAGTCTGTATTTGTTGCTGGCTATGTAGACCATACTGGATCTGATTTCATGCCTATTTGGGGTGGATCCTCCCATTGGCCACAGGTGTGAATGTGGTTCAGGCTTTCCTCCAAACTATGCAAATAGCCAGGAAATGACTTCCAGCCATTGGTACTGAAGTCTCCATCCTGCCAAGTTGGTGATACAGACAGGGCTCACCATGTCTGTGTCTTTGTTGATTTATTTTTCAAGACAGGGTTCCTTTGTGTAGCCCTACATATTCTGGAAGACCACGCTGACCTTGAACTCACAGAAATTGGCCAGCCTCTGCCTCCCAGTGCTGGGATTACAGGAGTGCACCAACACGTCTATTACTCCTTAATAGGTTTCCTGGCTTATTTGAAGTATTGTTTTAGGTTTTTTGTGGTTTTGTTTTTTGTTTAATTAAGAAAAAAATTTTTGAAATGGTCTATGTAGCTAGAATGTAGCTATGTGGACTAAGCTGGCATCAATTTCAATGGGATGCAACTGTTAGTGCCGTACCACTAACAAATGTGTCATTCCAAATGTGTCATTCCTGACTTTTTGTTTTTCCCTGTGTGTGTGTGACAGACAATGCAGATCTTCGTGAAAACCTTAACTGGTAAGACCATCACCCTAGAGGTCGAGCCCAGTGACACCATCGAGAATGTCAAGGCAAAGATCCAGGACAAAGAAGGCATCCCCCCTGACCAGCAGAGGCTGATCTTTGCAGGCAAGCAGCTGGAAGATGGCCGCACCCTGTCTGACTACAACATCCAGAAAGAGTCCACCCTGCACCTGGTCCTTCGACTCAGGGGTGGTATGCAGATCTTTGTGAAGACCCTGACAGGCAAGACCATCACCCTGGAGGTCGAGCCCAGTGACACCATCGAGAATGTCAAGGCAAAGATCCAGGACAAAGAGGGCATCCCCCCTGACCAGCAGAGGCTGATCTTTGCAGGCAAGCAGCTGGAAGATGGCCGCACCCTGTCTGACTACAACATCCAGAAAGAATCCACCCTGCACCTGGTCCTGCGACTCAGGGGTGGTATGCAGATCTTTGTGAAGACCCTGACAGGCAAGACCATCACTCTGGAGGTCGAGCCCAGTGACACCATCGAGAATGTCAAGGCAAAGATCCAGGACAAAGAAGGCATCCCCCCTGACCAGCAGAGGCTGATCTTTGCAGGCAAGCAGCTGGAAGATGGCCGCACCCTGTCTGACTACAACATCCAGAAAGAATCCACCCTGCACCTGGTCCTGCGACTCAGGGGTGGTATGCAGATCTTTGTGAAGACCCTGACAGGCAAGACCATCACTCTGGAGGTCGAGCCCAGTGACACCATCGAGAATGTCAAGGCAAAGATCCAGGACAAAGAGGGCATCCCCCCTGACCAGCAGAGGCTGATCTTTGCAGGCAAGCAGCTGGAAGATGGCCGCACCCTGTCTGACTACAACATCCAGAAAGAGTCCACCCTGCACCTGGTCCTCCGTCTCAGGGGTGGTATGCAGATCTTTGTGAAGACCCTGACAGGCAAGACCATCACCCTGGAGGTCGAGCCCAGTGACACCATTGAGAATGTCAAGGCAAAGATCCAAGACAAAGAGGGCATCCCCCCTGACCAGCAGAGGTTGATCTTTGCAGGCAAGCAGCTGGAAGATGGCCGCACCCTGTCTGACTACAACATCCAGAAAGAATCCACCCTGCACCTGGTCCTCCGTCTCAGGGGTGGTATGCAGATCTTTGTGAAGACCCTGACAGGCAAGACCATCACCCTGGAGGTCGAGCCCAGTGACACCATCGAGAATGTCAAGGCAAAGATCCAGGACAAAGAGGGCATCCCCCCTGACCAGCAGAGGCTGATCTTTGCAGGCAAGC
Organism: Peromyscus californicus insignis; assembly: GCF_007827085.1. NCBI lineage: Eukaryota > Metazoa > Chordata > Mammalia > Rodentia > Cricetidae > Peromyscus > Peromyscus californicus. The sequence continues at coordinate 15,791,116 of NW_026294540.1, read as the reverse complement.
AGCTGGAAGATGGCCGCACCCTGTCTGACTACAACATCCAGAAAGAATCCACCCTGCACCTGGTCCTGCGACTCAGGGGTGGTATGCAGATCTTTGTGAAGACCCTGACAGGCAAGACCATCACTCTGGAGGTCGAGCCCAGTGACACCATCGAGAATGTCAAGGCAAAGATCCAGGACAAAGAAGGCATCCCCCCTGACCAGCAGAGGCTGATCTTTGCAGGCAAGCAGCTGGAAGATGGCCGCACCCTGTCTGACTACAACATCCAGAAAGAATCCACCCTGCACCTGGTCCTGCGACTCAGGGGTGGTATGCAGATCTTTGTGAAGACCCTGACAGGCAAGACCATCACTCTGGAGGTCGAGCCCAGTGACACCATCGAGAATGTCAAGGCAAAGATCCAGGACAAAGAGGGCATCCCCCCTGACCAGCAGAGGCTGATCTTTGCAGGCAAGCAGCTGGAAGATGGCCGCACCCTGTCTGACTACAACATCCAGAAAGAGTCCACCCTGCACCTGGTCCTCCGTCTCAGGGGTGGTATGCAGATCTTTGTGAAGACCCTGACAGGCAAGACCATCACCCTGGAGGTCGAGCCCAGTGACACCATCGAGAATGTCAAGGCAAAGATCCAGGACAAAGAGGGCATCCCCCCTGACCAGCAGAGGCTGATCTTTGCAGGCAAGCAGCTGGAAGATGGCCGCACCCTGTCTGACTACAACATCCAGAAAGAGTCCACCCTGCACCTGGTCCTTCGACTCAGGGGTGGTATGCAGATCTTTGTGAAGACCCTGACAGGCAAGACCATCACCCTGGAGGTGGAGCCCAGTGCCACCAAGAAAGTCAGACAGGAAGATGGACGCACCTTTCTCACTACAGTGTCTAGAAAGAGCCCTCCTTGTGCTTGTTCTTGGGCTTGAGGGGAGGTGTCTTAGTTTCCCCCTGTCTCTTAAGCTGTTAACAGGTTCCATTGCACTTTGAATAAAATTCTTGCATTCCCAAAGTTCTGATCTTGTTTTGGCTTTGATTACTTGGTTCCTGATACTGGAATGTGTAGGCTATCAAGTTTATGTCATCAGTATATGTTAAAGATGTATTACAGTTGTGTGGGTATTATATGTGGTTTATGTGCTCAGTGTTAGAAAAGGGTATTTAATATGGAGTTCAGATGTTGATGAGCCACCATATGAGTGAGTGCTGGCAACTGAGCTTCGTCCTCTACAAGAGGAACAATTTGTGGGTTTTTTTGTGGGTTTTTTTTTTGTTTGTTTTTGTTTTGATTTTTCGAGACAGGGTTTCTCTGTAGTTTTGGTGCCTGTCCTGGAACTCACTTTGTAGACCAGGCTGGCCTCCAACTTAACAGAGAACCGCCTGCTTCTGCTTCACAAGTGCTGGGATTAAAGGTGTGCGCCACCACTGCCCGGTAGGCTGGGGGTCTTAAGAGGACCCACATTTGGTTCCTAACAGCACCCACACATAATGCCTCTAGGTTTACCATGGACCTCCACTGAAAGTGCATATACCTCACCTAAAGATAAAAATCAATTAAAACTGAAGCTGAAAACTTTTTCCCTAGGTCAAGCTCAGCATCTTGAGTAATTGTACCACACCTGTGGAGGTTAGAAATCCTCTGATGAAACTACTTGGTGTGTGCTGAACTGTCTCAATGGCCCACCCCCACAGTGTTTTGTTCTTTAAGGAAAAGCATTTCAAAGTGATGAGAGAAGATGAAGATGTCATTATGGTTTGTGGGTAAAATAATGAAAACGACATTTTCTTAAGTTGGTAAATAGAACTATACTGTATATTTTCCCTTGAGCTTTTCTGATTTGTAGAATTTGCTGTTCAGTATAAGTAGATGTCTGTATCATGACGACATTTTCAGATATATATATCTGTAATATTATATAATATAATAGGTATATATAATCATAAATTTTTTCCTGTTCTATGAGGAAGGTGCTGGTGTCCTCTGAAGACAACCATGGATTTTGGGGAAATGCTCACAGCTTGCTTTTTTCCCCCAGTTGTTTGTTACAGGTTGGAGCTGTTTGGTCAACATTATAATGACATGGGCAGCAGTATCATCTGATGACCCCTTTTTTTTTTGTATATTTTGCCCTAATCTCCAGCACCTTCACTTTCTCATTTTCTCTTGTTACACACCCCACCCCCCAACCCCCCAGTTTGAGACCAGGTTTCTTAGAAGCACAGGTTGGCCTCAAATTCCTGACACTACTGAGTACCAGAAATTACAGTAGACAGGATAGACACAGTGGGATATGTGACTTTTTTTTTTCCAATGTTGAGGAATAATGAAACAACCAAGCCTTAGCCATGTAAGCACACATTCTGCCGTGGAGTTAGAATTCACTCTTTTTTTTTCCATTTCTTTTTTTTTTTACTTTTTTTAAAATTTTTTATTTAATGCCAAATGCTGTTTATTGAAGGGTGGAAGAGGTCTTAAATACAGGCTTACAGCACAATGGGAGAACCCCAGAAGTTCGCTACTGATGTTTTACAATCTTGCATCTAAGCTGTTAACGCCCTTTATGCAGGATAGGCAGACAAGGAACTTCCCTTAAGCATTCAGGAGGGTGGAAACCAGCAAGGAATTAGCATAGAGAGGCTATCAAGGTCAAGGTCAGCAAGCAAGGCAACAGTTACCCAAAACGGGCCAGGGCCTATAGGTCCCCCTTTTACTAAAAAATGAGCCTCTGACTTAGATTTTGTGGGACGTCAGCAGGTCACCTACCCATCATGGAGACGCCTGCCTAGGCCACAGAGGCACTCTGCCTGAGATTTCTAACCACCATCGGAAGCACAATTGTATAGGACAGATCTCTGTGAGTTCGAAGCCAGCCTGGTCTACAAAGTGAGTTCCAGGAAAGGTGCAAAGGTACATAGAGAAACCCTGTCTTGAAAAACCAAAAAAAAAAAAAAAGTCTACACACAGGTTAGAGAGGGAGTGTGTCCTCTGGGGGGGGGGGGGGGGCGGTTTTCAGCTGATGCCTGGAGTTAGTGTAACATCTTAAGCAAACTCCTTTCTGGCTCGGTAAATTGGCCATTTAACCCACTTTTGGAGTCAGCCTGGAGATTTCCCCCATGCTTCCCTTGATGGCGCAACTTTAGGACCAATGAAAAAGCTACTCTCTGCAGTCTTGCCCTGTTTCTTCACTTTGTTAAGTCTTCATCAGTAGGAAACTGTGCTGAATTGGTAACGGGGAGAGGAAATGTTAAAGGGGCCACAGAGTGGCAGGATGGGATGGTGGAGGAGTCCCAGGGGGCATCGAGGGCAGAGATGACAGACAGCAGGCAGAGGTGGTTGGGGACAGGGAAGAAAGCAGAGCTAAGGCTAGAGAACCTCCCCAGCCACCCCAAGAGCTCCAGAGAATAGCAAGATTAAAGGGTGAAGGACCTCGGACCCCTCAGGCACTGAGCGTCCTGACAGCAGTCTTGATATCAGAGCCGGTCCTAACACCCAAGGCGGGATTAGAGGTGTGACACCATGACACTCACAGACACTGGCTCACATTGACTCAGAGCAGCCAAGAGTGGAGGTCAGGGGCAGGAGCAGGGTTCTGGGAGCCAGGAGACTAGGGGAAGGGACAGGTGCTGAACCTGCCCTGACTCAGAGACAGTAAGGTATTCTGGTGGGCTATTAGTCAGCAGGGTGCCTGTAGGTGACAGGGTGCCTGTGAACTGTTCTGTTCTTTGGTTGGTTGTTTTTTTGTTGTTGTTTTGGTGCCACCACCAAACAGGGTGCCACCACTGCCCGGCCTGTTCTGGTTTTTTTTTTTTTAAAGAAAAATTGAGGGCCAATGAGAAGCAATTGCAGCCAGGCCTAACAACATGAGTTCAATTCCCAGGACCCACATAGTAGAAAGAGAGAACTGACTTCCACACCTGTGCCATAGCATACACAGGCCTGCACACACACACACACACACACACACACACACACACACACACACACACACACACGAGTTCTAGAATTCAGTTAGATAATAGTGTCATGGCTGCACGTTGTGGGGCGGCAAGCTGACACCCAGAACTGTGTGTGAGGTTTGAGGCCTGGGGTTACAGTTTGTTTGGAGAACATTTGTTTAGCATGTGCAAGGCCCTGGGTTCCATCCCCAGCACCTCAAAGAAAAAAGTGAGGTTTGTACTCCACTCTCTAAGGATTCAGACAAATAAATGGATGGATAGGATAAGAACTAGGTAAATTGGCTGATAGATTGATAAGTAGATGATAGATAGATAGATAGATAGATAGATAGATAGATAGATAGATAGATAGATGGAAAGTAGGTAATAAGACAGACAGAATGGTTACTTGTCAGAACAAGGTCAAAAGAATGACCCATGGTGAAGCATGCCTTGGGGAACTGTGAGAGAGAGGCCAGGAAAAAAGGTAGAGGGCCTTTTACCTCAGGCATATTTTGTTCCCTGAATTGTTCTTGGACTCGATTTCATGCCTCGTGCACAAACATTTACATTCAATTTATAAGACATGTTTATTCTTGTTGGATGTCAGAACAGAGCTATAGAACCCCATCCAGCAAAAGGACATGCTGAGTGCTGTCCACAGTGCGCCCTGAATCTGGCTATGGCCTCTGCCTTGATTTCATGTTTTCCCAGATATAATCTATAGTACATGCCAGGCAATTGTGTTTAAAGTGGTCTATTCTGAGAAAGCTCTGGGGAAAGGCTGCTCTTGTTAATATTTTGTATGTGCTTACTGGTGTTTATTGACATGTTTTTCTGATCTCAACCTTCTTGGATCATCCCTTTCTTTGTTACATGCATATATGAAAACACACTGAAACTCAAGGTAGGTTGTCTATGTATTAGACTCTGGTCTGCCCCATTCTTTAAGGTCCTCAAATCCAGGGTCTCCTCGAAGACAGACCTGCATAGGTCAACAAAAATCTACAGTTCCTAGCATGGTATTAATTTCCATCTTATTGGATTTATAAACATGTAGAGGGGCTGGAGATGTGGCCTAGTGTGCACAAGCCCTGGATTTAACCCCAGCACCACATAAACTAGGCATGGTGGCACAAACCTGTCACCCCTGTGCTCCTGAGGTAGGGACAGGAAGATCAGGAGTTTTTTTTTTGTTTGTTTGTTTGTTTTTTTTTTTTGGTTTTTCCAGACAGGGTTTCTCTGTGTAGCTTTGCGCCTTTCCTGGAACTCACTTGGTAGTCCAGGCTGGCCTCGAACTCACAGAGATCCGCCTGGCTCTGCCTCCCGAGTGCTGGGATTAAAGGCGTGCGCCACCACCGTCTGTTCTTTTTTTTTTTTTTTTTTTTTAAAGATTTATTTATTTATTACATATACAGTGTTCTGTCTGCACGTATCCCTGCAGGCCAGAAGAGGGCACCAGATCTCATTACAGATGGTTGTGAGCCACCATGTGGTTGCTGGGAATTGAACTCAGGACCTTTGGAAGGGCAAGCAGTGTTCTTAACCTCTGAGCCATCTCTCCAGCCCTACCACCGTCTGTTCTTATCAGTTTAAGATCAGGAGTTTTAAGGTCATCCTCAGCTATGTAGAATGTTCAAGGTCAACCTGGGTTACATGAGACCCTTCCTTAAAAAAGAAAATGGGGCTGGAGAGATGGCTCAGTGGTTAAGAGCACTGGCTGCTCTTCCAGAGGTCCTGAGTTCAATTCCCAGCAACCACATGGTGTCTCACAACCACCTGTAATGGATCTGGTGCCCTCTTCTGGCTTACAAGGACACATGTAGACACAACACTGTATGTATAATAAATAAAAAATTTTAAATTAAAAAAAAAATGTAGCTATGGCATTAGTGAGGGGACCTTAGTGTATACTGTAAGGCTGCTTAAGGCTGCTTCCAGAGAAGATGAACTGGGGAAGAAAGACCTGCCCTGAATATGGATGTCACCATCTCATGAGCTGGAATCTTAGACTGAATAGAAAGAGAGAAAGGAGAGAGTTTAACATACCATCATCCCCCTCTGTCTGCTTCCCAACCCACTGTGGGTCGAACTGGCAGCCTCCAGCTACCACCACTGTCTCCATGCTTTCCCTGCCTAATTGACTGGAGCCTGGAAACTGGATCCAAAATAAAGGCTCCTCACTTCGGCTGGTTCTGGTCACAGGCATGAAGAGAAAAGAACTGGTACAGATGGTTAACTGGACGAATAGATGATTGATATTTGGTTAGTAGATGTATTGTGTGGTCTGGGTATCAGGGTGATTGTAGCCTCATAAAAAGAGTTTGGTAGTGTTCCTTCTGTTTCTATTATGTGGGACAATTTGAAGAGTATTGGTATCAGTTCTTTGAAAGTCTGGTAGAATTCTGCACTGAAACCATCTGGTCCTGGGCTTTTTTTGGTTGGGAGACTTTTGATGACTGTTTCTATTTCTTTAGGGGCTATTGGTCTATTGAAATGGTTTATCTGTTCTTGATTTAATTTTGGTATGTGGTATTTATCCAGAAAATTGTCCATTTCTTCCAGATTTTCCATTTTTGTGGAGTACAGGTTTTTGAAGTATGACCTAATGATTCTCTGGATTTCCTCATTGTCTGTTGTTACATCTCCCTTTTCATTTCTGATTTTGTTAATTTGGGTGCTCTCGCTTCATCTTTTGGTTAATTTGGCTAGGGGTTTGTCTATCTTGTTGATTTTTCTCAAAGAACCAACTCTTGGTTTCATTGATTTTTTGTATTGTTCTCTTGTTTTCTATTTTGTTGATTTCAGCCCTCAATTTGATTATACCCTGGCGTCTATTTCTCCTGGGTGAGTTTGTTTCTTTTTGATCTAGAGCTTTCAGTTGTGCTGTTAAGTCATTGGTATGAGGTTTCTCCATCTTCTCTATGTGTGCATTTAGAGCTATGAATTTTCCTCTTAGCACTGCTTTCATAGTGTCCCATAAGTTTGGGTATGTTGTACTTTCATTTACATTGAATTCTAGGAAATCTTTAATTTCTTTCTTTATTTCTTCCTTGACCCATTGATGTTTCAGGTGGACATTATTCAGTTTCCATGAGATTGTAGGCTTTCTATAATTTTTATTGTTGTTGAAGTCTAACTTTAAGGTATGGTGGTCCTATAAGATACAGGAGGTTATTCCAATTTTTTTGTATCTATTGAGATTTGTTTTGTGACCAAGCATGTGGTCAATTTTTGAGAAGGTTCCATGGGGGGCTGAGAAGAAGGTGTATTCTTTTGTGTTAGGATGGAATGTTCTGTAGATATATATTAAGTCCATTTGAGTCATAACATCTGTTAGGTCCTTTATTTCTTTGTTAAGTTTCAGTCTGGTAGATCTGTCTTTCGGTGAGAGTGGTGTGTTGAAATCTCCCACTACTAATGTGTGGGGTTTTATGTGCGTTTTAAGCTTTAGTAATGTTTCTTTTATGAATGTGGGTGCTTTTGTATTTGGGGCATAAATGTTCAGAATCGAGACTTCATCTTGGTGGATTTTTCTTGTGATAAATATGTAATGTCCATTCTGATCTCTTTCGATTGATTTTAGTTTGAAGTCTATTTTAGTAGATATTAGGCTAGCTAGACCAGCTTGTTTCTTAGGTCCATTTAATTGGAAAGTCTTTTCCCAGCCCTTTACTCTGAGGTAGTGTCTGTCTTTGAAGTTAAGGTGTGTTTCTTGTATGCAGCAGATGGATGGATCCTGTTTTCTTATCCATTCTGTTAGTCTGTGTCTTTTTATAGGTGAGTTGAGACCATTGATATTGATGAATATTAATGACCAGTGATTGCTAATTTCTGTTATTTCTTGTGGTTGTGTTGTGTTGTGCTGTCCTTCTTTGGTGTTTGTTGGTGTGGGATTATCTATTGCCTGAGTTTTCATGGATGTGTTTGGCTTCTTTGGGTTGGATTTTCCCTTCTAGTGCTTTCTGTAGGGCTGGGTTTATGGACAGGTATTGATTAAATCTGGTTTTATCATGGAATATTTTGTTTACTCCGCCTATGGTGATTGAGAGTTTTGCTGGGTATAGTAGTCTGGGTTGGCATCCGTGGTCTCTTAGTGTCTGTATAACATTTGTCCAGGACCTTCTAGCTTTCATAGTCTCTATTGAGAAGTCTGGTGTTATTCTGATGGGTCTGCCTTTATATGTTACTTGGTCTTTTTCCTTTGCGGCTCTTAATATTTTTTCTTTGTTCTGTGTGTTTAGTGTTTTGATTATTATGTGGCAAGGGGACTTTTTTTTTTTGGATCCAGCCTATTTGGTGTTCTGTAAGCTTCTTGTATCTTCATAGGTATTTCTTTCTTTAGGTTAGGAAAGTTGTTTTTTTTGTTTTTGTTTTTTTTTTATTTTGCAATATAATTCAGTTCTATATATCAGCCACGGATTCCCTTGTTCTCCCCCCTCCCGCTCCCCTCACTTTCCCCCCAGCCCACCCCCCATTCCCACCTCCTCCAGGGCAAAGCCTCCCCCGCGGACTGAGATCAACCTGGTAGACTCAGTCCAGGGAGGTCCAGTCCCCTCCTCCCAGGCCGAGCCAAGCAACCCTGCATAGGCCCCAGGTTTCAAACAGCCAACTCATGCAATGAGCACAGGACCTGGTCCCACTGCCTGAAGAAAAGTTTTCTTCTATGATTTTGTTGAATATATTTTCTGTGCCTTTGAGTTGGTATTCTTCTCCTTCTTCTATCCCTATTATTCTTAGGTTTGGTCTTTTCATGGTGTCCCAAATTTCTTGGACGTTTTGTCTTACGACTTTTTTGTCTTTAGTGTTTCCTGTGACTGACGAATCTATTTTCTCTATTGTGTCTTCAGTGTCAGAGAGTCTCTGTTCCATCTCTTGCTTTCGGTTGGTTATACTTGTTTCTGTAGTTCCTGTTCGTTTAGTCAGGATTTCTATTTCTAGCATTCCCTCAGCTTGTGTTTTCTTTATTGTCTCAATTTCATTTTTCAGATCTTGGAATGTTTCTTTCATCTGTTTAATTACTTTTTCTTGGCTTTCTTTGATTTCTTCCAATTTTTTGTTTGTTTTTTCTTCCATTTCTTTAAGGGAATTTTTCATTTCCTCTTTAAGGGAATTTTTTATTTCTTCTTTAAGGGCCTCTATCATCTTCTTAAAGTCATTTTTAGGATTGATTTCTTCTGTTTCTTCTGCGTTGGTATGTTCAGGTCTTGCAGGTGTAGAATCACTAGGTTCTGATATTGTCATATAGGTCTTTATGTTGTTGCCTGTATTTTTGCACTGGCGTCTACTCATCTCTTCCTCTGCTCGGTATAGGCGGTGTCTGTGTCTGAAGGTGCCTCTCTTGTTCTAGTTTTTAGTCTTGGTTCACTAGGAGTTCTTGGTTAAACTGGTGCTGTTGGGCTCTGTTTTCCGGGAGCAGCTTAGTCCAATCAGTGTTAGTGGGTTCTGTCTCTGGGAGCAGTTGTTCCCAGTTGGTGCAGGGTGTGCTTATGGTTTCAGTGGTTGTTAGGTTCGTAGGTTTTTTGTTTCTTTGTTTTTTTTGGTGGGGGAGCAGGGAGAGGTAGCTGTCTGGTCTCTGGGACTCCGATGGATAGGGCCTAGGGGCTAGAGACCTGATCTGTCGGCTGTCGGTCTGGACATGGGGGCTTACCTGTTGCCAGTTGGTGAAGTGTATACTTACGATTCTGGTGATCTGGTTCTGTGGCTGGGCCGGGCCTTCTTCTGTGTTCTCAGGTCATGTTTTGCTCATTCGTCAACTCCTCAGCTGATCTTGTTTCCTCAGACTTCAAACTGTAGGGTTCTGAATCCTCTCCCGGATGGATTTCAGCTGAGCAGGGTAGTCTCATCAACACCTCCAAGTTGTTGGGTTTCGCTGGGCCCTGGATTGGCCTCAGAGTGTTCAGATCCATTCTGGTTCCGTCCCACGGAGATGGCTCCTTCCCCTGGTGTTGGGATTAAAAGCATCCCTGTTCCAAGCTCTTGATTAAGAGCTTGTTTTCACTAACTCTTCAGCGGGTAATAGCTCAGTTTCTGGTCTTTATTGCAACTGTGTCTCGGCCGCCCGGCCCGCCGCTGCGCCTGCCTGCCTGCCTGCCTGCCTCTGCGCAGAATTCACCCTTTTTATTCATTTGAGTCCTGGCTGACGGTATAGTCCAGCCTAGCTTTGAGCTTGCCATCATGTTCCTGCCTCAACCTCAACTAATGTCAGAACTGCAAGTTTAGGAGTTGGAGAAATGGCTCAGTTAAGCCCACTGGCTGCTTTCCCAGAGGACCAAGGTTCAATGTCCAGCATCCACATTGCAGCTCCTCCGTAACTCCAGTTCTAGGGCATCCAATATCCTCTTGGGGCCTCTGGGCAGCAGGCAGGCGAAACTTTTTTTTTTTAATTAAAAATGGCACATAGCATTAATTCCAGCAGGGTCAGGCAGATCCCAAGTTCAAGGCCAGCCTGGGCTACACAGAGAAATATGTGTCTCAAAAAACAAGAATGGGAGTTGGGGATTTAGCTCAGTGGTAGAGCGCTTGGCTAGCAAGTGCAAGGCCCTGGGTTCGGTCCTCAGCTCTGGGAAAAAAAAAAAAAAGATTGAGGATTTACCTCCTAATGTTTTAGTATGGCGGTTTCTCAGAAAATTAGGAATCGAACTACCTCAAGACTCAGCCATACCACTCTTGGGCATATACCCAAGGAACGCTGATTCATACCACAAAGATACATGCTCAACTATGTTCATAGCAGCACTATTTGTAATAGCCAGAACCTGGAAACAACCTAGATGCCCGTCAACTGAAGAATGGATTAAGAAAATGTGGTACATATACACAATGGAGTACTACTCAGCAGAGAAAAACAATGAAAGCATGAAATTTGCAGGCAAATGGATGGAACTCAAAAAAAATCATCCTGAGTGAGGTAACCCAAACCCAGAAGGACAAACATGGTATGTACTCATTCATAAGTGGATTCTAGATATAAAATAAAGAACAATCAGACTACAACCCACAGTACCATGGAGACTATATATATAGCATGAGGGACCCTAGGATGACTGTGGCTTATAATAAGTTTCGGGTTTACTCAATTACTGAGCAAGCCTCAATGAAACATTTCACTATTAAGATAAGAATACATACTGGGGCTGGAGAGATGGCTCAGCGGTTAGGAGCACTGGCTGCTCTTCCAGAGGTCCTGAGTTCAATTCCCAGCAACCACATGGTGGCTCACAACCATTTGTAATGAGATCTGGTGCCCTCTTCTGGCCTGCAGAGATACATGCAGACAGAACACTGTATACATAATAAATAAATAAATAAATCTTTAAAAAAAAAAAGAATACATACTGTATCAAGCTGATAATAGAAAAATTAATTAATTAATTAATTAAAAAAACCCAAGAATGGTTGCCATAGTAAAAGGAAAAAAAAATTTTACACTAATTTGTAGGCATGTGCCTGCACATGTGTGAAGATTGGAGTCCATTTTTCCACTCCGGTACCCAGGGCTCTAACTCTCCTCTCAGGCCTAGCAGTCAGCACTGGCTGACCTATTGCTCATAATGTTTATGTTTGGTGTATAGTGAGAACTCTGCTGTCTTTGCTTTTAGCCAGTGTCCGTACTCCAGTGTGTGTTCAGCTTCATGCATACACAGGTCCTAGCTCAGGGACAAGAGAGCTGGCCTGTATACCATCTTGTATATTTTTCACTTCAAATCTCAGTATTGTCAGGTCTAACAGCTTTCATCTTGTGCAAAGGGGCGAAACTTTCTCAAAAAACAAAGGAAGCCAGGGTCACATTTCTAAAGAACTGTGTTCTTTAGAATCCAGCAAGTGCAAGCATGTCAGCATGTGAAGAGAGGATTTGGCTTCACACTTGGTACTATTTAAGAGTTCACTTAAGGGGGCTGGAGAGATGGCTCAGCGGTTAAGAACACTGGCTGCCCTTCCAGAGGACCCAAACTCCAGTTCCAGGGGACCCAATGTTCTCACAGACATACATGCTCTAATCAGTGTTCATAACATCATTTTTAAACGTTTACAGAGGTTAAAAGCTCTGGCTGCTCTTCCAGAGGTCCTTAGTTCAATTCCCAGCCACCACCACCACAACCGTCTGTAGTGGGTGGGATCTGATGCCCTCTTGTGGCATAACATGCAGATAGAGCACTCATATATTAAGTTCAGCCCGACAGTGATCGCGCACGCCTTTGATCCCAGCACTCAGGAGGCAGGGGCAGGTGAACCTCTTGAGTTGGAGGCCAGCCTGATCTACAGACCGAGTTCCAGGACAAACTCCAAAGCTACATAGAGAGACCCTGTCTCGAAAACAAATCAAAGCAAAATTTCACTTACGGACTGAGTCAAAGCATGGGGGGGGGGGCTAGAACAGTGTACACAATGGAAAGGGGACCCAACGGCAGGCCAGTGCTTCCAGATTGGCAGTCCTGAGAAGCGGTGCTCATTTCTCCCTGAAGAGGGCAGTATCGGGCCAGGTTTAGTGAAGGCTGCCGTACTCCCAAGACTAATCATTGCTTAATCATTGCTCTGCGTCCTTAGCACCCACCCCCGCACCCCCCCCCCACCCCCGCTGGATTACACACAGCAGGTAAGAGGTCTCAAAATTAACCACTCCCTCCCCTCATCTGTCCATGTTCTTCATAGTTCCCCATCCTCTCCACTCCTCCTTTTTCCTAAAGCCATCACCTCCGTCTAAAGATTTCCGCCCTCCCCTGTTCATTTTTTTTTTTTTTCACACAGTGTCCCTTGTAACCCAGGCTAGTCTTGGACCTCCTCATGCCTCGGTGTTTTACAGGACAACCTTCCGAACCACGCTGCCACCATCTTCATCCAATCAAGCGTGTCAGCTTGCAAAATAATTCAGCTGAGCTTGTTGGTATTGCTGTACAGGAGGGGCAGAGGGTCATGGGACCGTCACCTAAATATCCAGTCACTCCTCCCAATCAACTGACTGCAGTTCTGTTCTAACTGCACATGACCTCCAGGAGGGGCTAAGGAAAACAGGAAAGGAATAAAAGAAGCCGACTTCATCTCTATGTAGCCACAGTGAAGTCATTATCCATGCCTCCCAGCGTGGCTGTTTTCCCGGGGTCATCCACACTCCTGCTCCCAACTCCTCACACATGGACTCACACAAGTAAGTCCAATGAGTTCGTTAGTGAATTCTCTAGGTGAACTTTGGTGGACGCAAACCCCCATTTGTCCCTGAGGCCTTAGGAGGAGGGGCAGATGTGGCTTCCATCCCAGGGGAGGAATTTTATCAACACCGCTGAGACAGAGTCCTTTCTTTAGTGGCTTAACATGATTTGGTAGTCAGCCACGGTGACAGTGGCAGCTGGAGCTCTAGGTGGCTCAGGTGCTAAGGGACTGAGGGAAGGGGTGTAGTGATGGAGGGACTCGGGGGAGGAGACAGCTGGCGGGAGGCCTGACTTTTTTTTTTGATATTTTTCGAGACAGGGTTTCTCTGTGTAGCTTTGGTGCCTGTCCTGGATCTCACTCTGTAGACCAGGCTGGCCTCGAATCCGCAGAGATCCGCCTGGCTCTGCCTCCCGAGTGCTGGGATCAAAGGCGTGCGCCGCCACCGCCCGGCTGTGCGCACCACTGCCTGACTTTCATAAAGGGCCAAGGGCCTGGTGTGAAGCAGGGCCCAGACACTGGCTTTCTGCTGTAGGGCTTGGGATGGAACCCAGGGGCGGGCATGCACAAGCTGAGCATGTAAAAATCCAGGGAACTGACTGATCCTGCCGCTAGCACTAGAAACTCCCAGTGAGCGCCAGGCGCACTGGAGAAAGATGGTCTCGGGCTGAGGCTGGGGCTCAGAGGGTAGAGTGCTTGTAAAGGCAGGAGGTACAGGGTTCTAGCTCCAGCACAGCATACATGGGGCCTGGTGGGGCAGGTCTGCAATTCCAGAGAGGGAGATGGAGGCTGGAGGCCTGCCTCACAGTGAGTTTGAGGGCAACCTGGACTATACCAGATCCTGTATAGTTTTTTTTTTTTTTTGGGGGGGGGACCTTGTTTTATTTTTTCCACAGTGTATGTAATTAACTTATTTTCCCCCAATAAGGTTTATTTTGCAGTGGTTCAACCAAAGGTTTGTTAAGCTCAGAGGCTACCCCAGTAGAGGAAAATCAAAGGACAGAGGCCCAAATGTGCTCTGTGATGGTGTTTGAAGCTTCTCTCCCTGTTCCTAGCATTACAGCTGGGCTGTTGAAGATTCAGCATGCAGACAGAGTTCCCAGAGAAATGAAAAGTGACACCTGATTCCTTGATTTCTTGGAGTAAGAGAGCTATCTAGATGTCCCCTGAAAGAGAGCTATTTAATGTCCTCTGGCAGACCTATACACTCTGGCCATAATTGGGCTCCCACTGTTCATGGAGGTGGAAACTCGAGCTGAATTCTTTCTCCTCTGTGTTAAGGACATGAATTCTTTTTCTGGGGGGGATGGTTTTGAGACAGGTTTTCTCTGTAGCTTTCTCTGTAGCTTGGACTAGGTCTGTAGACCAGGCTGGCCTCAAACTCACAGAGATCCACCTGCCCCTGCCTCCTGAGTGCTGGGATTACAGGTGTGTGCCACCACCGCCCAGCAGACATGAATTCTTGATAGGAGATGAAGATTAGGATACATCTTGTCTTCCTCAGAGATGATCGTTGGAAAATCAGGACCCAGGCTGGGGAAGGAGTACACACTATAAGCTAGCACTGAGGAGGCAGGCTGGCGGGCCATCGTTAAGGCCATCTGGGCTACAGAATGAGACCCTGTCTCAAATAACTAAAACACAATCCCCCCCCCAAAAAAAAACCCTCAGAGGTGCCATTTACAGAGGCACACACCTCAAGGCCAGACTGAGGACGACATAGCAAGTTCCAGGCCAGCCAGAGCTCCAGAGTAAGAGCAGGAAAGGAACTAGAAAAATGGTCCAGCAGTTAGAAATACTTCCTGCTCTTGCATGGGACTCAAGCTCACAGCCGCCTGTAACTCTGACTCTAAGAGATCCAACTCTCTTCTGGACTCCATAGGCACCACATTCAGGTGCACAAACCCACACACTTACACATAGTTAAAAATCATAGAAATAAGCTGGGCGGTGGTGGTGCATGCCTTTAATCCCAGCACTCAGGAGGAAAAAGCAGG
This sequence comes from Peromyscus californicus insignis, assembly GCF_007827085.1. Classification (NCBI taxonomy): domain Eukaryota; kingdom Metazoa; phylum Chordata; class Mammalia; order Rodentia; family Cricetidae; genus Peromyscus; species Peromyscus californicus. The sequence continues at coordinate 15,776,051 of NW_026294540.1, read as the reverse complement.
TGGATCTCTGTGAGTTCAAGGCCAGCCTGGTCTACAGAGCGAGATCCAGGACAGGCTCCAAAACTACACAGAGAAGCCCTGGAAAGAGAGAGAGAGAGAGAGACAGAGACAGAGACAGAGACAGAGACAGAGACAGAGAGACAGAGAGAGACAGAGAGAAACAATAAGATAAAAAAAATCATAAAAATAGCAGGACGTTTTGCTGCACACCTTTTTATTTATTTTATGGACATGAGTGCTCTGTCTGCTTGTACACCTCTCTCATAAAAAGAAAGAAAGAAACAACAAATCTTTAAACAAATGTGCAGAAGAGGGCAGGTAAGATGCTTCAGCTGGTAAAAGGTATTTGTTAAGCAAGTCTGCTGATCTAAATTCCTTTGCTGACACCATGGAAAGGTGGGAGGACAGAACACCCTATGAACTTGACCTCTGACTCTTACATGTGCACTGTGACAAGCACACCCCACCCACCCACAGTGGGTCGGGAAGCAGACAGAGGGGGATGTTGGTATGTCCGACTCTCTCCTTTCTCTCTTTCTATTCAGTCTAAGATTCCAGCTCATGAGATGGTGCCATCCACATTCAGGGCAGGTCTTTCTTCCCCAGTTCATCTTCTCTGGAAGCAGCCTTACAGTATACACTAAGGTCACCTCACTAATGCCATAGCTACATTTTCTTTTTTAAGGAAGGGTCTCATGTAACCCAGGTTGACCTTGAACATTCTACATAGCTGAGGATGACCTTAAAACTCCTGATCTTCCTGTCCCTACCTCAGGAGCACAGGGGTAACAGGTTTGTGCCACCATGCCTAGTTTATGTGGTGCTGGGGTTAAATCCAGGGCTTGTGCACACTAGGCCACATCTCCAGCCCCTCTACATGTTTATAAATCCAATAAGATGGAAATTAATACCATGCTAGGAACTGTCGACTTTTTTTTTTTTTTTTTTTGGTTTTTTGAGACAGAGTTTCTCTGTGTAGCTTTGTGCCTCTCCTGGAACTCACTTGGTAGCCCAGGCTGGCCTCGAACTCACAGAGATCCGCCTGGCTCAGCCTCCCAAGTGCTGGGATTAAAGGCGTGCGCCACCACCGCCCGGCGGAACTGTCGACTTTTGTCAACCTATGCAGGTCTGTCTTCGAGGAGACCCTGGATTTGAGGACCTTAAAGAATGGGGCAGACCAGAGTCTAATACATAGACAACCTACCTTGAGTTTCAGTGTGTTTTCATATATGCATGTAACAAAGAAAGGGATGATCCAAGAAAGTTGAGATCAGAAAAACATGTCAATAAACACCAGTAAGCACATAGGAAATATTAACAAGAGCAGCCTTTCCCCAGAGCTTTCTCAGAATAGACCACTTTAAACACAATTGCCTGGCATGTACTATAGATTATATCTGGGAAAACATGAAATCAAGGCAGAGGCCATAGCCAGATTCAGGGCGCACTGTGGACAGCACTCAGGATGTCCTTTTGCTGGATGGGGTTCTATAGCTCTGTTCTGACATCCAACAAGAATAAACATGTCTTACAAATTGAATGTAAATGTTTGTGCACGAGGCATGAAATCGGGTCCAAGAACAATTCAGGGAACAAAATATGCCTGAGATAAAAGGCCCTCTACCTTTTTTCCTGGCCTCTCTCTCACAGTTCCCCAAGGCATGCTTCACCATGGGTCATTCTTTTGACCTTGTTCCGACAAGTAACCATTCTGTCTGTCTTATTACCTACTTTCCATCTATCTATCTATCTATCTATCTATCTATCTATCTATCTATCTATCATCTACTTATCAATCTATCAGCCAATTTACCTAGTTCTTATCCTATCCATCCATTTATTTGTCTGAATCCTTAGAGAGTGGAGTACAAACCTCACTTTTTTCTTTGAGGTGCTGGGGATGGAACCCAGGGCCTTGCACATGCTAAGCAAATGTTCTCCAAACAAACTGTAACCCCGGGCCTCAAACCTCACACACAGTTCTGGGTGTCAGCTTGCCGCCCCACAACGTGCAGCCATGACACTATTATCTAACTGAATTCTAGAACTCGTGTGTGTGTGTGTGTGTGTGTGTGTGTGTGTGTGTGTGTGTGTGTGCAGGCCTGTGTATGCTATGGCACAGGTGTGGAAGTCAGTTCTCTCTTTCTACCATGTGGGTCCTAGGAATTGAACTCATGTTGTTAGGCCTGGCTGCAATTGCTTCTCATTGGCCCTCAATTTTTCTTTAAAAAAAAAAAAAAAACCAGAACAGGCCGGGCAGTGGTGGTGTTGCGCGCCTTTAATCCCAGCACTAGGGAGGCAGAAACAGGTGGATCTCTGTGAGTTGGAGGCCAGCCTGGGCTACAGAGTGAGTTCCAGGATAGGCTCCAAAGCTACACAGAGAAACCCTGTCTCGAAAAACCAAACCAAACCAAAAAAAAAAAAAAAGAAAGAAAAGAAAAAAACAACCAACCAAAGAACAGAACAGTTCACAGGCACCCTGTCACCTACAGGCACCCTGCTGACTAATAGCCCACCAGAATACCTTACTGTCTCTGAGTCAGGGCAGGTTCAGCACCTGTCCCTTCCCCTAGTCTCCTGGCTCCCAGAACCCTGCTCCTGCCTCTGACCTCCACTCTTGACTGCTCTGAGTCAATGTGAGTGAGCCAGTGTCTGTGAGTGTCATGGTGTCACACCTCTAATCCTGCCTTGGGTGTTAGGACCGGCTCTGATATCAAGACTGCTGTCAGGACGCTCAGTGCCTGAGGGGTCCGGGGTCCTTCACCCTTTAATCTTGTTATTCTCTGGAGCTCTTGGGGTGGCTGGGGAGGTTCTCTAGCCTTAGCTCTCTGCTCTTTCTTCCCTGTCCCCAACCACCTCTGCCTGCTGTCTGTCATCTCTGCCCTCGCTGCCCCCTGGGACTCCTCCACCGTCCCATCCTGCCACTCTGTGGCCCCTTTAACATTTCCTCTCCCCGTTACCAATTCAGCACAGTTTCCTACTGATGAAGACTTAACAAAGTGAAGAAACAGGGCAAGACTGCAGAGAGTAGCTTTTTTATTGGTCCTAAAGTTCCCATCAAGGGAAGCATGGGGGAATCTCCAGGCTGACTCCAAAAGTGGGTTAAATGGCCAATTTACAGAGCCAGAAAGGAGGTTGCTTAAGATGTTACACTAACTCCAGGCACCAGCTGAACACCCCCCACCCCCAGAGGACACACTTCCTTCTAACCTGTGTGTAGATTTTACCAAGGTTGCTGGTGGCAGAAAGTTCTGGAATGAGCTTTTTTGTTTGTTTTGTTTTCTCAAGATAGGGTTTCTCTGTGTAGCCCTGGCTATCCTGGAACTCGCTCTGTAGACCAGGCTTGCCTAGAACTCAGAGATCCACCTGCCTCTGCCTCCTGAGTGTTGGGGTTAAAGGCATTCGCCACCACCTCCTGTTGGGGTGAGCTTTCTTAACCAATCTTATCTAGGGCAGAAACAAGAATTGCATTTCAGCAGCAAGCATCTGGGGTTACTGTACAGTTGTCTTGCATTGTCTATTGTGTGTCCAGAGAACCCAGGTTGTCCTGATGGTTGCCCAGCTGGCTGCTTGCTGGAGAGTCTTCTTTGTGTAGCTTTGGAGCCTGTCCTGGATCTTGCTTTGTAGACCAGGCTGGCTTAGAACTCACAGAGATCCACATGGCTCTGCCTCCGGAGTGCTGGGATTAAAGGTGTGCAGCCACCAGCTTTTTAAAAGTGTTTTTTAAGTATATACATGCTTGTGAAAATGGGAACAGACAGCACGAAGCTCAGACCTGGCCCAGTACTGCTTCCCTGAGAAGTCGCTGCTACTGTTGGGAAATGAGCGGGAAGGAATCCCAGCCCACCTGATCCAGCAGCTGGATGCATATGTGGAGATTCCTCAGCAGGGTATCATCCTCTCACTGAATGTGCACGTGAGCGGGGCTATGCTGATCTGGGAGTACACCAGACAGCAACTGCTTGGATGTGAGGAGCCAGCATCCTGAAGGCCAAGCCTCACCTGCTGTCTCCAATGGTGCTAAAGATGGTGTCTATGTATAACCTTCTGGACTAATGAAATATTCTGAGATGTCCTGGGATTATCCACGTCTCTCTAACCTTGTGCCTCAATGACAAAACTTTTTCATGTGCCTTAAAGTATATCACTATATATTGTCCCTTTTAGCTAAATCAAATTACCTTTTAAAAATATTTTAGCAACTATGGAAATTTTAAAAATGAATTTTTAAAATGTTCTTCCTAGAAACCAGTATTGTCAGGGTGGCTGTGCTAACAGTATGGAAGAATTAAAGTTGTTACTTAGGAGCACCTATGCCCTTCTGTTTTTGTTTGTTTGTTTGTTTGTTTGTTTTTTGGTTTTTCGAGACAGGGTTTCTCTGTGTAGCTTTGCATCTTTCCTGGAACTCGCTTTGCAGACCAGGCTGGCCTCGAACTCACAAAGATCCTCCTGCCTCTTCCTCCCAAGTACTGGGATTAAAGGTGTGCGCCACCACCGCCCGGAGCCCTTCTGTTTTAAAACATGGCAAGATGTGAATCAGCTCTCTAGTCGAGTTCTTTATCCTCAGGTCCTAGGCTTTATTCCCAAAGCCACGAATTCAGCCATCGTTGTTCACATTAGGCTTAAATGAAATTTGTCGTATACAGTTGTGCTTCTGATGGTGGTTAGAAATCTGTCTCAGGACTATAATCACAACCCCAGTGCTGTTAGACCATTCCTGTAAGTCCTGCTGAAACCAAGAATGAACCCATGAGTGCTCTGTGTTTAGATGACTGTGTTATTTAATGTTTTCATTATTACTATCCATTAAAAAAAAGAAAAGAAAAGAAAAAAGAAAAAGAAAATGTAGCGGTAGGACCTAGTAACAGGAGAGGGGTCCCAGGGCAGCCCCTGCATTTGGGGGACAATAGCTGCTGGGTTTTCTCCTGCAGAAGCAGGGACACAGAGCACAGTATGTGCTTCCGTAGTATGTGCTCCCTTTGTGTGTGTGTATGTGTGTGCGTGTGTGTGTGCCCGTGTGTGTGCCCGTGTGTGTGTGTGTGTGTGTGTGTGTGTGTGTGTGTGTGTGTGAGAGAGAGAGAGAGAGAGAGAGAGAGAGAGAGAAGAGAGAGAGAGAGAGAGAGAGAGAGAGAGAGAGAGAGAGAGAGAGAGAGAGAGAGAGAGATTCTCACATGAGACAGCCTCTGCTGGGCAGTCTCAGAACTCCCTCTGTAGACCAAGAATGGCTTTGAACTCAGAGGGATCAGCCTGCTTCTGCCATCCGAGTGCTGGGTTGAAAGGTGTGTGCCACCATACCCTGGCCCCAGCTGGTTTAAGAAGATAATTTGGGGTGAATGAGAGGCAAGAAGGCTCAGAGGGTAGAGGTGCTGGCCCACAAACCTGAACTACAACCCAGATGCCACAAGGTGGCAGAAGAGAACCGACTCATAAGAGCAGCGTCTGATTTCTACATGAGCTGTGCTATGCACACTTGTGAGTGTGCGCGCGCGCACACACACACACACAGAGATTGATAGACTGATAGAGAAGTGAATAAATAAGGTAGTTTGAGGGCTGGTGTGTCTCGGCAGCAGATCTCTTGCTGAGCATGCATGAGGCTCTGGGTACATTCTCTAGAACTGGAAAAAAAAAAAAAACTGCATATGGTGTCAGAATGCTTTTTATGATTCCACATAGACCATCTTACTTTTTATCCCCAGCCACAAAACATTGCATTGCGTGGCTCGGTGCTGTTCATCTGGTCAGCCACTACCGATGTATGGCATTCAAATTAAACTACACCAGACAGGGCAATGCACACCTGTAACCCCAGCACTTGGGAGGAAGACACAGGAGGACCATGGGGTTGAGGCCACCGTGGGCTATACAGCAAGACCCTGCCTCAAGAGGGACAAAATATGAACCAAATAGCAAGACAAAGAAATGACAGTTAAGCTGGCATGGTTCTGGGCACCAGGCACACACATGGTGCAGAGCTGTACATGTAGGCAAGACACCCATACACATAAAATCAAATTATTTTCAAATAAATTGGTTTTTGTTTTGTTTTGAGACAGGGTTTCTCTTTGCAGCTTTGGAGCCTGTCCTGGATCTCACTCTTTAGACCAGGCTGGCCTCGAACTCATGGAGATCCGCCTGCCTCTGCCTCTCGGAGTGCTGGGATTAAAGTCGTGTGCCACCAACCGCCTGGCTTTATTAAAATTTTAAGAACAAGTTTGTTCCTGGCTTACGTTTTCCATCTTTACGCTGGGTTGCCATGGCCATGAAGATGCACAGCTTCTCCATACACCACCATACACTAGGTAGACCAGAATGGCTTTGAACTCAGGGATCAGCTTGCTTCTGCCATCTGAGTGCTGGGCTTAATACTTGATCGCGTCTTATTTATTTTCATTGACTTATTTACTTTTATGTTTATTTATATATTTATTTAATTCTATCGATGTTTTGCCTGTATGTATGTCTGTGCATCACGTGCATGGCTGATGCCCAAAGAGGCCAGAAAGGGCATCCGATTCCCCTGGGAATTGGAATTACTGACATTTAAGAGCCACCGTGTGGGAAATCAAAGCTGACCACTAGGCTACCCCTCCAGGCCCTCCAGGGCTTGTTTTAGTGGACAAAAATCTAGGCGCACACACCCCTTCCTGTCAGAATTTGGGTTGCTTTAATAATAATTTTGCTACTACAATTCAGGAAGCAGAAAAGCTTTTGTTTTTATTTGTGTTGTTCTGGGGATCGAACCCGGGGCCCTCCACGTGTAGGAAAGCTTTACTAACACTTATCTACACTCCCGCTCCACAAAGAATAATCACCCCGTAACTCCAGCTCTAGGGCCTTGAACACTCTCTTCTGGCCTCCATGGGCATCTGCACTCACAGGTACATATTCAAACACAGACACACACACACACACATACTTACACTTTTTGTTTGTTTGTTTGTTTTCTGAGACAGGGTTTCTCTGTGTAACAGTCCTGGCTGTCCTGGAACTCTCTTTGTAGATCAGGCTGGCCTCAAACTCACAGAGATCCGCCTGCCTCTGCCTCCTGAGTGCTGGGATTAAAGGCATGCGCCATCATGCCTGGCTTACTTACACGTATTTAAAAATTAAAGTCGAGTGTGGTGGCGCACGCCTTTAATTCCAGCACTAGGGATGCGGAGGCAGGTGGATCTCTGTGAGTTCGAGGCTAGTTTGGTCTGTATAGTTCCACTCCAGTCAGAGTTATTACGTGAATCCCTATCTTTTATTTATTTATTTGTTTGTTTGTTTTTTTGAGACAGGGTTTCTCTGTGTAGCTTTGGAGCCTTTCCTGGAACTCACTGTACACCAGGCTGGCCTCAAACTCACAGAGATCCTCCTGCCTCTGGCTCCTTAGTGCTGGGATTAAAGCACCACTGCCCGGCTTGTGAATCCCTGTCTTAAAAAAAAAAAAAAAGGAAGAAGCAAAACAAAACGAATCTAGTCATAACTAGATGACGTTTGCGGTCTTCCACAGTAGTCACTGGTCCCTGCACCCAGGCTACACGGGAGCCTCAAGACTTTGATCCTTGCTTATCTGCTTGGAAACTAATGGTGTCCACGATAGCTTTACCTCCAAAGTCAACTCATATGTCCTTAATAAAGCAAGGACCTTGCTGATTATCATTCTTGGCGGAGTCGCTTCCAAATGTGGAAACTGTGTCTGGAAGCCGGTCACTGCAGGGGGACTTTGCTCCCAGGGAGGGTGGCTCATGTTGACACCTTACCTCCGATGGCACCAGGTAGAACTGTGCAGAGGTAACAGGACTGCAGGGGACTGTCTAAGGCTCAAACTGTCTTTAAAACGTGTGTGTGTGTGTGTGTGTGTGTGTGTGTGTGTGTGTGTGTGTGTGTGTGACATTTCAGTTGGGGACCTTGTGATAAAGCACTGAGCATCTTATTGGCTTGAAGGGACTAATGAGGGGCTGCCCTTTTATACCTGCCCTTGTGTGGAGTGACTGACGGTCCCAGCTCTGTTGACTTGGCCGGACTGTGTGACATAGAAAAGTCACCATGGAGCTGGGTGTGGTGGCACACTCCTTTTGTCCCAGGACTTGGGAGGCAGAGGCAGGTGGATCTCTGTGAGTGTGAGGCCAGCCTGGTCTACAGAGTGAGTTCCAGTATAGCCAGGGCTACATAGAGAAACCCTGTCTTAATAAAATAAAACAACAACAAAAAAAATCACTATGGTGTTTGTGTCTTCAGCAGCACCATACTCACAGCCCAGAGTGGAGAAACATCCTGCCCATCATGGGATGAACAGATCAGAATGTGGGGCCCAGCCCACCTGTCCTGTGCAGCCTTGTCATTGCGACATAGCCTAAGGTCATCTGAGAGGAGAGTCTCAAGTGAGGAATTGCCGAGATCAGATTGGCCTGTGGACCTGTTTGTGGGGCATTGTCTTGGTTGTTCATTGATGCAGGAGAGCCCCGCCCGCTGTGAGTGGTGCTGTTCCCCAGGCAGGTGGTCCTGGGCTGTACGAGAAAGGTGGCCTAACGTGAGCCTGTGAGTGAGGCAGGAAGCAGCATCCTCCATGGTTACAGCATCCTCCATGGTTACAGCATCCTCCATGGCTCTTGCCCCGACATCCCTCAATGATGGATTGTGACTAGGAGGTATGAGCTGAATGAGATAAACTCTTCTCTGTCCTAAGTTGCTTTTGGTCAATGTTTTATCACAACACAAGTGAAGATCAGATGCACCCCATCCCTGACTCTCATCCCATAATCCCTGCCTCTTTGTTTCTTCCTTTCTTCCTTTTTTTCTTTTTTTCTTTTTTTGGTTTTTCAAGACAGGGTTTCTCTGTGTAGCCCTGACTGTCCCGGAACTCGCTTTGTGGCCCAGGCTGGCCTCGAACTCACAGAGATCTGCCTGCCTCTGCCTCTCGGAGTGCTGGGATTAAAGGGGTGCGCCACCACCATCAGGCCCCTTCCTCTTTCTTGTGGTGCATTCATGCCAGACCAGCGCTCCACCATTGAGCCACACCCCAGTCCTCTCTCACCCTTGAAGGGAAGGACGTTTGACCCAGGCTACAGGAGACAGACCTCCAGGACACCATGCTAATGAAGTAAGCTCCTTATGGCCCGACACAGAGTATACATGAGGTGTATGGAGCACACAGCTTACTGAAACAGAGTGAAGGGGGAGGGACTTCCTGTCTCAGGGTACAGAGCTTTAGTCTGGGGAAACAGAAAAGTTCTGGGGATGAATGGTGGGGAGGATCATGGATGTGACTATCCCCTGAAATTATTCACGGACAAGTAGGTTAGATATTTTAATTCAGTAGTTCTCAACCATTGGGTCACCACCCCTTGCATGGGTGGGGGGTGGGGGAGTGGGGGTCGAACTACCCTTTCACAGGGGCCGTATATCAGACATCCTGCATATCTGATGTTTATCTTACGATTCGTAACAGTAGCAAAATTAAAGTTATGAAGTAGCAACAAAAATTATCGTATGGTTGAGGGCCACCACAACATGAGGAACTGTATTAAATGGGCCGGAGCATTAGGAAGGTGGAGAACCACTGTTTTCATTAATGGGGGGCTGTTGAAAGTTGGGTACATTGTGAAACAGGGCCGATCAACCACCCCAGCCTCCACTGGAGTCTCCGCAAAGCTCACGGCCAGGAGGAGAAAGGCATAGGTCCTCTGCAGGGGGCAGCTAGTGCTCTTAACAAACGGGCTGTCTCTCCAGCTGCCTCCTGGACCGTTTGGACTGTGATGGGCAAGTCCATCTGCTTCAGTGTTTCCCATTTTCTCTCTGGACTCTCCAGCTTCTATTGGCCACCAGGTTTTCCTTCAAAACGGCCTCTGGGTTCCTCGGCCACCCTTGTCTTCAGTGCTTACAGAAGATCCCATGAGGTTTGGCATATCAGCAAGCCCTGCCCCAGGCCTCCCAACAGCGCCATTTCCCAAGAGAGTCGGAGGGTGTCCCGTCTGTCTTTTGCCCTCTTCCCCATGGCCCTGGCTTTATTTCTTCACCCCCTCATTGTACTCGGAGAGGACTCATGTGTGAAACTCAGCATCCAGCCCCTGCACACCTCAGCTCCACCTTTCGCCTGCCCATTCTTTCCCAACGCTAATAGACCAGATCCCACCTCAGGCCCTTTCCTGCCTACCGCTCTGCTACCCAGAGTGCTCTGCTCTCCATGGTGACTTCTCAACCACTTATTTTTGTTTCCAGCTTCACTCCCTCTTGACTGGGTGTGGTGGCACATGCCTTTAATTAGGTGGAGCTCAATGATGACTTTGAGGTCAGCCTGGGCTACATAGTGAGACTGTCTCAAAAATACATACATACATATATATTACATACATACATACATACATACAGATAAACATACATACATACATACAACAAAACAGAAGCCTACAGGTGGGCTACCACCCGGACCATGCTACTTTATTTGTGGAATCAGACTCTTTTATTTTCTCTTTGATTTTTGAAGACCTTAGATACTCCATACAAATCTTTTCCTTTCTTTCTTTCTTTTTTTCTTTTTTTTTGTTGGTTTTTCGAGACAGGGTTTCTCTGTGTAGTTTTGGTGCCTGTCCTGGAGCTCACTCTGTAGACCAGGCTGGCCTCGAACTCACAGAGATCCGCCTGCCTCTGCCTCCCGAGTGCTGGGATCAAAGGCGTGCGCCACTGCTGCTGGCCTCCATACAAATCTTACCTTCCTTGTTTTTTATGGTTGGTTTATTTATTTATTTATTTATTTATTTATTTATTTATTTATTTATTTATTTATTTATTTTTGGTTTTTCGAGACAGGGTTTCTCTGTGTAGCTTTGCGCCTTTCCTGGGTCTCGCGCTGTAGACCAGGCTGGCCTCGAACTCACAGAGATCCGCCTGGCTCTGCCTCCCGAGTGCTGGGATTAAAGGCATGCGCCACCACCGCCCGGCGGTTGGTTTATTTTGCTTTCCCTCAGGGTCCATCCACATTGTAGCTAGTCATAGTGTTTCCTTCCTTTTCAAGGCTGTGTAATATTCTACGGTGTTGATAGACCATATACTCCGTCACCCGTCGGTCAGACTCTTGGGTTGATGTTACTTTCTGGTTCATAAATGTGGCCGTTGACATGATGAGCAGCTATGTCTCTGAGACCTTACCCACGAGACTCTGTGTCACTGTGGGAAAACACCTGACAGAAATAACTTGATAGACTAAGATGTATTTTGCCTGTGCTTTCAGAGGTTTCTGTTCATCATGGAGGAAGTGTGTCGGGAGCAGTTAGTCAAGGTGACAGGAAGCAGTGACAGGAAGGTCCCAAGGCAGATGGGGGGTGGGGTGGGGACTCCAAGGACACGCCCCCACATCATTAGGCTCCGCCAATCAGGCCCTGCCTCCCAGAAGTCCCTTCAAACTTTGGAGTCCATCCATGGGTTAAAATTCTGATCAGTTCAGAGTCCTTCAAGATTTAACCGGCTCTGGAAACTCCCTCCAAGGACACACCCGGGGGTAGCGTCACTAATCTCCCAGGCATTCTTTAATCCAATCAGTGCAGGTCACCGGTCGCGATCTCAGCCGTGGCACCTGGGCCTCCAGCGCTTATAGCTGTGCGACCAGGAGGGAAAAAAAAAAAAAAAAATCCTTGCAAAACATTGTGTTTGAGCTGGACACACGAGACAGGGGGATGGGGTAGAGTGTACTGAGCGTGCGCAGAATGTTTCCTTGGCACGAGCCCTTAGTCCAACTTGCCAGCTCTTTGTGTAGCAGCTCATCTACAGTGTCAGGAAGAATGAGCAGACAAGATGTGAACGGAAGCATAAAGGAGGGTGTGTGGGGCCGGCAAGAGGGCTCACAGGGTAAGGGTGCTTGCCACCAAACCTGATGACCTGAGTTCAGTCCCTGGGGCCAGCATGGTAGAAGAAGAGAACCAGTTCCTGAAAGTTCTCTCTCTCTCTCTCTCTCTCTCTCTCTCTCTCTCTCTCTCTCTCTCTCTCTCTCTCTCTCTCTCTCAAGATAAAGTTTCTCTGTGTAGCCCTGGATGTCCTAGAACTTGCTCTGTAAAGCAGGCTGGCCTTGCACTTGCAGAGATTCGCCTGCTTCTGCCTCCTGAGTGCTGGGATTAAAGACGTGCGCTACCACCGCCCAGTTTACAAGTTGTTCTTTGATCTCCTATATATGTGCTTAGGCATGTGCAAAATTTGGGATAGGGTGTTGTGGAATACTAGCTGAAATCGTGTTATATTCATCCATGCTGTGGATTATTTGTTTTAATGATGCAAAGATGTGTTGCGTTCTTTTATGTTGCATCTGTTTAACCCTGTGAGGCTGTGTTGCTTTGCCTGCCTGAAAACACCTGGTTAGTCTAATAAAGAGCTGAACAGTCAACAGCTGGGCAGGAGAGGGAACTAGGCAGGGCTGGCAGGCAGAGAGACTAAATAGAGAGCAAGGAATGAGCAAGAAAGAGGAGAGACGACGTGAGGGGGCCAGCCACTCGGCTAGCCACAGAGTAAGAAGCAAAGAAAGGCATATGGAATAGAGAAAGATAAAAGTCCAGAGAGGCAAAAGGTAGATGGGATAATTTAAGACAAGCTGGCAAGAAATAAGCCAAGCTAAGGCCGGGGCATTTATGAATAAGAACAAGTCTCCTCTGTGTGTTTGTTTGGGAGCTGGGTGGTGAGCCCCGAAAAGAGCAAAGAACTAAGAGTAAACTAGGGAAAAAAAAAACCCCAACTACGATAGGGTCTCACTATATAGACCAGGTTGGCCTTGGACTCAGAGGTATGCCTGCCTAAGCCTCCTGAGTGCCAGGACTGCCTGGTAGGAATACAGCCCTTAGGAAAAAAAAAAAATAACTCACTGTGTGTGTGAGAGGTGTCTATCACACTGAAATCAGAGAACAACTTACAGGGATTGGTTCTCTCCTTCTACTGTGTGGGTCCCAGGAATGGAACTCGGGTCACTAGCCTTGGTGGCAAGCACCTTTACCTTCTGAACCATCCCACCAGACCCCTACATCCTGTTTTGTTTTGTTTTGTTTCAAGGCAGGGTTTCTCTGTGTAATAGCCCTGGCTGTCCTGGAACTCACAGAGATCCACCTGCCTCCGCCTCCCGAGTGCTGGGATTAGAGACGTGCGCCATCATGTCTGGCTCTCCGTTCTTTTACAAAGGAGAATTGAGCTCCCTCGGATTCCGGTATCTGGCATGGTTCCAGGGGGGGCACTTCCAGCAACCAGCGTTCAGCCGATGTGAGGATGGTCTCACTCTCAGAAGGGAACTACTCCATCAGAAGATAATCCTTTCTCATCAGGAACAGAGAGTGAAAGCGAATCTCCTGAGACCTCATGCCCTGGCTTGAGAGCATCCCACAAATTTCAAATTTAACTCTTCAAGAGGTGAGTGGGTTCGGAGAGGAGAGTTCTACCCAAACAGTTTTGCTGTGTTCACGTGTTAGGAGCAGATGAATGGATGTTCAAGGAGCACTTATTTATTTATTTATTTATTTATTTATTTATTTATTTATTTATTTATTTATTGAGTTTTTTGAGACAGAGTTTCTCTGTGTAGCCCTAGCTGTCCTGGAACTCGCTCTGTAGCCCAGGTCGGCCTCGAACTTGCAGAGATCCACCTGGCTCTGCCTCCTGAGTGCTGGAACTAAAGGCGTGCACTACCACCACTGGGCTTAATATTTAATTTTATTTATGTGCCATGTGAGGTAGGGTGCTAACAGAGACGGGAAGACAGAGTGGGGTTTGGGGAACCCGAACTCTGAGCCCTCTGCGAGAATAGCAAATGCTCTCCACCGAGCCGTCTCTCTGGCCCCCGAGGCAGCACTCTGTGGTGGAAGTGAATTCCTGCCTTGCTCTCTCTTACCATGTGCCCCATGGTACCTAGAGACTTAGCCAAGAGAGTCCCCGGCAGCAAGATGGCCCTACCCGGATGTGGTGCCTCCACTGTGAACATTCAAGCCTCTAGAAGCGTGAGAAACAAGTTTCTTTTTGTCAAATATAAGAAAAGATTATTCTTTTAAACTCTTATTTATTGGGGGGTTGGGGGAGCTTAGGCACCATGGAATGTGAGTGGGGGTCTGAAGATGTGGAGTTGGTTCTCTCCTTCATCCTTACAAGTGTCCTGGGGATCGAACTCAGGATGTCAAGCTTGTGCAGCAGGAGATTTACCTGTCTGGCCCTCTCATTTTAAGTTTTAAAGATTTGGGGTAGGGTCGGGCGGTGGTGGAGCACGCCTTTAGTCCCAGCACTCCGGGTGGGGGGGTGGGGGCAGAGCCAGGAGGATCTCTGTGAGTTTGAGGCCAGCCTGGTCTACAGAGTGAGATCCAAGACAGGCATCAAAGCTACACAGAGAAACCCTGTCTCGAAAAACCAAACCAAAACAACAAAAAGATTTGGGGTAGGGATATGGCTTAGTGGCTAAGAGTACTTGCTGCTTTTGCAGAGGACCAGAGTTCAGTTTCCCAGCACCCCCTGGTAGACTCACAACTGGCTGTAACTCCAGTTCTAGGGGATCTGACGCCCTTTTCTGGTCCCTTAGGGCACTACACTAGACACATGCAAGGTGCATATATATATATATAATATATATATATATTATATATATATATGCAGACATTTATATATACACACATAAAACAGGAGAGACTGCTTAATGATTAAAAGCACTAGCTGCTCTTCCAGAGGACCTGGGTTCAATTCCCAACACCCACATGGCAGCTCACAACTGTCTGTAACTCCAGCTCTAGAGAATTCAACACGCTCACACAGACCTACATGCAGGTCAAACACCAATGCACATAAAATATAAATAAATAAATAATTAAAATAAAATAAAAAAATCTATTTTTTTAAAGATTTACTTATTTATTATATATATATATATATAGTATTCTGTCTGCATATATACCTGCAGGCCAGAAGAGGGCGCCAGAACTCATTACAGATGGTTGTGAGCCACCATGTGGTTGTTGG